>NC_086444.1:1114509096-1115240202 GCF_028390025.1 Pseudophryne corroboree
GTAAACCGACCAATCGGGTCGGCAAGGTATGTAATGTGTGAAAAATATGGTTCTCACACAGAGGTTTTATGTGATGAATGGGAGAGAATGACTGTACATGACGGGGAGAAGTTCCCAAGAGCAGGCAGCTTTAGCCCAGATGTGTTACTAAATCTAAGGAGGAGGATATGTCTCATTAAATCAACAAAGAGACGGATCAAACATTATGATTATTTGCAGTTATGGGAACAGGAGGGTGAAATACAGAGAGGATTGGCTCAGGCGGCGGGATCTAACCCTATCAGGAAACTGATAGCCACGGCACCGCCGCCCCATATATATCAGGAGAGAAATTGGTTGCGGAGAATGACGCACCAGGGTGTAACAAACAAACACTTAGCAACTGTATAAATGTTAAAGATAATGTTAATAAATTAACTAATGCAAATATTAACCCGTGCAAGTTGTACCCTGTTTTAAACTTTCCCCAGGAGTGTGATCAAGAGGACGAATCATCAACAATATCGGCGCTCTCTCTAACAGCCACCATATCAGAAACAACAGTAGGCACGGCCCAACCCTTAAGATTAGTATCAAAGGCCCTTAGCGGAGGGACAGGTGAGGTCGTATCAACGGGTAAGTACGGCACCATACACTATGCTGAAACCATTTCACCACAGGCTGTAGAATCTACTCAGAATGATGTTATTAGGCTTAATCCCGTTAGGGTAATAGCAATGCCAAATGGGAAAACTGACACTACAGGAGTCACTCCTGTCAGGAACATTGCCATGTACAGCCCGTTTTCCCGAATGGAATTAAGAACCATAGTGTCTGAATTCCCTGATCCTAGAAAAGATCTAGTTGCTAGCCAGAAATACATCAGAGACCTAGGGAACACTGTAGAGCCCAATAACAAAGACTGGCAGATATTGCTGAGGGCATGTTTACCCTCCAATGTCGACTCAGCACAATTCTTAGCTGACTGTGGATTGGATCAGGATGTACCCCTTACGGATGTGTACAACCAAGACAATGTAAAAAGAATAAATTTACAATTAAAAGAGTATTTTCCAGCTGTAGTTAAATGGAACAAAATTTTCTCCATTAAACAAAAGGAGTCAGAAACAGCTGCAGAGTATTTCCACAGGGCATTACTAGATATGGCTAAATACACAGGCATAGAGGACATTAAAACAAACATAAATCATAGAGAAGTAGCAGTATCTGTGTTAATGGATGGTTTAAAAGAGGTATTGAAAGCAAGGGTACAGACCACGCAACCATGTTGGCGAGGTCTGTCGGTGGCTACTTTGAGAGAGGCTGCTGTTGATCACAATCGAAATATCACCAGACACAGGGAGTCACAAGGTGATAAGTTAATGGCCGTAAGTATACAGGCTTTGACAACAAGGCAACCTTCGTATAAACCTCCGACCCCTGTGGGTAAGTCAAATGTGGTAACTTGTTATTTTTGTCATAGACAGGGACACATGGCACGAGACTGTAGAGCGAAAAATTCACAAAAATCATATCAACCCCCTAGACAACGTCATGACACACGAAATTGGGATCAGGGTCCGCAGAAACGGAGTTATGAGCCACATGCAGGGGAAACAAAAAGATATCCCCCGAACAGAGACTGGCAAGCCTCTGGTAGTTCCCAGTTAACCCCCTCTCAAGTAGTTGCTGCCAGCGGGATTCAGGGAGGTCACCATACCCAATAGGGGTGTGGCCACACCTGTAATCTGCACCCAGTAAAATTGATTGCAAGTCTTGGAAGTGAACCCGAAATTGCAATTAATGTAGCTGGTAAATCATTAAACTTTCTTGTAGATACGGGGGCGGCCAAATCAGTGATAAATTCGACAGTGGGCATGAGAACCACTGGTAAGAAAATTCCAGCCATGGGAGTAACGGGAGTAGTCCAGCACTACCCTGTTAGCAAACCAGCCGAGATTACAATAGGGCCTTTGCATACCAAGCATTCCTTTTTGCTGGCAGCATCGGCACCGACTAATCTCCTGGGAAGAGATTTATTGTGTAAAATGGGGTGCGTCATTTATTGCACTCCTGAGGGTGTATTCTTAGACATACCTGAGAATAACGCTCAGGAAGTGCGAGACATGTTAGACTCCCCATCAAAATTAATGACACATACCGTTATGACAAATAAGACTCCATCCCAAGTAGAAGAGATGACATCCCAGATACCAGAGTCACTTTGGACTAAAGATGGACAAGACACTGGATTAATGGCAAACGTAGCTCCAGTAGTTGTGCAAGTAAAAGATGGTAGGATAGCTCCAAAAATCCCACAATACCCTCTGAAGCCAGAGGTGGAGTTAGGAGTATATCCCGTAATAGAGCGCTTGCTACAACAGGGCATTCTGGTAAGAACATCCAGCACTGCCAATAGTCCCATCTTCCCTGTGAAAAAGAGTGGGGGGAGGGGTTACCGGCTAGTGCAGGATCTAAGGGGGATTAACAAAATAGTTGAGAGTCAGTTCCCTGTAGTGCCAAATCCAGCTGTCAGCCTTATGCAAATCCCTCCCACTGTGAAATTTTTCACTGTTATTGACCTCTGCTCCGCTTTCTTTTCAGTACCTCTGCACCCTGACAGCCAATATTTGTTTGCATTTACATACAGAGGAGTCCAATACACATGGACTCGATTACCACAAGGTTTCATAGACAGTCCAAGTATATTTTCCCAGGCTTTGCATGATTGTTTACAGTCTTTCCAACCAGAGAGTGGATCAATATTGATACAGTACGTGGATGATTTACTACTGTGTTCAGATTCATTGGAAGCGTCCCTGAAGGATACGAAACAGCTCCTGTTTCATCTTTCAGACACAGGACACAAGGTTTCCAAAGACAAGTTGCAATTATGCCAAACTAAAGTAAAATATTTGGGACACTGTCTAAAACAAGGACTGAGACACCTGACCGCTGATAGAATCCAAGCAATTAGAGACATGGCTCTGCCACAAACCCAGCAACAGATCAGAACATTTTTAGGAATGTGTGGGTATTGCCGTAACTGGATCCCAGGATTTTCCATTCTAGCATTACCTTTGCAGGAAATGGTCTCATCAAACAAACCTGATCGGATTTCGCATACAGACGAGTCCAAGATGGCGTTTGAGAGACTTAAACAGTGCCTAACGCAGGCACCAGCATTAGGTATGCCAGACTATGGGAAACCCTTTGAGCTGTACGGAACAGAAAGTGCTGGTTGCGCGGCAGGCGTCCTAACCCAAAAGCACGGTGATGCCAGCAGGCCGGTAGCATACTACAGCGCTCAGCTAGATACGGTAGCGCGATCCCTCCCCACATGCTTGCGAAGCGTTGCTGCGATAGCATTGCTAGTAACTAAAAGCGAAGATGTAGTGCTAGGACACAACCTCACAATTCATACACCACATGCAGTGTCAGCCTTGCTGAATTCTGCCCAAACCAGGCACGTCTCATCAGCGCGGTTTACAAGATGGGAATTGGCACTAATGGCCCCCGTAAACATCACCATAAAGAGATGCAGTGCATTAAATCCTGCAACATATCTCCCAGGTGTGCCTGCACAGGCACAAAGGGTGGAGGATGAGAGCTATGGGGAAGGAGGATTTAATACAAAAGATGACATGCATGATTGTATGGAATATTTGACCCAAAATTTCACGGCAAGGCCTGACATCAGTGACAACCCACTGGAAGATGTAGATCTTACTTTCTACACTGACGGTAGTTGTCACAGACAGTCGGACTCAGGAGACTTGTGTACTGGATACGCAGTCGTAGATGACCAAGGCACCATAGAAGCAGAACCGCTAGGCCCACCTCACTCAGCCCAGGTTGCTGAACTGGTTGCCCTAACCAGAGCATGTGAATTGGCTAAGGGCAAGTCAGCCAATATCTACACCGATTCTAGATACGCCTTCGGGGTAGTCCATGATTTCGGAGCCCTATGGCGCCTCAGAAATTTCATGACGGCAGCTGGTACACCGGTAGCGCATGCAGCTCACATCAAAAGGCTTCTAACAGCGATACAGGAACCCGACAGAGTGGCTGTTATCAAGTGTAAAGCACACACATATAGCCAGGACCCAGTATCACTTGGTAACAGCCGAGCAGACGAAGCTGCTAAGTTAGCAGCTGGTACCCCCAGACAGACAGACACCACACAACTGATGGTATTTAATACCATCAACACACAGAAGTTGTGTGAAATGCAAAATTTGTGTTCCACACAGGAAAAGGCAGTCTGGAAGGCAAAAGGATATGGCCAGGAGTCCTCAGGACTCTGGACGGATGGACAAGGTAAACCAGTGGCCCCCAGAGCATATCTTCCATGTTTAGCTGAGGCAGCACACGGGCTGACTCATCTGGGCAAGGAGGGAATGTGTAAGTTGGTAAGAGCATATTGGTGCGCCCCAGGATTTTCATCTCATGCAGGTAAGAGAGCAATGTCATGCCTTACCTGTTTGAGGAAGAATATCGGAAAGGCAATACCAACAGAACCATCTCATATCCCACCTACAGGCGGCCCTTTTCAGGTAATACAGATTGACTTTATACAACTACCCCCTTGTCGAAATTTGAAATATGTACTTGTTTGTATAGATGTATTCTCAAATTGGGTCGAAGCATTTCCTGCGGCCACAAATACCGCTATGTTTACTGCTAAGAAAATTGTGCAGGAATTTGTATGTAGATACGGTATCCCTAGAATAATTGAAAGTGATAGGGGTACCCATTTTACAGGTGATGTCTTTCAAGGAATGTGTAAGTTGATGGGAATTGATAGTAAGCTGCACACTCCGTATCGCCCCCAGGCGAGTGCGAAGGTGGAAAGAGTGAACAGCACTATTAAAAATAAACTGAGTAAAGTTATGGCAGAAACAGGATTGACATGGCCAGAAGCTTTACCCATTGTACTATACAGCATCAGAACCACTCCCAGGTCCCCTCTTAATCTGTCCCCCTTTGAAATCTTGTTTGGTCGACAACCGCATGTTATGATTAACCCTCAGGATGATTTGAAGTGTAACAATGAAGTGACTGTAAAATACCTGGTTAACATGAGTAAACAGCTAAGGAATCAGAATGACAATCTGAAGTTAGTGATTCCTGATTTGCCAGATAGTAATTGTCATGACATTGAACCTGGGGATTATGTAATGATACAGAATTTTCTACGCTCAGGTTGCCTTATTGACAGATGGGAAGGACCATACCAAGTCTTATTGACTAGCACTACAGCATTGAAGGTTGCCGAGAGAGAGACTTGGGTTCATTCGTCCCACTGTAAGAAGGTTGCTGATCCAGAGAGGTCCCGTGATAAAGAACAGACGGTAGAGGAAGTTGTATCACTGGAGTGTCTGTTTCAGGAGGACTGAGGCGGCACCTGAGCATTGAAAATCATAAGATCAAAAGCAGTTGTCGATTCCCTGTTCCCTTTTATTGTTTTTCTCCACTTCCCATCCCCTCTCCCTCAATTATTTTTTTCCCCCTTCTCATTCTTCTCCGTTTCCTCCTATAAGATGGACTTGCCCCAAGAGACTGTGATCCGGATTTTCCTGTTGACCATGATGTTGACCAGAGCAGTCTGTTCCGGCGAGAGTACCATGGAGGTCGAGAGAGGTTCTGGAATGGGTTCTGATGACAAAGATGGAGGCGTAGTTTTCCAAGAGCAACTTAACCAACAAGTAAAGGCGAGTATCAGAAAACGATCCGATAGCATTGACAATAGAAGGAATTGTGAAGGATTGTTAGCTGAAGAAAACTGTATCTGTAGACTCTGTGACAATGTAGTTGAGGATGGGTGCATCAAGAAATGCCAATCCAGTTTTAATATCCACATGGACCGGCATCCATTGAGTGACTATCACTCCTTAGTGGGTAATGTGTTAAATCAGACAGATTGTTGGGTATGCTCTCAAGTACCTCAAGGCCATAGCAAATCAGGGCTAGTACCATTCCCGTTAACGGTAGGAGAGGTACTTGAGCTAAAGGGTGGGAGACCGGTGGACAGGAGGTTTAATATCTCCAGTCCTCCTAGTTTGAAGCTCCACCAATACCATGTGGATAGATCCCTAATATGTTTTAACATTTCCAATCCCCGAAAGCCGGGAAATTGGGAAGTGTCATGGAGTAACCAAACCATGACCTTTTCATATAGAGCAGATAGAATGCCTACAGATACAGAGCTTATACGCCACATAGCCAGTAGAGAAAAATCTTTCCGATACAGGTATACCCTAGGAAATAGGATCATGAGAGTTGGAGAGGTATCACCAGGATACTGTGCACATATCATACAAACAGATACGTGTACTAGACAGATGGGAGAATTAGGGTTAGGAGATTTCACATGGAAGATGTGTAATATGGTTATGTCCTACTCCGTCCCATATGTTCTCCCCGATGATGCATATTTCATATGCGGGAGGAAGGCGTATAAGTGGCTTGCCCCAAACTCTGAAGGATTGTGTTATATTGGAAAAGTACTGCCTGAGGTAATGACTGTATCACATACCAAAATGAAAGATATACACCGTGGTGCCCAAGCTCCTTATACTCACACCCATTACGAGCACGTCGTTAAAAGGCAACTGACAGAAAGGACAGAGCATCCGGCCTCTGATCTGATCCATGAATCCACCGGGATTCAGGTTCTACTTGCGTTAGATTTCACTCGCACCGCTAGAGGAGTGTTGAACTATAAGTATATCTCTGAGCTTGCTAATTTATTAGACAATATCACAGAAATGTATGATGACACTTTTAGGTATACCGGAAGGGAGCTTCAAGCTTATAAAACAGAACTGGTTCAGCATAGAATGGTTCTTAATTATCTCACAGCAGTGACAGGTGGATATTGTGTCACACTGGCAACGCAGTACGGCGTGAAATGCTGCACATATATTACGAATAGTACCGAGGATCCGATCGAGGTCATAGACCAAAAGATGGACGATATTCTCCAATTAAAGTGGGAATTTCGCAGGAGACACAATCTCACCCTTGCTGCTGTGGGTAATGAGCTGACTGGTTGGGTGTCATGGTTGAACCCGCGAAATTGGTTCTCTGGTTTAGGAGAATGGGCTCAAGGAGTCATAATGGATGTAGGGAAGTTTCTCCTATGTATCTTGGGTGTTGTGATAACGATTGGCTTGATATTTAGATGCGGTCAGGCTTTAACGAAGTGCAAACGTAGTACCAGGGTAATGAGTCTAAGGAGTGAGGAAATTGTAATTCCAATGGATTTGACTTATGACCCAACGATAGAGACAATGATGTGATGAAAATGCGATTATACGGTCCGTTTCTTTCACCTGTTTCTCCGTTTTCTCCAAGGTAAAAAGACCCACTTGGACGAGGAATTTGACGATCCTGTATACAGACAACAGATGGATTAAAGAAGAAGTTTTGACAACCTTGTACACAGATAATTGATGAACTATGCCGTAGACCCCCAGTTTCCCTAGAAATTTTAAATTTACGCTAGCCCAACACTTTTGTAAGTCTATGGACATTGACAAAGCTTTTTGCTCGCACTTTTTGGCAAAAGCCCAAAGAAGACTGCATTCAACAGACACCAGACAAGACTTCAACCGACAAATGTTCATTAAACTCACATAGTTTATCAATGCATTTACCATAAGTGTTCTTTATCTTCATCTCTACAACCTTCAGGTAACAACACACATAGTCGATAGGGAATACAGGCACAGATATCAGCATTCACATATTCCCCCATTCATGTATCATCAACTAAAATGTGCTCCCCCATTTTGTTGCAACCAAAAGCCGAAAAGAGCTCGGTAAAGTTTGACAGCCCATCCACAGACCCGTACCACGGGATAAGAAGGAATTCAAATGTATACTTCGCAATACCTCGAAGCTTGATTTAAGACACGTACGGCACGATGATACATGACCCCCCAAACATGGATTCATACACACATGCTTCTGCTATCTCACTAGGTCATACCCTTTTCTCACCTTCTCCTCTCCTCCCCTACCCAACCATAGAAATATCAGAATCAGAATCAGAATCAGCTTTATTGGCCAGGTATACTTACGTATACTAGGAATTTGTCTTCGGTTTGCTATACAACAGCCAAGTAGGTAACAGGTAAGCAGGTGTGTGTGTGTGTGTGTGTGTGTGTGGGGGGGGGCAAGTAAAGTTACACAGATAGGTATACCGTAGGGACACAAAGTGAGTTACATGTACGTCTAGTCAGTCAATGTTCAGGAGTTCAGCAGGCGGACAGCTTGGGGAAAGAAACTTTTGAGGATTCTGGTGGATCTGGCGGGGACAGCCCTGTAACGCCTGCCTGAAGGAAGCAAGTTAAACATGCTGTGGCCGGGGTGTAGCTGGTCTTTTACTATCTTCATTGCCCGCTTTTTAGCTCTGGACAAGTACAGGTCCTGGACTGAGGGAAGGTCGGTCCCGATGATCTTCTCTGGGGTTCTGACTACCTTTTGGAGCCTGCATATGTCCCTCGCGCTGGCGGAGCTGTACCATACGAGTATCGAGGAGCACAGTACCGACTCCACAATCGCGGAGTAGAAGAGGAGCAGGAGCTTCTGTGGGATGTTGAACTTCCTTAGTTGCCTGAGGAAGAACAACCTCTGCTGCGCTTTCCCAACAGTGGCGTCAGTGTTGGACCCCCATTTAAGGTCCCTGGAGATTGTGGTCCCTAGAAACTTGAAGGAGTCCACTAGCGATACCACACTGTCAGCAATCGTTAGCGGAGGTGCACTAGATGACTTCTTCCTGAAGTCCACTATCATCTCGACAGTTTTGAGGGGGTTGAGGTCAAGGTTGTTGTGGATGCACCACTGGGCCAGCCGGTCTACTTCCCGTCTATAGGCCGATTCGTCCCCATCCTTGATGAGGCCGATGACGGTGGTGTCATCGGCGAATTTGATGATCCTTACTGATTGCGCCTCTGAGGTACAGTCATTTGTGTACAGGGAGAAGAGCAGGGGTGAGAGGACACAGCCCTGAGGGGCCCCTTTACTGATGGACCGCGCTTGAGAGGTGAATTCCCCCGCTTTCACCACCTGTGTCCTATCTGTCAGGAAGTCTATTATCCAGGAACAGGTAGCTTCTGGGACCCCTAGGCGAAGTAATTTGGGGTGGAGGATGCTGGGGACGATTGTATTGAAGGCCAAGCTGAAATCGACAAACAGGACCCTCGCGTAGGTACCGGGAATGTCTAGGTGCTGTAGAATGTAGTGCAGGCCCAGGTTGACTGCATCCTCGACACACCGATTCGAGCGATAGGCGAACTGCAGGGGGTCCAGTTGGGGGCCAGTCACAGTTTTCAGGTGATTCAAAACCAGACGCTCGAACGTTTTCATGACCACAGACGTCAGTGCTATCGGCCTGTAGTCGTTCAGGTTCGTGATAGTGGGTTTCTTGGGGACCGGGACTATAGTAGACCTTTTGAGGCAGGAAGGGACTTTCTGTAGCTCCAGCGATTTATTGAAGATCTTGGTGAATATGGGGGCGAGCTTTCCTGGTTTTGGTCCTTTTGAACAATGCCTCCACCTCTTCTTGGGTGACTTGCAGTGCCTGGGGTTGGCCGTCGGTGTTCGGGGTATCGTAGAGGTGATTGTTTGGGTTGCAGGGGACTTCTTTTGCGAACCTGCAATAAAAGTGGTTCAGTTCATCTGCAAGGTCTTGGTGCATGGCGGTGGACTTTGATGTTTTCCTATAGTTGGTTATGGATTGCATTCCTTTCCATACAGATACGGGGTCATTGGTGGAGAGATCGTTTGTCAGCTTGTCCGAGAGCCGCTTTTTTGCTAACCTAATTCCTTTAGTCAGAGAGTTCCTAGTACGGTTGTATAGTGCTCTGTCACCGCTGCTATAGGCCTCCTCTTTGGCTCGACGAAGTTGCCTGAGCTGGGCATTGAACCAGGGCTTGTTGTTGTTGTAAGTGCGGTAAGTCTTGGTAGGTACACACATGTCCTCACAGTAGCTGATGTAGGATGTGACAGTGTCTGTCAAGTCATTCAGGTCGGTTGCCAAGGCTTCAAAGACCCCCCATTCCGTTTACATATGACATATATTTTTCTCTTTTTGAAATGTTTTAGGAAGTGGCAGTTATTGGTGACTGCCAAAGGGTGTACTGTCAAAGTCAGAAAAATATCATGATGCACACTACCATATTTGCACCTCATGCGTGTCCCCGCTGCGCGTGCCCACGCTCTCCCGTGCGTACGCATACCCGCTGGTGCGTGCACCCGCAGGCGCACGGTATGCGCATTTACGGTAGAGTTTGTGTGCGTCTAGCGGGCGACTCGATCGTTACATATTTTAACCATATAATGTATTTTGTAGATTATGGTCCCTTTGATAGAATCTGAAAGTTTAGTTAATGTAGCATGTTCATAGACAAAGAGATCCCTCTTTGTTTGATACGAAGGGTCAGACATGGGTTATACAGTGGTTTTTAGTATCCATCGGAAGAGTATTTAATTAGCAATATTCCGGTGTTGGTTTGAAGCGGATTAATCGCTCGTGCGAATAGTTATGGACATAAGAAGTTTATGTACTTTTACTATTATTTGCACTCACTTATCCATGCGGCAGGAAACCTAGTTTCCCACCCACCTGAGCAGTTGGAAATAGTCACAGCCCACCTGTATGAATCAACCTATGACCTTTTGTTATAATGCGAAGACGAATTCCTGTGTCCAATGAACAATGAGATTGTAGGGACCATTGTATTGTATTGTGTGTGGTGCATAAATAGACAAGCCGATCTGATCCAGCTCACTCTCTTCAACGGTTCTCATCACTGATAATCGGGAGCTGGATATTCAGAAAGGCGCATGCGATTGTTCCCTTTGTGCGTAAGTTTTCTCCGCAATCATATTGTCTTTATTGTTATTGTGAGCCATATCTCTCTCTCTCTCTCTCTCTTCTCCCCTTTTCCCTCTCTTTTCCTCTTAAAGTGTTATTGTACTGTTATTGTATTTCATGTGTAGTTATCTGGTTAGTTAGTCTATGTTATATTGGTAGTGTATGACTTGTATTGTATTATTCTTTTGCAAATAGAACGTTCATATAAGGTGTTAGAACCTAAGATCGGTATCTGTGTATTTCTTATATTTCTAAGTATTCTCTGAGCGTCGGAGACGCTCGTACAGCTTTAAGTTAATTAGGTTACACTGTGTTACATTTACACCCTATCACTACACCAAGGTTTACTGCATAATACATTGTTTTATGGTATAGTTATAAAAGGTTTTACACTGTGAGCGTCAGCGCCGCTTGTGATCTCCTCGTGGTCCCGAGCGTCCGCTACGCTAATAGCGTATCATTACGTTAGTCAGTAGCCAATAGCGTGCCTGCCTGTGATCTCTTGGCCGTAAGCGAACGTGACGCTTGAGCGTCTCGACTACGGCTAAGCGATTGTTACGCAACGTGTGTACCCTTACGGTATTCCGTACGCCAATAGCGTACTGTGTTCTTTGACCTCTTAAAGGGTTTTAAGTAAGATAAATATTTAGCTTTATCAATAGCTTCGGCTTCCTAACACTAATCTATTATCAATATAGTTTTTTCACTGGTGTGCTGCCCTGGGCTTTCTGGCTTATACTGATTTTTGGGGTGCCACACCCTGCACCTAGATATAGCAATAGGGGCCGCCAATATAACAGAGGCCTTGACAAGGCTTGGGGGCTTATTCATACATTTGCACAAATATATGTAACCAAGATCTCTGAATTCTAATATTTTGTAGGATTATCTGGTTACTGGTATCATTCAATGTGCCGGGGGAAACAAAATGCCTTTTTTTCTTGCTTAGAAATACCCCACCCTTGCAAGCACCTCAGTGATATCTCTAAGCTAATTGAGCATTTGCCACTATATATGTCTGTTAGGAAAGTCACCAGAGTGCTGAGTTTCCAATTCAACCAGTTAATTTGGCACAACATAATGTAAGGCATGAAGTCTAATGAGAGCTAGGTGCTCACCAAAGACACCATCAATGAAGTTTGGAATTCACTGATGACCCTCCCCAGTTTGTGGTCACCTATGAAAGTGAGACTAAGACATGGTCCTGTCAGATCAGGTAGCTAGCAGAGGAAATGGGTCACGGTCTAAGCTAAGTTTGGGGCAGGTAGCGGAAGAGAATCTGGTTAATTGGCCATGGTCAGAACAACAGGAAATCAATCATAGGTCAGAATAAGATAGGGTGACAATGAGAACCATGCAGAGCAGCTTTCCCAGAGTCAGTCGACAACATAACCTGCACCGAAGGAAACATGCCTTAAAAAATTCAGAGATTGGCCGGCATCTCGCACCTCTGATCTCAGGCGTCATTACATCCAGCCCATAGGCTCTATTCATTCAGTGCTGGAATAGTGGGAGAGCAGGGAAGAGTCAGTCCATAGTCTACAGTCCACAGGATGCTTCCCAATATGTGCCGCTGCAATCAGAAGTAGCGCCACAAACGCTTCTTGTAACACAACCAGAGAGTCAGCGATACATTATCTGGCAAAGATCACAACTATTACTAATGGGTGCATGGAGGCCCTTACTAAATGTTACTATGGGGTCCAAAAATGTTTGATTACACCCCTACCTAGGTGCTTTTTAGAAGTTCTCAATGCTGTCACAGCAAGATCTGCTTTCTGATCATTTTATCATTATAAAACTAAGTACATTTTATGCATCTGCCAGTGATAGACAAGACGAGTATTCACAATTCCTGGGATTATGTATAGTACACTCTTCACAAAGACACAATTATATAAAATGTGTCAGTCGCTACGTTTCTGTATGTTTGTATCGGTATGTTTGTGTCTCTGGAAATACAAGACTAATCCAGGTCTACAAATGCAGTACAGTAAGTGCTGATTGCCAATTACTTAAGGTAAAATTCTCTGAACTTTGTGCATGGTTGATGTGTGGGGCAGTTACTGGACTTATGAGCTCACTGGAAAAAGTTTATTGCAATAAAAGACAGAGCAGATGACTCATAGTACATAGAGTCAGACAATATCATCATGAATAACCTGTGACACTGGTTTATTGCATGGTAAACCTTACTAAACTAACATTGGCTTAAAGATGCACCGTAACCTACACAAAATATTTTACTAACCAGAAATTTCCAGCCCCTTCCCCTAGCTGGAAGCCAGGGCTTCAGCTAGGGCAGTGATTTTCAACCTTTTTTTACTCACGACACACCGAACAATGGGGGTCATTCCGAGTTGTTCGCTCTGTAAATTTCTTCGCATTGCAGCGATTTTCCGCTTAGTGCGCATGCGCAATGTTCGCACTGCGACTGCGCCAAGTAAATTTGCTATGCAGTTAGGAATTTTACTCACGGTTTTTTCATCGTTCTGGTGATCGTAATGTGATTGACAGGAAGTGGGTGTTTCTGGGCGGAAACTGGCCGTTTTATGGGTGTGTGTGAAAAAACGCTACCGTTTCTGGGAAAAACGCGGGAGTGGCTGGAGAAACGGAGGAGTGTCTGGGCGAACGCTGGGTGTGTTCGTGACGTCAAACCAGGAACGACAAGCACTGAACTGATCGCAGATGCCGAGTAAGTTTGAAGCTACTCAGAAACTGCTAAGAGGTGTGTAATCGCAATTTTGAGAATCTTTCGTTCGCAATTTTAAGATGCTAAGATTCACTCCCAGTAGGCGGCGGCTTAGCGTGTGTAAAGCTGCTAAAAACAGCTTGCGAGCGAACAACTCGGAATGACCCCCAATATTTTAAAATTGCCAAGGCACACCATCAGTTCCCCACAGAAAAAAACAAAAGACACACATTGGCCCTCATAGTAAAAAAAATCCACACATACATTGGCCTACACAGAAAAAACAATCACAGTGCTCCCCACATAAATCATATTGCTCCCCACATAAATTATTCACATTGTTCCCCCCATAAATCCTTATTCTCCCCACATAAATCCTTTTGTTCCCCACAGGAGAAATAAAATAACAAATATTAGCCCCTACCAGTCAGCTGTCCTCCTTCCTGTCCCTCAGTGGCAGGGGTTGTTCATAGTGGAGTGCTGCGAATACTGAGCAGCGGGCAGTCGGGCAGGTGTGGATGTGGGTGGGCAAGGAAAGCTGTGTATGCAGGCAGGAACTGTAAGATCTGGATGCAGGCGGGTGGGCTGGCTGGATGGTGAGACGCGGCGGCCGTGACCTATGATATCACACCGCAGCGTCTTCAAGGCATACGTCACGGCTGGAGCACGACTGATCCTCTAAGAAGAGCCCGGGCCAACAGTTCACTCTGAAGGTGCAGGAAGCTGCTCTGGCTCCGCGGCACACCTTGCAACTGGTCACGGCACACTAGTGTGCCACGGCACACTGGTTGAAAAAGCCTGAGCTAGGGGATGGGCACATTAATAAAATCTTTTATGTATGTAAGGCATACCTCCCAACTGTCCCAATTTCAGCGAGACAGTCCCGCTTTTCAGACACTGTCCCGCTGTCCCTCCCGCAGGTTGTTGACCACTGAATAGATGCCGTGCGCCTGCGCATGTCCTGCATTGAGGATAACAAAAGTTGGAAGGTATGTGCAAGGAGTAATGCAACTAGCAGTGTCTGTACAAAAGGTTTTTCATTTACCGCTTTCAGATTGCAAACCCGGGTTGGACCCAGCTTTTGAACCCGGACCGAGCAGGCTCAGACCCTTTCACATTGCAGTTTCAACCTGGGTTATTCCCGGGTTGGTGAATTTCACACTGAACCCGGGTCACCCATGTTAAACACTGTGATGTCATTTAAAATTGACTTTTCTAGCTCACATTAATGAGGTTTCAAAGGAAATAAAAGGAGGGGCTGGGGACTGCTCTGACCAGACACATAAACAGACAATCAGCACCTTTTCTGGTTGAATATCATGGGTCAGGGGCATTCACACTGCACAGCGTCGCGGTTCCGACACGTGATTAACACTTCTTTTAGCCCGGGTTGAAATGCTGAGTTGCTTGCCCCAGGATATTCACTTTGGTGCTTTCACACTGCACCTCGACCTGGGTCGATCCGGCAATAACCCGGGTTATTGATGTGATGTAAAAGCGATAATTGATGCTGTTCTCTCCAGTAGTGCTAAGCTAGGTGCACACTTGTGCAATCATACTTGAGATCCGATTCTTCATACAATTACACTTCCGATAGAAAGTCCAGATGAACTTGCAGATTAATGCGTACACCAGTGGTTCCCAAACTTTTTGGTATCAAGGGGTGCTGCTGTGATCTGCGCTGGGTGCTGAGAGAGAGGTTCTGACATGCCGTTCTTGTAGAGGGGTGATGGGTGCTGTGCTGGGAGAGAGGTTCTGACATGCCGTTCTTGTAGAGGGGTGATGGGTGCTGTGCTGGGAGAGGGGTTCTGACATGCTGGTCTTGTAAAGGGGTGATGGGTGCTGTGCTGGGAGAGGGGGTTCTGACATGCTGTTCTTGTGGAGGGGTGATGGGTGCTGTGCTGGGAGAGGGGGTTCTGACATGCTGTTCTTGTGGAGGGGTGATGGGTGCTGTGCTAGGAGAGGGGATCTGACATGCTGTTCTTGTAGAGGGGTGATGGGTGCTGTGCTGGGAGAGGGGTTCTGACATGCTGTTCTTGTAGAGGGGTGATGGGTGCTGTGCTGGGAGAGGGGTTCTGACATGCTGTTCTTGTAGAGGGGTGATGGGTGCTGTGCTGGGAGAGGGGTTCTGACATGCTGTTCTTGTAGAGGGGTGATGGGTGCTGTGCTGGGAGAGGGGTTCTGACATGCTGTTCTTGTAGAGGGGTGATGGGTGCTGTGCTGGGAGAGGGGTTCTGGCATGCTGTTCTTGTAGAGGGGTGATGGGTGCTGTGCTGGGAGAGGGGTTCTGACATGCTGTTCTTGTAGAGGGGTGATGGGTGCTGTGCTGGGAGAGGGGTTCTGACATGCTGTTCTTGTAGAGGGGTGATGGGTGCTGTGCTGGGAGAGGGGTTCTGACATGTTGTTCTTGTGGAGGGGTGATGGGTGCTGTGCTGGGAGAGGGGGTTCTGACATGCTGTTCTTGTGGAGGGGTGATGGGTGCTGTGCTGGGAGAGGGGGTACTGACATGCTGTTCTTGTGGAGCGGTGATGGGTGCTGTGCTGGGAGAGGGGTTCTGACATGCTGTTCTTGTAGAGGGGTGATGGGTGCTGTGCTGGGAGAGGGGTTCTGACATGCTGTGCTTGTAGAGGGGTGATGGGTGCTGTGCTTGGAGAGGGGTTCTGACATGCTGTTCTTGTTGAGGGGTGATGGGTGCTGTGCTGGGAGAGGGGTTCTGACATGCTGTTCTTTTAGAGGGGTGATGGGTGCTGTGCTTGGAGAGGGGTTCTTACATGCTGTTCTTGTGGAGGGGTGCTGTGCTGGAAGAGGGGTTCTGACATGCTGTTCCTGTAGAGGGGTGATGGGTGCTGTACTGGGGGAGGGGTTCTGACATGCTGTTCTTGTAGAGGCTGTTTCTGTGAACTGTGCTGTGCTACTGGATGAGGGGTGCTGACATGATGTGCTGGGTGAGGAGTGATGTGTGCTGGGTAAGGGATACTGTGAGACAGGGGCATAAATCCACAACAAACACCTGAAGGCGATTTAGACACACACACACACACACACACACACACACACACACACACACACACACACACGCACACACACACACACATTCAAGGCCACATACAAGGACAGCCACATAGACACATATACACAAACTAGAGATGAGCGCCTGAAATTTTTCGGGTTTTGTGTTTTGGTTTTGGGTTCGGTTCCGCGGCCGTGTTTTGGGTTCGACCGCGTTTTGGCAAAACCTCACCGAATTTTTTTTGTTGGATTCGGGTGTGTTTTGGATTCGGGTGTTTTTTTTTAAAAAACACTAAAAAACAGCTTAAATCATAGAATTTGGGGGTCATTTTGATCCCATATTATTATTAACCTCAAAAACCATAATTTCCACTCATTTTCAGTCTATTCTGAATACCTCACACCTCACAATATTATTTTTAGTCCTAAAATTTGCACCAAGGTCGCTGGATGACTAAGCTAAGCGACACTAGTGGCCGACACAAACACCTGGCCCATCTAGGAGTGGCACTGCAGTGTCACGCAGGATGTCCCTTCCAAAAAACCCTCCCCAATCAGCACGACGCAAAGAAAAAAAGAGGAGCAATGAGGTAGCTGACTGTGTGAGTAAGATTAGCGACCCTAGTGGCCGACACAAACACCGGGCCCATTTAGGAGTGGCACTGCAGTGTCACGCAGGATGTCCCTTCCAAAAAACCCTCCCCAATCAGCACATGACGCAAAGAAAAAAAGAGGCGCAATGAGGTAGCTGACTGTGTGAGTAAGATTAGCGACCCTAGTGGCCGACACAAACACCGGGCCCATTTAGGAGTGGCACTGCAGTGTCACGCAGGATGTCCCTTCCAAAAAACCCTCCCCAATCAGCACATGACGCAAAGAAAAAAAGAGGCGCAATGAGGTAGCTGACTGTGTGAGTAAGATTAGCGACCCTAGTGGCCGACACAAACACCGGGCCCATTTAGGAGTGGCACTGCAGTGTCACGCAGGATGTCCCTTCCAAAAAACCCTCCCCAATCAGCACATGACGCAAAGAAAAAAAGAGGCGCAATGAGGTAGCTGACTGTGTGAGTAAGATTAGCGACCCTAGTGGCCGACACAAACACCGGGCCCATTTAGGAATGGCACTGCAGTGTCACGCAGGATGTCCCTTCCAAAAAACCCTCCCCAAACAGCACATGACGCAAAGAAAAATAAAAGAAAAAAGAGGTGCAAGATGGAATTGTCCTTGGGCCCTCCCACCCACCCTTATGTTGTATAAACAAAACAGGACATGCACACTTTAACCAACCCATCATTTCAGTGACAGGGTCTGCCACACGACTGTGACTGATATGACGAGTTGGTTTGGACCCCCCCCCAAAAAAGAAGCAATTAATCTCTCCTTGCACAAACTGGCTCTACAGAGGCAAGATGTCCACCTCATCATCACCCTCCGATATATCACCGTGTACATCCCCCTCCTCACAGATTATCAATTCGTCCCCACTGGAATCCACCATCTCAGCTCCCTGTGTACTTTGTGGAGGCAATTGCTGCTGGTCAATGTCTCCGCGGAGGAATTGATTATAATTCATTTTAATGAACATCATCTTCTCCACATTTTCTGGATGTAACCTCGTACGCCGATTGCTGACAAGGTGAGCGGCGGCACTAAACACTCTTTCGGAGTACACACTTGTGGGAGGGCAACTTAGGTAGAATAAAGCCAGTTTGTGCAATGGCCTCCAAATTGCCTCTTTTTCCTGCCAGTATAAGTATGGACTGTGTGACGTGCCTACTTGGATGCGGTCACTCATATTATCCTCCACCATTCTTTCAATGGTGAGAGAATCATATGCAGTGACAGTAGACGACATGTCCGTAATCGTTGTCAGGTCCTTCAGTCCGGACCAGATGTCAGCATCAGCAGTCGCTCCAGACTGCCCTGCATCACCGCCAGCGGGTGGGCTCGGAATTCTGAGCCTTTTCCTCGCACCCCCAGTTGCGGGAGAATGTGAAGGAGGAGATGTTGACAGGTCGCGTTCCGCTTGACTTGACAATTTTCTCACCAGCAGGTCTTTCAACCCCAGCAGACTTGTGTCTGCCGGAAAGAGAGATCCAAGGTAGGCTTTAAATCTAGGATCGAGCACGGTGGCCAAAATGTAGTGCTCTGATTTCAACAGATTGACCACCCGTGAATCCTTGTTAAGCGAATTAAGGGCTCCATCCACAAGTCCCACATGCCTAGCGGAATCGCTCCGTGTTAGCTCCTCCTTCAATGTCTCCAGCTTCTTCTGCAAAAGCCTGATGAGGGGAATGACCTGACTCAGGCTGGCAGTGTCTGAACTGACTTCACGTGTGGCAAGTTCAAAGGGCATCAGAACCTTGCACAACGTTGAAATCATTCTCCACTGCGCTTGAGACAGGTGCATTCCACCTCCTATATCGTGCTCAATTGTATAGGCTTGAATGGCCTTTTGCTGCTCCTCCAACCTCTGAAGCATATAGAGGGTTGAATTCCACCTCGTTACCACTTCTTGCTTCAGATGATGGCAGGGCAGGTTCAGTAGTTTTTGGTGGTGCTCCAGTCTTCTGTACGTGGTGCCTGTACGCCGAAAGTGTCCCGCAATTTTTCTGGCCACCGACAGCATCTCTTGCACGCCCCTGTCGTTTTTTAAATAATTCTGCACCACCAAATTCAAGGTATGTGCAAAACATGGGACGTGCTGGAATTTGCCCATATTTAATGCACACACAATATTGCTGGCGTTGTCCGATGCCACAAATCCACAGGAGAGTCCAATTGGGGTAAGCCATTCCGCGATGATCTTCCTCAGTTGCCGTAAGAGGTTTTCAGCTGTGTGCGTATTCTGGAAACCGGTGATACAAAGCGTAGCCTGCCTAGGAAAGAGTTGGCGTTTGCGAGATGCTGCTACTGGTGCCGCCGCTGCTGTTCTTGCGGCGGGAGTCCATACATCTACCCAGTGGGCTGTCACAGTCATATAGTCCTGACCCTGCCCTGCTCCACTTGTCCACATGTCCGTGGTTAAGTGGACATTGGGTACAGCTGCATTTTTTAGGACACTGGTGACTCTTTTTCTGAGGTCTGTGTAAATTTTCGGTATCGCCTGCCTAGAGAAATGGAACCTAGATGGTATTTGGTACCGGGGACACAGTACCTCCAACAAGTCTCTAGTTGGCTCTGCAGTAATGATGGATACCGGAACCACGGTTCTCACCACCCAGGATGCCAAGGCCTCAGTTATCCGCTTTGCAGTAGGATGACTGCTGTGATATTTCATCTTCCTCGCAAAGGACTGTTGGACAGTCAATTGCTTGGTGGAAGTAGTAAAAGTGGTCTTACGACTTCCCCTCTGGGATGACCATCGACTCCCAGCAGCAACAACAGCAGCGCCAGCAGCAGTAGGCGTTACACGCAAGGATGCATCGGAGGAATCCCAGGCAGGAGAGGACTCGTCAGAATTGCCAGTGACATTGCCTGCAGGACTATTGGCATTCCTGGGGAAGGAGGAAATTGACACTGAGGGAGTTGGTGGGGTGGTTTGCGTGAGCTTGGTTACAAGAGGAAGGGATTTACTGGTCAGTGGACTGCTTCCGCTGTCACCCAAAGTTTTTGAACTTGTCACTGACTTATTATGAATGCGCTGCAGGTGACGTATAAGGGAGGATGTTCCGAGGTGGTTAACGTCCTTACCCCTACTTATTACAGCTTGACAAAGGGAACACACGGCTTGACACCTGTTGTCCGCATTTCTGTTGAAATAGTTCCACACCGAAGAGCTGATTTTTTTGGTATTTTCACCAGGCATGTCAACGGCCATATTCCTCCCACGGACAACAGGTGTCTCCCCGGGTGCCTGACTTAAACAAACCACCTCACCATCAGAATCCTCCTGGTCAATTTCCTCCCCAGCGCCAGCAACACCCATATCCTCCTCATCCTGGTGTACTTCAACACTGACATCTTTAATCTGACTATCAGGAACTGGACTGCGGGTGCTCCTTCCAGCACTTGCAGGGGGCGTGCAAATGGTGGAAGGCGCATGCTCTTCACGTCCAGTGTTGGGAAGGTCAGGCATCGCAACCGACACAATTGGACTCTCCTTGTGGATTTGGGATTTCGAAGAACGCACAGTTCTTTGCGGTGCTACTGCTTTTGCCAGCTTGAGTCTTTTCATTTTTCTAGCGAGAGGCTGAGTGCCTCCATCCTCATGTGAAGCTGAACCACTAGCCATGAACATAGGCCAGGGCCTCAGCCGTTCCTTGCCACTCCGTGTGGTAAATGGCATATTGGCAAGTTTACGCTTCTCCTCCGACAATTTTATTTTAGGTTTTGGAGTCCTTTTTTTACTGATATTTGGTGTTTTGGATTTGACATGCTCTGTACTATGACATTGGGCATCGGCCTTGGCAGACGACGTTGCTGGCATTTCATCGTCTCGGCCATGACTAGTGGCAGCAGCTTCAGCACGAGGTGGAAGTGGATCTTGATCTTTCCCTAATTTTGGAACCTCAACATTTTTGTTCTCCATATTTTAATAGGCACAACTAAAAGGCACCTCAGGTAAACAATGGAGATGGATGGATACTAGTATACAATTATGGACGGACTGCCGAGTGCCGACACAGAGGTAGCTACAGCCGTGAACTACCGTACTGTGTCTGCTGCTAATATAGACTGGTTGATAAAGAGATGTCGTAGTATGTATGTATGAAGAAGAAAGAAAAAAAAACCACGGTTAGGTGGTATACAATTATGGACGGACTGCCGAGTGCCGACACAGAGGTAGCCACAGCCGTGAACTACCGTACTGTACTGTGTCTGCTGCTAATATAGACTGGTTGATAAAGAGATGTCGTAGTATGTATGTATGAAGAAGAAAGAAAAAAAAACCACGGGTAGGTGGTATACAATTATGGACGGACTGCCGAGTGCCGACACAGAGGTAGCCACAGCCGTGAACTACCGTACTGTACTGTGTCTGCTGCTAATATAGACTGGTTGATAAAGAGATGTAGTAGTATGTATGTATAAAGAAGAAAGAAAAAAAAACCACGGGTAGGTGGTATACAATTATGGACGGACTGCCGAGTGCCGACACAGAGGTAGCCACAGCCGTGAACTACCGTACTGTACTGTGTCTGCTGCTAATATAGACTGGTTGATAAAGAGATGTCGTAGTATGTATGTATGAAGAAGAAAGAAAAAAAAACCACGGTTAGGTGGTATACAATTATGGACGGACTGCCGAGTGCCGACACAGAGGTAGCCACAGCCGTGAACTACCGTACTGTACTGTGTCTGCTGCTAATATAGACTGGTTGATAAAGAGATGTCGTATTATGTATGTATGAAGAAGAAAGAAAAAAAAACCACGGTTAGGTGGTATACAATTATGGACGGACTGCCGAGTGCCGACACAGAGGTAGCCACAGCCGTGAACTACCGTACTGTACTGTGTCTGCTGCTAATATAGACTGGTTGATAAAGAGATGTCGTAGTATGTATGTATGAAGAAGAAAGAAAAAAAAACCACGGTTAGGTGGTATACAATTATGGACGGACTGCCGAGTGCCGACACAGAGGTAGCCACAGCCATGAACTACCGTACTGTACTGTGTCTGCTGCTAATATAGACTGGTTGATAAAGAGATGTCGTAGTATGTATGTATAAAGAAGAAAGAAAAAAAAAACACGGTTAGGTGGTATACAATTATGGACGGACTGCCGAGTGCCGACACAGAGGTAGCCACAGCCGTGAACTACCGTACTGTACTGTGTCTGCTGCTAATATAGACTGGTTGATAAAGAGATGTAGTAGTATGTATGTATAAAGAAGAAAGAAAAAAAAACCACGGGTAGGTGGTATACAATTATGGATGGACTGCCGAGTGCCGACACAGAGGTAGCTACAGCCGTGAACTACCGTACTGTGTCTGCTGCGACTGGATGATAAATAATGATATAAAAAATATATATATATCACTACTGCAGCCAGACAGGTATATATATTATATAATGACGGACCTGCTGGACACTGTCTGTCAGCAGAATGAGTTTTTTATAGAATAAAAAAAAAACACCACACAAGTGAAGTCACACGACGAGTGTTTAACTTTTTCAGGCAATCACAATATAGTATACTACTAACTATACTGGTGGTCAGTGTGGTCAGGTCACTGGTCAGTCACACTGGCAGTGGCACTCCTGCAGCAAAAGTGTGCACTGTTTAATTTTAATATAATATGTACTCCTGGCTCCTGCTATAACCTATAACTGGCACTGCAGTGCTCCCCAGTCTCCCCCACAATTATAAGCTGTGTGAGCTGAGCACAGTCAGATATATAATATATACATAGATGATGCAGCACACTGGGCTGAGCAGTGCACACAGATATGGTATGTGACTGTCTTGTACTCCTGGCTCCTGCTATAACCTATAACTGGCAGTGCTCCCCAGTCTCCCCCACAATTATAAGCTGTGTGAGCTGAGCACAGTCAGATATATAATATATACATAGATGATGCAGGCATGCAGCACACTGGGCTGAGCAGTGCACACAGATATGGTATGTGACTGAGTCACTGTGTGTACCGTTTTTTTCAGGCAGAGAACGGATATATTAAATAAAACAACTGCACTGCTGGTGGTCACTGTGGTCAGTCACTAAACTCTGCACTCTCTTCTACAGTATCAGCCTCAGGTCAATCTCTCTCTCTCTCTCCTAATCTAAATGGAGAGGACGCCAGCCACGTCCTCTCCCTATCAATCTCAATGCACGTGTGAAAATGGCGGCGACGCGCGGCTCCTTATATAGAATCCGAGTCTCGCGAGAATCCGACAGCGTCATGATGACGTTCGGGCGCGCTCGGGTTAACCGAGCAAGGCGGGAAGATCCGAGTCGCTCGGACCCGTGAAAAAAAACATGAAGTTCGTGCGGGTTCGGATTCAGAGAAACCGAACCCGCTCATCTCTAACACAAACAGCCACAAATACACAAACACAGCCACACAAATAGCCACATATATACACCATACCAACATAGCCACATATGCAGACAGCTACATGTACACACAGTTATATATACACAGACAGCCATGGAAAAACACACACAACCACATACACACATAGCCACATATACACACAGGCTTGGACTGGCCCACAGGGTTAAATGGGAAACCACCGGTGGGCCCCACTGCCTGGGGGCCCACCTCCTGCTCTAAGGATCAGGTTCCAGACTGTGCACTTGAATTATACATCATACATATGTTACCTTATACTGGACTGTGGTGTATTTTCTACAGTGCATTGCTGTTATTAATCTGGTACATTATCATGCATGCAGCTGATGAATTTACTGTATATATTTATGAAGGAGCCCAGATATTGCACTCTCTAATGGTTAGTCAAACCAATGAGGGGGCAGGCCACACCCCCTCTGCAGACTGGCCACACCCCTAAACATGGGCCCCTTCCATTGCATTCCCCCTGTGGGCCCTACATGCCCCAATCCGACACTGTATACACACAAGCACATACATAAACAAGCACAAACACACATAGTCACATATACACAAATAGACAGCCACATACTGTATAGGTCCTCATTCAGACCTCGACGCAGCCACGCAGTTGCTCGCAGCAGCTGCATCCAGAAGGTCTGCGCACATGCACCGGCTGTTGTGCACTTGCACACTCTTACACATTTCGGCTGCATCCAGGAAAGATGCAGCCGCAGTGTGATTGACAGCAGCTGCCATCGGTGAAGGGGGGGCTGCGTTGCGATAACCGAGCGGGAGGGTTTTCTGGAGCGTTTTCAGGGCGGCTGCATGACGTCACACGCAGCCACTCCAGAAAAAAGGCATGCTGACCGCGCTGCCAGGAGTCAACCTTAGTTCCAAGGCATCCGCAATCTAATTGCAGACGCATTGGCAGGTGGCATCACACATGCTGGACGGCATTGCCCTGTGCTGGGCGGCCCCCAGCATGTGCAGAGATGAATGCAGATCTAGCTGCGTATGCACCGTTGCAGGAGAGAAAGCCGGATGGACAGCAGAGCTGTCAGGAGGCGGGCACATTGGCTGACGCTACCCGCAAACCCTGCCTCCTCCCAGCCACTGAGGGTCTGTAATGATGCTGGTATAGCGCCGTTCACACAGTGGCTGGCACACAGACTATAAGAAGATCACCAGAAGCAATAGAGGTGGTCAGGCTGGGTGCCCCTTCACAGTTGGCGCCCTACGGCAATCGACTCCATTGTCTCCGGTACTTCCGCCACTGCTGTGAGGGGAGGGATACTATGGGGTCCATTCATTTGTAGTTGGAAATTCCGAAATGTCGGTAAACCTGCAAATTCCGTCATTTTAAAGTTGAATCTTGATTCGACATATTCATTTTTGCTGCCATTTTTCCGACTTGTCGGAAAACATGTGGATCGGCGGATTAGCCGCAGATCCACGTGTTTTTGTCGAATTTGCGGCCAATTTCAATCTGACTTTAAAGAAATTCGGATTGACATTGCCAAAAACGGCCAAAACCTGTCGGACCTGGCCTCAGATTGAATACTGAACTGTCGGATCCTTTCTGTCGGAAAGTAACTGAATACACCCATGTGAGGGGTGAGCCTGGAGTGTTCTGCTCTGTGGGGAGAATGTGCCATATAGAATTTCTTCTTAACATTAAGTTAACACTAAATTTGGTGGAGGAATTATCTGCTAGGGGGCACCAAATTAGTTGGGGCTGGCTCTGCACAGATGACAAGTAGTGTAAGAGACTGCATGCAGGAGGCTATGTGTCATAGACCGGCCGGGAAAGGTGCGGGGTCCGAGACTTACCAGTCCGGGCACACTGGGGGTCTGTCTGGCAGGGGTGCGGGCTGCTGGTGCAGGGCAAGGTGTGCAGGCAGGTCAGCAGGGGGCCGTAGACTCCGTGTCTGGATTCCAGAGAGTGGCAGGCTGGGAGCTGTGTCATCAGCGCCGGGTCCTGGCGCTGCCGTCTTGGATATTGACAAAGGACTGCCTTGCCCTTCTCACTTCCAGGGAGGAATTTGGATCCGAGCATAAAAGGGAAGGAGGGATGGGATGTGCTCTGCACCAACTGGATAATTAGTAATATTAAGTTGAAAGAAAGGGCCCCGATTAATATCCGTCAATAAGTCAAACCTTTATTACTGGATATTCGTGGGTGCAGCCAGAGACAATTATATTGTAAGAAAAGAAGAGAGGAAAGAATGTCTCTTTGTTGGCGCACATGAGATAATTTAAAATTTAACTTTTAATAGATCCATTAAGATTGTCCAAACATGAAATAAGACAATACAATACACCAAATATTACAAAATAATAACTAACTACACACAGTGAATGAACTACTTAATAAAGTGAATTTTAAAACCAAGACTCGCTAACTGTGTCGTATCTTGAATTGATTTAATTTTATTGTATCTTGCTACGGATCTAAATACTCTGAGATATTGATTCAATGGCTTGGATATGGTATAATAGTAAGACTATAATCAGTCTATTGAATTAAGTATCCGGATAAATATCCTGTTAGTTCCCAGAGATTATTGTACTAAGGTCTGTGTAATAACTACTTGGAGTACAATATTAGTTGGTTCCCATACAGTATGATATTGAGGACCCTTCACACACAAAATTGAATTGATGTATTAGCGTTTGGGGATTTAGTCAGTGTTGTAATAATTTGCTGTGTATTAAGCAATCACAGCAAAGTAATATTATAGATATTACGTGATCACTGGTAAGTGCTAATTTTGAATATGGAATAATAAAACGAGTTTTATGGTAAGAACTTACCCTTGTCAAAACTCTTTCTGCGAGGTACACTGGGCTCCACAAGTCTGGACAATGGGGTGTAGAGTAGGATCTTGATCCGAGGCACCAACAGGCTCAAAGCTTTGACTGTTCCCAGAATGCATAGCGCCGCCTCCTCTATAACCCCGCCTCCCAGCACAGGAGCTCAGTTTAGTTAACCAGCCCAATGCAGTAGCAGGAAAAGAGACGACAACGGTTAGTAGCCACATACACCAGACTCACGACAAGAGAAGTGTCAGTGGCTAATGCCATATCAACCCAAAGAAGCTAAGTGCATCAGGGTGGGCGCCTTGTGGAGCCCAGTGTACCTCGCAGAAAGAGTTTTAACAAGAGTAAATTCTTACCATAAAACTCGTTTTCTGCTGCGGGGTACACTGGGCTCCACAAGTCTGGACAATTGGGATGTTCTAAAGCAGTTCCTTATGGGAGGGGACGCACTGTAATGGGCACTAGAACCCGGCGTCCAAAGGAAGCATCCTGGGAAGCGGCAGTATCAAAGGCATAGAAGCTTATGAACGTGTTCCCGGAGGGTCGCACCACGTTGGGCCGCCCAAGAAGGTCCAACAGACCGAGTAGAATGGGCCGTAATGTGAACAGGAGCTGACAGACCAGCCTTCACATAAGCATGCGCAATCACCATTCTAATCCACCTGGCCAGGGTCTGCTGGTGAGCAGGCCAGCCACGTTTGTGAAATCCAAACAAAACAAAGAGAGAATCAGACTTTCGAATAGAAGCAGTTCTCTTCACATAGATACGGAGAGCCCGTACCACATCCAAAGCGCTCTTTGGGAGACAAATCAGGAGAAACAAAAGCTGGAACCACAATCTCCTGATTAAGGTGGAACGAAGAAACCACCTTAGGTAAATATCCGGGACGAGTCCTAAGAACCGCCCGGTCACGGTGAAAAATCAGATATGGGAAACTACAAGACAAGGCACCCAAATCCGACACTCTTCTAGCAGAGGCAATAGCCAGCAAGAACACCACCTTAAGGGGAAGCCACTTAAGGTCAGCTTGAACCAAGAGGTTCAGATAGAGGCTCCTGCAACGCCTCCAAAACCACCGACAAGTCCCAAGGAGCCACAGGCGGGACATAGTGAGGTTGGATACGCAACACACCCTGAGTGAAAGTATGAACATCAGGTAAAGTCACAATTTTTCTCTGAAACCACACCGACAAGGCAGAAATATGAACCTTGAGGGAGGCCAGACGCAGGCCTAAATCTAGGCCCTGCTGTAGAAAAGCCAAAAGTTTGGCTGTACTAAACTTGGAAGCATCATAATGGTTAGATGCGCACCAAACAAAGTAGGAATGCCAGACCCGATGGTAAATCCGAGCAGAGGCCGGTTTCCGGGCCCGCAACATAGTTTTAATTACCTCTTCAGAAAAACCCTTAGCTCTTAAGACGGAAGCTTCAAGAGCCACGCCGTCAAAGACAGCCGGGCTAGGTCCTGGTAAACACAGGGGCCCTGAACGAGGAGGTCTGGGCGTTGTGGAAGTAGAATTGGACGCTCTGACGATAGGCCTTGCAGGTCTGAGAACCAGTGCTGTCTGGACCACGCCGGAGCTATGAGAAGCAGATTTCTTTTTTCTTGCTTGAACTTCCCTGGGCAGGAGTGACACCGGAGGGAACATGTACGGCAGCCGAAACCTCCACGGCACTGCCAGCACATCCACGAATGCTGCTTGAGGATCCCTTGTCCTTGCTCCGAAGACCGGAACCTTGTGATTGTGTTGAGACGCCATCAGATCCACATCTGGAAGACCCCACCTTTCCACGAGGAGTTGAAACACTTCTGGATGGAGGTCCCACTCGCCGGCATGCACGTCCTGACGACTGAGAAAGTCCGCTTCCCAATTCAGGACTCCCGGAATGAATATTGCCGATATTGCCGGTAGATAGCGTTCTGCCCAACGTAGAATCCGTGAGGCTTCCTTCATTGCCAAACGGCTTCGAGTGCCGCGTTGATGATTTATGTAAGCCACTGTGGTGGCGTTGTCCGACTGTACTTGAACAGGACGGTTCTGAATAAAATGCTGGGCTAGGTTGAATGCATTGAAGACCGCCCGCAATTCCAGAATGTTGATCGAGAGGAGAGATTCCTCCTTGGTCCACCGACCCTGCAAGGAGTGCTGCTCCAGCACCGCGCCCCAACCTCTTAGACTGGCATCTGTCGTTAACAGGACCCAGTTGGATATCCAGAAGGGACGGCCTCTGCACAATTGTCGGTCCAGGAGCCAACAGAGCAGCGACAGACGGACCTCCGGAATCAAAGAGATCATTTGAGACCTGATCCGGTGAGGCAGGCCACCCCACTTGGCTAGAATCAGCTTCTGGAGGGGGCGAGAATGGAATTGAGCATACTCCACCATGTCGAATGCTGACACCATGAGGCCCAGCACCTGCAATGCCGAATGTATCGACACTTGCGGACAAGAAAGGAAGCAACGAATCCTGTCCTAAAGTTTTAGGACTTTCTCCTGAGACAAGAACAACCTCTGGTTGTGAGTGTCCAACAGCGCTCTGAGCAGGGACCAGGGAGGATTTCTTCCAGTTGATGAGCCACCCGTGGGCTTGTAGAAACTGGACCGTCATATCCAGAGGACACAGGAGAAGATCTGGGGAATTTGCCAGGATTAATAAGTCGTCCAGATACTGCAGTATCCTGACCCCTTGACGGCGGAGTACCACCGTCACCACCGCCATAACTTTGGTGAAGTCTCGCTAAGCCGTTGTTAAACCAAAAGGTAATGCCCGAAACTGGTAATGGTGGTTGCTAATGGCGAACCTCAGGTATTGTTGATGTGACACTGCTATAGGAATATGCAGGTAAGCATCCTGTATGTCCGGGGAGACCATGTAGTCCCCAGGTTCCAAGGCCAGAACTATAGAGCTAAGGATTTCCATAAGGAACTTGGAAACCTTCACAAATTTGTTCAGTGCCTTGAGGTTGAGAATGGGCCGGGAGGACCCATTCAGTTTCGGGACTAGAGACAGCGGAGAATAGTACCCCCGACCCCTCTGAGCAAGAGGCACCTGTACTACGACTCCTGTATCCAGGAGGGTCTATACCACCGAATGCAGAGTGTTTGCCTTTGTCTGGTCCGACGGGACGTCTGTCTAGCAAAATCGATGAGGGGGTCGGTTTTTGAAGGCTATGGCGTAACCTCGAGTGACGACTTCCCGTACCCAGGCATCTGAAGTGGTCTTCAACCATTCCTGGGTATACCCTAGAAGCCGGCCCACCGCCCTGGGATCCCCCAGGGGGAGGCCCGCCCCATCATGCGGCAGGCTTATCGGTCTTGTCTGCTGGCTGACGGGCAGCCCAGGCTCTTTTGGGCTTCGGCTTACCAGGTTTGGAAGTGCGGGCCTGCTTAGGGTACGCCTGACCTTTTGCTTTACCTGAAGGACGAAAGGGGCGAAAGGACGTGCCTTCGGCCTTCGACACAGAAGGAGCTGTATTAGGCAGACAGGCAGTTTTGGCAATAGCCAAGTCAGCCACTATCTTATTTAAGTCCTCCCCAAACAGAATATCCCCCTTGAAAGGGAGTACCTCCAGGGTTTTTCTAGAGTCCAGATCCAGATAACTATGCGCAGGAGCATGCGATCTTCTGCAAACCAACCCCGGAATATTGCCGTTAATATACCCTACAGCTGGATACCAAACACCACCTTATAACCTAGTTATGTCCCCTCCTATCCTGTAAAGGTGAATCCCTTTGTTCTGATACCATTTAAACTAGTGTAACTTGCTGGTGTGGTGCAGGGAGACTATGTGTACATTGTACACTATTTGGATTAAATATGTAATGTGTTTTTATGGCTTTTCCATGCGTTGACAAACACTACCGTAATTACTCATACCACGCGCTAATACGCAGGACCGCGGGAGCGACCATACGCAAATTGCGAATATGTGCACGCACGGCAGAGTAAGTACGCGCACGGAGGCCATCTGTGTGTAGTTTGTACGTGATGTGTGTACTGCAATATTTTTCAACTTCGACAGTCCACCCTTTGGCAGTCACCAATAACTGCCACTAACTAATCAATAAACAGAAAAATATCTATACAATATATACAGAAGCTTGAATGATCGGGGGAGAGTTGTAGGTGGGAAATGTATGACCTAGTGGGATAGTAAAAAGCATGTATGTATGAATTAATGTCTGAGGGGCATGTATCATCGTGCTGTATATGTTCTAAATAAGCTTCGAGGTATTGTTAAGTATACATTAAATCCTTCTCATCCCGTATTAAGGGTCTGTAAATGGGCAAACAAACACTACCGAGCTCTTTTCAGCTTCTTGTTCCAACAAATGGGATGGACATTTAGTTGATGATACATGGAGGGGGAACATATGTGAGTGCTAGTATATGTGGCTATCACCTGTCGACTATGTGTGCCATTAACTGGAGGTTGCAGAGATGAAGATAAGACACATATATAAAAATACATTCACATAAACACTTTGGGTAGGGCTGACGTCTTTTCCGGTTGGATGTATCTGGGCAGAGGGGGAAACAGAAAAAAATGGGTGAAAGAAACAGGCCATGAAATTCATTTGCAATCCTTATCATAATGCTGTCTCTATGGATGGATCATAAATTAAGTCTGCTGCTATAACAGCGCCCTCACTCCTTAGACTCATCAAATTTGTGCTGCGCTTGCGCCACGTTAGAATTTGAACACACCTAAATATCAAACCAATAATGATGATGACTCCAGGATACAAAGGAGAAACTTCCCCACACTCATAATGACATTCTGTGCCCACTCTCCTAACCCTGAGAACCATTTGCGTGGGTTCGACCATGAGACCCAGCCGGTCAGTTCATTACCCACAGTCGCTAAGGTAAGGTTGTGCTTCCTCCTGAACTCCCACTTCAACTGCAAGATCTCGTCCATCTTCTGATCGATGATCTCAGTGGGGTCGTCAGTGCTGTTCGTAATATATGTACAGCACTTCACACTATATTGAGTTGCCAGAGTAACACAGTACCCGCCTTTCATGGCTGTAACATAATTAAGGACCATCCTGTGCTGGATCAGTTCCTTCTTGTAGGCTTGTAACTCCCTTCCCGTATACCTGAAGGTGTCATCATACATCTCAGTGATATTATCTATCAAGTTCGCTAGCGCATGGATATACCTATAATTTATAGTTCCTCTGGCAGTACGGGTGATGTCTAATGCGAGAAGGAACTGAATCCCAGTGGACTCGTGGATCAAATCAGAGGCTGCGTGCTCTGCCCTATCAATGAGGTGTCTCATGACCTTCGGTAGTACTCTCCCAATATAACACAATCCCTCTGAGCTCGGGGCAAGCCACTTGTACGCTTTCCTCCCACATATGAAATATGTATCATCTGGGAGAACATAGGGGACAAAATGTAACATCACCATATTGCAAACTTCCCATGTAAAGAAACCGATCCCTAGTTCTCTCATTTGCTCAGTACAAGTATCGGGCTGGATGATATGTACACAATACCCTGACGATACTTTTCCAACCCACATGGTCTTGCTTCCACATGTATACCTATACCGAAAATACCTCCCACTGTTGGCTATCTGGCGTACAAGTTCAGAGTCAATAGGTATCTTATCAGCTCTGTGTGAAAAGGTCATTGTCTGGTTATTCCATGTCACTTCCCAATTTCCTGGTTTTCGGTAATTGGAAATATTAAAACACAATAAGGACCTGTCTACATGATACTGGTGGAGCTTCAAGCAAGGGGGCCTGGAGATATTGAATTTCTTGTCCACCGGTCTCCCACCCCGTAATTTGAGTACCTCATCTATTGCTAAAGGGTATGGTACTAATCCTGACTTACTCTGACCTTGAGGGACCTGTGAGCACACCCAGCATTCTGTCTGGTTTAAGACCTTACCCACTAGTGAGTGGTAATCACTCAACGGATGACGGTCCATGTCGATATTAAGGTTGGACTGACATCTCTGGATGCACCCATCCTCGACTATATTCTCACAATTCCTACAAATACAATATTTATCAGACAATAACCCTTCACATTGCCTCCGAGCTCCATCACTACCAGAGCGCTTACGGATACCAGCCTTTACTCGAGTGATGTGCTGCTCCTGAGATCCTACAAATTCGTACTCACCATCAGAACCCATTCCAGATCCCTGCTCGACCTCTCTGGAACCCTCACCAAAACAAAATGTCCTGATCAAACACAGAGAACCCGAAACGCAGTCTCTTGTGATAGATCCATTTCGTTAGGGGAAAGAGGGGAAATAAGGAGGAGAAAAGGAAGGAAAATGCAGGGGGAGGTGAAAAAAGAAAATGATGTGACAACCGTCCTAGATCTTGTTGCTCTCCGTGCTCAGATGCCTTTCAACAGTCCTGCCTCTCAACTTTCCCGGAACAAACACTCTAGTGATACGAGGTTCTCTACACCCTGCTCTTTGTCATGAGTTCTCTCCGGGTCAGCGACCTTCTTGCAGTGGGACGAGTGGACCCAAGTCTCTCTTTCAGCGACCTTCAATGCTGTCGTGCTGGTTAACAAGACTTGGTATGGTCCTTCCCACCTGTCTATAAGGCAACCTGAGCGTAAGAAATTTCGAATCATCACATAATCCCCAGGCTCAATGTCATGACAATTACTGTTCGGTAGGTCAGGAATCACCAGCTTTAGATTTCTTTGTTGATTTCTCAGCTGCTGGCTCATCCCAACCAAATATTTCACAGTCACTTCATTATTGCATTTCAAATCATCTTGGGGGGTCTATCATTACATGAGGTTGTCAACCAAAAAGAATTTCAATGGGTGATAAGTTAAGTGGAGACCTGGGAGTGGTTCTGATGCTGTACAACACTAGTGGTAAAGCTTCTGGCCACAGCAGTCAAGTTTCAGCCATCACTTTGCTCAGCTTGTTCTTAATAGTGCTGTTCACTCTCTCTACCTGTGCACTCGCCTGTGGCCGGTATGGAGTATGCAGCTTGCTATTAATTCCCATCAGTTTGCACATGACCTGAAAGACTTCACCTGTAAAATGGGTACCCCTATCACTTTCAATCATTCTAGGGATACAATATCTACACACAAATTCCTGCACAATTTTCTTTGCAGTGAACGTAGCAGTATTTGTGGCAGCAGGGAACGCTTCTACCCAGTTGGAAAATACATCAATACATACTAACACATATTTCATATTCCTACAGGGTGGTAACTGTATGAAATCAATTTGTATTACCTGAAAAGGTCCGTCGGAGGGATATGGGATGGCTCTGTTGGTATTGTCTTACCAATATTGTTCCTCAAGCAAGTAAAACATGTCTTTGCTCTCTTACCTGCATTAGAAGAGATTCCTGGCGCACGCCAGTAGGCTCTTACCAGCTTGCACATACCCTCTTTGCCCAGATGAGTCAGTCCGTGTGCCGCCTCAGCTAGACTTGGAAGATATGCTCTGGGGGCCACCGGCTTACCGTGTCCACCTGTCCAAAGTCCTGAGGACTCCTGGCCATACCCCTTTGACCTCCAGACCGACTTTTTTTGTAGGGAACATAATATTTGCATTTCAATTAACTGTTGTGTGTTGACCGTGTTAAATGTCATCAGTGATGTGATGTTCGTCTGTATGGGGGTACTTGCTGCTGATTTAGCAGCTTCGTCTGCCCGGCTGTTACCAAGTGAAATTGGGTCTTGGTTGTAAGTGTGTGCTTTGCACTTGATAACAGTCACTCTGTCTGGTTCTTGTATTGCTGTCAAAAGCCTTTTGATGTGGGACGCATGCGCTACAGGTGTGCCAGCTGCCGTCATGAAATTTGAGGCGCCATAGGGCCCCAAAATCATGCACTACTCCAAAGGCGTACCTAGAGTCTGTGTATATATTAGCTGACTTACCCGTGCCCAATTCAAACACTCTGGCTAGGGCGACCAGCTCAGCAACTTGTGCTGAGTGCGGTGGGCCAAGGGGTTTAGCTTCTACGATACCTTCATCATCTACAACTGCATATCCAGTGCACAAGTCTCACGATTCCGTCTGTCTTTGGCAACTACCGTCAGTGTAGAAGGTAAAGTCTACTCCTTCCAGTGGGTTGTCACTGATGTCAGGTCTCGCAGTGAAAGTTTGATTCAGGTATTCCATACAGTCATGCGTATCAGTATCTGCACTAAATCCTCCTTCACCATCATTCTCATCCTCCACCCTTTGTACCTGTCCAGGCACACTTGGCAAGTAGGTTGCAGGATTTAGTGAGCTGCATCTCTTATTGGTGATGTTTACTGGGGCCATCAGTGATAATTCCCACTTTGTAAACTGAGCAGATGAGACATGTCTGGTTTGGGCGGAGTTCAGTAAGGCCGATACTGCATGAGGTGTATATATGGTCAGGTCGTGTCCTAACATTACGTCCTCGCTTTTACTTACCAGCAAAGCTATCGCTGCAACACTTCGCAAGCAAGTGGGGAGAGACTGCGCTACAGTGTCCAACTGTGCACTGTAGTAAGCTACCGGTCTGCTGGCATCACCATGTCTCTGTGTTAAGACTCCTGCCACGCACCCAGCACTTTCAGTACCGTACAATTCAAAGTGCTTCTCATAATCTGGCATACCTAATGCAGGTGCCTGTGGTAGACACTTTTTGAGTCTTTCAAACGCCAGTTCGGACTCATCTGTGTGAGAGATCCGTTGCGGTTTGTTCGAAGAGACCATTTCTTGCAAAGGTAAAGCCAGTATAGAGAACCCTGGATTTTTGGAGCTATCCTACCATCTTTTACTTGTACTGCTACTGGAGCTACATTCGCCATCAATCCAGTGTCCTGTCCATCTTTGGTCCAAAGGGAACCCGGTATTTGCGAGATCATTTCCTCTACCTTTGATGGACACGTGTCTATAACAGTAGAATGCACCATTAGCCTTTGAGGGGTGTCTAGTATATCTTGTACTTCTTGAGCATAGTTCTCAGGTATATCTAAAAAGACACCCTCAGGAGTACAGTATATGACACACCGCATTTTACACAACAGATCTCTGCCGAGTAGATTAGTCAGAGCCGATGCAGCCAGCAGAAAAGAATGTTTGGTTTGCAAGGGTCCTATCGTAATCTCTGCAGGTCTACTCAAAGGGTATTGTTGCACCGTTCCTGTTACTCCCATTGCCGAACTAATTTTTCCCGTGGTCTTTACACCTGATGTGGAATTCAACACTGACCTGGCCGCCCCTGTATCTACAAAAAAAAGTAATGGTACACCAGCTCCATCAACCGTAACCTCAGGTTCACTACCAAGGCTAGCAATCAACTTCACTGGCTGCAGACTACAGGTGTGGCCCAAGCCCTATTGTGTAGTGGGACCCTCCTGCAGCGCATTGGCAGCTACGATATGTGAGAGGGGTAGCTGTGAGTTTTCGGAGGCCTGCCATTCTCTCCTGGCATAATGACAGGATTTAATTCAATTACATCATTCTGTTTGACTCTACAATGTGAGGAGCTATTGTTTCTGCATAGTGTATGGTACCGTACTTACCTGTGGACACGACCTCACTTTCCCTCCGCTAGGGGGCCTTGCTACAACCCTTGGTGGTTGGGCCGTGCTCACCTAGGTATCCTGTATGGTGGCTGCTAAAGAGAGTGCCGATATCGTGCTGGGTTCATCTTCCTGCTCACAGTCCTGGGGAAAATTTAAAATGGGATACAGCTGGCAAGGGTTAGCGTTAGTACATTTATCAATCACTTTCCTATCCTGTACCAATGCACCATTGCTTGTAGCCACTTTCTCCCCATCAATATATGGTGGTGGTGGTGCGGTTGCCATTGTTTTCCCGCTAGGTTTGGAACCTGCTGTGCGAGCTTGTTCCCTTTGCACATCCCCCTCTTGCTTCCACAGATTTAAACAATCTGTATGTCTAATCCTTTGTTTTCTGGATTTTATCAAACATATCCTTATCCTTAAGTTCTGTAATACCTCTGGTTCAAAGCTGCCCACCCTAGGGAATGATACCCTATCTCTGTCAGTCATACGTACCCACTCATTGCAAAAAACTTCCGTGTGTGAACCATATTTTTCACATATGATAAACCTTGCTGACCCTTTTGGTCTTTCTTCTTCAGCCTGAACCCTGCAAAAACGTCTCTCACTTGAGCAACTGGCTCCCATATTTGTGAGTCTTTTTAATAACTAAAAATTCCCACAAACACCAAAATACTCAATGCAAGTAGACGGTGAAAGTTCTTAGAGCGCTTTCACCCACTCTCACCCACGTTGGCCGGTACTGAGATACACTGTTGATAGCGGAAGGCAATGTACCCAACTTAGGGCTCCTATCAGACCTTACAGCACTGTAATTTCTTTCGGTGGAGGTTCTGCTGGAATATTTTCCTGAGAGAGGCAGTGAAAAATTCCTTTTTGGTATCTTTCCACTGGAATTTTTTGTAGGGTGAAAAACAGAGAAACTACATAACTATTGTTCACCATTTACAGTGGAAGCCCACCAGGGAGATTTCCCGACGTTATCAAAGAAAAACCCACATCTGTGTATGCTTTTCCACAGCGCATATGACACAATGGTATCACGTTGTGCTGTGTAGAACACACGGACATGCGATGCAATCGCACAGCCTATAGATACTAGTTATCTATATGCCCTAGTATTGCTGTAGACCACATGAAACACCTAGAGATCACCTAGGGGTATGGGACACCTAGACCACTCCAGATCACCTAGACCACCTAGTTCTGATCACGCAAGGTAGCGAACCCTACGCCACCGGGCCTCTACTAACCCAGTGTTCCACGACAGAATATCACCTAGACCACCTAGTTCCCGGGTTCAGCTCCACTCTCTCCGCTTTCACTCACTCAAATACACCTTGTTTTTTTTTCTTTTCTGTACAGAAAGTTTTTCACTCTTTCTGATCGGCAGCTTTTCCCCCAGAGGCAATATAGTTTAAACAAAAGTCTTATACTAATCTGCTTTTGAAACCGGATAGTTATGTGCTATTGTAGCATGGCTACTGTTCCACCTTTTAATTGAACGAAACTATCGTGTAATTTGTACCTAGTGTCCACACTCTTACGCACTTTGCGTAACCACGCGACCAGCATGCCTTTTACGCTGCGTGCGCGGTCCTGTACTTTGTCCGAGCCACGTGTACAAAAACGTGCATCCGCAATAAAACAAATCATACAGTCTCTATAAATGTGAGCAATACTAACTATAATCACTCACAAGCACAATCCCACGCTTGTTCTGTGTAACCCTTTATGACTGGGCCAGACCTGCGTGTTGTGCTTTATACTTACTTCCTTAAATACTTTTATTTCAAATTTAACTATATAGCAACAAATGTATCCGATTTCACACAGATCTAAACAAATCTAGCAATCTAAACCTTGCGGAAGAACAATATAAGAGGGTATGCAAAGTATCGGTGCCCTTTGTGTACGCTTTTGGTGCCAAAGAAAATTTCACAGATTTTTTAAATAGCTTTTTTCCTGTTTACCTACGGGTTCTATCAGCACCTCTGCAGACCAGACAGAGCAGACGCAATCTAACAGCACACAAATAGGGTTTTTAGAACATCTACCAACCAGGAAAAGGTTATCTAGATAACTTTCCACCCTTTGCTAATAGATTAAGTCTGCTATGACCTGCTAGTCTGTGAGCATGTGAAAACCGGATCGAGCCCCCAATTGTAAGCATTGATTTACATACAGGACTAAAAGCAACACTTTAAAAAGACATTCAATACACTTTAAATGGAGCCGCTGCGGCCGCTGTAATCAATCCTTAGCTTACGTACTTTTTTTACACCATTAGCGCACAAAGCCCCGTACCGTGTACGTACTTTGCATACTAATGCCGCGCTGGCCGTACAAAGTACACGCAGTGCGTACACACCCAAAGACACACCGTGAGCACTCTGCAGCTACACGTGTGACTGAAATACACTTATAACCTTAGCAGGGAAAAGAGACACGACACCAGATTGTATTTAAGATGCCGGGTTCCGACACACCAACATATAATTACTGGAAGGGGGTTACAATAACAATACAATACAATAGAAAAATGGCTACAGTCAATGGTACATACGTTTTCGTTTCACCTGCGCTTCCCGGCCTGGTCCTCAGTCATCAGGGTAGATGACCTTCAGAGTCTGTGTATGACCGGGCATGCAGCTGGCTTTTTATACAATAGTCCAAAACCTAACACAATGGAAACTGTAATCTCTTTGTCCATTGGACACAGGGATGGTCATTTACAGTACAGGAGAGGTCATAGGTCGGTTTGAATAGGTGGGCGATGTCTGTTCCAGGTGCACTTGCAGATGGTCTCCTCTGGGTTCCCGCCGCATACCAAGTGTACAGTAAATACAGTTAATAATTATATTCTGCTCCTGTGCATAACTATGCACAGGAGTGTGCAATCTTCTGCAAACCAACCCCGGAATATTGCCCTTAATATACCCTACAGCTGGATACCAAACACCACCTTATAACCTAGTTCTGTCCCCTCCTATCCTGTAAAGGTGAATCCCTTTGTTCTGATAGCACTTAAACTAGTGTAACTTGCTGGTGTGGTGCAGGGAAACTATGTGTACATTGTGACTATTTGGATTAAATATGTAATGTGTTTTTATGGCTTTTTCATGCGTTTACAAACACTACCGTAATTACTCATACCACACGCTAATACGCAGGACTGCGGGAGCGACCATATGCAAATTGCGAATACGTGCACGCACGGCAGAGCAAGTACGCGCACGGAGGCCATCTGTGTGTAGTTTGTACGTGATGTGTGTACTGCAATATTTTTCGACTTCGACACTTAGATTACATACAGGAGGACTTCATTTCACTAATTAGGTGACTTCTGAAGGTAATTGGTTGCACCAGAACTTTTGTGGGGCTTCACAGCAAAAGGGGTGAATACATATGCACATGCCAATTTTAAAATTTTTATTTATAAAAATGATTTTTTATATAATTTTTTTCTCATTTCACTTCACCAACTTAGACTATTTTGTGCAGATCCATCACATAAAATTCAGATAAAAAAAAATAATTTAAATTACAGGTTGTAATGTAACAAAATAGATAAAAAGCCAAGGGGGGTGAATACTTTAGCAAGGCACTGTAAATATCCGAAAATAATATCAGGCAATTGAGAGTTGCTGTAAACACATACTCTCACTGAGATTGCATATCACAGTGGTATAACAAAATATAATTGATACTTTATATCTTTCTGCCTCTGAGCATATGCTAACTGCAGGACTGACTGACCCCTGTTCCAATTCCCATTCTGGATATATATTATAATATGATACATTCTGAATAGATATACTAGTGTATACAACATTATCCATGTTATTTGAGCTGTTCAAATTGAAGTCTGATAACTGTGTAAATGAATAGATAAATACAACACAGACACAGATATGTACTAATAGATATGAAAGATATTTATATTCCATCACAATGAATCATAACAGGGAAATATAATCACAGCTCAACAATATTATACTGTCAGTCATGGAACAGACTACACAATTTCTGCACTTTATTCATACTTTCTATTTTATATTTCACTGTCTTTATTTTTGATACTTTTAACGTGATTAATAAGTTATATGTTATGTATGTGCCTCAAAAAGTGACAATCTCCTTTTAATTTCTCTCCCTAGTCAAATCTGTGACTTCACCAGGTGGTTAATGTTTTACTAAATTATGTGATGCGGTGACTTGAGCCTGTCTGTCTGGTTTAGGATTATCCCCACTTGATAAATAGTGTAGTGCTGCTGCTGCATACCTCCCAAGAGTCCTAACTTTCCTGATGTCGTCGGTGGGATGGTCCTGTTTGTCCAAATTTGCAGTAAATTAGTTTTTCCATAAAATTGTGTTTTAATCTTAAAAAAAAAAAAAAAAGGGTGCATGGCCACACCCAGGATGCCGTCACATCCACAGTGTGCTGAAGCCACCAAATTAACATTGGTTGATGTTGGAATATATAATACAGTGACAGCGATGTGTAAAACATGATCATGTTATCACACTCACTTCTTTGACCTAAGGAACTACAGTCATTGTTCCATGTAAATGTAATTTGTGTTATTGATAACGGTACTCTGTGTTCCATTATAATGGTGGCATTCGACTCCACAGTGAGATATGATTTTCTATAATCATATATTTACATATATAAAATAGGGGTGTTATTTTCCATTTCTGAATATTTTGTTTTTAATTAACAACTTGTATTTCCTGTATTATATTATCTTCTAAATATCCCTTATTTCCCAAATATTCATTTTAGGAGAAAAGCTAACCACTTCAAGAGAATCTAAGTTTGGTGTAAGGTTACTATGCGTAGATGGTATAGTATACAATGAAATAAAAGCCTAAATGAAACACTGCCATCTAGCTTCCAAGTCTCCAATGTTCACTCACTAAAACTATTCACAGCAGGGATAGGACAGTGAAATTAAAACACTGGTAGTAGCTATGTTTTTACCACTGGTCAGATGTTCCCAAACGCAGTCCTCAAGGCACCCTAACAGTCCTGGTTTTAAATGTATCCATGCTTGGCCACAGGTGACTTAATTAGCACCTTAGTCAATTTGATTTAACCATCTGCACGGAGCCATGGATATACCTAAAACCTGGACTGTTGGGGTGCCTTGAGGACCGCGTTTGGGAACCTCTGCCCCTGGTTATAAAACAGAGTTTAGTCCTAAAAATTGGTCTAGGAACACCATTGGTTTCCAGTACCAGCTACCTAACAACACTCCAAGCAATGGACTTGAACACCAAACTTCCTATACAGTACCATATTCTTACACTTACTATAACTTGTGAGCCAGCAGTAATGGGGCGATTTACGTGCACTTTGTCATGCAGTCACACTTCCTGTTAAAACACACATTGCTCTGCATTGCACATGTGCAGATCAGTGGATGCAACGAAGCTCAAGTGCCCCCTAAGCCGCAGCATGGCATAGCAGTTTGGTGGCCATTTTACAAAACAGGGGGTGTCAGCCCCATTTTGTAGGCGAGCTGAGGCCAGTTTCTGCTTCTTCCAATGCAGGTTCCCTGGCCACTGCTGCTTTATTTCACCGGCCATCCCAAGTTACTTGAGTAGACACTGATAATAGCTCCATCCATCCATCCATCCTAGATGCAGGGCCCTAACTACGTGTGTGCCAAGTGGGCTTGGCACACAGCGCAGTTGCCCTGAGGGCGCCAGGCCAGCGGCATGTAATGAGTCAAATTGACTCATTACATGCCGCCTCTGCTGTGTGCGCCGTGCGCCGCCGCGCTGTGGAGGGAGAAGAGAGCACAGAGCAGCGCCGGGCAGCGGACAAGGAGGAGGAGGGAGGGGGAGCAGGGAGCCGCAGCAGCGCTATTTCATTGGTAGTAAGCGCCGCTGCAGCAGCCCCCTCTCCTTCCGTATTGGCTGCCCGGCGCTGCTGTGGCTGCTGGGATGCGGTTCCTTCATACCAGCATCTACAGCAGCGCCGGGCAGCCAATACGGAAGGAGAGGGGGCTGCTGCAGCGGCGCTTACTACAAATGAAATAGCGCTGCTGCGGCTCCAGTCCCCTTCCCTCCTCCTCCTTGTCCGATGCCTGCACAGAGGGAGCTGCACGAGGAGCCTGACAGCCAGCGGGGAGATGGTAAGTATATCTCTCTTTCTCTTTCTCTTTCTCTCTCTCTCTCTCAGGGGGACACCGTCTGCCATAATGTGTAAAAAGAGGGACTGGCTGCCGCAATGTGTGAAATGGGGGACCGGCTGCCGCAATGTGTAAAAAGGGGGACTGCCTGCCGCAATCTGTAAAAAGGGGGACTGCCTGCCGCAATCTGTAAAAAGGGGGACTGGGGCTGCCGCAATGTGTAAAAAGGGGACTGCCTGCCGCAATGTGTAAAAAGGGGGACTGGCGCTGCCGCAATGTGTAAAAAGGGGACTGGCTGCCGCAATGTGTAAAAAGGGGGCCTGGCTGCCGCAATGTGTAAAAAGGGGGACTGGCTGCCGCAATGTGTAAAAAGGGGACTGGCTGCTGCAATGTGTAAAAAGGGGGACGCTGTCTGCCATAATGTGTAAAAAGGGGGACTGTCTGCTGTAATGTGTAAATAGGGGGACGCTGTCTGCCGTAATGTGCAAAAAGGGGGACTGTCTGCTGTAATGTGTAAAAAGGGGGACGCTGTCTGCTGTAATGTATAAAAGGGGCTCTACCTGGTGTAGTGGCGCTACTGTGCAGCGTAATTTGAATAATGTAGACTACTGTGCACCATAGTATGAATTGCTATTATTTTGTGGCCACGCCCATTCCCCATAAAGCCACGCCCCTATATATTTTTCCCGCGCCTACGGCGCGCACTGCCCCTGTCTTACATGGGGGAAAGGGGGGGGGGGCACCAATGGAATTTCTTGCACATAGCACTAAAATGCCTAGTTACGGCACTGCCGAGATGCACCACTAGGCCACTGCCCCCCGTCCAGCCTAGTCCCCAGTGCTGGAGATTGTCGATGGGTTCTTGCCATTGATGAAAAGACCAATGGCACCAACAATGGTTAACTATTTGATTACCATACATATGCTAACAAAGTTAGCTAGTGTACTGCACACTGTTTTTCCATATGCAGCTGCACCATCATCATTATACTCTCCCCATGCTAAGTGAGAAAGATCCATCTGAAACGTGTGTCCGATCTCCACCCGTGCGTCTCAAACAAGCATGGATGCTGGCCTACACACCCATGACACTCCCACCATACAGGTCTGGACTGCACAGTAGCTGACCAGTAATGACCATTTCTCATACGTCCTAGAGGATGCTGGGGACACCAAAAGAACCATGGGGTATAGACGGGATCCGCAGGAGACATGGGCACTTTAAGACTATGAAAAAGGGGTGTGCACTGGCTCCTCCCTCCATGCCCCTCCTCTAGACTCCAGTTTTAGAATTGTGCCCAGTGAGACTGGACGCACTAACAGGGAGCTCAACTGAGTTTCTCTGAAAATACTTTTGTGTTAGGTTTTTTTGTGTTCAGGGAGGCTGCTGGCAACAACCTCCCTGCTTCGTGGGACTAAGGGGAGAGAAGTATGACCCACTTCTAGTGAGTTCAAGGGCTCTGCTTCTGGCTACAGGACACCATTAGCTCCTGAGGGTTTGATCGCTGGGTACGCTCAGATGCTCGCTCCCGCAACCGGCCGTCACCCCCCTTACAGAGCCAGAAGTCAGAAGACAGGTGAGTAGAAAAAGAAAGAAGACTTCAGTGACGGCATTTTCATGAGGTACCGCGCAGCGTACGGACGCTGCGCGCCAAGCTCCCGTTTAAACACACAGCATGATTGGGTGCGGGGGGAGGGGCGGAGGGGGGCTCCTTGGGCAGCTTAAATCACCTCAGTAAAAAGTCTGGCTAGGGGACATTAGTGTGATACACTGTCCTAACCCCCGCCGGTATATTTTATATTATTAAGAGCGGGACGGAAGTGCGCCATTAAGGGGGCGGAGCTTCGTCCCCACAGCTCACTCAGAGCCATTTCCTCTCCGCTGGCTGCAGACACTGATCCTTTCCTCACACTGCTGAACAAGTATGTGGGGTGCAAAACCGGGGGGGGGGGGGGGGGAGCAGGTCATTTGGTGCTATATTATATATAAATGCACTACAGAGGTTTGGGGCATTTTAGTTACCGCTGCTGACCCATTAATTTGGCGCTGGGGTGTGAGCTGGCATATTCCCTCTGTGTCTCTCTGAAAGGCTTCTCTGTGGGTCTGTCCCCTATAAGCCCAGTGTTTCTGTGAGTATGTATTACACGTGTGTCGGTATGTCTGAGGCTGAGTGCTCTTCACAGGAGGAAACTGTATTAGAGATGCAGAAGGCGGTGGGGGTGACCGCGTCGGCACTGCCGACTCCTGATTGGGTAAATGTATTGAGTGCTTTAAAAGCTAATGTTGCTCGTATTAGTAAAAGATTGGACAAGTCTGAGTCTCAGACCCAAGCTTGGAAGAAATCTGTGGAAGACGTTATTACAGGTTCAGGTCCGTTCGTGATCACAGAAACGTACGTTTACCCAGTTGGTGGACACGGATACCGACACGGACACGGATTCCAGATTTAACTATAGTGACAGACTATTAGACTATATAGACAGATTAGACTATAGAGATTCCAGATTAGATCCAATATTACTGAGGACCCTGCTATTCCGGATAAAAGGGTCTGTATGTATAAGGAAAAGAAACCTGAAATAACGTTTCCTTCCTCTCATGAACTGAATACTTTATTTGATAAAGTATGGGAAAGAACTACAGAAAATTTTTCATCCAGTAGACAAGGCTCAGGAACTTCAGAGCCTGGTCAAACATATTCTGAAACCATCAAGAGTGTCAATCCATCAATGCACTCGGTTGCTGGGGAAGATGGTGGCGACCTACGAGGCCATTCAGTATGGCAGATTCCATGCCAGAGTATTTCAGTGGGACCTGTTGGACAAGTGGTCCGGATCTCACCTGCACCGGAAGATAGTCCTGTCCTCAAAGACCAGAATATCGCTTCTGTGGTGGCTCCACAGCTCACACCGCCTGGAGGGACGCAGGTTCGGAATCCAGGACTGGAACCTAATGACCACGGATGCAAGTCTCCGAGGATGGGGTGCAGTCATGCAAGGGATAGACTTCCAAGGAAGATGGTCAAGCCAGGAAACTTGTCTCCACATAAACGTTCTGGAGTTAAGGGCCATTTACAACGGCCTTGTGCAGGCAGAACATCTTCGCAATCTGCCCGTGCTGATCCAATCGGACAATGTGACAGCAGTAGCGTACATAAACCGCCAAGGCGGAACAAAAAGCAGAGCAGCCATGGTAGAAATCACAAAGGTTCTTCGCTGGGCAGAGATGCATACAAGAGCGCTGTCAGCACAGACTGGGAAGCAGACTTTCTCAGCCGATACGATCTCCATCCAGGAGAAGGGAGCCTCCATCAAGAGGTCTTCACAGAAGTCACAAGTCATTGGGGAATTCCTCACATAGACATGATGGCGTCGCGCCTCAACAAAAACCTTCAGAGATATTGTTCCAGGTCCAGGCAGTTGATGCACTGGTGACACCATGGGTGTTTCCGTCGGTGTATGTGTTCCCTCCACTTCCTCTCATTCCAAAAGTTCTAAAGATCATACGAAGAACAAAGATCCGGGCGATCCTCATTGTCCCAGACTGGCCATGGAGGGCCTGGTATCCAGATCTCCAGGAATTACTCATAGGAGATCCCTGGCCTGCGCGAGGACCTGTTACAACAGGGGCCGTGCGTGTATCAGGACTGACCGCGGCTGCATTTGACGGCATGGCGGTTGAGCGCAAAATCCTAGCCCGTAAAGGGTATTCCCAGAGAAGTCATTCCCACACTTATTCAGGCCAGAAAAGGGGTAACGTCTAAACATTACCACCGGATGTGGAGAAAATCTGTTTCTTGGTGTGAATCCAAGGGGGCTCCTACGGAAGAATTTTGACTAGGACGTTTTCTCCATTTTCTACAAGCAGGTGGAGTTGAAATTTCTCACTTGGAAAGTGGTCATCCTGTTGGCCTTGGCATCTGCAAGGCGGGTGTCTGAGTTAGCGGCCTTGTCTCACTAGAACCCTTATTTGATCTTCCATGAAGATAGAGCTGAATTGAGGACACGTCAGCAATTTTTACCGAAGGTGGTTTCCTCTTTCCACATAAACCAACCTATTGTGGTACCTGTGGCTACTGACGCCTTCGCTGAGTCAAAATCTCTGGATCTGGTCAGAGCTTTGAAGATTTATTTTGCCAGAATGGCTCAGATTAGGAAAACGGAGGCTCTGTTTGTCCTGTATGCTCCCAACAAGGTTGGGTGTCCTGCTTTCAAGCAGACCATTACACGCTGGATCTGTAACACGATCAGCATGCTCATTCCATGGCTGGATTTCCGTTACCGGAATCGGTGAAGGCCCATTCTACTAGAAAGGTGGGCTCATCCTGGGTGGCTGCCCGGGGGGGTCTTGGCATTACAACTTTGGCGAGCAGCTACTTGGTCGGGGTCAAACACATTTGCAAAGTTCTACACCTTGGCCGATGAAGACCGTAAGTTTGGTCAATCGGTGCTGCAGAGTCATCCGCACTCTCCCACCCGTTCTAGAGCTTTGGTATAACCCCATGGTTCTTTTGGTGTCCCCAGCATCCTCTAGGACGTATGAAAAAATAGGATTTTAATACCTACCGGTAAATCCTTTTCTCTTAGTCCGTAGAGGATGCTGGGTGCCCGTCCTAGTGTACTGTATCTGCAGTTACTAATTATGGTTACACACATGTTGTTATGTTTATAGTCAGCCTGTTGCTTGTTATGAGCCACGGCTGTGGCTCATTCCTGTTTTGCATTTTATGTTAATACTTCTGTTTATGTTCCCCGTGGGTGTCATGGGGTTCTCGGAGCTCTCCTTTAAGGAGAGGATACTGTTATGAATCACAGGTAGTGGTTCATTCCTATTTTATGTTTATAGTTCTCTTGCAGGCCAGGATTTCCCTTTGCTCTGGTTTAGAAGATTATTGTTTGCTGTCAGTGGTGAGTCTGTGAATTGCAGCCTGTTTCCATGTGGTTGGGCTCACCTGTCTGCTAATTGCATCTTGTCAGTTTGGAGTCATGCAACAGGGCAGCTGCACGACATAATTAATTAGGCCTCTCTGTTATATGCCGGCTCAGTGCAATTCACAGACGCTGGTGATATTTCTAGGTTTCCAGTCTTCCAGAGTGTTTGAGTTCTGAGGAAAAAACGGTATATACAGCGCTAAGAAAACTGGATATGGAAATAACAATATGTATTTTATTGTATAAGAGGTGTTGCAACACTTAATTTAAAACGTTATAGATGTACATCAATATAAATAAATTTATAGATCTAGATAAAATTATATATGCATATATATCCTATAGATATGGGCAAGCACAGCACAGCAATTTGTCTGGTATATTACCATATGAGAAGAGGGGCAGTCAGTTGATATATGTGTACTCCAAGGAACTCATGCCACAGTCCTGGGGGCAATTTGCAATGCTGACAGATGAAAGTCCACAAATTTCTTAGGACCGACCTTTGCTTGGTTTCCGAGCAGCAACTCAGTCCAATTTGAAGTTTGGTCTCCTGTGTTGTTAGTGGATGACTGTCAAATCCCCGTTTTAGTTTGTGCGGACTTCTAGGCTTGTTCCTGATGCAAAGTAGTGGAGTAGATGATGCCCTCCTTCTCTTAACCAACGCGTTTCGCTGTACCAACAGCTTTCTCCTTGAGAAAGCTGTTGGTACAGCGAAACGCGTTGGTTAAGAGAAGGAGGGCATCATCTACTCCACTACTTTGCATCAGGAACAAGCCTAGAAGTCCGCACAAACTAAAACGGGGATTTGACAGTCATCCACTAACAACACAGGAGACCAAGCTTCAAATTGGACTGAGTTGCTGCTCGGAAACCAAGCAAAGGTCGGTCCTAAGAAATTTGTGGACTTTCATCTGTCAGCATTGCAAATTGCCCCCAGGACTGTGGCATGAGTTCCTTGGAGTACACATATATCAACTGACTGCCCCTCTTCTCATATGGTAATATACCAGACAAATTGCTGTGCTGTGCTTGCCCATATCTATAGGATATATATGCATATATAATTTTATCTAGATCTATAAATTTATTTATATTGATGTACATCTATAACGTTTTAAATTAAGTGTTGCAACACCTCTTATACAATAAAATACATATTGTTATTTCCATATCCAGTTTTCTTAGCGCTGTATATACCGTTTTTTCTTTGTTACACACAGGGGCCAACTACCCCTTATCTAACAGCAGCTCCAAACGAAAAGCACCTCAGTCTCATTAGCGCTGAACTATTACCTTGGTAATTTCTCTCCCGTTTGAGTTCTGAGCTTGTTCCTGCCAATTCCTGAGCTCCTGTCTAGCAGTGTCTGAATAGCTGCTTCCTGTGTCGATTCCTGTGTCAGTTCCCGTGTCTGATCCCGTGTCCTGCCGTGAAGCGTTCCTGTCCTGAAGTCCTGTGGCTTTGCCTGTGCCTGGTCGAGTTTCTAGCTTCTTGGTGTCCACCGGTCTGTCGTTTGGGATTCTGCCTGTCCTCCAGTTCTGAGAGTCTGTGTCGGCAGCATTGGGGGTTCCTATCCGTTTGCCAGTATTTGTACCGGTTCCGTGAGTAGCGGCTCTGCCGCGTCCGTCGGCCTAGGCCGCTGTATTCCTTGGTTATTTCTGTCACTGGTGTTTTGCAGAGGGTTCTGCTTATGCTGTCACCGCCGGTACACAAAAGTATTGTGTCAGCGTGTGGTCAGCATTTCCTTTGTTGTTCATTTCCTTTGGCGGCAAGCCGCACATACATTTAGTTTTAGGCTAGTTAATAGCCCCTGGCTTTGGTTGTTTCAGTTAGAGGGCCCCTTGTTATTACCCTGTCTCAGTTCACGCTTTGTCTCTCTTTAAGACCTGAGTGGGCATCGGAGTTGGGCAGACCTAATCCGCCCTTCAAACGCGGCTGCCATAGGCCCAAGAAACCATAGTCCTGCAAGCGTGAATTGACAACACGGGTAAAACAACGGAGGTAGGGTGCCAGGGGCTATTCCCGTTCCATTTCACCAAATCCAGTATTACGTCCTGGTGCTCTGGACTCACTTCATAACATCTCCCTTGTTCTGAGCACCAGGAACCTAACATTACCACCAGCCATACCACAAAAAAGAAATAAAACTTTTTTCTTTTTTGGCCTAGTCCAGTGTCTAGTCTAGAATCCAGTCCGGTGTTTAGAATCCAGTCCTGTCTAGAATTCAGTGTGCAGAATCCAGTCCGGTGTTTAGAATCCAGTCCTGTCTAGAACTCAGTGTGCAGAATCCAGTCCGGTGTTTAAAAAAATCCAGTCTTGCTTTGTCTAGTTTAAAAATCCAGTCTTGTCTTGTCTAGTTTAAAAAATCCAGTCCAGTCTTCTCTTGTCTAGTCTTGTCTTGTCTAGTTTAAAATCCTCCTATGCCAACTATGCAAGCCCTGCAGGCGTCTCTCTCAGCCCTGAACTCTGCTTTCAGTGCTTTGAAACCTGAGCGACTGGAAGTTTTGCAGCAATCCTTAAAGCAACTGCAAAACCATCTGACTAAAATCTTGCTCATCTTGCCAGAAGTCGTTGAGAGTACATCTATCTCTAAAGAGACTCTTGTTCACAGTATGGTGACAAGAGAATCCTCTGGTTTAATTGAAGAGAAAAGGTTTAACAGTTTTTTGCGGCCCAGGCTCTCAGAAGAGGAGCGTCTGCGTCGCAGAAACTTAAACTTATGCCTATATTGTGGGGGTTTAGGCCACTATCTGCAGACCTGTGAGTTGCGCAAGCCAAAGTGTGGTGACAAGTCCTGCCCTCTGGCCAAGTTGAGTCAGGATACAAGACCTACTCCTGTCTCTACTGTGGCAGAGGTACTTGTCACACAACCCACACTAAAAAGCACTCTGTCCTATAATTGGGGTCCTTGGGCTAGGGAGCCCCATTATAGATTCAGGAATAAAAAGAGAATGTTTCTCTCCTCTCTCGATTTTCCTGTTCAAGCAGAGTTGCACACCCCTGGAGTGGTGCCCGATGCCCAGGGTCCTGGAGTGGTGCCCGATGCCCGGGGTCCTGGAGCGGTGCCCGATGCCCAGGGTCCTGGAGCGGTGCCCGATGCCCAGGGTCCTGGAGCGGTGCCCGATGCCCAGGGTCCTGGAGCGGTGCCCGATGCCCAGAGTGCCGGAGCGGTACCCGATGCCCAGAGTGCCGGAGCAGTACCCGATGCCCAGAGTGCTGGAGCGGTACCCGATGCCCAGAGTGCTGGAGCGGTACCCGATGCCCAGAGTGCTGGAGCAGTACCCGATGCTCTAGCTTATAGAGGGACATCTAATATTATAGCTCAGGTGTCCATACCAGAAGGGGTCTCAGAAGCTGTTACCCCAGGTAGAGACTTGAAAAGCGCAACCACAGAAAGGGTATCTAAAACCATAGTTCTAGAAGGGAACTCGAGAAGCAAAACCCCAGAAGGGATCTTTGAAGTAATATCCCCAAGTGGGGTCTCGAGAGACGCAGCCTCAAAGAAGGGTCTAGAGGTCGCTTCCCCAGGAAAGAACTTAAGAGGCATAGCATTAGTGAAGGTTCTGAAGGATATAGCTTCAGCAAAAGTCCCGGAAGTCATAGTCCCGGGAGGAGTTTCGATAATTATCGACTCAGAGAGGGAGGCCGATGGCTCGGTCCCAGTGAGGGAGGCCGATGGCTCGGTCCCAGTGAGGGAGGCCGATGGTTCGGTCCCAGTTAGGGAGGCCGATGGCTCGGTCCCAGTGAGGGAGGCCGATGGCTCGGTCCCAGTGAGGGAGGCCGATGGCTCGGTCCCAGTGAGGGAGGCCGATGGCTCGGTCCCAGTGAGGGAGGCCGACGGCTCGGTCCCAGTAAAAGAATCCAAGGTGCTGACCCCAGCGGGGTTCCCGGAGGCCACTGCCCCGGGTGGGGTTCAGAAAGTCACTGCCCCAGCGGGGTTCCCGAAGGCCACTGCCCCGGGTGGGGTTCAGAAAGTCACTGCCCCGGGTGGGGTTCAGAAAGTCACTGCCCCGGGTGGGGTTCAGAAAGTCACTGCCCCGGGTGGGGTTCAGAAAGTCACTGCCCCGGGTGGGGTTCAGAAAGTCACTACCCCAGGTGGGGTTCCGAAGGTCACTGCCCCAGGTGGGGTTCAGAAAGTCTCAGCCTCGAGTAAGGTCAATAGTGACCAGGTCCTAGCAAAGCACTCTAGTCAGTCAGATGGGAATGAAGCAGATCCTGACACTGTTGATATCTCAACATCTATAATCTTTGATGGGGACTTAGTCCAATTTCTGGCGCTTTACAAACACTATTACATCATTATGTTGTCTAGACCATTTCTGGGCATCACTTCAGAGAACCTTGTGCTCTATATGATTTATTCCTTTAGAGGAGAGCCTTTTGAGTGGGCAACCAGCCTAATTAAAGCTGAAGATCCCATTCTTCAGGATCCCCCGGCATTCAGTGATGCAGTTATTAAAAGATATGGTTCCAAAGAAATTGGTTCAGGTTCCTCTAGGTCACCCGTCTTATCTGCTGAGAGTTCATCGTATACTGTAGACTCGGCACAAGAGTCTCAGCCCGTTGTTTTGACTGCAGGATGTGCTTTTCTCTCTTCTTCTAATACAGGTTGAGTATCCCATATCCAAATATTCCGAAATACGGAATATTCCGAAATACAGACTTTTTTGAGTGAGAGTGAGAAAGTGAAACCTTCGTTTTTTGATGGCTCAATGTCCACAAACTTTGTTTAATACACAAAGTTATAAAAAATAATGTATTAAATGACCTTCAGGCTGTGTGTATAAGGTGTATATGAAACATAAATGAATTGTGTGAATGTACACACACTTTTTTTAATGCACAAAGTTATAAAAACTATTGGCTAAAATTACCTTCAGGATGTGTGTATAAGGTGTATATGTAACATAAATGCATTCTGTGCTTAGATTTAGGTCCCATCACCATGGTATCTCATTATGGTATGCAATTATTCCAAAATACGGAAAAATCCAATATCCAAAATACCTCTGGTCCCAAGCAATTTGGATAAGGGATACTCAACCTGTAATAGTACTTTGCCTGAAAGTTCAGCTCCCAAGGGTAAGAAACCTATCTCTGATTTGAACGCAGCCTTGCTGGGTGGTACCATCAGTTCAGACAATGGCCCTCATTCCGAGTTGTTCGCTCGCAAGCCGTTTTTAGCAGCTTTGCACACGCTAAGCCTACGCCTACTGGGAGTGAATCTTAGCTTCTTAAAATTGCGAACAAAAGATTAGCAATATTGCGAAAAGACATCTCTGTGCAGTTTCTGAGTAGCTCCAGACTTACTCGGCATCTGCGATCAATTCAGTGCTTGTCGTTCCTGGTTTGACGTCACAAACACACCCAGCGTTCGCCCAGCCACTCCTCCGTTTCTCCAGCCACTCCCGCGTTTTTCCCAGAAACGGTAGCGTTTTTTCACACACACCCATAAAATGGCCAGTTTCCGCCCAGAAACACCCACTTCCTGTCAATCACATTACGATCGCCTGAACGAAGAAAAAGCCGTGAGTAAAATACCTAACTTCATAGCAAATTTACTTGGCGCAGTCGCAGTGCGAACATTGCGCATGCGCACTAAGCGGAAAATCGCTGCGATGCGATGACATTTACAGAGCGAACAACTCGGAATGACCACCAATGTTTGGAGAATTACCTTGGTCAGACCTAAAGAGCTTTGTAAGAAGAAGAAGAAGAAGAAGAAGAAAAATAAATAATTTTTGACTCTTGCCTTGATATATATAAAAAAAAGATTTTTTTTCCCCCTTGTCTTGTGTCCAGTGGCCACCGTCAAGGGGAGGGCACTATTACAAGCTGTTGTTACAGCTTGTTTCTGTTTTCTTATCTGTTAGACCAGGGTGTCAGGTTTTTTTTTGTATCCCTTGTTTTGGATAGTCTGAATTTTGGGGTCCTTTGACCCCTCCTCAAGGGGGGGTACTGTTATGAGCCACGGCTGTGGCTCATTCCTGTTTTGCATTTTATGTTAATACTTCTGTTTATGTTCCCCGTGGGTGTCATGGGGTGCTCGGAGCTCTCCCTTAAGGAGAGGATACTGTTATGAATCACAGGTAGTGGTTCATTCCTATTTTATATTTATAGTTCTCTTGCAGGCCAGGAATTCCCTTTGCTCTGGTTTAGAAGATTATTGTTTGCTGTCAGTGGTGAGTCTGTGAATTGCAGCCTGTTTCCATGTGGTTGGTCTCACCTGTCTGCTAATTGCATCTTGTCAGTTTGGAGTCATGCAACAGGGCAACTGCACGACATAATTAATTAGGCCTCTCTGTTATATGCTGGCTCAGTGCAATTCACAGACGCTGGTGATATTTCTAGGTTTCCAGTCTTCCAGAGTGTTTGAGTTCTGAGCTTGTTCCTGCCAATTCCTGAGCTCCTGTCTAGCAGTGTCTGACTAGCTGCTTCCTGTGTCAGTTCCCGTGTCTGATCCCGTGTCCTGCAGTGAAGCGTTCCTGTCCTGAAGTCCTGTGGCTTTGCCTGTGCCTGGTCGAGTTTCTAGCTTCTTGGTGTCCACCGGTCTGTCGTTTGGGATTCTGCCTGTCCTCCAGTTCTGAGAGTCTGTGTCGGCAGCATTGGGGGTTCCTATCCGTTTGCCAGTATTTGTACCGGTTCCGTGAATAGCGGCTCTGCCGCGTCCGTCGGCCTAGGCCGCTGTATTCCTTGGTTATTTCTGTCACTGGTGTTTTGCAGAGGGTTCTGCTTATGCTGTCACCGCCGGTACACAAAAGTATTGTGTCGGCGTGTGGTCAGCATTTCCTTTGTTGTTCATTTCCTTTGGCGGCAAGCCGCACATACATTTAGTTTTAGGCTAGTTAATAGCCCCTGGCTTTGGTTGTTTCAGTTAGAGGGCCCCTTGTTATTACCCTGTCTCAGTTCACGCTTTGTCTCTCTTTAAGACCTGAGGGGGCATCGGAGTTGGGTAGACCTAATCCGCCCTTCAAACGCGGCTGCCATGGGCCCAAGAAACCATAGTCCTGCAAGCGTGAATTGACAACACGGGTAAAACAACGGAGGTAGGGTGCCAGGGGCTATTCCCGTTCCATTTCACCAAATCCAGTATTACGTCCTGGTGCTCTGGACTCACTTCATAACATCTCCCTTGTTCTGAGCACCAGGAACCTAACATTGCTGACATTGGTTCATGCCGTTGGCTTGGGTTCTGTTGAATGCCACGTTGTGCGGCGTGTTGTGGTGTGTGCTGGTATGTGTATCACCTTAGTCAACAATAAATCCTTTCCTCAAAATTTGTCCGTCTCCCTGGGCACAGTTCCTATAACTGGAGTCTGGAGGAGGGGCATGGAGAAAGGAGCCAGTGCACACCCCCTTTTCAAAGTCTTAAAGTGCCCATGTCTCCTGCGGATCCTGTCTATAACCCATGGTTCTTTTGGTGTCCCCAGCATCCTCTATGGACTAAGAGAAAAGGATTTACCGGTAGGTATTAAAATCCTATTTTCAGAGATCCAACCATGCACAGAACCTCAATCCATGTGCATATGCGTGATGGGCCACATAAGCAGTCTATAAATATACATCTTCATTTGGACGTATATAAACTGACTTTCTAGCTCCCTCCTCTCACTGATTTCCCAGCTACTGCCTCTCACTGGCTTCCCAGCTACAGCCTCTCACTGGTCTCTCAGCTACTTCCTCTCACTGATCTCCCAGCTACTTCCTCTCACTGATCTCCCAGCTACTTCCTTTCACTTTTCTCCCAGCTACTGCCTCTCACTGATCTCCAAGCTACTACCTCTCACTGGCTTCCCAGCTACATTCTCTCACTGATCTCCCAGCTACTGCCTCTCACTGATCTCCCAGCTACTGCCTCTCACTGATCTCCCAGCTACTGCCTTTCACTGGTCTCTCATCTACTTCCTCTCACTGATCTCCCAGCTACTTCCTCTCACTGATCTCCCAGCATCTTCCTATCACTTTTCTATCAGCTACTGCCTCTCACTTAGCTCTCAGCTACTTCCTCTCACTGATCTTCCAGCTACTTCCGCTCACTATTCTCCAAGCTACTTCCTCTCACTGATCTCCCAGCTACTTCCTCTCACTGATCTCCCAGCTACTTCTTCTCACTGGCTACCCAGCTTCTGCCTCTCACTGATCTCCCAGGTACTTTCTCTCACTGGCTTCCCAGCTTCTGCCTCTCACTGATTTCCAAGCTACTTCCTCTCACTGGTTTCTCAGCTACTGGCTCTCACTGATCTCCCACCTACTTCCTCTCACTGATCTCTGTTATGCACACCAGTGCCTGCAGGAAAGTACTGGTGTCAGAACTGTTATGCAAAACAAATGGACTCACAGACAGACTGGGGAATATGACATAACGTACACAGAAGGTGATAGGGTAACAAAATACACACAAGGTGAACAGAGAAGCCCAGAGGCTAAGGAACTGGGTATCTCCCTTGTATTAGAACTGCTCAGATGGGAAAAGCAAGATGTTGTGTTTTAATACGTAGAGAACCCGAAATGCTGTTGCTAAGGGCAACAGCAAAACCCTAAAGGGTTACCAACGGGTGTGGCAGTAAACTCCTTGGTCAGAGATGGAATGATAGACACAAGGAGAGTCTCCACAATCCTAATTCTCACTTGCAGTGCACAGGTTCAGCTTACTGCCACTAAACTGACCCCTGACACCTAGCACAGTGAGACAGGATTAGACAGGCAAGTCTTAGAATACAGCCGCAAACTTGCTAAGTTCACAGAGTAGTAACAGAACCCCAGCAAGCTAAACGACTGACTCCAGTCTTACTGCTAGGTCTGGATTGGCAGAGTGTAATACCAAATCCCCAGGCCTATTTGCAGTAAGCAACAAACAAATACAAAGCTACACAGTACTGGTTAACTTTCAGGAACTGACTAACCAACAAAGATTCAGCAGCATCTGCTTACCCTGAGAAGAGGCCTTATAAAGCAGGTGCTGTCCACGCCCCACTCAGACCTCACAGACTGTGAGCACAAAAACCAGCACCGGATCCCCTGCCGTGCACAGAGCCTATAACCACTGCACAGCAAAAGAACCGAACCGGAGTATCAGCTGCGCTCAGGTTACTCCGCTAGCACTTGTCTCCCGGTTGCCATGACGACGTGGCAGCACAGGGAAGGAGACCCTAACAGTACCCCCCCTCTGACGAGGGGTCAAAGAACCCCTACCACCGGGTTTATCGGGGAACTGCGAGAAGAAAGAGCGTATCAGTCTGGGGGCATGAAGATCACAACTGCGCACCCACGACCGCTCCTCCGGGCCATACCCCTTCCAGTGCACCAAAAATGACAGCCGACCCCGAACCACCTTGGAGTCAAGAATCCTTTCAACAACAAACTCCCTCTGGCCACGTATCAGAAGAGGGGAAGGTCTTCCACTGGAAGAAGGATTACTAATCGCCCGTTTTAAAAGGGAACAATGAAATGTTTTATTGATACCCAAAGAACGGGGCAGATCTAACTGAAATGCCACCGGATTGATAACCCTGGTGATCTTATAAGGGCCGATGAACCGGGGGCCTAACTTATGAGATGGCTGTCTCAACTTCAAATTCTTGGTAGACAACCAGACGAAGTCTCCTAATTTGAAGCTGCAGGGTCTTTTCCGCTTATCAAAAACCCTTTTGGTCACTAATGACACAGACACAAGGGCTTTCTTCACTTTCCGCCAAATACCTCTAAGGACCGAAACCACAGAGGAACCACCAGGCGTGGAGTACAGGGGGTCAAAAGAATTGGCCTTAGGATGATGCCCATACACACAAAGGAAGGGAGAGATCCCTGTAGCAGAGTGAGCCGCGTTGTTATAGGCAAACTCCGCCATGGACAGATGAGCAACCCAGTCAGTCTGACACTTGGAGACATAACACCTGAGGAACTGCTCCAAGGACTGGTTCACCCTTTCAGTCTGCCCATTAGACTGCGGATGGTAGCCTGACGACAAGCTGACAGAAATCTGGAGATCGGAACAAAATGCCCTCCAGAATTTGGCCACAAACTGGGATCCGCGGTCAGAGACCACATCAAGTGGCAACCCGTGGAGACGCACAACATGCAGCATAAATAATTCAGACAGGCGTCTGGCCGATGGCAGCCCAACCAGTGGAACGAAGTGCGCCATCTTCGAAAACCTGTCAACGACAACCCAGATGGCTGTCATCCCCGAGGATTTGGGCAAGTCCACCACAAAATCCATTGAAATGTGGGTCCATGGCTTAGATGGGATAGAGAGTGGATGTAATGGGCCAACAGGAACCCCTCTAGGAGTCTTATTTCGGGCACAGATGTCACATGCCCGAACCCACTGATCCACATCCTTAGCCACCGAGGGCCACCACACCGCCCTAGATAGCAACTCCCGAGTTCTGGCAATACCCGGGTGACCTGCCGACTTCTTGGCATGGAATTCCAGGAACACTCGCTGTCTTAACCTAGGAGGCACAAACAAAAGACCTACCGGAAGGTCTGGAGGAGCCTGCTCCTGTGCTCTAAGGACTAATGATAAGAGGTCCTGGGTAATGCCCACTTTAATACATGATGGGGAAACAATGGGCAACGGCTCCTCGGTGGTCTCCTGGATTGGAGCAAAACTCCGCGAGAGCGCATCAGCCTTGATGTTTTTTGACCCAGGGCGATATGTTATCAAAAAATTAAAGCGAGCAAAAAACAAAGCCCATCGTGCCTGCCTGGCATTGAGACGCTTTGCTGACTCTAAATATGCCAGATTCTTATGGGCAGTGAGAATTGAGACCACAAACTTAGCCCCCTCAAGCCAGTGTCTCCACTCCTCAAGTGCATCCTTAATAGCCAACAATTCCCGGTTACCCACGTCATAATTCATCTCGGCAGGCGAAAATTTACGGGAAAAGTAAGCACAGGGATGAAGGCGATTATCAGACACTCCCATCTGAGAAAGCACTGCCCCAATACCCATCTCAGAGGCATCCACCTCCACCACAAAAGGACGCTCTGGATCTGGGTGTCGCAGCACCTTGGCTGAAACAAATGCCCTTTTGAGACGGGCAAAAGCCGCTTTAGCCTCACAAGACCAGTGAGCAACATCCGCCCCTTTCTTAGTGAGTGCCACCAAGGGCGCCACTATAGACGAAAATCCAGCGATAAATCGTCTATAAAAATTCGCAAAGCCCAGGAAACGCTGAAGCGCCTTCAAACTAGTGGGCTGCACCCAATCCAGGACTGCCTGTACCTTGGAACCCTCCATTTGGAAACCTTCTGGGGAGATAATATATCCTAGAAATGCGATTTGCTGAACTTCAAATTCGCACTTCTCCAGCTTCGCCCCAAGCCGGTGGTCTCTGAGTTTCTGGAGGACTAAGCGTACATGCTTCCGATGTTCCTCCAGGGAATGGGAGAAGATTAGGATGTCATCTAAGTATACAACTAAGAATCTATCCAAATATTCCCTGAGCACATCATTCATGAAATCCTGGAAGACTGCCGGGGCATTACAGAGCCCAAAAGGCATCACCAAATATTCATAATGCCCTGAGTGGGTATTAAAGGCAGTCTTCCATTCATCCCCCTCTCTTATTCGGATTAGATTGTACGCACCGCGTAGGTCAATCTTAGAAAAAATAGTGGCAGTACGAAGCTGGTCAAACAAGACCGAAATGAGAGGCAGTGGGTATGAGTTTTTAATCGTGATACGGTTCAATTCCCTGAAGTCGATGCAGGGTCGCAACGAACCGTCCTTTTTACCCACGAAGAAGAACCCCGACCCAACTGGAGACTGTGATGGTCTGATAAATCCCTTAGCCAAGTTCTCCTGAATGTACTCTGCCATAGCCTGAGTCTCAGGACGTGACAGGGAGTACAACCTGCTCTTGGGAAGCTTAGCATTTGGCAACAAATCAATGGCACAGTCATAGGGGCGATGGGGAGGTAGTACCTCTGCAACTTTTTTGGAGAACACGTCCGCAAAATCTGCATAACACCCTGGCAATCCTGGCAAACTTAGCTGCGAGAGCCTGACTGGAAGGCTCAAGCAACTCCTGAAACAATCAGTACCCCAACTAAGAATCTCCCCAGAGACCCAGTCAAATTGAGGATTGTGGGCCCTTAACCAGGGTAACCCCAACACCAATGGGGCAAAAGTACAGACAGTCACATAAAAGGACAATTTTTCAGAGTGTGTGGCTCCAATAAACAAAGAAATCTGGCTAGTGCAAGAGGTAATTTTACCTTGGGATAATGGTTCTCCGTTTAACCCACAAATCTCAATTTCCGATGCCAAGGGTACTAAGGGAACAGAGTGTTTCAGGGCGAATTGGCGGTCCAAAAAAACCCCGTCGGCCCCACTGTCCACAAAGGCCTCAGTCTTGACAGTTTGACCGAGGATCTTCAAGGTCACCGGAATGATAAAAGTCTTCTTGGGAAATTCTGACTTCTGGCCTGACAGGATATTTCCCATCACCCTCAGGCCCTGAAGTTTTCCGGCTTTTCTGGGCATGATACTACCACATGACCTTTATTCCCACAGTACAAACACAACCCCTGCTGTCTCCTCCGCGTCTTCTCACGCGAGGAGAGGCGGGTAGCCCCAATCTGCATAGGCTCCTCGGAAAATTCCTCAGAGTCTGAGGTTCCCTTGGGAAGGAAGGAAATCTCAGTCTCCCTTTCTAGCCTACGCTCTCTCAGCCGTCTATCCACCCGGATGGATAACTGCATGAGCTGATCCAAGCTATCAGGCAAGGGATATTGTACCAGTTGGTCCTTTATCTGGTTAGAAAGACCTCTTCGGTACTGGTGTCTCAGGGCTGGGTCATTCCACTGGGTATCATGGGCCAACCTCCGAAACTCCGTACAGTAAACCTCAACTGGCCTTCGCCCTTGCTTAAGGATCGAAATCTGAGCCTCGGCTGAGGCCGTCTTGTCAGGGTCATCATACAACATGCCCAGTGCCGTAAAAAAAGCATCAACACTTTTAAGCGACGGACAGTCAGGCTGCAACCCATATGCCCAGACCTGTGGGTCTCCTTGTAGCAAGGAAATCACTATGCCCACCCGCTGAATCTCCGACCCAGAAGACTGAGGCCTAAGCCGGAAGTATAGCTTGCAGCTCTCCTTGAAACAAAAGAACTGCGAGCGATCTCCAGAAAAACGATCCGGGAGATTTACTTTCGGCTCCTTAACCCCTGCAGGTGCTGCTGCTGCGGGAGCTCCGCCAGCAGCCTGGGAGGTGTGCATTTTAATGGACAAATCATTAAATTGTCGAGTCAGGACCTGCACCTGATCGACCACCTGTTGCAACGTATTTTGAGGGGTATGCTCCATATTCCCACAAAATTTCAACAGGAGTATTAGGCTGCTGAATATGTTATGCACACCAGTGCCTGCAGGAAAGTACTGGTGTCAGAACTGTTATGCAAAACAAATGGACTCACAGACAGACTGGGGAATATGACATAACGTACACAGAAGGTGATAGGGTAACAAAATACACACAAGGTGAACAGAGAAGCCCAGAGGCTAAGGAACTGGGTATCTCCCTTGTATTCGAACTGCTCAGATGGGAAAAGCAAGATGTTGTGTTTTAATACGTAGAGAACCCGAAATGCTGTTGCTAAGGGCAACAGCAAAACCCTAAAGGGTTACCAACGGGTGTGGCAGTAAACTCCTTGGTCAGAGATGGAATGATAGACACAAGGAGAGTCTCCACAATCCTAATTCTCACTTGCAGTGCACAGGTTCAGCTTACTGCCACTAAACTGACCCCTGACACCTAGCACAGTGAGACAGGATTAGACAGGCAAGTCTTAGAATACAGCCGCAAACTTGCTAAGTTCACAGAGTAGTAACAGAACCCCAGCAAGCTAAATGACTGACTCCAGTCTTACTGCTAGGTCTGGATTGGCAGAGTGTAATACCAAATCCCCAGGCCTATTTGCAGTAAGCAACAAACAAATACAAAGCTACACAGTACTGGTTAACTTTCAGGAACTGACTAACCAACAAAGATTCAGCAGCATCTGCTTACCCTGAGAAGAGGCCTTATAAAGCAGGTGCTGTCCACGCCCCACTCAGACCTCACAGACTGTGAGCACAAAAACCAGCACCGGATCCCCTGCCGTGCACAGATCCTATAACCACTGCACAGCAAAAGACCCGAACCGGAGTATCAGCTACGCTCAGGTTACTCCGCTAGCACTTGTCTCCCGGTTGCCATGACGACGTGGCAGCACAGGGCAGGAGACCCTAACAATCTCCTAGCTACTTCCTCTCACTGGCTTCCCAGCTACAGCCTCTCACTGGTCTCTCAGCTACTGCCTCTCACTGATCTCCCAGCTACTTCCTCTCACTGATCTCCCAGCTACTTCCTTTCACTGATCTCCCAGCTACTGCCTCTCACTTTTCTCCCAGCTACTGCCTCTCACTGATCTCCCAGCTACTGTCTCTCACTGGTCTCTCAGCTACTTCCTCTCACTGGCTTCCCACCTTCTGCCTCTCACTGATCTCCCAGGTACTTCCTCTCACTGATCTCTTAGCTACTGCTTCTCACTGGCTTCCCACCTACTTCCTCTCACTGGCTTCCCAGCTACTTCCTCTCACTGATCTCCCAGCTACTTCCTCTCACTGGCTTCCCAGCTTCTGCCTCTCACTGATTTCCAAGCTACTTCCTCTCACAGGTTTCTCAGCTACTGGCTCTCACTGATCTCCAAGCTACTGCCTCTCACTGATCTCCCAGCTACTGCCTCTCACTGGTCTCTCAGCTACTTCCTCTCACTGATCTCCCAGCTACTTCCTCTCACTGATCTCCCAGCTACTTCCTCTCACTGATCTCCCAGCTACTTCTTCTCACTGGCTTCCCAGCTACTTCCTCTCACTGGCTCCCCAGCTACTTCCTCTCACTGATCTCCCAGTTACTGCCTCTCACTGATCTCCCAGCTACTGCCTCTCACTTTTCTCCCAGCTACTGCCTCTCACTGATCTCCCAGCTACTGCCTCTCACTGGTCTCTCAGCTACTTCCTCTCACTGATCTCCCAGCTACTTTCTCTCACTGGTCTCTCAGCTACTTCCTCTCACTGATCTCCCAGCTACTGCTTCTCACTGGCTTCCCAGCTACTTCCTCTCACTGATCTCCCAGCTACTTCCTCTCACTGATCTCCCAGGTACTACCTCTCACTGGCTTCCCAGCAAGTGGACTGCCTTTCACTGATCTCCAAGCTACTTCCTCTCACTGATCTCCCAGCTACTTCCTCTCACTGGCTTCCCAGCTACTTCCTCTCACTTGCTTCCCACCTACTTCCTCTCACTTGCTTCCCACCTACTTCGTCACTGGCTTCACAGCTACTTCCTCTCACTAATTTCCCACCTACTGCCTCTTACTTTTCTCCCAGCTACTGCCTCTCACTGGTCTCTCAGCTACTTCCTCTCACTGATCTTCAAGCTACTGCCTCTCACTTTTCTCCCAGCTGCCTCTCACTGGTCTCTTAGCTTCCACTCACTGATCTCCCAGCTACTTCCTCTTACTGATCTCCCAGCTACTGCTTCTCACTTTTCTCCCAGCTACTGCCTCTCACTTTTCTCCCAGCTACTGCCTCTCCCTGATCTCCCAGATACTTACTCTCACTTTTCTCCCAGCTACTGCCTCTCACTGGTCTCTCAGCTACTTCCTCTCACTGATCTTCCAGCTACTTCCTCTCACTGATCTCCCCCACCTACTTCCTCTCACTGGCTTCCCAGCTACTGCCTCTCACTGATCTCCCAGCTACTTTCTCTCACTGAACTCCTAGCTACTTCCTCTCACTGAACTCCTAGCTACTTCCTCTCACTGATCTTCCAGCTACTGCTTCTCACTGGCTTCCCAGCTACTTCATCTCACTGATCTCCCAGCTACTTACTCTCACTAGCTTCTCAGCAACTGGACTGCCTCTCACTGATCTCCAAGCTACTTCCTCTCACTGGTTTCTCAGCTACTGCCTCTCACTGATCTCCCAGCCTCTTCCTCTCACTGATCTCCCAGCTACTTCCTCTCACTGATCTCCCAGCTACTTCCTCTCACTGATCTCCCAGCTACTGCCTCTCACTGTTCTCCCAGCTACTGCTTCTCACTGATCTCCCAGCTACTGCCTCTCACTGATCTCCCAGCTACCTCCTCTTTTCTCCCAGCTACTGCCTCTCACTGTTCTTCCAGCTACTGCCTCACTGTTATTCCAGCTACTTCCTCTCACTGATCTCCCAGCTACTTCCTCTCACTGATCTCCCAGCTACTTCTTCTCACTGGCTTCCCAGCTACTTCCTCTCACTGATCTCCCAGTTACTGCCTCTCACTGATCTCCCAGCTACTGCCTCTCACTTTTCTCCCAGCTACTGCCTCTCACTGATCTCCCAGCTACTGCCTCTCACTGGTCTCTCAGCTACTTCCTCTCACTGATCTCCCAGCTACTTCCTCTCACTGATCTCCCAGCTACTTTCTCTCACTGGTCTCTCAGCTACTTCCTCTCACTGATCTCCCAGCTACTGCTTCTCACTGGCTTCCCAGCTACTTCCTCTCACTGATCTCCCAGCTACTTCCTCTCACTGATCTCCCAGGTACTACCTCTCACTGGCTTCCCAGCAAGTGGACTGCCTTTCACTGATCTCCAAGCTACTTCCTCTCACTGATCTCCCAGCTACTTCCTCTCACTGGCTTCCCAGCTACTTCCTCTCACTTGCTTCCCACCTACTTCCTCTCACTTGCTTCCCACCTACTTCTTCACTGGCTTCACAGCTACTTCCTCTCACTAATTTCCCAGCTACTGCCTCTTACTTTTCTCCCAGCTACTGCCTCTCACTGGTCTCTCAGCTACTTCCTCTCACTGATCTTCAAGCTACTGCCTCTCACTTTTCTCCCAGCTGCCTCTCACTGGTCTCTTAGCTTCCACTCACTGATCTCCCAGCTACTTCCTCTTACTGATCTCCCAGCTACTGCTTCTCACTTTTCTCCCAGCTACTGCCTCTCACTTTTCTCCCAGCTACTGCCTCTCACTTTTCTCCCAGCTACTGCCTCTCACTTTTCTCCCAGCTACTGCCTCTCCCTGATCTCCCAGATACTTACTCTCACTTTTCTCCCAGATACTGCCTCTCACTTGTCTCTCAGCTACTTCCTCTCACTGATCTTCCAGCTACTTCCTCTCACTGATCTCCCCCAGCTACTTCCTCTCACTGGCTTCCCAGCTACTGCCTCTCACTGATCTCCCAGCTACTTCCTCTCACTGAACTCCTAGCTACTTCCTCTCACTGAACTCCTAGCTACTTCCTCTCACTGATCTTCCAGCTACTACTTCTCACTGGCTTCCCAGCTACTTCATCTCACTGATCTCCCAGCTACTCACTCTCACTAGCTTCTCAGCAACTGGACTGCCTCTCACTGATCTCCAAGCTACTTCCTCTCACTGGTTTCTCAGCTACTGCCTCTCACTGATCTCCCAGCCTCTTCCTCTCACTGATCTCCCAGCTACTTCCTCTCACTGATCTCCCAGCTACTTCCTCTCACTGATCTCCCAGCTACTGCCTCTCACTGTTCTCCCAGCTACTGCTTCTCACTGATCTCCCAGCTACTGCCTCTCACTGATCTCCCAGCTACCTCCTCTTTTCTCCCAGCTACTGCCTCTCACTGTTCTTCCAGCTACTGCCTCACTGTTATTCCAGCTACTTCCTCTCACTGTTCTCCCTGCTACTTCCTCTCACTGATCTCCCAGTTACTGCCTCTCACTGATCTCCCAGCTACTGCCTCTCACTTTTCTCCCAGCTACTACCTCTCACTGATCTCCCAGCTACTGCCTCTCACTGGTCTCTCAGCTACTTCCTCTCACTGATCTCCCAGCTACTTCCTCTCACTGATCTCCCAGCTACTTCCTCTCACTGATCTCCCAGCTACTTCTCCTCACTGGCTTTCCAGCTTCTGCCTCTCACTGATCTCCCAGGTACTTCCTCTCATTGATCTCTTAGCTACTGCTTCTCACTGGCTTCCCAGCTACTTCCTCTCACTGGCTTCCCAGCTACTTCCTCTCACTGATCTCCCAGCTACTGCCTCTCACTGGTCTCTCAGCTACTTCCTCTCACTGGTCTCTCAGCTACTTCCTCTCATTGACCTCCCAGCTACTTCCTCTCACTGATCTCCCAGCTACTTTCTCTCACTGGTCTCCCAGCTACTTCCTCTCACTGATCTCCCAGCTACTGCTTCTCACTGGCTTCCCAGCTACTTCCTCTCACTGATCTCCCAGCTACTTCCTCTCACTGATCTCCCAGGTACTACCTCTCACTGGCTTCCCAGCAAGTGGACTGCCTTTCACTGATCTCCAAGCTACTTCCTCTCACTGATCTCCCAGCTACTTCCTCTCACTGGCTGCCCACCTACTTCCTCTCACTTGCTTCCCACCTACTTCGTCACTGGCTTCACAGCTACTTCCTCTCACTAATTTCCCAGCTACTGCCTCTTACTTTTCTCCCAGCTACTGCCTCTCACTGGTCTCTCAGCTACTTCCTCTCACTGATCTTCAAGCTACTGCCTCTCACTTTTCTCCCAGCTGCCTCTCACTGGTCTCTTAGCTTCCACTCACTGATCTCCCAGCTACTTCCTCTTACTGATCTCCCAGCTACTGCTTCTCACTTTTCTCCCAGCTACTGCCTCTCACTTTTCTCCCAGCTACTGCCTCTCACTTTTCTCCCAGCTACTGCCTCTCACTTTTCTCCCAGCTACTGCCTGTCCCTGATCTCCCAGATACTTACTCTCACTTTTCTCCAAGCTACTGCCTCTCACTGGTCTCTCAGCTACTTCCTCTCACTGATCTTCCAGCTACTTCCTCTCACTGATCTCCCCCAGCTACTTCCTCTCACTGGCTTCCCAGCTACTGCCTCTCACTGATCTCCCAGCTACATCCTCTCACTGAACTCCTAGCTACTTCCTCTCACTGAACTCCTAGCTACTTCCTCTCACTGATCTTCCAGCTACTGCTTCTCACTGGCTTCCCAGCTACTTCATCTCACTGATCTCCCAGCTACTTACTCTCACTAGCTTCTCAGCAACTGGACTGCCTCTCACTGATCTCCAAGCTACTTCCTCTCACTGGTTTCTCAGCTACTGCCTCTCACTGATCTCCCAGCCTCTTCCTCTCACTGATCTCCCAGCTACTTCCTCTCACTGATCTCCCAGCTACTTCCTCTTACTGATCTCCCAGCTACTGCCTCTCACTGTTCTCCCAGCTACTGCTTCTCACTGATCTCCCAGCTACTGCCTCTCACTGATCTCCCAGCTACTTCCTCTTTTCTCCCAGCTACTGCCTCTCACTGTTCTTCCAGCTACTGCCTCACTGTTATTCCAGCTACTTCCTCTCACTGTTCTCCCTGCTACTTCCTCTCACTGATCTCCCTGCTATTGCCTCTCACTGATCTCCCAGATACTTCATCTCACTGGCTTCCCAGCTACTGCACTGTCTCTCACTGATCTCCAAGCTATTTCCTCTCACTGGTTTCTCAGCTACTGCCTCACAGATCTCCCAGCTACTTCCTCTCATTTTTCTCCCAGCTACTTCCTCTTACTGATCTCCCAGCTACTTCCTCTCATTTTTCTCCCAGCTACTTCCTCTCACTTTTCTCCCAGCTACTGCCTCTCACTGGTCTCTCAGCTACTTCCTCTCACTGATCTCCCTGCTACTGCTTCTCACTGGCTTCCCAGCTACTTCCTCTCACTGATCTCCCAGCTACTTCCTCTCACTGTTCACCCAGATACTTCCTCTCACTGGCTTCCCAGTGTCACGGTCCGGCGGGAGACTGTGCAGGGGAGTCGGCTCTTACAGGGCCGGGCCCTTTGGAGAGGCCCAGCTGGCAGAGGTGCGGGCTGCTGGTGCCGGGCAGGGTGCGTTGGGAGGACAGGCAGGGGCACTGGTTGGTGGCTCTGCAGACTGGCAGCATGTCTCTCTGGCAGGGCTTAGTGGTGCTGCTGTGGAGCCAGGGCTTCTGTGAACAGGCTGGGCTGTGCTCATGGCGGCCATCTTGGATGTGGGCAAAAAGCCTGTCTTTCCCACACTCCACCAATTTATCACTTTCCTGTGGCCAATTAGATCCGAGCAGCTGCTATAAGACAGGAAGGCCTGGAGGAGGGAATTTGCCAGTGCAACGTCTTTCACAGTATCTGTGAAGCTAGTTCTCTGTACTCCCGCAGCATCTCCAGTGTCAGGTTCTTGTTACCGCAAAGTACCCAAGCCTCCTGATATAGCCTTACGCAGACTGCCGACTCTGTTCACGTGTCCTACCTAGACACCTGTTCCGGATGCCGCAGTAACCAGCCTTCGGAATTCCTCCTTTAAAGTACTGGGTCACGGTTCCGGTATCCTCAGCCACCTGCTAACCTACAGTCGTATCTCTATTCAACTGTCTTTGGTGAACCCAGTTAAACTACTCCAAGAAATAAATGCGCAAGACCTTCATCCGTCCCGCTCGTTTGTGATTCAGAGATCCAAGTGCACCAGAATCATCTTACCCAAATCCGGATCCACAAGAATCCTCAGATGTGACAGTTTGCACTGGCCACATGGATCCGGGAACTGGACAGGATTCTGGCTCGGATCTCCTGCACAGCATAGCGAGTCATCTGGAGGGATTGGAAAATTCACAGCAACATTTGGCGCAGTGCCTCCAAGAGATATCCACTCGGTAGGATTAAATCCAAGCCTCTCTAGCGAATACTACTCCTGCCTGTCGACTGTGCCAAGTTTCTCAGCCCGTCCTGGCATCACTGGGGTCATCACCGTCCTCTCTCCATTTGCCAACCCCCAACAAGTCTGACGGGAACTGTAAACTCTGTTGTGGATTCCTTAATCAGTGCAATGTGCACTTTACGTTACACTCAGCCAATTTCCCAACGCAAAAGGCGAATGTGGCATAGTCTCCTTACTCTCAGGGGCAGCCCTGGAATGGGTCTCACCGCTCTGGGAAAGAGATGATGCTCTGCTGAGTGACTATCCAAAATTCCTAGCTACTTTTAGAAAGATCTTTGATGAACCGGGACACTCGACATCAGCATCCATTGAGATTGTGTCTACGCCAAGGGAATAGGCCAGTCGGCCATTATATCATTCAGTTTCAAACCTACACTTCTGAACTACAATGGAATGAGGAAGCCTTGGTTTCAGCGTTTTGGCATAGTCTTTCTGACCGTTTGAAGGATGATTTAGCGACTCGAGACTTACCATCAAAATTGGATGATCTCATTTCATTATGTAACATATTCGATCTACCATTCCGGGAGAGGCAGGCCAAAAAGAGCAAGGGCAATCGCTATAATTTTCGCCCTGTACCTCTGGCACCCCCTCCACTAGCAGTAGATTCTCCTGATGAACCCATTCAGCTGAACCGGGCCTGACTTTCTCCTGAGGAGTGCCAGAAACGCCGGCGAGAAAATTTGTCTTTACTGTGGGGTCCCAGGACACATTGTGGCATCATGGCCACAACGTCCTGGAAACTCTCACTCCTAACTGGGCTAGAAGACACCAGGTCTCCAATTTCCTCTGAACCTACTCTACCAGTCACTATTGAACTCTGTCAAGGTACTAAGTCCGTTCTCTCTCTTTTAGATACAGGAGCAGCAGAGAATTTCAACACGGCCCATCTGGTTCAGCAGCTTCAGATCCCTGTGCGAGATTTGTCCCATTCCATTTCGTTATCTGCGGTTGATGGAAGCCGTATTCCTGGTGGAGTAATTTCTCAACGGACTCTTCCTATTTCAGTTGGTATCGGTGCTCTTCATAAAGAGCAATTGGAACTTTTAGTTATACCCAAGGCGTCACATGAAATTGTGCTGGGTTACCCTTGGTTTAGTAGGCATAACCCGCATATCGATTGGCACTCCATGCAAATCTTATCCTGTGGGAAGACTTGTTTGACCTCGTTTGCCATGTATCAAACCACTCAATAAAACCCTTGTCACATCATTCCCGCAGATTCCGCCTCAGTTCGCTTCCTTCTCCGATGTCTTCAGTAAACAGGGAGCAGATATCTTGCCACCCCATAGGAAATGGGACTGTCCTATAGACCTCGAACCAGGGAAAGATCCACCCAGAGGTCGGATTCAATTCCTGAAGCTAAGGCTATGTCCGAGTATATCCGAGAAAACTTGGCCAAGGGGTACATTCGGTCATCTACCTCACCAGCCGGAGCTGGGTTCTTCTTTGTCCAGAAAAAAAGATGGGGGGTTAAGACCTTGTATAGATTACCGGGGCCTGAATTACATCACAGTAAAAAATTGTTACCCTCTACCCCTCATTTCTGAATTATTTGAGTCAAGGGAGCAACCATCTTCTCCAAACTAGACCTAAGAAAAGCCTACAATCTGATAAGGATACGAGCAGGCAACGAATGGAAGACCGCATTCAATACCAGGGATGGTAATTTCGAATATCTCGTCATGCCATTTGGACTGAGTAACGCCTCTGTCGTATTCCAAAATGTTGTCAACTAAATTTTCTGAAACCTTCTATATCAATCTATTGTGGTCTATCTGGACGACATCTTAATCTTTTCCTCAGACCTTGGAACACATCGACGACACGTTCTAGAGGTACTACGTAGACTGCGGGAGAACCATCTGTAATGCAAGCTAGAGAAATGCATCTTCGAGCAGGTTTCAGTTCCCTTTCTAGGGTATATCATTTCAGGCTCCAGATTACAGATGGATCCGGAGAAAGTACAAGCCATGTTGAATTGGTCAAGACCTTCCTCTCTTAAAGTGGTGCAGCGTTTTCTAGGGTTCTCTAACTACTATCGGAAATTTATTAGAGGATTCTCCGCCTTGGTAGCCCCCATTACCGCTCTTACTCGAAAAGGAGCAGACCAGTCTCATTGGTCTCAGAGTCCGCTTTCCATCTACATAAACAAGCATTCATATCAGCACCAGTATTTTTTTTTCAAGATTAATTTGTATTAGTTTTTAAATAAATTGGGGGGGGGGGGGGGAAGGATTACAGAAATAAAAAACGGAGGGGAAAGGGAGCAGACATTGCAGTATGACAAAACAGACAAATAGAGTTCTTAGCAGTAATTCGATACTTCATATCAGTCTATACCACTAGGGGCAAATGTGTACAATATACAACGGACATCATCTCCCATAGGAGATACCTTGTCTGAGAGTAACAAAGGCTAACTGTCCTAAAATTGGAAAATCAAAGTACTCTACGGGGCATAATGTTACTATAAACTAGGATGGGATGACCAGGAATTTACAACTTCTAGATTGGAAGTATACTATCGAGGTAGGGTAGATGGTGTCAAGGGGGCTGTGTCTTCCTATATGCATACCATACTGCCCATTTTGTGGTTTGCTTGGCGTTTCCTGAAGTAAAAGTTACGCCCACCATCTCAATCTCAAAATAAGACTGAACAGTGGCTTCAATAGCAGAAACCGTAGGTATAGCCAGGGAGCACCAATTGCGTGCCAATAGCGACTTTGTGGTGGATAGAATGTGGCCCAAGACATATTTAGTGTGACGAGGGATATACCTGGGAAAGAGGTGCAGTAGGGCTAATGTAGGCTGGGGAGATATTGGAAAGCCCACAATCTTAGAGATAAGGTCAAAAACATGATACCAGAGGGTCGAGACCGAAGGGCATAACCAAAACACGTGTATGAGCATCCCGTTACTACATAAGCACCAGCAATCATTAGAGGTATTTGTCCATATGGAGTGGAGGAGGGCCGGTGTGAAATATTGGCGATGTATTATTTTATAAAACTGTTCTATGTGTGATACAAATTTAGCCAAATTAAAACAGGAGGTAAATATCAAACGCCATTCATCCTCTGTCAGGACACAATTCAGGTCGGATTCCCACTTTACCTGAGACTTAAGTTTAGTGTGGGAGGGGGGGCAGTTGAGCAGGGCATACCATCTGGGGACTGTACCTTTGCGGCCAGCTCTCACGATCAGGGAGTGAACATATTTGGGAATCGGTAGTAATCTGTCATGTGGCATAGGTACACTCTGCAACCAGTGTCGGAGCTGAAGATATTTATAGATATCTCCCTTAGGGAGAGAAAACTTAGATTGCAGTTGGGCATATGACATTAAAATACCCCCTTCCGTTACATCTTGAAGAGTCCTAACCCCCTGGAAAACCCACAAGCGAAATTATAAATCCGGAACTAGACCCGCCAATCCTTCCAGTGGGAAATCTAGCGGGGGCAGAGAGATTTCCAGTAACATCCCTACCAAGGTCAGCCATGATTTAAGTCTGGATTGCACCGCAGCCTCTCAGTAATGGCCATTCCCAAGACACTAGATAAATGGAGAGGAGATAAGAGGCCCCTTTCCAAGGAAACCCATATTTTAGGAACATCCGTCTCTGTCCACGCTCCCAATGGAGCCAAAATACACGCTATCTGGTATAAATGTAAATCGGGAAAAGCTAAACCACCCCTTTATTTCGGTAAGGACAAAAATTTACGAGCTAGTCTTGGTTTTTTACCTCTGTACACATATCGGATTAGTACAGAATTAAATTTGGACAGTAAGGCATTATATAATAGGATGTGGATAGTCCTAAATAGATAAAGCAGTTTGGGGAGCAGGACCATCTTCAAAGCTGCTATGCGACCCAACCACGATATGTTATATAACATCCAGTCTTTCGTTAACATTGTTAGTTTAGTCAAAAGGGGGGGGGGTAATTACTGCCAATAAGATCCGAAATTTTAGGGGGAATACGGATGCCTAAGTAGTTCAGGCAATCCACTTGCCAAGCATAAGTATATTGGGACTTCAGTTGATTGAGAAGGGCAGCGGAGAAGTTAATCGGGAGTGCTTCTGTTTTAGACGCATTAGCCAATATTTACTAATATTCATGTTTGAGTCGGTTTGTGTAGTGTTTAAACTCGTTTTGTATCGGGTGCATTTTCATGCAACTTTTTGAATCCATATACGCAAAGTTACAAAGCAGCCGACTTTATGGTTGTCGTGTTTTCCGATGTCGAAGCCAGTCGTTTTTTTGGGGCACATTTACGGCCGTCATTGTCGTTTGCGTACGTGTTTTTGTTGTATTTGCTGTTTTTTTCCCTAAGTTAAACGCGGCAGGGTTGTTTTATTTCCCGCGGCCGCATTTTCACTTTCAGTTTCGATTTTCATCCCCGTCCGTGATTGGTTGTGTTTCAGATGGTAGGAGTGTCTGTGCGCAACCATATAAATACGCCCCAAACCGTCCGCACCTCGTGGTTAGTTAGTGGTAAGGAGGAGGGAGGTTGTGCTGTGGAGGTAGGTGAATTTGTGGTTTAGTGAGGAGTGTTGGTAGCTATTTCTGAGTGTGGTATTGTGTTTGAAAGTCGTCTTGTCATTCTTGTTGTCTTGTATTTTGTGGTTTTGTCTCATTTTTAGTCCAAGTTATTTTTCCTTATAATCCCTTGTCAGTGTGTGTGTGTGTGTGTGTGTGTGTGTGTGTGTGTGTGTGTGTGTGTGAGTTGTGTAGTGGTAGTGGAGGAGTGTGTTGTTTGTCATTTTTTTCCTGTGTTAACTGTTTAGACACACAATTATGTGTGACTCAGAGGTGGAGGGTGTGAGTGAGGGGGAGGAGGTTGGTCAGGTGGAGGAGGTGGGTGAGGTTGCTGCAGCAGCCTCAAGTGATAGTGACAGTCAGAGTGCTCCGCAGCCACGCACCACTACTAAGACTGGGCGGAATGTAAAGTTTAGTTTTGCTGAAAATGTGGCATTGGTGCGTGAGCTGATGAAGTATCAGAGGCAGCTATTTGGCCCTGAGTCCGCCAAGGTGCCAACACGGAGGAAGACGGTGTTGTGGGCGAAAGTAGTTGCTGCTGTCAATAGTGAGGGGGTGGTCAAGCGGACGGAGGACACGTGCCGCAAACGGTACTATGACATAAAGCGACGTGTCAAGTCCAAAATGGCCAAGGAGGCCAAGTCGGCTCGGAAAACCGGTGGTGGGCAGCCCTATATTGCAAGTTATCTGGAGTATGAGGAGCCCATGCGGAGTGTAATCCCTCCAGAAGTTGTCTCTGCAACCCATGTCCGGGATTCAGATAGGCCCAAGAAGAATGGTGAGCATGTGTATTTGCATTTACATTCTGTTTTGTTTTTGTTTGTTTTTTTAAATGTGTGTCATGTGACGTTGCATATTACACCCATCTTCAAGTGTGTGTCAGCAAATACATTGTTTTGGTTAATGTTTTATACAAAAGCCAATGTAACATCTTACTTTATTGTATGTCATGTGTTTTTCTGTCAGATATTTTGCATGTGTAGTTTGGACTTGGTGTGTCTCTGAATTGTCCTGCAATAATGTTTTCCTTTTGCCTGTTTTTTCATTTAAAATTGTGACTATGTTTTATATTTAAGTGATCCATGTGCAATATTTTAAAAACAGTGGTTGTCATGTTAGAGGCTGGAGTACTGGAAAGTGGTTTGGAAACCACTTACATGTGTAATGTCATTTTTAGATAATGTTAATTATTTAATTAAAAAAACAATATTTTTTTGTTTTTTATTTGCTTGTATTTGTACCGTGACACCACACTGCAGTGTAATTTTTATATAAATTGCTGCCTTTTGTTTTTGCTCATATAGTGGTAATGTGTCTGGGGAGTTTATATATTGCATCTGTAATATTTTTCCTTTCAATACAAAATGAAGTTGTGTGTTTTTATTTTTTTTTATTTTTTTATTTAACTTGTGGCCTATGTCAGTGTCCTGTACATGTTTTCCTGTGTTGATGTTGCCATAGTGCATATGTGTTTTGGTCAATGTTTTTTTTTTTTTTTATTATGGTCCTTATGTTTGTTGTAAATAAAAACCAAGCATTTCTAAAAGAATAAATGTTTATAAGCATAATGGGTGGATGTATACACAATAGCATGACATTTTTTATTTTATTTATTTTATACAGTGTTAGAAAAAAGCAGAAACTACTTGTCGGCCAGTAACTCCTATCACATCTGATGATGATGACGCTGCGGAAGCAGGTAAAGTGTCCATTGTAGTATAGGGTATGCTTGTAAAGGAATGGCCATAACAAAATTGCACTTTCATTAAAAGGTCCATCAAAAGAAGTATGGAGCAGCAGAAGTGGCACTTCTGTAAGACATCACCACAAAAAATCTGTGGCCGAAAAGAAAGCAAGGTCGTATGTCCCGGCACAAACACAGCAGGCTACCCCGCCACGAAGATTATCGTCCGTATGTTCTGTACCCCCACTCCAAATTTTGGACACACCTCCAAGACGTCATCCACACTCCCCTCATCTTGATTGTGAGTATCAAACTGAAAAAAAATTGTAAAATGTCAGAACGTAATCAAAATCTTTCATAACCGCATTAAGTCAAAACACATCAAAAACTAAAATACTTACCGCAGTAAGTAAAAGCTGAAATGGATTCCAAGCTAAATGGCCTTGTCCACATCCAGTAAAGATATGTATGTCCACTTGAGTCATACAGTATGACATTGTGTGTAAGATGCTGCAACAAAAAAGCATGTTGTTGTTTTTTTGCAAAAAGTAATGTTGTTTTTCCAAATTTCACATGTGTGCTTGAGGTACAGTAACTTAATTAGCTTCTACGACGAAGTGAGCGATAATCTTAACCAGGGAAAAACAGTGGATGTGGTCTATTTAGATTTTGCAAAAGCCTTCAATACAGTGCCTCACAAGAGACTGATCAACAAATTAAGGGTACTTGGCCTAGGATACACTATTTGTACATGGATAGGTAATTGGCTGGATAACAGGGTACAACGAGTAGTAGTCAATGAGATGTTCTCCAGCTGGGCACTAGTAGTCAGCGGTATACCACAAGGGTCCATATTTGGTCCGCTACTGTTCAATATATGTATTAATGACCTAGGAATAGGCCTGGGAAGCATAGTATCAATCTTTGCAGATGATACAAACTGTGTAAGGTAATTAATTCAGAAATAGATGTGGAGTCTCTACAGAATGACTTATTTAAACTTGAATTCTGGGTGTCTAAATGGGGAATGAGGTTCAATATTGAAAAATGCAAAGCTATGCATTTTGGGATTAAAAACAAACTTGCATCCTATTCACTTAATGGGGAAAATATAGGGGTATCAGTAGTGGAAAAAGATTTGGGGGTCCTCATAGATAATACACTCAATAGCAGTACACAGTGTCAAAATGCAGTGAAGAAGACAAGTAAAGTCCTTGCTTGCATAAAACGGGGTATTGAGACCAGGGACGAGGATGTAATCATGCCGCTGTACAAATCATTGGTACGTCCGCACCTGGAATATTGTGTTCAGTTTTTGGCACCATATTATAAAAAAGATATTGGAGAACTCGAAAGAGTTCAAAGGCGTGCTACTAAACTGATTAAAGGGTTAGAGACACTGGAGTACGAGGAAAGGCTAACTATGTTAAATATGTATACTCTAGAAAAGAGGCGTCTAAGAGGAGATATTATTAATATCTTCAAATATGTAAAGGGTCATTACAAGGAGTTAGCAGGGGATTTGTTTATTAATAGAACTCTGTATAGGACACATGGACACTCACTGAGGTTAGAGGAGAGAAAATTCCATACAAAACGTAGGAAGGGGTTCTTCAGGGCAATAAAGATTTGGAACTCCTTGCCGGAGAAGGTAATAATGGCGGACTCTGTAAATGCATTCAAAATCAGATTGGACAGCTTTCTAGCTGAAAACAGTATAACCTGGGCAGAGTCAAGGTCTGCAGAAGCATGACCGGAACACCAACTGTCAGTGCAGTGCTATATGCTGGAAGTCCAACTGCACTAAGTGAGTGTAATAATTCCACTCATGCTGTATAGTCATTTTGGACAGGTTGGTATTGGGTGATCGGTGGTTGGGAGACTGGCGGTCACCATACCGACGCCGGGATTCCGTCTGTCAGATGGCCAGCAGGGGGGATTTCGGCCAGCACAACAAAGACCCTTGCGGGCTCGTTGCGCTTGCCACAGGTTCTATCCCACTCTATGGGAATAGTCCCTGTTGCTCGGCATGCCAACTGGCGGGCTAGTCAGTGTTCATGATGCCAGCGCTGGTATTGTAACCGCATCCTTTTTGGACTTGAGGAGCCTGCACACTGCAAGCATCTGGTTGTTCATTTATTGTTCCTCTCCCTGATGTTAGATCGAGACCATACATACCTCAGTCCTTTTCTAGGTCACTAAGCTATACAACAGTGAAAATGTGATATAAATTCATACAGTAGTTTTTGTGTGATGCCAGAACGTACAGACACAGTCTAAATTTCACTTTTTTTTTGTCTCCATGGTCCATAAACAGTCCCTAGAAGTATAATTCTCAATAAAAAAAGTCTATGTACAGACACAACCCAGTTTTATTATATGTATATATTTTTATTGTAGGGTGCCCCTATTTATCTTTGGCTATGTAAGGCTTTGTGTGAACCCAATTTCCACTGTTGTTATGTTGTTTATTACTGTTCCAGTGTTTCAATTATAACCTCATTTAAGGACAAAACGATGAAAACTAGTGTGCCCTGAGCAGTCTCCAGGTGTGCCGCCATAGAAGCACATCCAGGCCCGTCAGTGTTTTGCCGTTACTGAGGCCCTAGAACGATCAATACTGTTGGGTTTAGTGGTTGCAGAGCCAGTTCTTATTTAGGACCCGGGCAGTGTTGGGCTCTTCTGGCTTTCTCAGATGTGGCTCAGGCGTTACCTATGGAGAAGCTGTAACATGACATCATAGGACATGCAACTGCACCATGCATCACCATTATATTTGAATGTGCCTTGGCAATACTTAAATCTTGTTCAGTGTGCCGCGAGATGTAAAGGGTTGAAAATCTCTTTGCTACAGTGTCGTCACCATGTTGTTATAAAAACAACAAAAGACGAGCATTGGTAAAGGGGCTGCTGGAGGGGCCTGGCAGAAGCCCCAGTTTGCTACCCCTCCCCAGTATGCCTGTGCTGTAGCCAGTGGCAGTGGCGCCGTCTTCATGGTGATTTCTTTGGGAAGATGGCACTGCACATAGAAAGCAAAGACTCTGGCACTGCTCCTGATTGGCTTCTGGTCCGTGAACACGGACCGGCACCTGATTTAAGATACCCGTGCCATCGCCGGAGATTGGACTGGGGAGCAAGAGAGGTGTGCGCTGTGCTCTCCTGCCCTAGATGCAAGCAAGGTGGTTGGGCCGCAAAAGGACCCCTGCCCGCGGGCCACAAAAGGATGCGGTAGGAGCTGCGAGTTTGACACCCCTGCCCTAGAGTTTCAGAATTTCTGTCATGGCACCCCAAGACCATAGTTTCTTAGTGAGAAATTTAGAAAAAAATATAAAATGAAGTAAATAGTGTTTATAATATGTTAACCTTAGGTTCAGTTATGTGGTGAAGGACTGGTTTTGCCGATTAAATTCACTATAAGCAATTTGAATTGTTCATGGACCACCAAACTACAGCACCACTGCAAGGCCTCCCCTACCCCCCCCCCCTTCCCACCTTTCCCAAGGAACCCCAGGGTCTCACGGCCCCCTGTATGGAAACTACTGCCATAAAATAAACTTATTTTTATAACTACATGTAATACACCTTAGATCTCAGTTCCTTTAAGGTTTTATATCCTTGTATACAGTAAACTACACATATTTGAAAATCCTACACCAGGCACAAGTAATAATTCAGATGCGTTGTTGACCGGCGGCCGGGATCCTGGTGGTCAGCATACCGATGACGGGATCCTGACTGCCAGAATGCCGGGAGAGGGGCAAGCAAAATGAAGCCCCTTGCTGTGGGCTTCACGCTGCGAGCTTGGTGGCTTGCTGCGCTTGCCACAGGTTCTATTCCCTCTCTATAGGTGTCATGGACACCAACTAGTGGGAATAGTCCTTGGCCCCACTGACTGCATTCGGTGGCCGGGATCCTGGTGGTGGTAAGCTGACCGCCGGGATGGTGACTACATCCCATTTAGATGACTATGTGGGAGTTTAGCATTATTATCCTATTTGTATATAAAAAGTGTTGAAAGGGGAGAGCGCTACTGCGCAGATTCCATACTGTTCCTTCAGGAAGGCTTCACTCCCTGTACCAAGATGGCTGCTGACCTAAATCCTGCACATAAATGCGGCGGCATCTTGTCAATGTCTTAGAGCATCACAGTGGGAGACAGTAGTTTTTCACTTAACTCCTCAGAGACCTGAGATTATCAGAGATCCACAACACTTCCAGTGATCCTGCCGAATAACACCCCTCTCATCTCAGCCTCCGCTCAGTGAGAACCAGTGTGTAACAGTGATTAAGTGGGGTTCATAGAAATATTTTATGCAATTCACAGTATGAGCTTACCATCTTCAGAGTGTTGGAGAATTATTATACATTTTTATTTTTTGGTCAGAGAATTTTTTTTTATTATTTTATAATGTAACTGGACCCTGTATTGTTATTTTCCCCTCAGCTCACTTTAAAATAGATATAAAGGAGAAAGATATCTAAAAGCAATTATAGAGTAAGACCATTTTCCTTACTGCGTAAGCTGCAAACTAGGTGTCCTGTTAGTTGCTTTTCTTTTTTTTTTTTTGAGAAAATTTTTTAGTCATTTTTGATGTTTAACAATACATTTTGCAAAGCAGGAGATACATACATCATATAATAGCACATATCACGCTCAGTATCTGAAGAACAGTAATATTGTATCTGCATGAAAATGGAAGAGGTAGTGAAACAGATCAAACAGATAGGTATACCTGAGTGTACAGGACCACGACAGGGTGGTAATGAATGAAGGATAGAAGCACCATCTAAGGACAGAGGAGTACCTCTAATTGAAGCGATATAAACTACAAGATAGGAACAAAGTGAAGTTAGCAATGGGGAAAAGAGAAAAAGAGTGTCACGATCCGGGTATCTGGACGCCATTTCTTACCCATCAGATGCCTCCTAAGGCTGGCTCAGCGCTCCAGGACCGGATCCCATCTGTTATCCTGATGTGTACATTCCTGTATCCTCTCCTGTCACTCTGGGACGCTGTCACAGTAAACGCCATATTACACCTGGCATGGCGTCTCCCGCGGCCTCCGCCGCCGTCCCTGAACTTCTGCATGCAGAGTGTCTGAGTGGCGATTACGTCAGCCGCGGCCTCCGCTGTGTCCGCGTGGTTGGATGTGCATCTGTCAGCCTGGCGCCTCCTGTCTCCGGTGGCCGGCGCCGCCATTACTGTTTTCATTACCACATGGATTACAAACCAAACTTCCCTCCAAGTGTCTGCATGGGCGCAGCCATCTTGGATTCTGTCAGCTGATCATTTCCACCAATCTGTTCTCAGTATTGATAATCTGCATAATTGCCTAGCCAATCCCTTCCTTGCTGCAGGTATAAATACACTGTGCCTGAGCAAGGAAGGCGTCAGTGCTTTGGTTGTCAAACCTAGTTCCTGTTTGTCTCTCTCCTGTGATTGTCTTCCAGGTTCCAGCTCCTGTCTCAAGACTTCCACCATAGAGACCCGCACCAGTATTCCACCTGCGGTGTAGCCTGACTCTCCAATCCATTGTGGATTCATCTGTTTCCAGCTACAACATTACCTGCTTCCAGCTCAGCTTCCAGCAGAGTACAGCTTCCCTTAAAGGGCCGGTGTCCTTTCTACACTTTACCACTCTCCACCGGTATTATTATTTCTCCGCTCTCAAGTTCTACATTTCAGTTCACTTTTCATCGCTCCCAAGTTCATTTATTATTTAACTGGTTCCAGCCAGTATCCACTCCGTGCTAACAACAGTCTGGTTCCAGCCAGTATCCACAGCAGCTGTTTTATCTTCAGCAACCCAGCTTTTCCTGGAACACCAGCTGGCACAATCCTGGGTTATCTCCATTGCTACAGTCGGGCCTGGTAAGGACTTTCCATCTAGAAGATCATAAGAACTATCTCACACTACCAGTGCCCTGTGGCTCCTGCCATCCTGTAGTACCCAGGAACTGTATTTATTCTTTGCTGACTTTTACGTTTTCTTTTACTGCTGCTGTGTTGCGGAGTTGTCATAATAAACATCATTGACTTTTATCCAAGTTGTCGTGGTCACGCCTTCGGGCAGTTATTATTCATGTTACTTACATGTCCAGGGGTCTGATACAACCTCCCAGGTTCCGGTACATCTCAGCCCCTACAACTGAGGCTGCCTCCCGTCAGCTCAGGCCCTCAGTTGTGACAGTAAGCACTGACCTAATGAATCCAGCCGGAGACCAGGATCAAGCGGCCAGGCCGATGCAAGAACTGGCAGCCCGACTAGAACATCAGGAGGCTGCACAGGGCCACATCATCCGCTGTCTCCAGGATCTCTCTACTCGGCTGGATGGGATTCAGACAACTCTCCGTGGATCAGGCGCGTCTGGTGCGTCAACCACAGTGACTCCAGCTATAACCCCACCCACCTTACCCATTTCTGCTCCACGTCTTCATCTTCCGACGCCAGCAAAATTTGACGGATCTCCAAGATTCTGCAGGGGATTTCTCAACCAGTGTGAGATTCAGTTTGAGCTACAACCTGGCAATTTTCCCAGTGACCGTACAAAAATTGCCTACATTATTTCTCTTCTCAGTGGCTCAGCCCTTGATTGGGCATCACCATTATGGGAGAGGTCCGACACCCTGCTATCTTCCTACACTGCCTTCGTGTCAACATTCAGGCGCATCTTCGACGAGCCAGGCCGGGTAACCTCAGCTTCATCCGAGATTCTCCGTTTACGCCAGGGGTCACGTACTGTAGGACAATATCTGATACAGTTCCAGATCCTGGCATCCGAACTGGCATGGAACGACGAGGCCCTGTATGCTGCATTCTGGCATGGCTTATCTGAGCGTATTAAAGATGAGTTAGCTACCAGAGACTTACCTTCTAAGTTAGATGAGCTAATCTCACTCTGCACGAAAGTTGATTTACGTTTCAGAGAGAGAGCAACTGAGCGTGGAAGATCATCTGCTCCAAAATCTTCTGCTCCTCCTCCTCGTCAACTGTCACCATCTAAAGATGAGCCCATGCAACTGGGCCGTTCCCGTTTAACTCCTGCTGAGCGCCGAAGACGTCTCTCCGAGTTTCTCTGTCTCTATTGTGCAGCTCCGTCTCACACCATTAATGCCTGTCCCAAACGTCCGGGAAACTCCAAATCCTAGCTCGCCAAGGAGAGGGCCGGCTAGGAGTAATGATCTCCTCTCCATCTCCTCAAGATTGTAATCTCCCAGTCTCGCTTCAAGTTGCTCAACGTTATCGGAACGTCATTGCCCTCCTTGATTCCGGAGCAGCTGGGAACTTTATTACCGAAGCCTATCTTAAACGGTGGTCCCTACCCACCGAGAGACTTCCTTCGTCCATTTCTTTAACTGCCGTGGATGGCAGTAAAATTTTTGATGCAGTTATTTCTTTAAGGACTCTACCAGTTCGTCTGAGAGTGGGAGTTCTTCATTCCGAACTTATTTCTTTTTTAGTGATTCCAAGAGCCACACATCCTGTGGTCCTGGGCCTTCCATGGCTCCGTCTTCACAATCCTACAATTGATTGGACGACTACGCAAATCCTGGCATGGGGTTCCTCCCGTGCTGAGACATGTTTGTTTAAAGTATTGCCTGTCTGTTCTTCCTCCCCCAGGTCGTCTGATGTTCCACCTCCTCCATATCAAGATTTCACGGATGTGTTCAGTAAAGCTTCTGCTGATATCCTTCCTCCTCATAGAGAATGGGACTGTCCGATTGATCTCGTTCCAGGGAAGGTTCCACCTCGAGGCCGAACTTATCCGTTGTCTCTGCCTGAGACGCATTCTATGGAGGAATATATTAAAGAGAACCTAGCAAAGGGGTTCATTCGACCTTCTTCTTCTCCAGCCGGCGCAGGCTTCTTTTTTGTAAAAAAGAAAGATGGTGGTCTGCGGCCGTGCATCGACTACAGAGGTTTGAACGACATTACCATCAAGAACCGTTATCCTTTACCCCTGATTACTGAGCTTTTTGACAGAGTTAGCGGAGCTACCATCTTTACAAAACTGGACTTACGAGGTGCATACAATCTCATCCGGATCCGTGAGGGTGACGAGTGGAAGACCGCCTTTAACACCCGTGACGGACATTATGAGTACCTCGTCATGCCCTTCGGATTGAGCAATGCTCCAGCTGTCTTCCAGCATTTTGTCAATGAGATCTTCAGAGACATTCTATACCGTCATGTCGTGGTCTATCTAGACGATATCCTCATTTTTGCCAACGATTTAGAGGAACATCGTTTTTGGGTTAAAGAGGTTCTGTCCCGTCTCCGTGTCAATCATCTCTATTGCAAATTAGAAAAATGCGTCTTTGAAGTCAAGTCCATTCCATTTCTAGGGTACATTGTGTCCGGTTCCGGACTAGAGATGGATCCTGAGAAACTACAAGCAATCCAAAATTGGCCGGTACCCTTAACCCTCAAAGGGGTCCAGAGGTTCTTAGGGTTCGCCAACTATTACCGAAAGTTTATACGAGACTTTTCCACCATTGTGGCGCCTATTACTGCTTTCACTAAGAAGGGTGCTAACCCGTCCAAGTGGTCTGAAGAAGCCATGCAAGCATTCCATCTTTTAAAACAAAGGTTCATCTCTGCGCCTGTTCTGAAACAGCCTGACATCGACTCTCCTTTCATCTTAGAGGTGGATGCCTCCTCCGTTGGAGTAGGAGCGGTGTTATCTCAGAGGGCTAAAGATGGCCATTTACACCCTTGCAGTTTCTTCTCCCGGAAGTTCTCCCCAGCTGAGCGCAACTATGCCATTGGCGACCAGGAGTTGCTAGCCGTCAAGCTCGCTCTAGAAGAGTGGAGGTATCTGTTGGAGGGAGCTTCTCATTCAATCACCATACTTACAGACCACAAGAACCTTTTATACCTGAAGGGCGCACAATGTCTCAACCCTCGTCAGGCCAGATGGGCACTTTTCTTTTCCAGGTTCGACTTTAAACTCCAGTTCTGTCCGGGCTCTCAGAATCGCAAGGCCGATGCCCTTTCCCGCTCATGGGAGCAAGAAAATGAGTCAGAGTCTTCAGACAAACATCCTATTATAAATCCGTTGGCATTCTCCACGGTAGGGATGGACTCTACGCCCCCATCAGGGAAAAGTTTTGTGAAGCCGATGCTAAGGAAGAAGCTCATGCATTGGGCCCATGCTTCCCGTTTTGCCGGACATACAGGTATCCAAAAAACCCTGGAGTTTATCTCTAGGTCCTATTGGTGGCCAACTCTGAAAAAGGACGTCTTGGAGTTTATTGCATCTTGCCCAAAGTGTGCCCAACATAAAGTATCCCGCCAGTCGCCTGCGGGGCAACTGGTTCCACTATCCGTTCCCCGTCGACCATGGACCCACTTGTCGATGGATTTCATTACAGACTTACCCATGTGCAACAAGTTCAATACCATCTGGGTGGTAGTTGACCGGTTCACCAAGATGGCACACTTCATTCCTCTCACCGGTCTTCCGTCAGCTTCCAAGTTGGCTCAAGTATTCATACAAGAGATCTTCCGACTCCACGGTCTTCCTGAAGAAATTATCTCAGATCGAGGAGTTCAATTCACAGCCAAATTCTGGCGAAGTTTATGTCAAGTCCTCCAAGTCAAGCTAAAGTTTTCCACGGCTTACCATCCTCAGACCAATGGTCAAACCGAGAGGGTGAATCAGGACTTGGAGGCCTTCCTCCGCATCTATGTGTCCTCCTCTCAAGATGACTGGGTTCAATTACTTCCCTGGGCCGAGTTCTGTCATAACAACCAGTATCATTCTTCATCTGCTTCAACACCATTCTTCACTAACTTTGGATTCCACCCTAAAGTCCCTGAGTTCCAACCGCTTCCAGCAACTTCTGTTCCCGCAGTGGATATCACCTTGCATCAGTTTGCCAATATCTGGAAGAGCGTACGATCAGCTCTGCTCAAGGCATCGTTCAGGTACAAGAAGTTTGCGGATAAGAAGCGTCGAGCAGTTCCTGCTCTCAAGGTGGGTGATCGGGTATGGTTATCCACGAAGAATTTGAGGTTAAGAGTTCCCAGTATGAAGTTTGCACCTCGCTATATCGGTCCTTTCAAGATTGAACAAGTCATCAATCCTGTTGCTTACAGACTCCAGTTGCCTCCCTTCTTAAAAATACCCAGGACATTCCATGTTTCCCTTTTGAAACCGCTGATCTTGAATCGGTTTCATTCCTCACTTCCTCCAACTCCGAAAGTCCAAACTCAACGAGGCGTTGAGTATGAAGTGGCCAAGATCCTGGACTCACGTCACCGTTACGGTCAACTACAATATCTTATTGACTGGAAGGGTTATGGTCCTGAGGAACGTTCATGGACCAATGCTTCTGATGTCCATGCTCCTGCCTTGGCCCGGAGATTCCATTCCAAGTTTCCTCAAAAGCCAAAGAAGTGTCCTGGGGCCACTCCTAAAGGGGGGGGTGCTGTCACGATCCGGGTATCTGGACGCCATTTCTTACCCATCAGATGCCTCCTAAGGCTGGCTCAGCGCTCCAGGACCGGATCCCATCTGTTATCCTGATGTGTACATTCCTGTATCCTCTCCTGTCACTCTGGGACGCTGTCACAGTAAACGCCATATTACACCTGGCATGGCGTCTCCCGCGGCCTCCGCCAAGGTCCCTGAACTTCTGCATGCAGAGTGTCTGAGTGGCGATTACGTCAGCCGCGGCCTCCGCTGTGTCCGCGTGGTTGGATGTGCATCTGTCAGCCTGGCGCCTCCTGTCTCCGGTGGCCGGCGCCGCCATTACTGTTTTCATTACCACATGGATTACAAACCAAACTTCCCTCCAAGTGTCTGCATGGGCGCAGCCATCTTGGATTCTGTCAGCTGATCATTTCCACCAATCTGTTCTCAGTATTGATAATCTGCATAATTGCCTAGCCAATCCCTTCCTTGCTGCAGGTATAAATACACTGTGCCTGAGCAAGGAAGGCGTCAGTGCTTTGGTTGTCAAACCTAGTTCCTGTTTGTCTCTCTCCTGTGATTGTCTTCCAGGTTCCAGCTCCTGTCTCAAGACTTCCACCATAGAGACCCGCACCAGCATTCCACCTGCGGTGTAGCCTGACTCTCCAATCCATTGTGGATTCATCTGTTTCCAGCTACAACATTACCTGCTTCCAGCTCAGCTTCCAGCAGAGTACAGCTTCCCTTAAAGGGCCGGTGTCCTTTCTACACTTTACCACTCTCCACCGGTATTATTATTTCTCCGCTCTCAAGTTCTACATTTCAGTTCACTTTTCATCGCTCCCAAGTTCATTTATTATTTAACTGGTTCCAGCCAGTATCCACTCCGTGCTAACAACAGTCTGGTTCCAGCCAGTATCCACAGCAGCTGTTTTATCTTTAGCAACCCAGCTTTTCCTGGAACACCAGCTGGCACAATCCTGGGTTATCTCCATTGCTACAGTCGGGCCTGGTAAGGACTTTCCATCTAGAAGATCATAAGAACTATCTCACACTACCAGTGCCCTGTGGCTCCTGCCATCCTGTAGTACCCAGGAACTGTATTTATTCTTTGCTGACTTTTACGTTTTCTTTTACTGCTGCTGTGTTGCGGAGTTGTCATAATAAACATCATTGACTTTTATCCAAGTTGTCGTGGTCACGCCTTCGGGCAGTTATTATTCATGTTACTTACATGTCCAGGGGTCTGATACAACCTCCCAGGTTCCGGTACATCTCAGCCCCTACAACTGAGGCTGCCTCCCGTCAGCTCAGGCCCTCAGTTGTGACAAAGAGTAGGAGAGATATACAAGGGGGGGGGGGGATAGCCGGACGGTCTCAAGCGCCGGGACTATGAGTCAGGTTAATATAAAAAGGGAATGGGTATGGAGCATAAAGACCTTTAAGCATAAGCAGAGGTCAAAAAGTATTATATTATATGGTGGCTAACGGTGGTTCAGCGCCAAAATATGTCGTCCAAGGGGACCACGTTGCAATAAAATGGACTGGGGTGTCATGAAGTACTGCAGTAATACGTTCTAATCTATAGGTTTGCCATATAGCGTTTATGGTAGCAGGCATAGTAGGGGGTGACACAGGTTTCCAGTTAGCTGCAATTTGGCATTTGGCCGTGTTCAGAATATGTTTAACTAATTTCTGTTGTTGGCGGGGGGTGTGGGGAACTGGACGAGAAAGCAGATTGTAGAAAGGTGACATCGGAACTGATAGGCCAAGAATGTTAAAAATTAGATTGTGGATCTTAGTCCAGTATCCCTTAATACGCGGGCAGTTCCACCAAATGTGCAGCAGGGTTCCGCGTTGACCACATTGTCGCCAACAGCCGTCCGAGCAGGAGGGGTAGATTGAATGGAGACGAGTAGGTGCCAAGTACCAGCGGTAGTATAATTTGTAAGAGTTTTCTTTAATTCGAACTGATATGGAGCTCGTAGAGATTTTTTGTTTGACAACAGACCAGTCCTCGGGCGTCAGAGTCTCACCCACCTCCCGTTCCCAAGCTAACTCATGTGGCTCCTTTTGGGGTAAGTTGTGAGCTAGCAAAATTTGATATATAGCCGAGAGCAATCCCTTGGTTGATCGACAATTGAAGCACAAGGATTCAAAGCACGATTTACCTCCCATGGGTGATGGTCTGGGGGTAGAGGTAAAAAAGTGGCGTATCTGTAGGAATTGGTAGAAGGCTGAGTGTGGGAGGGAGAAACGGGATTGTAGATCTGCAAATGTAGGGAACGAATGGAGTGGAGCAATATCTAAAAGGAACAGTATGTTGTTGTTGGTCCATAAATCAAATGCTAAATGGTTTTCACCCGGCGGGAAGCTAGGGTTGTTCCACAGAGGGGTGAGAAGGGGATGGAAGGAACGTAGCTGGTAGAGCCGAGAACAAAGGTCCCAAATGGAGAGAGTGAATCGTACAGTAGGGAACAAAGAGGCAGCAGGGGGTCGGTGTTTCGGTTTACACCATAGCAAGCTATAAGGAGAGTATTTTTGTAGTGAGGTTGCCTCCAAATGTGTCCAGACTCTATGTCCAGGATTATCGGGCCATAGGACACACGTCGTTAGGTGAGCAGCTCTATAATATTTAAGGAGGTCAGGAACTCCCAGGCCCCCCGCCAGGCGGTGCTTCTGGAGAATTTGCATCTTCACCCTGGGCTTTCTCCCTGCCCAGATAAATTTAGTGAGATCAGCCTGAAGATTTTTAAGAACTTTGGTAGGGACATGGATGGGGAGAGTTTGCCACAGGTATAGCAGACGGGGTAGTAAAGTCATCTTAACAGCCGTCATTCGCCCAAACCAGGACAGGATATGTTTGTTCCAATTGGTCATGTCACGTTTAATAGAGGATAGTAACCCGGGAAAGTTGGCAGCATAGAGACCAGAATAGGATTTAGTTAAATATATGCCCAGATACTTGAGCTTATCAGCTTGCCAAGTACACGGGAAGGAGGCCTGGAGAAGTCGGAGGTCTGGATCCGCAACGTGCAGAGCCAAGATTTCAGTTTTGTCCGAATTAATGTTATAATTTGAAAGACGGCTGTATGTAGAAATCTCTTCCAACAATTGTGGGAGGGAGGCCTGAGGGTCCGTAAGGGTAAGAATAACATCATCGGCGTACAGCACAATTTTATGATTCTGGTTTCCCGTCACGATACCAGATATATTACGATTCAGTCTAATTCTAGCCGCTAGTGGCTCCATGATGAGGGCAAATAGCAGGGGGGAGAGGGGACAACCTTGTCGGGTGCCATTCCGTATGGGAAGGGGGTCGGAGGATAGGCCGTTGATTAAGATAGAGGCTGAGGGATTATGGTAAAGCGAAGTGACACCTTTATAAAAGGCCCCATGCAGACCCATATTGAGAAGTGTCTGTTGTAAAAATGGCCATGCCACCCTATCGAAGGCCTTCTCTGCGTCTAGGGCCACCACCAGTGTCAAAAGAAGCTTGTCTTGTGCTAGGTGGATAAGGTCGATAAGGCGCCTAGTGTTATCCGCAGCCTATCTACTTGGGATAAAGCCGACCTGGTCGGGGTGAACAAGAGAGGGCAGAAATGGGGCAAGTCTGTTAGCAAGGATTTTAGCAAAGAGCTTCAGGTCGACATTTAGGAGTGAGATAGGTCGGTAGTTCTTCATCTCTAGGGGATCTCTATCAGGCTTAGGAATGAGAATAAGGTTGGCCCTGGTGGTGGCCGCGTCAAATGATCCCCCGTCTAGGACCGAATTAAACAGAGATTGGATCATGGGCAGCAAAGTGGTCGTAAATATTTTGTAGTATAGGGCAGTAAAGCCATCAGGGCCAGGGGCAGCAGAACAGCGTAGCTGTTTAATGGCTGCCGAGATTTCTTCTATAGAGATAGGGGCGTTAAGCTTCGACATGTCCGATTCGGAGAGCTTAGGGAGATTACAAGAGGACAGGTAGTTTTGGAGTTCAATGACATGGTGGGAGTCAGGGTCTGTGGTGGGGGGAAGATTGTATAAAGATGTATAATAGTCCCGAAATTGCGAGGCCATATGCGTCGGGTCGAACGTAATAGAACCATCAGCGCATCGTAAAGAAACAATGCGGTTTTGGGTGCGTTTCGCACGGAGTTTCTGGGCTAGCAAGGTATCAGCCTTATCCAACTTCTCATAGAACCTCTGACGTGTCCATAAAAGTACCTTGACCGCCTTTTTGGTCAAGATTTGAGACAATTGGCCCTTGACTGCTAGCAGTTTGGAATACGTTTTTTTTCTGGGGCGGCGTTGATGCAAAAGGGTCAGGGCGGCAAGTTCCGATTCAAGATCTCGGACACATTGCGCTTCGGTTTTCCTCTGGGCAGCCGAGAGGCTTATAAGGTAGCCTCGAATGGTGGCCTTGTGAGCTTCCCATAGCAAGGAGGGAGTGATGTCTGGGGTTGCATTATCTGTGTAATAGTTAGTCAGTGCGGTGGTAATATCAGTAACGGTGCTCTTCTTGAGGAGAAGGGATTCATTTAAGCGCCAGGATCGAATAGGAGGGGGTGGAGAGGGAGTCGAAATCTCAAACAGGACAGCTGAGTGGTCTGACCAGGGGATGGGGACCGTTTGAGCACTGAGGAGTTTACGGGTCGTGTCTCGGTCAACAAACACATAGTCAATACGAGTATAGAGATCATAGGGTGGGGAGTAATGAGTAAATCCCTTCGCTGAGGGATACAAGGTTCTCCAACCATCGTAGAGGTTATAAAGTGACAAATGTGACTGTAGACGTTTAGCCAGTTTGGTGGGAGAAACAGCAGTAGCACCGGGGTGGGACCTATCCAGAAGGGGGTCCATAGTAACATTACAGTCTCCACCAATTATAGTCATGCCTGTTGGGAGCCGGGAGAGGCTGTCAAAAAAGGCCGTAAAAAGAGAACCCTGCTGCGCATTAGGGGCATATATGGAGGCCAGAACAAGAGGAACCTGGTTATAGGAGCATGAGAGGATAATGTAGCGGCCCTGAGGATCCGTTATAGCTTCGTGAACAACTATGGGGAGGCCACGACGGATCATGATAGCGGTGCCTCTACGTTTGGCAGGCATATTTGAGTAATAGACGTGTGGAAACTGTTTACAGGACATAGAGGGGTGAGGGGATTTAAAATGGGTTTCCTGGATTAAAACAATATCGGATTTCCGTCTATTAAATAATTGGATGGCCATGGCTCGCTTAGTGGGAGAGTTAAGGCCATTAGCGTTAACCGATATAACATTCAAGGTCATGGTGGGAAAGGGTGCGGGCGATACAGAATGGAGGGCAGGGAGGGACCGTTCCGGCTATAGGGATGAAAATGAGGAGAAGAAAAGAAAGGAAGGAGTGAAAAGGGAGAGGAAACTGTATAAACATACAGACGGGAGAAACCCTTTCCTATAGAAGGGCTGGGTTCAACAAGGAAAGGATAAGCGCCGTCCGGGCTCATCCTTCGGTGGGGGGTTTGGGCTTGTAGCAGAGTAGCAAATAAAGTGAGGAGAAACATATAGAAAAAGGGTAAAGGGGAAGCGACCATGTGACAGGGGAGAAGGAGAGGCTGACCGAATTGCATTATGAAAACAAGTGTAGACATTGCGAGCAATATAAGCATAGAAAGCGGGCGGGATAAAGCATTCAATAAAATCAGAGTAATCATATATAAGCATTACCGGAATAATAATATGACCTGAAACAGAAAAACACAGAACTGATCCGCTAGCATCTATGCAATGGGTTATCTAAATAGTAAGGCGGGAACAGCTCCAAAGTGGGGAACTTCTAGCAGTAAAGTAGGGTGCGTACATCACAACAGTATCAGGGGCCGAGTATAGGAGGGAATTAACAGAGAGCCCCCTAGTTCGTATCAAGAAAGAGATAACAACAATAATAAAAAACAATAATAAAAAACTGAACCTGGTGGAGTGGTAGTCATCCATGAACGGGTGGCTGGTCAGTTATTCGAACAGGCGTCCACAAGCGGCCGACACAGCGAAGCCAAGTAGATAGCCATAGCGTGTCGCCGAGCGAGGAGGTCCGCCCGGCACGACCCAACCACCAGGCTATATAGGAAACATTGGAGGCAAATATGAAAACGAAACTTATAAATAAAAAGATAAATGACCATAGCATATCGCCAAGCGGAGAGGTCCGCCCAGTGCCTCATAACTACCAGGCCGTATAGAGAACGTGGGAGACAAATGATAAAATGAGAGAAATTGGAACATAAGAGATATCTAAACAGTAGAAATCACATTAGCGAAGACTGTGTCATGAAATACCAGAGAATGTTCAAGTGGTGAACTAGTCCGGAACTGGAGCTTCTGGGCCCAAGGCAGAGGGCGACAACTGGTTCCGGGTCGACTCGGGTAGATCTTCAATAATGCCAAGAGTCTTGAGCAAATCAACTCCCTGCGATGGGGTCCTAGCTGCGAGCATAGTCCCGTTTCGTGTGACCAGAGAAAGTCCAAATGGTAGACCATTCCGGGATAGGAGTCCAGAAAAGTGTTCAGATAGTAGACCATTCCGAAGCTGGGGCTCTAGGGCCCGAAGCAGGGGGTGATAGTTGGTTCCGAGCCGACTCAGGTAGGTCGTCGTAGATGCCAAGAGTCTTAAGTAAATCAGCTCCCTGCGTCGGGGTTTTGATTGCAAACATAGTTCCATTCTGAGTGACTTGTAATTGAAAAGGGAAGCCCCACTTGTACCTAATGGAATGGGCACGGAGTGCCTTGGTTACAATGATGAGGTCTCTGCGTTTTTGGAGGGTAGAGGGAGCAAGGTCCTGAAAAAGTTGCAACTGGGAGCCGGCATAAGAAACTAACGGTGTCCCCCTAGCCGCCAGCATGATTCTCTCCTTGGTAGCGTAGTAGTGAAAACGTATAATAACATCACGAGGTGGTTGGTTAGGAGGTGGTTTAGGTCGGAGGGCCCTATGGGCGCGGTCCAGATGAAGAAGGGCCACAGGAACATCCGAAACCAGCTGTAGAAAGAGGTTCTCCAGGTACTCGGGGAGAGACTCAGAAGATACACTCTCAGGGATGTTTCGAACACGGATATTGTTCCGGCGATTGCGATTGTCAATATCCTCTAAGTGGTCTCTGTACGCTTCCATATCAGCCCGGATGTCCAAGAGCTCCTGCTCAACTACAGTTTGAAACTGGCAAACGTCGTCGACCTTGCGTTCCAAGGAGTCCGTACGGGAACCCAGGTCCGCTAGCTCAGATCTGAACTCTGTTAAGACCGCCCTCATTTCAGATTGGATCGTTTTCGTAACAATAGCCACGATATCTTGAGTAGAAAGTGGCGCATTGGAGGTGGCGGTATCAGGAGAATCAAGGGATTGGTCAGCTGATGGCAAACTCCGGGCAGAAGTGCCGGCTTTCTCCCAGGCCCGCAGAATACTAGGTTTAGGCGTCTGAGAATTCTTGCGATTTTTTTGAGACATTATGAACACAGAGTCTCGGTTCAATATAGTAGGGTAATGCAATATATATGTGGCTGTGTCCCCTGTCACTAAACGGTCGCTATGATTAGGGAGACATGAACCCCATGTGATTCACTAAGCGTTTACGGGAGCCCTGAAACAGCATGGGGATTGCCACGGCAAGGGGAGTAGGACACTATAGTGGCCCGCAAGCCAGTAACGTAACCCACAGTTATCCCGGTAGTTGTCCACCAGTCCTGGGCCAGCCAAGGAGCGAGTATGAATTCCCTGGAAGTGGGTAATACAGCCGGTGGTGAGGGCAGCCAGGAGTGTGTAAAAGAGGGCGGTCTCTCACCTTGTCTCAGGGGGAATCCAGGTAGGAGATCCAGGCTGTACCAGGACGCGTGCAGGCAGTGGATAGGCACCTTCACACCAAGCCAGTCTGGGGCCGAGAGAGGAGAGATATCCACCACAGCCTAGCAGGGTCGGCCCTTCTTTGCTCGTGCCGTGCAGGGCAGTGCTGAGTTTCCACCCACTGTTATGTGGGGGGTAGTGGAGGACAGTGGAGCTCCCGTGGGTGCAGAAGGCCGGCAGATGAAGCCAGGGGGAGGCCTGTGGCTCTGAGTGCGGGAGCCCGCGTCCCCTGCGTCACGAAGCTCCGGAGGTAGGGCTGCACTAAACCCCGGGCCCAGTATCGCCGACCCGACCAGGCTGCAGCGCGCGGAGATCGGCCACGGAGACTCCGGGTCCCGCGGCAGGCAGTGGGCTGCTCCAGAGGACACCCGCAGGGCAGAGAGGAGACCAGGGTCCGGTCCGGCAGACGGAGGGCGGAGGGGAAGAAGAAAGCCTGCAGGAGACCCCACCAAGATGGCCGCCACGCGTCTCACCCGGCGGGCAGGCCGCGCCACAGTTCACCACTCTCCCGGGAGGACACAGGCCGGGGAGGCAGATGGGACCCTCGTGCAGTGATCAGCGGCGGTAGAGGCGCCAGCAGGGGAAGCGAGCCGCCGCCGGGCGGGTCCGTGCTCCCGGAAGTCAGCGGCGGGCCAGTACAGAAATCGAGGCCCCAGGCTGAAGAGTTCAGGTAGGCCACAGTCCGCAGGAGCTCCAGGTTTGCTCCCCGACTCCGCAGCACACACCCGGCCACCTCAGGGGGGAACAGGAGATCACTCAGCAATGATGTAGGTATGGGGATGAAGGAATAGGCCTATTTTAAAAGCCCAAACTGCAGGAGCTCCTCTCAGGCACATCCGTTCTCCTCAGCAGCTAGGCCACGCCCCCCTGTTAGTTGCTTTTCATTTTACCTTTGTATGCCTTACTGCCATGTTTTACTTATAGCACAGTGTAATCTATGTAGTGGACCCAAAATGGCTGCCTCACATGGTACTCTCTTGTGTAGAATAAACAATGCATGGTTTTAAACTCTCCTAATATATTTGTCTCCCTAAGTATGTGTCATTTCTTCACCTTTTGAGAGAATTTATTTATTAAGACAACTTCAAGCAAAATATATTTAAAAAATAAATGTCTATTTATATTTTAAGCAAAATGTAGCCTATTTTTGTTCTACTACTACTTCTTCTTCTTCTTCTTCTTCTTCTTCTTCTTCTTCTTCTTCTTCTCCTTCTTCTTCTTTGTCTTCCTCTTCTTCTTTAAAAACACCACACCGTCTTTAAGAAAAAAGTTTATTAGTCAGGGTCTTCACCTGGGGGCGGCAGCCTTTAAGTTCTTTAGCATGGCTGCCGCCTTCCCAGGGCTTCCAGCTTCTTCACCTGGTGGGCGGCGGCTGTTAAGCTCTTTTGCATAGCACTTGGAGAACCACAATTGCCAGCATGTCCGGACATAAAGGGCCCCCTGGCACCTGTAAAGAAATATTAAAATAAAAACACCACACCGTCTTTAATTTTTTTTTTATTAGTCAGGGTCTTCACTTGGGGACGGCGGCATTTAAGCACTTTTGCATGGCCACTGCCTCTCCAGGGCTTCCGCCGTCTTCACCTGGGGGGCCGCCGCCTCCCCAGGGCTTCCGTCGTCTTTCTCCGGCGTCTTCACCTGGGAGGCAGCGGCCTTTAAGCTCTTTTGCATGGCTGCCGCCTTCCCGGGGCTTCCAGCGTCTTCGCCTGGTGGATGGTGGCTGTTAAGCTTTTTTGCATAGCACTTGGAGAACCACAAGTGCCAGCATGTCTGGACATAAAGGGCCCACTGGCACCTGTAGTCCACCTGTAAAAAAAATATTAAAATAAAAACACCACTCCGTCTTTAAAAAAAAGTTTATTAGTCAGGGTCTTCACCTGGGGGTGGCGGCCTTTAAGCTTTTTTGCATGGCTGCCGCCTCTCCAGGGCTTCCGACGCCTTCACCTGGGGGGCCGCCGCCTCCCCAGGGCTTCCAGCGTCTTCACCGGGGAGGCAGCGGCCTTTAAGCTCTTTTGCATGGCTTCCGCCTTCCCAGGGCTTCCAGCGTCTTCACCTGGTGGGCGGCAGCCGTTAAGCTCTTTTGCATAGCACTTGGAGAACCACAAGTGCCAGCATGTCCGGGCATAAAGGGCCCGCTGGCACCTGTAGTCCACCTGTAAAGAAAATATTAAAATAAAAACACCACACATCTTTAAAAAAAAGTTTATTATTCAGGGTCTTCACCTGGGGGCGGCGGCCTTTAAGCTCGTTTGCATGGCTACAGCCCATCCAGGACGCCCATCCAGCGTCTTCTTTCTTAAGGAGCTCTTCCGCCGTCGGACTGATGCCTCGTGCTGACTTATATAAGTCAGCCGGAGGGGCCGGGGTGATGACGCAGCGAGCCGTGATTGGCTCGTGGTTGCCATCTTGAATTTAAAAAATTACGCTGAGGTGCCATTTTTTAAATTGGTACTGCTCCGCTGCCAAACTCTGCAGAATGGCAGTGCCACTAATACTCTCACTGCCACCAATGCCCACACCTCCGCGCATCCATATAGTGATGGCAGCGGATCCAGTGACGGATCCTCTGGCCAATCACTGTGGCCCCACTGACAGGGGTGTGCTTTCATGGGTTGAAAGCACGTCCCAGTATGAAAGCAGCACCTCTAATGGTGCCGCTTTCCCATGCATTTCCAATGGACTTTTAATACCCATGGCTAGGCCCCGCCCCCCCTGCTCCCACACCCTTCCCCATTCACACTGGGAGGCACCACGATCGGTGCCTCCCCAACACATTTAAACAGGGAAAATGATTAGATTAATATAAAGGAGATACTTATGACACAGAATACAGTATGTGTCATAAGTATCTTCTTTATATTATTTTAATCATTAATGACAGGGGAGGCACTGCCTCCCCTGCCTTCCCTGACTGCACGTCCCTGGTTTGCCCAGACCACCCGCCCTCCAACTAACCTTGCCTAACCCAGTCTTCCCATCTGTCACCTCAAATCTGATATCTTGACCTATTTACCCGGCAGGAGAAAAATGCACCTATACGTCAATGGTTAGAGAGTGAAAAAAGAGAGCAAGAAATGAGTGGGGCATGGAGAGCCCACCGGGGGAATGCAGAGGTAAATGCTCATGCTTAGGGGTGTGGCCTGCTGCCACAGAGGCTTGGCTAACATGGTATAGGGCCCATGATAAATATATATAGTAAATACTGCTAGTACATGCATGATAATGTACCAGAATAATAACTGCAATGCACTGTAGATAATAATATGTATAATGTACAATTCAAGTGCACAGACGGGACCTGATCCATAGACGAGGAGGTGGGCCCCCAGACAGTAGGGCCCACCGGTGGTTTCCCCTGTACCCCTATGGGTTATGACTGTCCCCCTCCCCCCACACTCCTGAGTGGGAATGAGGGGGGAGGGGGACAGTCATAACCACCATAGCATTCATTTCTGACGCTAACAGGAATTACAACTATACAAATGTAGCTATTCTCGTTGTGGCTACATCTTAAGGCGATTGCGCCTTGCTAGTCGCGACCGCACCGCGTACATCTGGACATCTAAGACATGTGTGTGCCCCATTCACATGGATGGGGGCGGCAAATGCCGCAACTCGACATAGCTAGGCACAGGTGCGCATTGCTGCGTCGAGGGTGCACGTTTCCCTCAGATGTAGCCATGATCAGCATGGCTACATCTGTATATAGTATTGGATAAAAACAAAGGTAATAATTAAAGCACAATTTAATTCTCTTACATCTCTACATATTAATAAAAATGGATCAGCGTGCAACACTGGCACACTGGGATTTAGGCAGGCAGAGAGAGAGAGTAAAGCACCCTTCATATATCTCCAATGGCCCATTTGCAGCCGCTTGTGGATGTTAAGTAATGGCACTGTCCCAGTAGGTGTGAGATTTTGTTTTTATCCAATACTATGCTATCCCCAAGGTCGTAAGTCATATATTATAATAGTCATGCTAAACGTCTGCCGACGATTCAAAATAAGCTACTCTTATCTTTGTCCAGTCACTAACCTTCTACCAGTGTGCTATGCCGTGCCAGGCCTCTGAAAGCATATGCAAGAGACAGCAACAGCATAGCCCTGACATAGGCAGTTTCCATTATGACATCACAGCATGACCTCACACAACCCACCAGACCGGCTAAGACTGGTTATTTCTGGTTTGAGGCCCTTGTCTTTTACATGACTGACCTAAGGGAAATGTGACTTAAAATTATTACATGAGAAAAATTTTATTACTGCTATTTGCCGGCAGTTTTGCTCACTTAGGTGGTCATTCCGAGTTGTTCGCTCGTTGCCGATTTTCGTTATTTTGCGATTTTCCGCTTACTGCGCATGCGCAATGTAAATTTGCTATGCAGTTATGTATTTTACTCACGGCATTACAAGGTTTTTTCTTCGTTCTGGTGATCGTAATGTGATTGACAGGAAGTGGGTGTTTCTGGGCGGAAACTGGACGTTTTGTGGGAGTGTTGGAAAAACGCTACCGTTTCTAGGAAAAACGCGGGAGTGGCTGGAGAAACGGGGGAGTGTCTGGGCGAATGCTGGGTGTGTTTGTGACGTCAAACCAGGAACGAAACTGACTGAAATGATCGCAATGGCTAAGTCCGGAGCTACTCAGAAACTGCTAAGAAAGGTCTATTCGCAATATTGCGAATCCGTCGGTCGCAATTTTGAGAAGCTAAGATTCACACCCAGTAGGCGGCGACTTAGCGTGTGCAAAGCTGCTAAAAGCAGCTTGCGAGCGAACAACTCGGAATGAGGGCCTTAGTGGCATCTAATCTTGTGATGTATATTTTATATTTTACAAATAGAGCCTGATTAAGGTTGGATCGCAATCGCAATAAGCGATCCAATGGTAAAAATTGCTAAGAGGATGCGGCATCCTGCGCAGGGCCCATCCTGCGCATGCACCTGCATTTTCTACGGCGCCCCACAGAAAATGCGATTGCTTCTGCCTTTCTATGAGGCAGAGATGGTCACGGTGGTGGGGGGGGGGGGGGGGAGGCAACGCTCCATTTCAAAGACGGAGATGGAGTATTGCGGGGACGAGACCTCAAAACAAGGGCGGCAACGGAGAAACAGGGGGCGTAGTCGGTGCAGCTGCATGACATCACACGCAGCCGATGCTATCACAAAAATGGCTGTGGGTCTCATGCGGGCACCTAACATGTGGGGCATACTAGCCCTGTGCTGGGCGTCCCCCCGCATGTCAGAGAATCTGATCATAAATGTGCTAAATTTAGCACATCTAGGATCAGGTCTGAATCACCCCCATGGAACAAAAAAAAAGGCCCAAATTATGTGATTTTAGTTTTGTTTGTCAATTTTTGAAAACAAAAAAACAAAACCAGTCACGGCAGTTTGGCAAAAACCAAATACAAAGCCGGATGACGAATCAGGGCCAATTGCAAATCCAGCAAAAATGGTCCTGTGCACATCTCTAGTAATATTCTAATATCACATTGAGTTTGCTAGCATTGTATGCCTAGGGATGTGCTGATATGAGACATTCCCTTTAACTCCTGTTTTATTGAGTTTAATAAATTATTCCTGTAGTTTAGCTGGTCATTCAAAACTTGGGATCAGTGCTACCATATGGTCCCTACTGGTCTGCACATGTGCACTGATGTTGCTTGCTATCTGGTAGCTGCATTAGAAGTTGTTGCATTCCACAGGAGTAGCTAGCTGCTTATATCCAGTTTTGTGTTCCACATGGCACAGTTTGGGAGCACCAGTGCCACATTTTACATATGGTACCCTGAGGTTACCGGCAGAGAGGTGCATCTCTGCCTGACCGATTACGTGACTTAAGTGTTGAACAGTGTATTGTTGCTATAGGATGTGATACCACTACCAGGCAGGCCATGTGGTCCAAATTAAACTACTGTACATGTAGTTTGCTGTCTTTTTGTACATTATTCTGTTGGTACAAACATACTTGCCTACTCTCCCTCATTCTGCAGGAGACTCCCTGAAATAGAAGAAATCTCCCAAACTCCCTGAATAGTCCAGCAATCTCACTGATTGCACCTTAACCCCTGATGGGGGGTAAGGTAGAGAATAGAATAACAGTTGGTAAGAGTAATTCTAGAAAGGCACTTGTAAATAATGGTAAGTTACCATTAAAGCAAAAGGGCAAAGGAAATATTAACATAAAATGTCTGCTTGCGAAAGCAAAAAGCCTATCAGGTAAAATGGGGGAATTGGAATGGCATGTATCAAAAAATCAGTATGATATTATAGGTATTACGGAAACATGGTGGGACGACTCTCACGACTAGGTTACTAATTTGGAGGGATATTCACTTCTCAGGAGGGACAGGGCTACCAAAAGGGGAGGAGGGGTTTGTCTCTATGTAAAACCATCTCTAAAACCAAACTTAATATATGTTATTCACGAGGGGACTGGTGATAATGTGGAATCACTATGGGTTGAGATCACTAGTGGGGGCACTGAAATAAAGAAACTAGTCATTGGCACATGCTACAAGCAACCAGATATTAGCATACGTGACGAGGAACTGCTCTCACAGCAAATTGAAAAAGCTGCGGGAATGGGGGACATCCTAGTGTTAGGGGATTTTTAACTATCCGGGTATAAACTGGAGTAACGATTCATGTGTAAAAATTAGGAGCAGCAGGATTCTAAACACATTAAAGGATCAATACTTGTCTCAATTAGTCGAGGACCCAACCAGAGGTTATAATGTTCTGGACCAAGTTATTACCAATAATGTGGACATTATATCAAACATTACAGTTGGGGAGACCTTGGGAAACAGTGATCACTATATGATCACATTCAGCATCAGTTTCAAGAAACATAGCTATAAGGAATCAACAAAAACATTCAACTTTAGAAAAGCTAACTTCAATATGCTAAACGACATTGACTGGGAACTTTTGTTTCATAGTAAAGACACATCGGAAATGTGGGATGCTTTAAAAGGGTTGCTTGATAGCAATATTCACAAATTCATACCCTTGGGCAGTAAATGCAAGAGTAATAGACTCAAATCAATGTGGCTTAATAAGGATGTCAAAGAAGCAATGGCTAAAAAGAGGTGTTCTTTTAATGCATTTAAAACTAATGGAGGGGAGGAGTCATTCCAGTATTACAAAGAATGCAATAAAAGATGCAAAAAAGTAATAAGGGCAGCTACAATTGTAAACGGAAAACAAATTGCTATAGAGAATAAAGCCAATTCCAAAGAGTTTTATAAATACATAAACATTAAAGGGTTAAAAAAATAGAACATAGGCCCATTAAAAGATGAACTGCGAGCCTTGGAAACGATGTCAAAATAAAAGCGGATATACTGAACAGCTTTTTTTCACCAGGGAGGATCAGACGGTGTTAGTAGTGCATAATGACAGTGAAGGTAATGATTCTTGGCTAGATGCTTGTTTAAGTGAGGAAATAGTCCTGGAGAGACTAAGCAACATAAAGATTAATAAATCACCGGGACCAAATGGTTTTCATACGAGGGTTATTATGGAGCTTAAGGCACAGCTTGCAAGACCCTTATACTTGATTTTCTATAGTTCCATTAAATCGGGTATGGTACCGATGGATTGGCGTATAGCTGAGGTAGTGCCATTATTTAAAAAGGGTTCTAAAAATCATCCTGGGTACTATAGACCAGTTAGTTTAACCTCTATAGTGGGTAAAATATTGGAAGGAATTTTGAGGGATAGCATAGAGGATTATCTGCGGAATACTAAGTTTATGAGCAGGAGTTACCATGGGTTTGTGAGAGACAGATCATGTCAAACTAACTTAATTAGCTTCTACGACGAAGTGAGCGATAATCTTAACCAGGGAAAAGTAGTGGATGTGGTCTATTTAGATTTTGCAAAAGCCTTCAATACAGTGCCTCACAAGAGACTGATCATCAAATTAAGGGAACTTGGCCTAGGATACACTATTTGTACATGGATAGGTAATTGGCTGGATAACAGGGTACAACGAGTAGTGGTCAATGAGATGTTCTCCAGCTGGGCACTAGTAGTCAGCGGTATACCACAAGGGTCCATATTTGGTCCGCTACTGTTCAATATATGTATTAATGACCTAGGAATAGGCCTGGGAAGCATAGTATCAATCTTTGCAGATGATACTAAACTGTGTAAGGTAATTAATTCAGAAATAGATGTGGAGTCTCTACAGAATGACTTATTTAAACTTGAATTCTGGGTGTCTAAGTGGGGAATGAGGTTCAATATTGAAAAATGCAAAGCTATGCATTTTGGGATTAAAAACAAACTTGCATCCTATTCACTTAATGGGGAAAATATAGGGGTATCAGTAGTGGAAAAAGATTTGGGGGTCCTCATAGATAATACACTCAATAGCAGTACACAGTGTCAAAATGCAGTGAAGAAGACAAGTAAAGTCCTTGCTTGCATAAAACGGGGTATTGAGACCAGGGACGAGGATGTAATCATGCCGCTGTACAAATCATTGGTACGTCCGCACCTGGAATATTGTGTTCAGTTTTTGGCACCATATTATAAAAAAGATATTGGAGAACTCGAAAGAGTTCAAAGGCGTGCTACTAAACTGATTAAAGGGTTAGAGACACTGGAGTACGAGGAAAGGCTAACTATGTTAAATATGTATACTCTAGAAAAGAGGCGTCTAAGAGGAGATATTATTAATATCTTCAAATATGTAAAGGTTCATTACAAGGAGTTAGCAGGGGATTTGTTTATTAATAGAACTCTGTATAGGACACAAGGACACTCACTGAGGTTAGAGGAGAGAAAATTCCATACAAAACGTAGGAAGGGGTTCTTCAGGGCAATAAAGATTTGGAACTCCCTGCCGGAGAAGGTAATAATGGCGGACTCTGTAAATGCATTCAAAATCAGATTGGACAGCTTTCTAGCTGAAAACAGTATAACCTGGGCAGAGTCAAGGTCTGCAGAAGCATGACCGGAACACCAACTGTCAGTGCAGTGCTATATGCTGGAAGTCCAACTGCACTAAGTGAGTGTAATAATTCCACTCATACTGTATAGTCATTTTGGACAGGTTGGTATTGGGTGATCGGTGGTTGGGAGACTGGCGGTCACCATACCGACGCCGGGATTCCGTCTGTCAGATGGCCAGCAGGGGGGATTTCGGCCAGCACAACAAAGACCCTTGCGGGCTCGTTGCGCTTGCCACAGGTTCTATCCCACTCTATGGGAATAGTCCCTGTTGCTCGGCATGCCAACTGGTGGGCTAGTCAGTGTTCATGATGCCAGCGCTGGTATTGTAACCGCATCCTTTTTGGACTTGAGGAGCCTGCACACTGCAAGCATCTGGTTGTTCATTTATTGTTCCTCTCCCTGATGTTAGATCGAGACCATACATACCTCAGTCCTTTTCTAGGTCACTAAGCTATACAACAGTGAAAATGTGATATAAATTCATACAGTAGTTTTTGTGTGATGCCAGAACATACAGACACAGTCTAAATTTCACTTTTTTTTTGTCTCCATGGTCCATAAACAGTCCCTAGAAGTATAATTCTCAATAAAAAAATGTCTATGTACAGACACAACCCTTACAGTTTTATTATATGTATATATTTTTATTGTAGGGTGTCCCTATTTATCTTTGGCTATGTAAGGCTTTGTGTGAACCCAATTTCCACTGTTGTTATGTTGTTTATTACTGTTCCAGTGTTTCAATGATAACCTCATTTAAGGACAAAACGATGAAAACTAGTGTGCCCTGAGCAGTCTCCAGGTGTGCCGCCATAGAAGCACATCCAGGCCCGTCAGTGTTTTGCCGTTACTGAGGCCCTGGAACGATCAATACTGTTGGGTTTAGTGGTTGCAGAGCCAGTTCTTATTTAGGACCCGGGCAGTGTTGGGCTCTTCTGGCTTTCTCAGATGTGGCTCAGGCGTTACCTATGGAGAAGCTGTAACATGACATCATAGGACATGCAACTGCACCATGCATCACCATTATATTTGAATGTGCCTTGGCAATACTTAAATCTTGTTCAGTGTGCCGCGAGATGTAAAGGGTTGAAAATCTCTTTGCTACAGTGTCGTCACCATGTTGTTATAAAAACAACAAAAGACGAGCATTGGTAAAGGGGCTGCTGGAGGGGCCTGGCAGAAGCCCCAGTTTGCTACCCCTCCCCAGTATGCCTGTGCTGTAGCCAGTGGCAGTGGCGCCGTCTTCATGGTGATTTCTTTGGGAAGATGGCACTGCACATAGAAAGCAAAGACTCTGGCACTGCTCCTGATTGGCTTCTGGTCCGTGAACATGGACCGGCACCTGATTTAAGATACCCGTGCCATCGCCGGAGATTGGACTGGGGAGCAAGAGAGGTGTGCGCTGTGCTCTCCTGCCCTCGATGCAAGCAAGGTGGTTGGGCCACAAAAGGACCCCTGCCCGCGGGCCACAAAAGGATGCGGTAGGAGCTGCGAGTTTGACACCCCTGCCCTAGAGTTTCAGAATTTCTGTCATGGCACCCCAAAACCATAGTTTCTTAGTGAGAAATTTAGAAAAAAATATAAAATGAAGTAAATAGTGTTTATAATTAGAGATGTGCACCGGAAATTTTTCGGGTTTTGTGTTTTGGTTTTGGGTTCGGTTCCGTGGCCGTGTTTTGGGTTCAAACGCGTTTTGGCAAAACCTCACCGAATTTTTTTTGTCGGATTCGGGTGTGTTTTGGATTCGGGTGTTTTTTTCAAAAAACCCTAAAAAACAGCTTAAATCATAGAATTTGGGGGTCATTTTGATCCCAAAGTATTATTAACCTCAATAACCATAATTTCCACTCATTTTCAGTCTATTCTGAACACCTCACACCTCACAATATTATTTTTAGTCCTAAAATTTGCACCGAGGTCGCTGGATGACTAAGCTCAGCGACCCAAGTGGCCGACACAAACACCTGGCCCATCTAGGAGTGGCACTGCAGTGTCACGCAGGATGGCCCTTCCAAAAAACACTCCTCAAACAGCACATGACGCAAAGAAAAAAAGAGGCGCAATGAGGTAGCTGTGTGACTAAGCTCAGCGACCCCAGTGGCCGACACAAACACCTGGCCCATCTAGGAGTGGCACTGCAGTGTCACGCAGGATGGCCCTTCCAAAAAACACTCTCCAAACAGCACATGACGCAAAGAAAAAAAGAGGCGCAATGAGGTAGCTGTGTGAGTAAGCTAAGCGACCCTAGTGGCCGACACAAACACCTGGCCCATCTAGGAGTGGCACTGCAGTGTCAGGCCGGATGGCCCTTCCAAAAAATACTCCCCAAACAGCACATGACGCAAAGAAGAAAAAAAAGAGGCGCAATGAGGTAGCTGTGTGACTAAGATAAGCGACCCTAGTGGCCGACACAAACACCTGGCCCATCTAGGAGTGGCACTGCAGTGTCACGCAGGATGGCCCTTCCAAAAAACACTCCCCAAACAGCACATGACGCAAAGAAAAAAAGAGGCGCAATGAGGTAGCTGTGTGAGTAAGCTAAGCGACCCTAGTGGCCGACACAAACACCTGACCCATCTAGGAGTGGCACTGCAGTGTCAGGCCGGATGGCCCTTCCAAAAAATACTCCCCAAACAGCACATGACGCAAAGAAGAAAAAAAAGAGGCGCAATGAGGTAGCTGTGTGACTAAGATAAGCGACCCTAGTGGCCGACACAAACACCTGGCCCATCTAGGAGTGGCACTGCAGTGTCACGCAGGATGGCCCTTCCAAAAAACACTCCCCAAACAGCACATGACGCAAAGAAAAAAAGAGGCGCAATGAGGTAGCTGTGTGAGTAAGCTAAGCGACCCTAGTGGCCGACACAAACACCTGGCCCATTTAGGAGTGGCACTGCAGTGTCAGGCCTGATGGCCCTTCCAAAAAATACTCCCCAAACAGCACATGACGCAAAGAAGAATAAAATGAGGCGCAATGAGGTAGCTGTGTGACTAAGATAAGTGACCCTAGTGGCCGACACAAACACCTGGCCCATCTAGGAGTGGCACTGCAGTGTCACGCAGGATGGCCCTTCCAAAAAACACTCCCCAAACAGCACATGACGCAAAGAAAAATGAAAGAAAAAAGAGGTGCAAGATGGAATTGTCCTTGGGCCCTCCCACCCACCCTTATGTTGTATAAACAGGACATGCACACTTTAACCAACCCATCATTTCAGTGACAGGGTCTGCCACACGACTGTGACTGAAATGACGGGTTGGTTTGGACCCCCACCAAAAAAGAAGCAATTAATCTCTCCTTGCACAAACTGGCTCTACAGAGGCAAGATGTCCACCTCATCATCATCCTCCGATTCATCACCGTGTACATCCCCCTCCTCACAGATTATTAATTCGTCCCCACTGGAATCCACCATCTCAGATCCCCGTGTACTTTCTGGAGGCAATTGCTGCTGGTGAATGTCTCCATGGAGTAACTGATTATAATTCATTTTAATGAACATCATCTTCTCCACATTTTCTGGAAGTAACCTCGTACGCCGATTGCTGACAAGGTGAGTGGCGGCACTAAACACTCTTTCGGAGTACACACTGGAGGGAGGGCAACTTAGGTAGAATAAAGCCAGTTTGTGCAAGGGCCTCCAAATTGCCTCTTTTCCCTGCCAGTATACGTACGGACTGTCTGACGTGCCTACTTGGATGCGGTCACTCATATAATCCTCCACCATTCTTTCAATGGTGAGAGAATCATATGCAGTGACAGTAGATGACATGTCCGTAATCGTTGTCAGGTCCTTCAGTCCGGACCAGATGTCAGCATCAGCAGTCGCTCCAGACTGCCCTGCATCACCGCCAGCGGGTGGGCTCGGAATTCTGAGCCTTTTCCTCGCACCCCCAGCTGCGGGAGAATGTGAAGGAGGAGATGTTGACAGGTCGCGTTCCGCTTGACTTGACAATTTTCTCACCAGCAGTTCTTTGAACCCCTGCAGACTTGTGTCTGCCGGAAAGAGAGATACAACGTAGGTTTTAAATCTAGGATCGAGCACGGTGGCCAAAATGTAGTGCTCTGATTTCAACAGATTGACCACCCGTGAATCCTTGTTAAGCGAATTAAGGGCTCCATCCACAAGTCCCACATGCCTAGCGGAATCGCTCAGTGTTAGCTCCTCCTTCAATGTCTCCAGCTTCTTCTGCAAAAGCCTGATGAGGGGAATGACCTGACTCAGGCTGGCAGTGTCTGAACTGACTTCACGTGTGGCAAGTTCAAAAGGTTGCAGAACCTTGCACAACGTTGAAATCATTCTCCACTGCGCTTGAGACAGGTGCATTCCACCTCCTATATCGTGGTCAGTTGTATAGGCTTGAATGGCCTTTTGCTGCTCCTCCAACCTCTGAAGCATATAGAGGGTTGAATTCCACCTCGTTACCACTTCTTGCTTCAGATGATGGCAGGGCAGGTTCAGGCGTTTTTGGTGTTGCTCCAGTCTTCTGTACGTGGTGCCTGTACGCCGAAAGTGTCCCGCAATTCTTCTGGCCACCGACAGCATCTCTTGCACGCCCCTCTCATTTTTTAAATAATTCTGCACCACCAAATTCAAGGTATGTGCAAAACATGGGACGTGCTGGAATTTGCCCATATTTAATGCACACACAATATTGCTGGCGTTGTCCGATGCCACAAATCCACAGGAGAGTCCAATTGGGGTAAGCCATTCTGCGATGATCTTCCTCAGTTGCCGTAAGAGGTTTTTAGCTGTGTGCGTATTCTGAAAAGCGGTGATACAAAGCGTAGCCTGCCTAGGAAAGAGTTGGCGTTTGCGAGATGCTGCTACTGGTGCCGCCGCTGCTGTTCTTGCGGCGGGAGTCAATACATCTACCCAGTGGGCTGTCACATTCATATAGTCCTCAGTCTGCCCTGCTCCACTTGTCCACATGTCCGTGGTTAAGTGGACATTGGGTACAACTGCATTTTTTAGGACACTGGTGAGTCTTTTTCTGAGGTCTGTGTACATTTTCGGTATCGCCTGCCTAGAGAAATGGAACCTAGATGGTATTTGGTACCGGGGACACAGTACCTCAATCAAGTCTATAGTTGGCTCTGCAGTAATGATGGATACCGGAACCACGTTTCTCACCGCCCAGGATGCCAAGGCCTCAGTTATCCGCTTTGCAGCAGGATGACTGCTGTGATATTTCATCTTCCTCGCAAAGGACTGTTGGACAGTCAATTGCTTGGTGGAAGTAGTAAAAGTGGTCTTACGACTTCCCCTCTGGGATGACCATCGACTCCCAGCAGCAACAACAGCAGCGCCAGCAGCAGTAGGCGTTACACTCAAGGATGCATCGGAGGAATCCCAGGCAGGAGAGGACTCGTCAGAATTGCCAGTGACATGGCCTGCAGGACTATTGGCATTCCTGGGGAAGGAGGAAATTGACACTGAGGGAGTTGGTGGGGTGGTTTGCGTGAGCTTGGTTACAAGAGGAAGGGATTTACTGGTCAGTGGACTGCTTCCGCTGTCGCCCAAAGTTTTTGAACTTGTCACTGACTTATGATGAATGCGCTGCAGGTGACGTATAAGGGAGGATGTTCCAAGGTGGTTAACGTCCTTACCCCTACTTATTACAGCTTGACAAAGGCAACACACGGCTTGACACCAGTTGTCCGCATTTCTGTTGAAATACTTCCACACCGAAGAGCTGATTTTTTTTTTGTATTTTCACCAGGCATGTCAATGGCCATATTCCTCCCACGGACAACAGGTGTCTCCCCGGGTGCCTGACTTAAACAAACCACCTCACCATCAGAATCCTCCTTGTCAATTTCCTCCCCAGCGCCAGCAACACCCATATCCTCCTCATCCTGGTGTACTTCAACACTGACATCTTCAATCTGACTATCAGGAACTGGACTGCGGGTGCTCCTTCCAGCACTTGCAGGGGGCGTGCAAATGGTGGAAGGCGCATGCTCTTCACGTCCAGTGTTGGGAAGGTCAGGCATCGCAACCGACACAATTGGACTCTCCTTGTGGATTTGTGATTTCGAAGAACGCACAGTTCTTTGCTGTGCTTTTGCCAGCTTAAGTCTTTTCATTTTTCTAGCGAGAGGCTGAGTGCTTCCATCCTCATGTGAAGCTGAACCACTAGCCATGAACATAGGCCAGGGCCTCAGCCGTTCCTTGCCACTCCGTGTGGTAAATGGCATATTGGCAAGTTTACGCTTCTCCTCCGACGATTTTATTTTAGATTTTTGAGTCCTTTTTTTACTGATATTTTGTGTTTTGGATTTTACATGCTCTGTACTATGACATTGGGCATCGGCCTTGGCAGACGACGTTGATGGAATTTCATCGTCTCGGCCATGACTAGTGGCAGCAGCTTCAGCACGAGGTGGAAGTGGATCTTGATCTTTCCCTATTTTTGGAACCTCAACATTTTTGTTCTCCATATTTTAATAGGCACAACTAAAAGGCACCTCAGGTAAACAATGGAGATGGATGGATACTAGTATACTTATGGATGACGAGTCACTGACGACACAGAGGTAGCTACAGCCGTGGACTACCGTACTGCGTCTGCTAGTATAGAGATGATAATGATATAAAAAATATATATATATCACTACTGCAGGTATATATAATATAATGACGGACCTGCTGGACACTGTCAGCAGACTCCTAAACTACTAGTATGAAGAAGATAGAAAAAAAAACCCCACCACAGGTAGGTATACAATTATGGACGAGCACTGACGACACAGAGGTAGCCACAGCCGTGGACTACCGTACTGCGTCTGCTAGTATAGAGATGATAATGATATAAAAAATATATATATATCACTACTGCAGGTATATATAATATAATGACGGACCTGCTGGACACTGTCAGCAGACTCCTAAACTACTAGTATGAAGAAGATAGAAAAAAAAACCCCACCACAGGTAGGTATACAATTATGGACGAGCACTGACGACACAGAGGTAGCTACAGCCGTGGACTACCGTACTGCGTCTGCTAGTATAGAGATGATAATGATATAAAAAATATATATATATCACTACTGCAGGTATATATAATATAATGACGGACCTGCTGGACACTGTCAGCAGACTCCTAAACTACTAGTATGAAGAAGATAGAAAAAAAAACCCACCACAGGTAGGTATACAATTATGGACGAGCACTGACGACACAGAGGTAGCCACAGCTGTGGACTACCGTACTGCGTCTGCTAGTATAGAGATGATAATGATATAAAAAATATATATATATCACTACTGCAGGTATATATAATATAATGACGGACCTGCTGGACACTGTCAGCAGACTCCTAAACTACTAGTATGAAGAAGATAGAAAAAAAAACCCACCACAGGTAGGTATACAATTATGGACGAGCACTGACGACACAGAGGTAGCTACAGTCGTGGACTACCGTACTGCGTCTGCTAGTATAGAGATGATAATGATATAAAAAATATATATATATCACTACTGCAGGTATATATAATATAATGACGGACCTGCTGGACACTGTCAGCAGACTCCTAAACTACTAGTATGAAGAAGATAGAAAAAAAAACCCCACCACAGGTAGGTATACAATTATGGACGAGCACTGACGACACAGAGGTAGCCACAGCCGTGGACTACCGTACTGCGTCTGCTAATATAGAGATGATAAAGATGATAGAGATGAACAAAAAAAATATAACACTACTGCAGGTAAATATTTATATAATATAATGAATGACGGACCTGCTGGAGACTGTCAGCAGAATGCGTTTATAGAATAAATAAAAAAAACACCACAGGAGTGTTTAACTTTTTCAGGCAGACAATATACTGGTGGTCACTGGTCAGTCACACTGGCAGCAAGAGTGTGCACTGTACTCCTGCTATAACTGCACCCCAGTCTCCCCCACAATTCAGCTGTGTGAGCAGTGAGCACTCAGCACAGTCAGATATACATAGATGATATTATCATGCAGCACACTGAGGCTGAGCACAGATATGGTATGTGACTGTGTCTCGTTTTTTTTCAGGCAGAGGACGGATTATATTAAATAATAAATAAAACTGGTGGTGGTCAGTCACTAGTAACTAACTATCAGCAAAACTCTGCACTCTGAGTACTTCTAATGCTCCCCAAAATTACTAAGTAATCAACTCAAGTGTCTCTATCTATTCTAACGGAGAGGACGCCAGCCACGTCCTCTCCCTATCAATCTCAATGCACGTGTGTAAATGGCGGCGACGCGCGGCTCCTTATATAGAATCCGAGTCTCGCGATAGAATACGAGCCTCGCGAGAATCCGACAGCGGGATGATGACGTTCGGGCGCGCTCGGGTTAGCCGAGCAAGGCGGGAAGATCCGAGTCTGCCTCGGACCCGTGTAAAAAGGCTGAAGTTCGGGGGGGTTCGGATTCCGAGGAACCGAACCCGCTCATCTCTATTTATAATATGTTAACCTTAGGTTCAGTTATGTGGTGAAGGACTGGTTTTGCCGATTAAATTCACTATAAGCAATTTGAATTGTTCATGGACCACCAAACTACAGCACCACTGCAAGGCCTCCCCTACCCCCCCCCCCCTTCCCACCTTTCCCAAGGAACCCCAGGGTCTCACGGCCCCCTGTATGGTAATTACTGCCATAAAATAAACTTATTTTTTTAACTACATGTAATACACCTTAGATCTCAGTTCCTTTAAGGTTTTATATCCTTGTATACAGTAAACTACACATATTTGAAAATCCTACACCAGGCACAAGTAATAATTCAGATGCGTTGTTGACCAGCGGCCGGGATCCTGGTGGTCAGCATACCGATGACGGGATCCTGACTGCCAGCATGCCGGGAGAGGGGCAAGCAAAATGAAGCCCCTTGCTGTGGGCTTCACGCTGCGAGCTTGGTGGCTTGCTGCGCTTGCCACAGGTTCTATTCCCTCTCTATGGGTGTCATGGACACCAACTAGTGGGAATAGTCCTTGGCCCCACTGACTGCATTCGGTGGCCAGGATCCCGGTGGTGGTAAGCTGACCGCCGGGATGGTGACTACATCCCATTTAGATGACTATGTGGGAGTTTTAGCATTATTATCCTATTTGTATATAAAAAGTGTTGAAAGGGGAGAGCGCTACTGCGCAGATTCCATACTGTTCCTTCAGGAAGGCTTCACTCCCTGTACCAAGATGGCTGCTGACCTAAATCCTGCACATAAATGCGGCGGCATCTTATCAATGTCTTACAGCATCACAGTGGGAGACAGTAGTTTTTCACTTAACTCCTCAGAGACCTGAGATTATCAGAGATCCACAACACTTCCAGTGATCCTGCCGAATAACACCCCTCTCATCTCAGCCTCCGCTCAGTGAGAACCAGTGTGTAACAGTGATTAAGTGGGGTTCATAGAAATATTTTATGCAATTCACAGTATGAGCTTACCATCTTCAGAGTGTTGGAGAATTATTATACATTTTTATTTTTTGGTCAGAGAATTTTTTTTTATTATTTATAATGTAACTGGACCCTGTATTGTTATTTTCCCCTCAGCTCACTTTAAAATAGATATAAAGGAGAAAGATATCTAAAAGCAATTATAGAGTAAGACCATCTTCCTTACTGCGTAAGCTGCAAACTAGGTGTCCTGTTAGTTGCTTTTCATTTTACCTTTGTATGCCTTACTGCCATGTTTTACGTATAGCACAGTGTAATCTATGTGGTGGACCCAAAATGGCTGCCTCACATGGTACTCTCTTGTGTAGAATAAACAATGCATGGTTTTAAACTTCTCTAATATATTTGTCTCCCTAAGTATATGTCATTTCTTCACCTTTTGAGAGAATTTATTTATTAAGACAACTTCAAGCAAAATATATTTAAAAAATAAATGTCTATTTTTATTTTAAGCAAAATGTAGCCTATTTTTGTTCTAATACTACTACTTCTTCTTCTTCTTCTTCTTCTTCTTCTCCTTCTTCTTTTTTGTCTTCCTCTTCTTCTTTAAAAACACCACACTGTCTTTAAGAAAAAAGTTTATTAGTCAGGGTCTTCACCTGGGGGCGGCAGCCTTTAAGTTCTTTAGCATGGCTGCCGCCTTCCCAGGGCTTCCAGCTTCTTCACCTGGTGGGCGGCGGCTGTTAAGCTCTTTTGCATAGCACTTGGAGAACCACAATTGCCAGCATGTCCGGACATAAAATGCCCCCTGGCACCTGTAAAGAAAATATTAAAATAAAAACACCACACCATCTTTAAAAAAATTTTTATTAGTCAGGGTCTTCACCTGGGGACGGCGGCATTTAAGCACTTTTGCATGGCCACTGCCTCTCCAGGGCTTCCGCCGTCTTCACCTGGGGGGCCGCCGCCTCCCCAGGGCTTCCGGCGTCTTTCTCCGGCGTCTTCACCTGGGAGGCAGCGGCCTTTAAGCTCTTTTGCATGGCTGCCGCCTTCCCGGGGCTTCCAGCGTCTTCACCTGCTGGATGGTGGCTGTTAAGCTTTTTTGCATAGCACTTGGAGAACCACAAGTGCCAGCATGTCCGGACATAAAGGGCCAACTGGCACCTGTAGTCCACCTGTAAAAAAAATATTAAAATAAAAACACCACTCCGTCTTTAAAAAAAAGTTTATCAGTCAGGGTCTTCACCTGGGGGCGGCGGCCTTTAAGCTTTTTTGCATGGCTGCCGCCTCTCCAGGGCTTCCGACGCCTTCACCTGGGGGGCCGCCGCCTCTCCAGGGCTTTCAGCGTCTTCACCGGGCGAGGCAGCGGCCTTTAAGCTCTTTTGCATGGCTTCCGCCTTCCCAGGGCTTCTAGCGTCTTCACCTGGTGGGCGGCAGCCGTTAAGCTCTTTTGCATAGCACTTGGAGAACCACAAGTGCCAGCATGTCCGGACATAAAGGGCCTGCTGGCACCTGTAGTCCACCTGTAAAGAAAATATTAAAATAAAAACACCACACCATCTTTAAAAAAAAGTTTATTATTCAGGGTCTTCAACTGGGGGCGGCGGCCTTTAAGCTCGTTTGCATGGCTACAGCCCATCCAGAACTTCCAGCGTCTTCTTTCTTAAGGAGCTCTTCCGCCATCGGACTGACGCCGATGCCTCGTGCTGACTCATATAAGTCAGCCGGAGGGGCCGGGGTGATGACGCAGCGAGCCGTGATTGGCTCGTGGTTGCCATCTTGAATTTAAAAAATTACGCTGAGGTGCCATTTTTGAAATTGGTACTGCTCCGCTGCTAAACTCTGCAGAATGGCAGTGCCACTAATACTCTCACTGCCACCAATGCCCACACCTCCGCGCACCCATATAGTGATGGCAGCGGATCCAGTGACGGATCCTCTGGTCAATCACTGTGGCCTCACTGACAGGGGTGTGCTTTCATGGGTTGAAAGCACGTCCCTGTATGAAAGCAGCACCTCTAATGGTGCCGCTTTCCCATGCATTTCCAATGGACTTTTAATACCCATGGCTAGGCCCCGCCCACCCCCGCCCCCCCTGCTCCCACACCCTTCCCCATTCACACTGGGAGGCACCACGATCGGTGCCTCCCAAACACATTTAAACAGGGATAATGATTAGATTAATATAAAGGAGATACTTATGACACAGAATACAGTATGGGGGAAATTTACTAAGCTCCCGATTTTGACCGAGATGCCGTTTTTTCATCAAAGTGTCATCTCGGTAATTTACTAAACACTAATCACGGCAGAGATGAGGGCATTCGTAATTTTTTGCAAGTCCAAGTAAAAAATTACGAATGAATACACCATCGGTCAAAACGCGGCTGTTTAAGTATGAATCTCGGTCATTTACTAAGAAGTGCAAAGCAAAAAACAAACAAACACTGCCGTGAAAAATTACAACTCGTAAAAAAGTGCTAAAAAAAAACAGACCTTTTTTTTTTATTCGTGATTGGATAGGCATGCACGGATCCATGAGATCCGTGCATGTATATCAGTGGGAAGGGGTGGGAAAGTGCTTATTTTTTCAAAAAAAATTGCGTGGGGTCCCCCCTCCTAAGCATAACCAGCCTCGGGCTCTTTGAGCCGATCCTGGTTGCAGAAATATGGGAAAAAAAATGACAGGGGTTCCCCCATATTTAAGCAACCAGCATCGGGCTCTGCGCCTGGTCCTGGTCCCAAAAATACGGGGGACAAAAAGAGTAGGGGTCCCCCGTATTTTTAAAACCAGCACCGGGCTCCACTAGCTGGACAGATAATGCCACAGCCGGGGGTCACTTTTATATAGTGCCCTGCGGCCGTGGCATCAAAAATCCAACTAGTCACTCCTGGCCGGGGTACCCTGGGGGAGTGGGGACCCCTTCAATCAAGGGGTCCCCCCCCCCAGCCACCCAAGGGCCAGGGGTGAAGCCCGAGGCTGTCCCCCCCCATCCAATGGGCTGCGGATGGGGAGGCTGATAGCCTTTGTTGTAAAAGAAAATATATTGTTTTTAGTAGCAGTACTACAAGGCCCAGCAAGCCTCCCCCGCATGCTGGTACTTGGAGAACCACAAGTACCAGCATGCAACGGAAAAACGGGCCCGCTGGTACCTGTAGTACTACTACTAAAAAAATACCCAAAAAAAGACAAGACACACACACCGTGAAAGTATAATTTTATTACATACATACACACATACATACATACTTACCTTAAGTTCCCACGCAGGTCGGTCCTCTTCTCCAGTAGAATCCAAGGGGTACCTGTTGAAGAAATTATACTCACGAGATCCAGGGGTCCAGGCTCCTCGGGAAATCCAGGGGTAATCCACGTACTTGAAAAAAATAACAAAACGGTGTCCCGACCACGAACTGAAAGGGGACCCATGTTTGCACATGGGTCACCTTTCCACGAATGCCAGAAACCCACTTTGACTTCTGTCTAAGTGGGTTTCTTCAGCCAATCAGGGAGCGCCACGTTGTAGCACTCTCCTGATCAGCTGTGTGCTCCTGTCCTCACTGACAGGCAGCACACGGCAGTGTTACAATGTAGCGCCTATGCGCTACATTGTAACCAATGATGGGAACTTTCTGCCCTGCGGTTGACCTAAAGTGACGTCACCGCTGAGCAGAAAAAAAACCACGAATGACATCGACATCGGAACAAAAGAAAAACCCGAATACGACAGCTTAGTAAATTAGTCGTAATCAATTCAAAAAGTTGCAGTTTTACACTTTCGATGTCATTCGTGATTGAACTTTGACCTGAAACGGGAAAATACGAATCTTAGTAAATTTACCCCTATGTGTCATAAGTATCTTCTTTATATTATTTTAATCATTAATGACAGGGGAGGCACTGCCTCCCCTGCCTTCCCTGACTGCACGTCCCTGGTTTGCCCAGACCATCCGCCCTCCAACTAACCTTGCCTAACCCAGTCTTCCCATCTGTCACCTCAAATCTGATATCTTGACCTATTTACCCGGCAGGAGAAAAACGCACCTATACGTCAATGGTTAGAGAGTGAAAAAAGAGAGCAAGAAATGAGTGGGGCATGGAGAGCCCACCGGGGGAATGCAGAGGTAAAGGCCCATGCTTAGGGGTGTGGCCTGCTGCCACAGAGGCTTGGCTAACATGGTATAGGGCCCATGATAAATATATATAGTAAATACTGCTAGTACATGCATGATAATGTACCAGATTAATAACTGCAATGCACTGTAGATAATATGTATAATGTACAATTCAAGTGCACAGACGGGACCTGATCCATAGACGAGGAGGTGGGCCCCCAGACAGTAGGGCCCACCGGTGGTTTCCCCTGTACCCCTATGGGTTATGACTGTCCCCCTCCCCCCACACTCCCTGAGTGGGAATGAGGGGGGAGGGGGACAGTCATAACCACCATAGCATTCATTTCTGACGCTAACAGGAATTACAACTGTACAAATGTAGCTATTCTCGTTGTGGCTACATCTTAAGGCGATTGCGCCTTGCTAGTCGCGACCGCACCGCGTACATCTGGACATCTAAGACATGTGTGTGCTCCATTCACATGGATGGGGGCGGCAAATGCCGCAACTCGACATAGCTAGAGGCACAGGTGCGCATTGCTGCGTCGAGGGTGCACGTTTCCCTCAGATGTAGCCATGATCAGCATGGCTACATCTGTATATAGTATTGGATAAAAACAAAGGTAATGATTAAAGCACAATTTAATTCTCTTACATCTCTACATATTAATAAAAATGGATCAGCGTGCAACACTGGCATACTGGGATTTAGGCAGGCAGAGAGAGAGAGAGAGTAAAGCACCCTTCATATATCTCCAATGGCCCATTTGCAGCCGCTTGTGGATGTTAAGTAATGGCACTGTCCCAGTAGGTGTGAGATTTTGTTTTTATCCAATACTATGCTATCCCCAAGGTCGTAAGTCATATATTATAATAGTCATGCTAAACGTCTGCCGACGATTCAAAATAAGCTGCTCTTATCTTTGTCCAGTCACTAACCTTTTACCAGTGTGCTATGCCGTGCCAGGCCTCTGAAAGCATATGCAAGAGACAGCAACAGCATAGCCCTGACATAGGCAGTTTCCATTATGACATCACAGCATGACCTCACACAACCCACCAGACCGGCTAAGACTGGTTATTTCTGGTTTGAGGCCCTTGTCTTTTACATGACTGAGCTAAGGGAAATGTGACTTAAAATTATTACATGAGAAAAATTTTATTACTGCCATTTGCCGGCAGTTTTGCTCACTTAGGTGGTCATTCCGAGTTGTTCGGTCGTTGCCGATTTTCGTTATTTTGCGATTTTCCGCTTACTGCGCAATGTAAATTTGCTATGCAGTTAGGTATTTTACTAACGGCATTACGAGGTTTTTTCTTCGTTCTGGTGATCGTAATGTGATTGACAGGAAGTGGGTGTTTCTGGGCGGAAACTGGCCGTTTTGTGGGTGTGTTGGAAAAAACGCTACCGTTTCTGGGAAAAACGCGGGAGTGGCTGGAGAAACGGGGGAGTGTCTGGGCGAATGCTGGGTGTGTTTGTGACGTCAAACCAGGAACGAAACTGACTGAAATGATCGCAATGGCTAAGTCCGGAGCTACTCAGAAACTGCTAAGAAAGGTCTATTCGCAATATTGCGAATCCGTCGGTCGCAATTTTGAGAAGCTAAGATTCACACCCAGTAGGCGGCGACTTAGCGTGTGCAAAGCTGCTAAAAGCAGCTTGCGAGCGAACAACTCGGAATGAGGGCCTTAGTGGCATCTAATCTTGTGATGTATATTTTATATTTTATAAATAGAGCCTGATTAAAGTTGGATCGCAATCGCAATAAGCAATCCAACGGTAAAGATTGCTAAGAGGATGCGGGATCCTGCGCAGGGCCCATCCTGCGCATGCGCCTGCATTTTCTACGGCGCCCCACAGAAAATGCGATTGCTTCTGCCTGTCTATGAGGCAGAGATGGTCACGGGGGGGGGGGGGGGGGGGAGGCATCGCTCCATTTCAAAGACGGAGATGGAGTATTGCGGGGACGAGACTTCAAAACGGGCGGCAACGGAGAAACAGGGGGCGTAGTCGGTGCAGCTGCATGACATCACACGCAGCCGATGCTATCACAAAAATGGCTGTGGGTCTCATGCGGGCGCCTAACATGTGGGGCATACTAGCCCTGTGCTGGGCGTCCCCCCGCATGTCAGAGAATCTGATCATAAATGTGCTAAATTTAGCACATCTAGGATCAGGTCTGAATCACCCCCATGGAACAAAAAAAAAGGCCCAAATTATGTGATTTTAGTTTTGTTTGTCAATTTTTGAAAACAAAAAAACAAAACCAGTCACGGCAGTTTGGCAAAAACCAAATACAAAGCCGGATGACGAATCAGGGCCAATTGCAAATCCAGCAAAAATGGTCCTGTGCACATCTCTAGTAATATTCTAATACCACATTGAGTTTGCTAGCATTGTATGCCTAGGGATGTGCTGATATGAGACATTCCCTTTAACTCCTGTTTTATTGAGTTTAATAAATTATTCCTGTAGTTTAGCTGGTCATTCAAAACTTGGGATCAGTGCTACCATATGGTCCCTACTGGTCTGCACATGTGCACTGATGTTGCTTGCTAACTGGTAGCTGCATTAGAAGTTGTTGCATTCCACAGGAGTAGCTAGCTGCTTATATCCAGTTTTGTGTTCCACATGGCACAGTTCGGGAGCACCAGTGCCACATTTTACATATGGTACCCTGAGGTTACCGGCAGAGAGGTGCATCTCTGCCTGACCGATTACGTGACTTAAGTGTTGAACAGTGTATTGTTGCTATAGGATGTGATACCACTACCAGGCAGGCCATGTGGTCCAAATTAAACTACTGTACATGTAGTTTGCTGTCTTTTTGTACATTATTCTGTTGGTATAAACATACTTGCCTACTCTCCCTCATTCTGCAGGAGACTCCCTGAAATAGAAGAAATCTCCCAAACTCCCTGAATAGTCCTGCAATCTCACTGATTGCACCTTAACCCCTGATGGGGGGTAAGGTAGAGAATAGAATAACAGTTGGTAAGAGTAATTCTAGAAAGGCACTTGTAAATAATGGTAAGTTACCATCAAAGCAAAAGGGCAAAGGAAATATTAACATAAAATGTCTGTTTGCGAAAGCAAGAAGCCTATCAGGTAAAATGGGGGAATTGGAATGGCATGTATAAAAAAATCAGTATGATATTATAGGTATTACGGAAACATGGTGGGACGACTCTCACGACTAGGTTACTAAATTGGAGGGATATTCACTTCTCAGGAGGGACAGGGCTACCAAAAGGGGAGGAGGGGTTTGTCACTATGTAAAACCATCTCTAAAACCAAACTTAATATATGTTATTTACGAGGGGACTGGTGATAATGTGGAATCACTATGGGTTGAGATCACTAGTGGGGGCACTGAAATAAAGAAACTAGTCATTGGCACATGCTACAAGTAACCAGATATTAGCATACGTGACGAGGAACTGCTCTTACATTAAATTGAAAAAGCTGCGGGAATGGGGGACATCCTAGTGTTAGGGGATTTTTAACTATCCGGGTATAAACTGGAGTAACGATTCATGTGTAAAAATTAGGAGCAGCAGGATTCTAAACACATTAAAGGATCAATACTTGTCTCAATTAGTCGAGGACCCAACCAGAGGTTATAATGTTCTGGACCAAGTTATTACCAATAATGTGGACATTATATCAAACATTACAGTTGGGGAGACCTTGGGAAACAGTGATCACTATATGATCACATTCAGAATCAGTTTCAAGAAACATAGCTATAAGGAATCAACAAAAACATTCAACTTTAGAAAAGCTAACTTCAATATGCTAAACGACATTGACTGGGAAGTTTTGTTTCATAGTAAAGACACATCGAAAATGTGGGATGCTTTAAAAGGGTTGCTTGATAGCAATATTCACAAATTCATACCCTTGGGCAGTAAATGCAAGAGTAATAGACTCAAATCAATGTGGCTTAATAAGGATGTCAAAGAAGCAATGGCTAAAAAGAGGTGTTCTTTTAAAGCATTTAAAACTAATGGAGGGGAGGAGTCATTCCAGTATTACAAAGAATGCAATAAAAGATGCAAAAAAGTAATAAGGGCAGCTACAATTGTAAACGAAAAACAAATTGCTATAGAGAATAAAGCCAATTCCAAAGAGTTTTATAAATACATAAACATTAAAGGGTTAAAAAAATAGAACATAGGCCCATTAAAAGATGAACTGTGAGCCTTGGAAACGATGTCAAAATAAAAGCGGATATACTGAACAGCTTTTTTTCACCAGGGAGGATCAGACGGTGTTAGTAGTGCATAACGACATTGAAGGTAATGATTCTTGGCTAGATGCTTGTTTAAGTGAGGAAATAGTCCTGGAGAGACTAAGCAACATAAAGATTAATAAATCACCGGGACCAAATGGTTTTCATACGAGGTTTATTATGGAGCTTAAGGCACAGCTTGCAAGACCCTTATCTTGATTTTCTATAGTTTCATTAAATCGGGTATGGTACCGATGGATTGGCGTATAGCTGAGGTAGTGCCATTATTTAAAAAGGGTTCTAAAAATCATCCTGGGTACTATAGACCAGTTAGTTTAACCTCTATAGTGGGTAAAATATTGGAAGGAATTTTGAGGGATAGCATAGAGGATTATCTGCGGAATACTAAGTTTATGAGCAGGAGTTACCATGGGTTTGTGAGCGACAGATCATGTCAAACTAACTTAATTAGCTTCTACGACGAAGTGAGCGATAATCCTAACCAGGGAATAGTAGTGGATGTGGTCTATTTAGATTTTGCAAAAGCCTTCAATACAGTGCCTCACAAGAGACTGATCATCAAATTAAGGGAACTTGGCCTAGGATACACTATTTGTACATGGATAGGTAATTGGCTGGATAACAGGGTACAACGAGTAGTGGTCAATGAGATGTTCTCCAGCTGGGCACTAGTAGTCAGCGGTATACCACAAGGGTCCATATTTGGTCCGCTACTGTTCAATATATGTATTAATGACCTAGGAATAGGCCTGGGAAGCATAGTATCAATCTTTGCAGATGATACTAAACTGTGTAAGGTAATTAATTCAGAAATAGATGTGGAGTCTCTACAGAATGACTTATTTAAACTTGAATTCTGGGTGTCTAAATGGGGAATGAGGTTCAATATTGAAAAATGCAAAGCTAGGCATTTTGGGATTAAAAACAAACTTGCATCCTATTCACTTAATGGGGAAAATATAGGGGTATCAGTAGTGGAAAAAGATTTGGGGGTCCTCATAGATAATACACTCAATAGCAGTACACAGTGTCAAAATGCAGTGAAGAAGACAAGTAAAGTCCTTGCTTGCATAAAACGGGGTATTGAGACCAGGGACGAGGATGTAATCATGCCGCTGTACAAATCATTGGTACGTCCGCACCTGGAATATTGTATTCAGTTTTTGGCACCATATTATAAAAAAGATATTGGAGAACTCGAAAGAGTTCAAAAGCGTGCTACTAAACTGATTAAAGGGTTAGAGACACTGGAGTACGAGGAAAGGCTAACTATGTTAAATATGTATACTCTAGAAAAGAGGCATCTAAGAGGAGATATTATTAATATCTTCAAATATGTAAAGGGTCATTACAAGGAGTTAGCAGGGGATTTGTTTATTAATAGAACTCTGTATAGGACACATGGACACTCACTGAGGTTAGAGGAGAGAAAATTCCATACAAAACGTAGGAAGGGGTTCTTCAGGGCAATAAAGATTTGGAACTCCCTGCCGGAGAAGGTAATAATGGCGGACTCTGTAAATGCATTCAAAATCAGATTGGACAGCTTTCTAGCTGAAAACAGTATAACCTGGGCAGAGTCAAGGTCTGCAGAAGCATGACCGGAACACCAACTGTCAGTGCAGTGCTATATGCTGGAAGTCCAACTGCACTAAGTGAGTGTAATAATTCCACTCATACTGTATAGTCATTTTGGACAGGTTGGTATTGGGTGATCGGTGGTTGGGAGACTGGCGGTCACCATACCGACGCCGGGATTCCGTCTGTCAGATGGCCAGCAGGGGGGATTTCGGCCAGCACAACAAAGACCCTTGCGGGCTCGTTGCGCTTGCCACAGGTTCTATCCCACTCTATGGGAATAGTCCCTGTTGCTCGGCATGCCAACTGGCGGGCTAGTCAGTGTTCATGATGCCAGCGCTGGTATTGTAACCGCATCCTTTTTGGACTTGAGGAGCCTGCACACTGCAAGCATCTGGTTGTTCATTTATTGTTCCTCTCCCTGATGTTAGATCGAGACCATACATACCTCAGTCCTTTTCTAGGTCACTAAGCTATACAACAGTGAAAATGTGATATAAATTCATACAGTAGTTTTTGTGTGATGCCAGAACATACAGACACAGTCTAAATTTCACTTTTTTTTTGTCTCCATGGTCCATAAACAGTCCCTAGAAGTATAATTCTCAATAAAAAAATGTCTATGTACAGACACAACCCTTACAGTTTTATTATATGTATATATTTTTATTGTAGGGTGTCCCTATTTATCTTTGGCTATGTAAGGCTTTGTGTGAACCCAATTTTCACTGTTGTTATGTTGTTTATTACTGTTCCAGTGTTTCAATGATAACCTCATTTAAGGACAAAACGATGAAAACTAGTGTGCCCTGGGCAGTCTCCAGGTGTGCCGCCATAGAAGCACATCCAGGCCCGTCAGTGTTTTGCCGTTACTGAGGCCCTGGAACGATCAATACTGGTGGGTTTAGTGGTTGCAGAGCCAGTTCTTATTTAGGACCCGGGCAGTGTTGGGCTCTTCTGGCTTTCTCAGATGTGGCTCAGGCGTTACCTATGGAGAAGCTGTAACATGACATCATAGGACATGCAACTGCACCATGCATCACCATTATATTTGAATGTGCCTTGGCAATACTTAAATCTTGTTCAGTGTGCCGCAAGATGTAAAGGGTTGAAAATAGTGATGAGCGGGTTCGGTTCCTCGGAATCCGAACCCGCCCGAACTACACCTTTTTTTTACACGGGTCCGAGCGAATCGGATCCTCCCGCCTTGCTCGGTTAACCCGAGCGCGCCCGAACGTCATCATCCCGCTGTCGGATTCTCGCGAGACTCGGATTCTATATAAGGAGCCGCGCGTCGCCGCCATTTTCACACGTGCATTGAGATTGATAGGGAGAGGACGTGGCTGGCGTCCTCTCCGAGTCCGTTGTATTATATTAGAACTTAGTTAGTTATAATTGTGGGGAGGATTGGGGACGGGGAGCAGCTGTTAGGGAGTACAGTGCAGGGTTTTGAGTTTAATCCGTTGTTTCTCTGCCTGAAAAAAAACGCTCCACCATATCTGTGCTCACTCAGTGTGCTGCACTGCTGCATGATATATCTGTGCTGAGTGCACTGCTCACACTGCCTAATTGTGGGGACTGGGGAGCAGTTATAGCAGGAGTACAGTGCACAGTTTTGCTGACAGTGACCACCAGTCCAGTATACGTTTGTCTGCCTGAAAAACACTGTGGTGTTTTTTTTTTTCTTTCTTCATGCTAGTTTGTTTAGCAGTCTGCTGACACTGCAGTGTCCACCAGGTCCGTTATACAGTATATTATATATATAATTAAGCACTAAGCAGCAGTACGGTAGGCCTCGGCTGTACCTACCTCTGTGTCGTCAGTGCACTCGTCGTCCATAAGTATAAGTAATACTATACTATCCATCCATCTACATTGTATACCTGTGGTGGTTTTTTTTCTTTCTTCATACTAGTTTAGCAGTCTGCTGACACTGTCCACCAGGTCCGTTATACAGTATATTATATTTATATATAAGCACTAAGCAGCAGTACGGTAGGCCACGGCTGTGCCTACCTCTGTGTCGTCACTCGTCGTCCATAAGTATAAGTAATACTATACTATCCATCCATCTACATTGTATACCTGTGGTGGTTTTTTTTTCTTTCTTCATACTAGTTTAGCAGTCTGCTGACACTGTCCACCAGTTCCGTTATACACACAGTATATTATATTTATATATAAGCACTAAGCAGCAGTACGGTAGGCCACGGCTGTACCTAACTCTGTGTCGTCAGTGCACTCATCGTCCATAAGTATAAGTAATACTATACTATCCATCCATCTACATTGTATACCTGTGGTGGTTTTTTTTTCTTTCTTCATACTAGTTTAGCAGTCTGCTGACACTGTCCACCAGGTCCGTTATACAGTATATTATATTTATATATAAGCACTAAGCAGCAGTACGGTAGGCCACGGCTGTACCTACCTCTGTATCGTCACTCGTCGTCCATAAGTATAAGTAATACTATACTATCCATCCATCTACATTGTATACCTGTGGTGGTTTTTTTTCTTTCTTCATACTAGTTTAGCAGTCTGCTGACACTGTCCACCAGGTCCGTTATACAGTATATTATATTTATATATAAGCACTAAGCAGCAGTACGGTAGGCCACGGCTGTACCTACCTCTGTGTCGTCACTCGTCGTCCATAAGTATAAGTAATACTATACTATCCATCCATCTACATTGTATACCTGTGGTGGTTTTTTTTCTTTCTTCATACTAGTTTAGCAGTCTGCTGACACTGTCCACCAGGTCCGTTATACAGTATATTATATTTATATATAAGCACTAAGCAGCAGTACGGTAGGCCACGGCTGTACCTACCTCTGTGTCGTCACTCGTCGTCCATAAGTATAAGTAATACTATACTATCCATCCATCTACATTGTATACCTGTGGTGGTTTTTTTTTCTTTCTTCATACTAGTTTAGCAGTCTGCTGACACTGTCCACCAGGTCCGTTATACAGTATATTATATTTATATATAAGCACTAAGCAGCAGTACGGTAGGCCACGGCTGTACCTACCTCTGTGTCGTCACTCGTCGTCCATAAGTATAAGTAATACTATACTATCCATCCATCTACATTGTATACCTGTGGTGTTTTTTTTTTCTTTCTTCATACTAGTTTAGCAGTCTGCTGACACTGTCCACCAGTTCCGTTATACACACAGTATATTATATTTATATATAAGCACTAAGCAGCAGTACGGTAGGCCACGGCTGTACCTACCTCTGTGTCGTCACTCGTCATCCATAAGTATAAGTAATACTATACTATCCATCCATCTACATTGTATACCTGTGGTGGTTTTTTTTTTCTTTCTTCATACTAGTTTAGCAGTCTGCTGACACTGTCCACCAGGTCCGTTATACAGTATATTATATTTATATATAAGCACTAAGCAGCAGTACGGTAGGCCACGGCTGTACCTACCTCTGTGTCGTCACTCGTCGTCCATAAGTATAAGTAATACTATACTATCCATCCATCTACATTGTATACCTGTGGTGGCTTTTAGTTGTGCGCAAAATATGGAGAACAAAAATGTGGAGGTTAAAAAAATAGGGAAAGATCAAGATCCACTTCCACCTCGTGCTGAAGCTGCTGCCACTAGTCATGGCCGAGACGATGAAATGCCATCAACGTCGTCTGCCAAGGCCGATGCCCAATGTCATAGTACAGAGCATGTAAAATCCAAAACACAAAAGATCAGTAAAAAAATGACCCAAAAATCAAAATTAAAAGCGTCTGAGGAGAAGCGTAAACTTGCCAATATGCCATTTACGACACGGAGTGGCAAGGAACGGCTGAGGCCCTGGCCTATGTTCATGGCTAGTGGTTCAGCTTCACATGAGGATGGAAGCACTCATCCTCTCGCTAGAAAAAAGAAAAGACTTGCGGCAAAAGCACAGCAAAGAACTGTGCGTTCTTCGAAATCACAAATCCCAAAGGAGAGTCCAATTGTGTCGGTTGCGATGCCTGACCTTCCCAACACTGGACGGGAAGAGCTTGCGCCTTCCACCATTTGCACGCCCCCTGCAAGTGTTGAAAGGAGCACCCGCAGTCCAGTTCCTGATAGTGAAATTGAAGATGTCAGTGTTGAAGTACACCAGGATGAGGATATGGGTTTTGCTGGCGCTGGGGAGGAAATTGACAAGGAGGATTCTGATGGTGAGGTGGTTTGTTTAAGTCAGGCACCCGGGGAGACACCTGTTGTCCGTGGGAGGAATATGGCCATTGACATGCCTGGTGAAAATACCAAAAAAATCAGCTATTCAGTGTGGAAGTATTTCAACAGAAATGCGGACAACAGGTGTCAAGCCGTGTGTTGCCTTTGTCAAGCTGTAATAAGTAGGGGTAAGGACGTTAACCAGCTCGGAACATCCTCCCTTATACGTCACCTGCAGCGCATTCATAATAAGTCAGTGACAAGTTCAAAAACTTTGGGCGACAGCGGAAGCAGTCCACTGACCAGTAAATCCCTTCCTCTTGTAACCAAGTTCGCGCAAACCACACCACCAACTCCCTCAGTGTCAATTTCCTCCTTACCCAGGAAAGCCAATAGTCCTGCAGGCCATGTCACTGGCAAGTCTGACGAGTCCTCTCCTGCCTGGGATTCCTCCGATGCATCCTTGAGTGTAACGCCTACTGCTGCTGGCGCTGCTGTTGTTGCTGCTGGGAGTCGATCGTCATCCCAGAGGGGAAGTCGGAAGACCACTTGTACTACTTCCAGTAAGCAATTGACTGTCCAACAGTCCTTTGCGAGGAAGATGAAATATCACAGCAGTCATCCTGTTGCAAAGCGGATAACTGAGGCCTTGACAACTATGTTGGTGTTAGACGTGCGTCCGGTATCCGCCGTTAGTTCACAGGGAACTAGACAATTTCTTGAGGTAGTGTGCTCCCGTTACCAAATACCATCTAGGTTCCACTTCTCTAGGCAGGCGTTACCGAGAATGTACACGGACGTCAGAAAAAGACTCCACAGTGTCCTAAAAAATGCAGTTGTACCCAATGTCCACTTAACCACGGACATGTGGACAAGTGGAGCAGGGCAGACTCAGGACTACATGACTGTGACAGCCCACTGGGTAGATGTATTGCCTCCCGCTGCAAGAACAGCAGCGGCGGCACCAGTAGCAGCATCTCGCAAACGCCAACTCGTTCCTAGGCAGGCTACGCTTTGTATCACCGCTTTCCAGAATACGCACACAGCTGAAAACCTCTTACGGCAACTGAGGAAGATCATCGCAGAATGGCTTACCCCAATTGGACTCTCCTGGGGATTTGTGGCATCGGACAACGCCAGCAATATTGTGCGTGCATTACATCTGCGCAAATTCCAGCACGTCCCATGTTTTGCACATACCTTGAATTTGGTGGTGCAGAATTATTTAAAAAACGAAAGGGGCGTGCAAGAGATGCTGTCGGTGGCCAGAAGAATTGCGGGCCACTTTCGGCGTGCAGGCACCGCGTACAGAAGACTGGAGCACCACCAAAAAAACCTGAACCTGCCCTGCCATCATCTGAAGCAAGAGGTGGTAACGAGGTGGAATTCAACCCTCTATATGCTTCAGAGGATGGAGGAGCAGCAAAAGGCCATTCAAGCCTATACATCTGCCCACGATATAGGCAAAGGAGGTGGAATGCACCTGTCTCAAGCGCAGTGGAGAATGATTTCAACGTTGTGCAAGGTTCTGCTGCCCTTTGAACTTGCCACACGTGAAGTCAGTTCAGACACTGCCAGCCTGAGTCAGGTCATTCCCCTCATCAGGCTTTTGCAGAAGAAGCTGGAGGCATTGAAGGAGGAGCTAAAACAGAGCGATTCCGCTAGGCATGTGGGACTTGTGGATGGAGCCCTTCATTCGCTTAACCAGGATTCACGTGTGGTCAATCTGTTGAAATCAGAGCACTACATTTTGGCCACCGTGCTCGATCCTAGATTTAAAACCTACGTTGGATCTCTCTTTCCGGCAGACACAAGTCTGCAGGGGTTCAAAGAACTGCTGGTGAGAAAATTGTCAAGTCAAGTGGAACGCAACCTGTCAACATCTCCTCCTTCACATTCTCCCGCAACTTGGGGTGCGAGGAAAAGGCTACGAATTCCGAGCCCACCCGCTGGCGGTGATGCAGGGCAGTCTGGAGCGACTGCTGATGCTGACATCTGGTCCGGACTGAAGGACCTGCCAACGATTACTGACATGTCGTCTACTGTCACTGCATATGATTCTCTCACCATTGAAAGAATGGTGGAGGATTATATGAGTGACCGCATCCAAGTAGGCACGTCAGACAGTCCGTACGTATACTGGCAGGGAAAAGAGGCAATTTGGAGGCCCTTGCACAAACTGGCTTTATTCTACCTAAGTTGCCCTCCCTCCAGTGTGTACTCCGAAAGAGTGTTTAGTGCCGCCGCTCACCTTGTCAGCAATCGGCGTACGAGGTTACTTCCAGAAAATGTGGAGAAGATGATGTTTATTAAAATGAATTATAATCAATTACTCCATGGAGACATTCACCAGCAGCAATTGCCTCCAGAAAGTACACGGGGATCTGAGATGGTGGATTCCAGTGGGGACGAATTAATAATCTGTGAGGAGGGGGATGTACACAGTGAAAGGGGTGATGAATCGGACGATGATGATGAGGTGGACATCTTGCCTCTGTAGAGCCAGTTTGTGCAAGGAGAGATTGATTGCTTCTTTTTTGGTGGGGGCCCAAACCAACCAGTCATTTCAGTCACAGTCGTGTGGCAGACCCTGTCGCTGAAATGATGGGTTGGTTAAAGTGTGCATGTCCTGTTTATACAACATAAGGGTGGGTGGGAGGGCCCAAGGACAATTCCATCTTGCACCTCTTTTTTCTTTTTTTCTTCTTTGCGTCATGTGCTGTTTGGGGAGTATTTTTTGGAAGGGCCATCCTGCGTGACACTGCAGTGCCACTCCTAGATGGGCCAGGTGTTTGTGTCGGCCACTAGGGTCGCTTAGCTTACTCACACAGCTACCTCATTGCGCCTCTTTTTTTTCTTCTTTGCGTCATGTGCTGTTTGGGGAGTATTTTTTGGAAGGGCCATCCTGCGTGACACTGCAGTGCCACTCCTAGATGGGCCAGGTGTTTGTGTCGGCCACTAGGGTCGCTTAGCTTACTCACACAGCTACCTCATTGCGCCTCTTTTTTTTCTTCTTTGCGTCATGTGCTGTTTGGGGAGTATTTTTTGAAAGGGCCATCCTGCGTGACACTGCAGTGCCACTCCTAGATGGGCCAGGTGTTTGTGTAGGCCACTAGGGTCGCTTAGCTTACTCACACAGCTACCTCATTGCGCCTCTTTTTCTTCTTCTTTGCGTCATGTGCTGTTTGGGGAGTATTTTTTGGAAGGGCCATCCTGCGTGACACTGCAGTGCCACTCCTAGATGGGCCCGGTGTTTGTGTCGGCCACTAGGGTCGCTTAGCTTACTCACACAGCTACCTCATTGCGCCTCTTATTTTTCTTCTTTGCGTCATGTGCTGTTTGGGGAGTATTTTTTGGAAGGGCCATCCTGCGTGACACTGCAGTGCCACTCCTAGATGGGCCAGGTGTTTGTGTCGGCCACTAGGGTCGCTTAGCTTACTCACACAGCTACCTCATTGCGCCTCTTTTTTTTCTTCTTTGCGTCATGTGCTGTTTGGGGAGTATTTTTTGGAAGGGCCATCCTGCGTGACACTGCAGTGCCACTCCTAGATGGGCCAGGTGTTTGTGTCGGCCACTAGGGTCGCTTAGCTTAGCCATCCAGCGACCTCGGTGCAAATTTTAGGACTAAAAATAATATTGTGAGGTGTGAGGTGTTCAGAATAGACTGAAAATGAGTGGAAATTATGGTTATTGAGGTTAATAATACTATGGGATCAAAATGACCCCCAAATTCTATGATTTAAGCTGTTTTTTAGGGTTTTTTGAAAAAAACACCCGAATCCAAAACACACCCGAATCCAACAAAAAAAATTCGGTGAGGTTTTGCCAAAACGCGTTCGAACCCAAAACACGGCCACGGAACCGAACCCAAAGCCAAAACACAAAACCCAAAAAATTTCAGGTGCACATCCCTAGTTGAAAATCTCTTTGCTACAGTGTCGTCACCATGTTGTTATAAAAACAACAAAAGACGAGCATTGGTAAAGGGGCTGCTGGAGGGGCCTGGCAGAAGCCCCAGTTTGCTACCCCTCCCCAGTATGCCTGTGCTGTAGCCAGTGGCAGTGGCGCCGTCTTCATGGTGATTTCTTTGGGAAGATGGCACTGCAAATAGAAAGCAAAGACTCTGGCACTGCTCCTGATTGGCTTCTGGTCCGTGAACACGGACCGGCACCTGATTTAAGATACCCGTGCCATCGCCGGAGATTGGACTGGGGAGCAAGAGAGGTGTGCGCCTCCTGCCCTCGATGCAAGCAAGGTGGTTGGGCCGCAAAAGGACCCCTGCCCGCGGGCCACAAAAGGATGCGGTAGGAGCTGCGAGTTTGACACCCCTGCCCTAGAGTTTCAGAATTTCTGTCATGGCACCCCAAGACCATAGTTTCTTAGTGAGAAATTTAGAAAAAAATATAAAATGAAGTAAATAGTGTTTATAATATGTTAACCTTAGGTTCAGTTATGTGGTGAAGGACTGGTTTTGCCGATTAAATTCACTATAAGCAATTTGAATTGTTCATGGACCACCAAACTACAGCACCACTGCAAGGCCTCCCCTATCCCCCCCCCCCTTCCCACCTTTCCCAAGGAACCCCAGGGTCTCACGGCCCCCTGTATGGAAACTACTGCCATAAAATAAACTTATTTTTATAACTACATGTAATACACCTTAGATCTCAGTTCCTTTAAGGTTTTATATCCTTGTATACAGTAAACTACACATATTTGAAAATCCTACACCAGGCACAAGTAATAATTCAGATGCGATGTTGACCGGCGGCCGGGATCCTGGTGGTCAGCATACCGATGACGGGATCCTGACTGCCAGAATGCCGGGAGAGGGGCAAGCAAAATGAAGCCCCTTGCTGTGGACTTCACGCTGCGAGCTTGGTGGCTTGCTGCGCTTGCCACAGGTTCTATTCCCTCTCTATGGGTGTCATGGACACCAACTAGTGGGAATAGTCCTTGGCCCCACTGACTGCATTCGGTGGCCGGGATCCCGGTGGTAGTAAGCTGACCGCCGGGATGGTGACTACATCCCATTTAGATGACTATGTGGGAGTTTTAGCATTATTATCCTATTTGTATATAAAAAGTGTTGAAAGGGGAGAGCACTACTGCGCAGATTCCATACTGTTCCTTCAGGAAGGCTTCACTCCCTATACCAAGATGGCTGCTGACCTAAATCCTGCACATAAATGTGGCGGCATCTTGTCAATGTCTTAGAGCATCACAGTGGGAGACAGTAGTTTTTCACTTAACTCCTCAGAGACCTAAGATTATCAGAGATCCACAACACTTCCAGTGATCCTGCCGAATAACACCCCTCTCATCTCAGCCTCCGCTCAGTGAGAACCAGTGTGTAACAGTGATTAAGTGGGGTTCATAGAAATATTTTATGCAATTCACAGTATGAGCTTACCATCTTCAGAGTGTTGGAGAATTATTATACATTTTTATTTTTTGGTCAGAGAATTTTTTTTATTATTTTATAATGTAATTGGACCCTGTATTGTTATTTTCCCCTCAGCTCACTTTAAAATAGATATAAAGGAGAAAGATATCTAAAAGCAATTATAGAGTAAGACCATTTTCCTTACTGGTACTCTCTTGTGTAGAATAAACAATGCATGGTTTTAAACTCTCCTAATATATTTGTTTCCCTAAGTATGTGTCATTTCTTCACCTTTTGAGAGAATTTATTTATTAAGACAACTTCAAGCAAAATATATTTATAAAATAAATGTCTATTTTTATTTTAAGCAAAATGTAGCCTATTTTTGTTCTACTACTACTACTTCTTCTTCTTCTTCTTCTTCTTCTTCTTCTTCTTCTTCTTCTTCTCCTTCTTCTTTGTCTTCCTCTTCTTCTTTAAAAACACCACACCGTCTTTAAGAAAAAAGTTTATTAGTCAGGGTCTTCACCTGGGGGCGGCAGCCTTTAAGTTCTTTAGCATGGCTGCCGCCTTCCCAGGGCTTCCAGCTTCTTCACCTGGTGGGCGGCGGCTGTTAAGCTCTTTTGCATAGCACTTGGAGAACCACAATTGCCAGCATGTCCGGACATAAAGGGCCCCCTGGCACCTGTAAAGAAAATATTAAAATAAAAACACCACACCGTCTTTAATTTTTTTTTTATTAGTCAGGGTCTTCACCTGGGGACGGCGGCATTTAAGCACTTTTGCATGGCCACTGCCTCTCCAGGGCTTCCGCCGTCTTCACCTGGGGGGCCGCCGCCTCCCCAGGGCTTCCGGCGTCTTTCTCCGGCGTCTTCACCTGGGAGGCAGCGGCCTTTAAGCTCTTTTGCATGGCTGCCGCCTTCCCGGGGCTTCCAGCGTCTTCACCTGGTGGATGGTGGCTGTTAGGCTTTTTTGCATAGCACTTGGAGAACCACAAGTGCCAGCATGTCCGGACATAAAGGGCCCACTGGCACCTGTAGTCCACCTGTAAAAAAAATATTAAAATAAAAACACCACTCCGTCTTTAAAAAAAAGTTTATTAGTCAGGGTCTTCACCTGGGGGCGGCGGCCTTTAAGCTTTTTTGCATGGCTGCCGCCTCTCCAGGGCTTCTGACGCCTTCACCTGGGGGGCCGCCGCCTCCCCAGGGCTTCCAGCGTCTTCACCGGGGAGGCAGCGGCCTTTAAGCTCTTTTGCATGGCTTCCGCCTTCCAAGGGCTTCTAGCGTCTTCACCTGGTGGGCGGCAGCCATTAAGCTCTTTTGCATAGCACTTGGAGAACCACAAGTGCCAGCATGTCCGGACATAAAGGGCCCGCTGGCACCTGTAGTCCACCTGTAAAGAAAATATTAAAATAAAAACACCACACCATCTTTAAAAAAAAGTTTATTATTCAGGGTCTTCACCTGGGGGCGGCGGCCTTTAAGCTCGTTTGCATGGCTACAGCCCATCCAGGACTTCCAGCGTCTACTTTCTTAAGGAGCTCTTCCGCCGTCGGACTGACGCCGATGCCTCGTGCTGACTTATATAAGTCAGCCGGAGGGGCCGGGGTGATGACGCAGCGAGCCGTGATTGGCTCGTGGTTGCCATCTTGAATTTAAAAAATTACGCTGAGGTGCATTTTTGAAATTGGTACTGCTCCGCTGCCAAACTCTGCAGAATGGCAGTGCCACTAATACTCTCACTGCCACCAATGCCCACACCTCCGCGCACCCATATAGTGATGGCAGCGGATCCAGTGACGGATCCTCTGGCCAATCACTGTGGCCTCACTGACAGGGGTGTGCTTTCATGGGTTGAAAGCACGTCCCTGTATGAAAGCAGCACCTCTAATGGTGCCGCTTTCCCATGCATTTCCAATGGACTTTTAATACCCATGGCTAGGCCCCGCCCCCCCTTGCTCCCACACCTTTCCCCATTCACACTAAGAGGCACCACGATCGGTGCCTCCCAAACACATTTAAACAGGGATAATGATTAGATTAATATAAAGGAGATACTTATGACAAAGAATACAGTATGTGTCATAAGTATCTTCTTTATATTATTTTAATCATTAATGACAGGGGAGGCACTGCCTCCCCTGCCTTCCCTGACTGCACGTCCCTGGTTTGCCTAGACCACCCGCCCTCCAACTAACCTTGCCTAACCCAGTCTTCCCATCTGTCACCTCAAATCTGATATCTTGACCTATTTACCCGGCAGGAGAAAAACATACCTATACGTCAATGGTTAGAGAGTGAAAAAAGAGAGCAAGAAATGAGTGGGGCATGGAGAGCCCACCGGGGGAATGCACAGGTAAAGGCCCATGCTTAGGGGTGTGGCCAGCTGCCACAGAGGCTTGGCTAACATGGTATAGGGCCCATGATAAATATATATAGTAAATACTGCTAGTACATGCATGATAATGTACCAGATTAATAACTGCAATGCACTGTAGATAATATGTATAATGTACAATTCAAGTGCACAGACGGGACCTGATCCATAGACGAGGAGGTGGGCCCCCAGACAGTAGGGCCCACCGGTGGTTTCCCCTGTACCCCTATGGGTTATGACTGTCCCCCTCCCCCCACACTCCCTGAGTGGGAATGAGGGGGGAGGGGGACAGTCATAACCACCATAGCATTCATTTCTGACGCTAACAGGAATTACAACTGTACAAATGTAGCTATTCTCGTTGTGGCTACATCTTAAGGCGATTGCGCCTTGCTAGTCGCGACCGCACCGCGTACATCTGGACATCTAAGACATGTGTGTGCCCCATTCACATGGATGGGGGCGGCAAATGCCGCAACTCGACATAGCTAGGCACAGGTGCGCATTGCTGCGTCGAGGGTGCACGTTTCCCTCAGATGTAGCCATGATCAGCATGGCTACATCTGTATATAGTATTGGATAAAAACAAAGGTAATGATTAAAGCACAATTTAATTCTCTTACATCTCTACATATTAATAAAAATGGATCAGCGTGCAACACTGGCACACTGGGATTTAGGCAGGCAGAGAGAGAGAGAGTAAAGCACCCTTCATATATCTCCAATGGCCCATTTGCAGCCGCTTGTGGATGTTAAGTAATGGCACTGTCCCAGTAGGTGTGAGATTTTGTTTTTATCCAATACTATGCTATCCCCAAGGTCGTAAGTCATATATTATAATAGTCATGCTAAACGTCTGCCGACGATTCAAAATAAGCTGCTCTTATCTGTGTGCAATCACTAACCTTCTACCAGTGTGCTATGCCGTGCCAGGCCTCTGAAAGCATATGCAAGAGACAGCAACAGCATAGCCCTGACATAGGCAGTTTCCATTATGACATCACAGCATGACCTCACACAACCCACCAGACCGGCTAAGACTGGTTATTTCTGGTTTGAGGCCCTTGTCTTTTACATGACTGACCTAAGGGAAATGTGACTTAAAATTATTACATGAGAAAAATTTTATTACTGCCATTTGCCGGCAGTTTTGCTCACTTAGGTGGTCATTCCGAGTTGTTCGCTCGTTGCCGATTTTCGTTATTTTGCGATTTTCCGCTTACTGCGCATGCGCAATGTAAATTTGCTATGCAGTTAGGTATTTTACTCACGGCATTACAAGGTTTTTTCTTCGTTCTGGTGATCGTAATGTGATTGACAGGAAGTGGGTGTTTCTGGGCGGAAACTGGCCGTTTTGTGGGTGTGTTGGAAAAAACGCTACTGTTTCTGGGAAAAATACGGGAGTGGCTGGAGAAACGGGGGAGTGTCTGGGCGAATGCTGGGTGTGTTTGTGACGTCAAACCAGGAACGAAACTGACTGAAATGATCGCAATGGCTAAGTCCGGAGCTACTCAGAAACTGCTAAGAAAGGTCTATTGGCAATATTGCGAATCCGTCGGTCGCAATTTTGAGAAGCTAAGATTCACACCCAGTAGGCGGCGACTTAGCGTGTGCAAAGCTGCTAAAAGCAGCTTGCGAGCGAACAACTCGGAATGAGGGCCTTAGTGGCATCTAATCTTGTGATGTATATTTTATATTTTACAAATAGAGCCTGAGTAAGGTTGGATCGCAATCGCAATAAGCGATCCAACGGTAAAAATTGCTAAGAGGATGCGGGATCCTGCGCAGGGCCCATCCTGCGCATGCGCCTGCATTTTCTACGGCGCCCCACAGAAAATGCGATTGCTTCTGCCTGTCTATGAGGCAGAGATGGTCACGGGGGGGGGGGGGGGGGGAGGCAACGCTCCATTTCAAAGACGGAGATGGAGTATTGCGGGGACGAGACTTCAAAACAGGGGTGGCAACGGAGAAACAGGGGGCGTAGTCGGTGCAGCTGCATGACATCACACGCAGCCGATGCTATCACAAAAATGGCTGTGGGTCTCATGCGGGCGCCTAACATGTGGGGCATACTAGCCCTGTGCTGGGCGTCCCCCCGCATGTCAGAGAATCTGATCGTAAATGTGCTAAATTTAGCACATCTAGGATCAGGTCTGAATCACCCCCATGGAACAAAAAAAAAGGCCCAAATTATGTGATTTTAGTTTTGTTTGTCAATTTTTGAAAACAAAAAAACAAAACCAGTTACGGCAGTTTAGCAAAAACCAAATACAAAGCCGGATGACGAATCAGGGCCAATTGCAAATCCAGCAAAAATGGTCCTGTGCACATCTCTAGTAATATTCTAATACCACATTGAGTTTGCTAGCATTGTATGCCTAGGGATGTGCTGATATGAGACATTCCCTTTAACTCCTGTTTTATTGAGTTTAATAAATTATTCCTGTAGTTTAGCTGGTCATTCAAAACTTGGGATCAGTGCTACCATATGGTCCCTACTGGTCTGCACATGTGCACTGATGTTGCTTGCTAACTGGTAGCTGCATTAGAAGTTGTTGCATTCCACAGGAGTAGCTAGCTGCTTATATCCAGTTTTGCGTTCCACATGGCACAGTTCGGGAGCACCAGTGCCACATTTTACATATGGTACCCTGAGGTTACCGGCAGAGAGGTGCATCTCTGCCTGACCGATTACGTGACTTAAGTGTTGAACAGTGTATTGTTGCTATAGGATGTGATACCACTACCAGGCAGGCCATGTGGTCCAAATTAAACTACTGTACATGTAGTTTGCTGTCTTTTTGTACATTATTCTGTTGGTATAAACATACTTGCCTACTCTCCCTCATTCTGCAGGAGACTCCCTGAAATAGAAGAAATCTCCCAAACTCCCTGAATAGTCCAGCAATCTCACTGATTGCACCTTAACCCCTGATGGGGGGTAAGGTAGAGAATAGAATAACAGTTGGTAAGAGTAATTCTAGAAAGGCACTTGTAAATAATGGTAAGTTACCATTAAAGCAAAAGGGCAAAGGAAATATTAACATAAAATGTCTGCTTGCGAAAGCAAGAAGCCTATCAGGTAAAATGGGGGAATTGGAATGGCATGTATCAAAAAATCAGTATGATATTATAGGTATTACGGAAACATGGTGGGACGACTCTCACGACTAGGTTACTAATTTGGAGGGATATTCACTTCTCAGGAGGGACAGGGCTACCAAAAGGGGAGGGGGGGTTTGTCTCTATGTAAAACCATCTCTAAAACCAAACTTAATATATGTTATTTACGAGGGGACTGGTGATAATGTGGAATCACTATGGGTTGAGATCACTAGTGGGGGCACTGAAATAAAGAAACTAGTCATTGGCACATGCTACAAGCAACCAGATATTAGCATAAGTGACGAGGAACTGCTCTCACAGCAAATTGAAAAAGCTGCGGGAATGGGGGACATCCTAGTGTTAGGGGATTTTTAACTATCCGGGTATAAACTGGAGTAACGATTCATGTGTAAAAATTAGGAGCAGCAGGATTCTAAACACATTAAAGGATCAATACTTGTCTCAATTAGTCGAGGACCCAAACCAGAGGTTATAATGTTCTGGACCAAGTTATTACCAATAATGTGGACATTATATCAAACATTACAGTTGGGGAGACCTTGGGAAACAGTGATCACTATATGATCACATTCAGCATCAGTTTCAAGAAATATAGCTATAAGGAATCAACAAAAACATTCAACTTTAGAAAAGCTAACTTCAATATGCTAAACGACATTGACTGGGAAGTTTTGTTTCATAGTAAAGACACATCGGAAATGTGGGATGCTTTAAAAGGGTTGCTTGATAGCAATATTCACAAATTCATACCCTTGGGCAGTAAACGCAAGAGTAATAGACTCAAATCAATGTGGCTTAATAAGGATGTCAAAGAAGCAATGGCTAAAAAGAGGTGTTCTTTTAAAGCATTTAAAACTAATGGAGGGGAGGAGTCATTCCAGTATTACAAAGAATGCAATAAAAGATGCAAAAAAGTAATAAGGGCAGCTACAATTGTAAACGAAAAACAAATTGCTATAGAGAATAAAGCCAATTCCAAAGAGTTTTATAAATACATAAACATTAAAGGGTTAAAAAAATAGAACATAGGCCCATTAAAAGATGAACTGCGAGCCTTGGAAACGATGTCAAAATAAAAGCGGATCTACTGAACGGCTTTTTTTCACCAGGGAGGATCAGACGGTGTTAGTAGTGCATAACGACAGTGAAGGTAATGATTCTTGGCTAGATGCTTGTTTAAGTGAGGAAATAGTCCTGAAGAGACTAAGCAACATAAAGATTAATAAATCACCGGGACCAAATGGTTTTCAATCATACGAGGGTTATTATGGAGCTTAAGGCACAGCTTGCAAGACCCTTATACTTGATTTTCTATAGTTCCATTAAATCGGGTATGGTACAGATGGATTGGCGTATAGCTGAGGTAGTGCCATTATTTAAAAAGGGTTCTAAAAATCATCCTGGGTACTATAGACCAGTTAGTTTAACCTCTATAGTGGGTAAAATATTGGAAGGAATTTTGAGGGATAGGATAGAGGATTATCTGCGGAATACTAAGTTTATGAGCAGGAGTTACCATGGGTTTGTGAGCGACAGATCATGTCAAACTAACTTAATTAGCTTCTACGACAAAGTGAGCGATAATCTTAACCAGGGAAAAACAGTGGATGTGGTCTATTTAGATTTTACAAAAGCCTTCAATACAGTGCCTCACAAGAGACTGATCATCAAATTAAGGGAACTTGGCCTAGGATACACTATTTGTACATGGATAGGTAATTGGCTGGATAACAGGGTACAACGAGTAGTGGTCAATGAGATGTTCTCCAGCTGGCCACTAGTAGTTAGCGGTATACCACAAGGGTCCATATTTGGTCCGCTACTGTTCAATATATGTATTAATGACCTAGGAATAGGCCTGGGAAGCATAGTATCAATCTTTGCAGATGATACTAAACTGTGTAAGGTAATTAATTCAGAAATAGATGTGGAGTCTCTACAGAATGACTTATTTAAACTTGAATTCTGGGTGTCTAAATGGGGAATGAGGTTCAATATTGAAAAATGCAAAGCTATGCATTTTGGGATTAAAAACAAACTTGCATCCTATTCACTTAATGGGGAAAATATAGGGGTATCAGTAGTGGAAAAAGATTTGGGGGTCCTCATAGATAATACACTCAATAGCAGTACACAGTGTCAAAATGCAGTGAAGAAGACAAGTAAAGTCCTTGCTTGCATAAAACGGGGTATTGAGACCAGGGACGAGGATGTAATCATGCCGCTGTACAAATCATTGGTACGTCCGCACCTGGAATATTGTGTTCAGTTTTTGGCACCATATTATAAAAAAGATATTGGAGAACTCGAAAGAGTTCAAAGGCGTGCTACTAAACTGATTAAAGGGTTAGAGACACTGGAGTACGAGGAAAGGCTAACTATGTTAAATATGTATACTCTAGAAAAGAGGCATCTAAGAGGAGATATTATTAATATCTTCAAATATGTAAAGGGTCATTACAAGGAGTTAGCAGGGGATTTGTTTATTAATAGAACTCTGTATAGGACACATGGACACTCATTGAGGTTAGAGGAGAGAAAATTCCATACAAAACGTAGGAAGGGGTTCTTCAGGGCAATAAAGATTTGGAACTCCCTGCCGGAGAAGGTAATAATGGCGGACTCTGTAAATGCATTCAAAATCAGATTGGACAGCTTTCTAGCTGAAAACAGTATAACCTGGGCAGAGTCAAGGTCTGCAGAAGCATGACCGGAACACCAACTGTCAGTGCAGTGCTATATGCTGGAAGTCCAACTGCACTAAGTGAGTGTAATAATTCCACTCATACTGTATAGTCATTTTGGACAGGTTGGTATTGGGTGATCGGTGGTTGGGAGACTGGCGGTCACCATACCGACGCCGGGATTCCGTCTGTCAGATGGCCAGCAGGGGGGATTTCGGCCAGCACAACAAAGACCCTTACGGGCTTGTTGCGCTTGCCACAGGTTCTATCCCACTCTATGGGAATAGTCCCTGTTGCTCGGCATGCCAACTGGCGGGCTAGTCAGTGTTCATGATGCCAGCGCTGGTATTGTAACCGCATCTTTTTGGACTTGAGGAGCCTGCACACTGCAAGCATCTGGTTGTTCATTTATTGTTCCTCTCCCTGATGTTAGATCGAGACCATACATACCTCAGTCCTTTTCTAGGTCACTAAGCTATACAACAGTGAAAATGTGATATCAATTCATACAGTAGTTTTTGTGTGATGCCAGAACGTACAGACACAGTCTAAATTTCACTTTTTTTTGTCTCCATGGTCCATAAACAGTCCCTAGAAGTATAATTCTCAATAAAAAAATGTCTATGTACAGACACAACCCTTACAGTTTTATTATATGTATATATATTTATTGTAGGGTGTCCCTATTTATCTTTGGCTACGTAAGGCTTTGTGTGAACCCAATTTCCACTGTTGTTATGTTGTTTATTACTGTTCCAGTGTTTCAATGATAACCTCATTTAAGGACAAAACGATGAAAACTAGTGTGCCCTGAGCAGTCTCCAGGTGTGCCACCATAGAAGCACATCCAGGCCCGTCAGTGTTTTGCCGTTACTGAGGCCCTGGAACGATCAATACTGTTGGGTTTAGTGGTTGCAGAGCCAGTTCTTATTTAGGACCCGGGCAGTGTTGGGCTCTTCTGGCTTTCTCAGATGTGGCTCAGGCGTTACCTATGGAGAAGCTGTAACATGACATCATAGGACATGCAACTGCACCATGCATCACCATTATATTTGAATGTGCCTTGGCAATACTTAAATCTTGTTCAGTGTGCCGCGAGATGTAAAGGGTTGAAAATCTCTTTGCTACAGTGTCGTCACCATGTTGTTATAAAAACAACAAAAGACGAGCATTGGTAAAGGGGCTGCTGGAGGGGCCTGGCAGAAGCCCCAGTTTGCTACCCCTCCCCAGTATGCCTGTGCTGTAGCCAGTGGCAGTGGCGCCGTCTTCATGGTGATTTCTTTGGGAAGATGGCACTGCACATAGAAAGCAAACACTCTGGCACTGCTCCTGATTGGCTTCTGGTCCGTGAACACGGACCGGCACCTGATTTAAGATACCCGTGCCATCGCCGGAGATTGGACTGGGGAGCAAGAGAGGTGTGCGCTGTGCTCTCCTGCCCTCGATGCAAGCAAGGTGGTTGGGCCGCAAAAGGACCCCTGCCCGCGGGCCACAAAAGGATGCGGTAGGAGCTGCGAGTTTGACACCCCTGCCCTAGAGTTTCAGAATTTCTGTCATGGCACCCCAAGACCATAGTTTCTTAGTGAGAAATTTAGAAAAAAATATAAAATGAAGTAAATAGTGTTTATAATATGTTAACCTTAGGTTCAGTTATGTGGTGAAGGACTGGTTTTGCCGATTAAATTCACTATAAGCAATTTGAATTGTTCATGGACCACCAAACTACAGCACCACTGCAAGGCCTCCCCTATCCCCCCCTTCCCACCTTTCCCAAGGAACCCCAGGGTCTCACGGCCCCCTGTATGGAAACTACTGCCATAAAATAAACTTATTTTTATAACTACATGTAATACACCTTAGATCTCAGTTCCTTTAAGGTTTTATATCCTTGTATACAGTAAACTACACATATTTGAAAATCCTACACCAGGCACAAGTAATAATTCAGATGCGTTGTTGACCGGCGGCCGGAATCCTGGTGGTCAGCATACCGATGACGGGATCCTGACTGCCAGAATGCCGGGAGAGGGGCAAGCAAAATGAAGCCCCTTGCTGTGGGCTTCACGCTGCGAGCTTGGTGGCTTGCTGCCCTTGCCACAAGTTCTATTCCCTCTCTATGGGTGTCATGGACACCAACTAGTGGGAATAGTCCTTGGCCCCACTGACTGCATTCGGTGGCCGGGATCCCGGTGGTGGTAAGCTGACCGCCGGGATGGTGACTACATCCCATTTAGATGACTATGTGGGAGTTTTAGCATTATTATCCTATTTGTATATAAAAAGTGTTGAAAGGGGAGAGCGCTACTGCGCAGATTCCATACTGTTCCTTCAGGAAGGCTTCACTCCCTGTACCAAGATGGCTGCTGACCTAAATCCTGCACATAAATGCGGCGGCATCTTGTCAATGTCTTAGAGCATCACAGTGGGAGACAGTAGTTTTTCACTTAACTCCTCATAGACCTAAGATTATCAGAGATCCACAACACTTCCAGTGATCCTGCCGAATAACACCCCTCTCATCTCAGCCTCCGCTCAGTGAGAACCAGTGTGTAACAGTGATTAAGTGGGGTTCATAGAAATATTTTATGCAATTCACAGTATGAGCTTACCATCTTCAGAGTGTTGGAGAATTATTATACATTTTTATTTTTTGGTCAGAGAATTTTTTTTTATTATTTTATAATGTAACTGGACCCTGTATTGTTATTTTCCCCTCAGCTCACTTTAAAATAGATATAAAGGAGAAAGATATCTAAAAGCAATTATAGAGTAAGACCATTTTCCTTACTGCGTAAGCTGCAAACTAGGTGTCCTGTTAGTTGCTTTTCATTTTACCTTTGTATGCCTTACTGCCATGTTTTACTTATAGCACAGTGTAATCTATGTAGTGGACCCAAAATGGCTGCCTCACATGGTACTCTCTTGTGTAGAATAAACAATGCATGGTTTTAAACTCTCCTAATATATTTGTCTCCCTAAGTATGTGTCATTTCTTCACCTTTTGAGAGAATTTATTTATTAAGACAACTTCAAGCAAAATATATTTAAAAAATAAATGTCTATTTTTATTTTAAGCAAAATGTAGCCTATTTTTGTTCTACTACTACTACTTCTTCTTCTTCTTCTTCTTCTTCTTCTTCTTCTTCTTCTTCTCCTTCTTCTTCTTTGTCTTCCTGTTCTTCTTTAAAAACACCACACCGTCTTTAAGAAAAAAGTTTATTAGTCAGGGACTTCACCTGGGGGCGGCAGCCTTTAAGTTCTTTAGCATGGCTGCCGCCTTCCCAGGGCTTCCAGCTTCTTCACCTGGTGGGCGGCGGCTGTTAAGCTCTTTTGCATAGCACTTGGAGAACCACAATTGCCAGCATGTCCGGACATAAAGGGCCCCCTGGCACCTGTAAAGAAAATATTAAAATAAAAACACCACACCGTCTTTAATTTTTTTTTTATTAGTCAGGGTCTTCACCTGGGGACGGCTGCATTTAAGCACTTTTGCATGGCCACTGCCTCTCCAGGGCTTCCGCCGTCTTCACCTGGGGGGCCGCCGCCTCCCCAGGGCTTCCGTCGTTTTTCTCCGGCGTCTTCACCTGGGAGGCAGCGGCCTTTAAGCTGTTTTGCATGGCTGCCGCCTTCCCGGGGCTTCCAGCGTCTTCACCTGGTGGATGGTGGCTGTTAAGCTTTTTTGCATAGCACTTGGAGAACCACAAGTGCCAGCATGTCCGGACATAAAGGGCCCACTGGCACCTGTAGTCCACCTGTAAAAAAAATATTAAAATAAAAACACCACTCCGTCTTTAAAAAAAAGTTTATTAGTCAGGGTCTTCACCTGGGGGCGGCGGCCTTTAAGCTTTTTTGCATGGCTGCCGCCTCTCCAGGGCTTCCGACGCCATCACCTGGGGGGCCGCCGCCTCCCCAGGGCTTCCAGCGTCTTCACCGGGGTGGCAGCGGCCTTTAAGCTCTTTTGCATGGCTTCCGCCTTCCCGGGGCTTCCAGCGTCTTCACCTGGTGGGCGGCAGCCATTAAGCTCTTTTGCATAGCACTTGGAGAACCACAAGTGCCAGCATGTCCAGACATAAAGGGCCCGCTGGCACCTGTAGTCCACCTGTAAAGAAAATATTAAAATAAAAATACCACACCATCTTTAAAAAAAAGTTTATTATTCAGGGTCTTCACCTGGGGGCGGCGGCCTTTAAGCTCGTTTGCATGGCTACAGCCCATCCAGGACTTCCAGCGTCTTCTTTCTTAAGGAGCTCTTCCGCCGTCGGACTGACGCCGATGCCTCGTGCTGACTTATATAAGTCAGCCGGAGGGGCCGGGGTGATGACGCAGCGAGCCGTGATTGGCTCGTGGTTGCCATCTTGAATTTAAAAAATTACGCTGAGGTGCCATTTTTTAAATTGGTACTGCTCCGCTGCCAAACTCTGCAGAATGGCAGTGCCACTAATACTCTCACTGCCACCAATGCCCACACCTCCGCGCACCCATATAGTGATGGCAGCGGATCCAGTGACGGATCCTCTGGCCAATCACTGTGGCCTCACTGACAGGGGTGTGCTTTCATGGGTTGAAAGCACGTCCCTGTATGAAAGCAGCACCTCTAATGGTGCCGCTTTCCCATGCATTTCCAATGGACTTTTAATACCCATGGCTAGGCCCCGCCCACCCCCGCCCCCCCGCTCCCACACCCTTCCCCATTCACACTGGGAGGCACCACGATCGGTGCCTCCCAAACACATTTAAACAGGGATAATGATTAGATTAATATAAAGGAGATACTTATGACACAGAATACAGTATGTGTCATAAGTATCTTCTTTATATTATTTTAATCATTAATGACAGGGGAGGCACTGCCTCACCTGCCTTCCCTGACTGCACGTCCCTGGTTTGCCCAGACCACCCGCCCTCCAACTAACCTTGCCTAACCCAGTCTTCCCATCTGTCACCTCAAATCTGATATCTTGACCTATTTACCCGGCAGGAGAAAAACGCACCTATACGTCAATGGTTAGAGAGTGAAAAAAGAGAGCAAGAAATGAGTGGGGCATGGAGAGCCCACCGGGGGAATGCAGAGGTAAAGGCCCATGCTTAGGGGTGTGGCCTGCTGCCACAGAGACTTGGCTAACATGGTATAGGGCCCATGATAAATATATATAGTAAATACTGCTAGTACATGCATGATAATGTACCAGATTAATAACTGCAATGCACTGTAGATAATATGTATAATGTACAATTCAAGTGCACAGACGGGACCTGATCCATAGACGAGGAGGTGGGCCCCCAGACAGTAGGGCCCACCGGTGGTTTCCCCTGTACCCCTATGGGTTATGACTGTCCCCCTCCCCCCACACTCCCTGAGTGGGAATGAGGGGGGAGGGGGACAGTCATAACCACCATAGCATTCATTTCTGACGCTAACAGGAATTACAACTGTACAAATGTAGCTATTCTCGTTGTGGCTACATCTTAAGGCGATTGCGCCTTGCTAGTCGCGACCGCACCGCGTACATCTGGACATCTAAGACATGTGTGTGCCCCATTCACATGGATGGGGGCGGCAAATGCCACAACTCGACATAGCTAGGCACAGGTGCGCATTGCTGCGTCGAGGGTGCACGTTTCCCTCAGATGTAGCCATGATCAGCATGGATACATCTGTATATAGTATTGGATAAAAACAAAGGTAATGATTAAAGCACAATTTAATTCTCTTACATCTCTACATATTAATAAAAATGGATCAGCGTGCAACACTGGCACACTGGGATTTAGGCAGGCAGAGAGAGAGAGAGTAAAGCACCCTTCATATATCTCCAATGGCCCATTTGCAGCCGCTTATGGATGTTAAGTAATGGCACTGTCCCAGTAGGTGTGAGATTTTGTTTTTATCCAATACTATGCTATCCCCAAGGTCGTAAGTCATATATTATAATAGTCATGCTAAACGTCTGCCGACGATTCAAAATAAGCTGCTCTTATCTGTGTGCAATCACTAACCTTCTACCAGTGTGCTATGCCGTGCCAGGCCTCTGAAAGCATATGCAAGAGACAGCAACAGCATAGCCCTGACATAGGCAGTTTCCATTATGACATCACAGCATGACCTCACACAACCCACCAGACCGGCTAAGACTGGTTATTTCTGGTTTGAGGCCCTTGTCTTTTACATGACTGACCTAAGGGAAATGTGACTTAAAATTATTACATGAGAAAAATTTTATTACTGCCATTTGCCGGCAGTTTTGCTCACTTAGGTGGTCATTCCGAGTTGTTCGCTCGTTGCCGATTTTCGTTATTTTGCGATTTTCCGCTTACTGCGCATGCGCAATGTAAATTTGCTATGCAGTTAGGTATTTTACTCACGGCATTACAAGGTTTTTTCTTCGTTCTGGTGATCGTAATGTGATTGACAGGAAGTGGGTGTTTCTGGGCGGAAACTGGCCGTTTTGTGGGTGTGTTGGAAAAAACGCTACTGTTTCTGGGAAAAATACGGGAGTGGCTGGAGAAACGGGGGAGTGTCTGGGCGAATGCTGGGTGTGTTTGTGACGTCAAACCAGGAACGAAACTGACTGAAATGATCGCAATGGCTAAGTCCGGAGCTACTCAGAAACTGCTAAGAAAGGTCTATTCGCAATATTGCGAATCCGTCGGTCGCAATTTTGAGAAGCTAAGATTCACACCCAGTAGGCGGCGACTTAGCGTGTGCAAAGCTGCTAAAAGCAGCTTGCGAGCGAACAACTCGGAATGAGGGCCTTAGTGGCATCTAATCTTGTGATGTATATTTTATATTTTACAAATAGAGCCTGAGTAAGGTTGGATCGCAATCGCAATAAGCGATTGGGTTCTTTAACCAATAATTTATCACATTACGTTGATTCATTTTTACAATGTCATGTCAAAGATTTAAAGTCTTACATAAAAGACACCACACAATTTCTAAATTTAATTAATGGCTTGACATGGAGGGATGGGTACTGTATGGTCACTTGTGATGTTGAGTCATTGTATTCAAATATACCACAAGATCGGGGCATACAGGTGATCGAACAGTATCTATCTAGAGATGAATCAATATCTGATTATCTTTGTAATTTCATATCGGAGTCCATTAAATTTATATTACATCACAATTATTTTGTTTTTAATGCACAGTATTATTTACAGACACGTGGTACGGCGATGGGAACCAGGTTCGCCCCGAGCTTCGCAAACCTATACATGGGTGGTTTCGAAGACAAACATGTGTGGGGGAGCGAGCTTGGGGTGGGCCTGGTTCTCTATTGCCGGTTCATAGACGATATATTTTTTATTTGGGATCAACACCGAGCACCTCTAACTCCTTTTTTAGACAGTTTAAACGATAATTCATTTGGTCTCACATTCAGTAGTCAATCCAATGTAGAGTATATTACGTATTTGGATATAGCTCTCTCTGTTGTGGATAATGTTATAGTCACAGAAACGTACATTAAGGAAGTAGATCAGCATAAATTTTTGAATTATCAAAGCAGTCACCTTAGGAAATGGTGTGACAATATCCCTAAGGGACAATTTATTCGCATGAAAAGGAACTATTCATCAGAAATTAATTTTGAGAGACAAGCACGGAAGTTATATGTATCTTTTGTTGAACAGGGGTATCCAACAAAGATAGTAGATAAGGCTTACAAGGAAGTACAGGGAATAGATAGGGGGTCAATGTTTTCTGCATCTAGAAGTAAATCCAAGAGTGATCAAAAGGCGAGAGATAGAACTACAAATTTTATCACACAGTATAACTCGCATGCAACAGAAATCAAAAATATTATAAGAAAAAACAGTCAATTATTAAAGTTAGATGATCATGTGGGAGAGTATATTGTAGGTAATGGGGGAGTCACATTCCGGAAAGCAGATAATATTAAAGGGAAATTAGCACCCAGTCATTATAAAAAGAAAGTTTCATATACAAAGGATGAATATAAAGATGGGAATTGGTTACCAATTAAACGACCAGCGGGATTCCACAGATGTGGAAAAGAGAGGTGTGAGACTTGCAAATATACAGAAAAAAAGACTGTTGATATTACATCTTTTGTCACAAAGGAGAGTTATGATATAAAGGATTTTCTTAACTGTAAATCAATGTATGTAATATATGTACTAACCTGTGGTTGCGGGAAACAATATGTGGGACGCACCACAAGGGCACTACATATAAGGTTTATGGAACATAAACGAAATATTCTAAACAATGTAAAAACACATTGTTTATCAAATCATATATCTAATTGTCCTGATGGTACGTGTGATAAAATTAGAATTAAGGGCATTGAACAAATTAACGGCACACAGAGAGGGGGGGACCGTTTTAATATGTTATGTAGGCGTGAAGCCTTCTGGATATTTAGATTATGTACCTTGAAACCACAAGGACTAAATGATACAGTTGAGTTAAATAATATATGAGATCAGTGGGTGTTCAAGTTATTGGAATAATATATTATATTTCAGCTTATGGGATTGTTATATTAATTTAATGTACAGTTGGTTGTTTTGGGTCGAGTTATGGGGAATATGTATATTTATATAGATTCATGGTATGATTAACTGTCAATTACATATATATATATATATATGGATATTATTCCATCCATGTATGTATGTATATACGGATATTTTTTATTCACATTTTTATTTTTATTCATATTTTATTCAATTATGTATTTAATTGTATGATAACAGCGGTATAGCAATATTCTGGGATATTTAGCTTTAGTTTTTTATATAATTAGATAATATAGTATTTTTTATGATATAATTTTATTAAGAATATATACGGAAAGAAAAAATTATCTGAATAATGATGAGAGGTACATATACAGTGTGTAGTCCAGAAATAAATTAGGTATAAGTTCTGATTAAAGTCTAAAAGACATAAATGAAACGCATGAGTGGAACGCACACGGTGCGCAAGTGCCAGTGGTGAGATGAAATAACCGGTCACCTGATAAGGAAGTAAGTGAAAGTACCGGAATACAGAAATGGAACGCACGATGTGCGCATGCGCAATTGACGGGACCAGGAAGTGGAAACAGAGCCGGTTCCCGTATAAATAGTGGTCGAATAATACAATACCTTCATCTACTGATTCTCTGGAAGAAGCCGCCGATCTGCGCACAGGCGGAGAAACGCGTAGAGGAGAGTGCTAGTTACGGCTGTAACATTGTGGATAACCAGCGACTATACGTGAGGACCGGAGCATGCCATTAGGAGTGAGACGTCACCCTGCTTTTAAACCCCAGGTCTGAAGACACGTCGAGCTGGATATCTCAATTAGCGTGGCCACGCTGGAGTGATAAGCTGGACTGATAAGTATAAGTTCATCTCTACTGAACTTTTACCACTAACCAAGTTTGCATGAATATCTACACGTTCTGATTTTCCATCTGTGCCAATTGATTATTATGCGGAAAATCTTTGAAGCTTATCTCTGCTAAAAGATTACATGGAAAATCACCTGCTTAGCATTTACTACTAACCAAGTTTGCATGAATATCTACACGCTTCAATCTCATTACTGGCATTTGATAAATATGAGGCATTGTTAGCTCAGCATTGTTGCATGACATTAATCTTCTGTGCCTTTTGAGCTTTCTAACATCTTCTAACATCTTGGAGCCATACTATATAGTGAGCAAATACAGAAGCTATGATCTGTTGGCTAAATGCCACCTATGCTGCTAATTATTAATGAAGTAGATAAGCTAAATTAATTTAGAGGTGGCCACCAGCTTTTTCATATATATTTTAATATTTTAATTCATTGTTACACCGGCCGTGTGATTAATGTTTGTGTGTTATGTAATGTAAAATAAATGTTTTGTGTTTTGAAAATTTATTGATCTGGACAGCGCTTCATTTCTTGGAGTTTTGGATTTTTTGCTTTTTGGGGGTTAACAGTGACCTCTTAAGTGAAGCAGCAGTCCTTGATCTGGTTAATCTATTAATATCCCAGAATCTATTGTTTGTCAGCGCTCAGGCATTCTTTTGTTTCTTCAGAGAGAGAGAGAGTAAAGCACCCTTCATATATCTCCAATGGCCCATTTGCAGCCGCTTGTGGATGTTAAGTAATGGCACTGTCCCAGTAGGTTTGAGATTTTGTTTTTATCCAATACTATGCTATCCCCAAGGTCGTAAGTCATATATTATAATAGTCATGCTAAACGTCTGCCGACGATTCAAAATAAGCTGCTCTTATCTTTGTCCAGTCACTAACCTTCTACCAGTGTGCTATGCCGTGCCAGGCCTCTGAAAGCATATGCAAGAGACAGCAACAGCATAGCCCTGACATAGGCAGTTTCCATTATGACATCACAGCATGACCTCACACAACCCACCAGACCGGCTAAGACTGGTTATTTCTGGTTTGAGGCCCTTGTCTTTTACATGACTGACCTAAGGGAAATGTGACTTAAAATTATTATTACATGAGAAAATTTTTATTACTGCCATTTGCCGGCAGTTTTGCACACTTAGGTGGTCATTCCGAGTTGTTCGCTCGTTGCCGATTTTCGTTATTTTGCGATTTTCCGCTTACTGCGCATGCGCAATGTAAATTTGCTATGCAGTTAGGTATTTTACTCACGGCATTACGAGGTTTTTTCTTCGTTCTGGTGATCGTAATGTGATTGACAGGAAGTGGGTGTTTCTGGGCGGAAACTGGCCGTTTTGTGGGTGTGTTGGAAAAAACGCTACCGTTTCTGGGAAAAACGCGGGAGTGGCTGGAGAAACGGGGGAGTGTCTGGGCGAATGCTGGGTGTGTTTGTGACGTCAAACCAGGAACGAAACTGACTGAAATGATCGCAATGGCTAAGTCCGGAGCTACTCAGAAACTGCTAAGAAAGGTCTATTCGCAATATTGCGAATCCGTCGGTCGCAATTTTGAGAAGCTAAGATTCACACCCAGTAGGCGGCGACTTAGCGTGTGCAAAGCTGCTAAAAGCAGCTTGCGAGCGAACAACTCGGAATGAGGGCCTTAGTGGCATCTAATCTTGTGATGTATATTTTATATTTTACAAATAGAGCCTGATTAAGGTTGGATCGCAATCGCAATAAGCGATCCAACTGTAAAAATTGCTTAGAGGATGCGGGATCCTGCGCAGGGCCCATCCTGCGCATGCGCCTGCATTTTCTACGGCGCCCCACAGAAAATGCGATTGCTTCTGCCTGTCTATGAGGCAGAGATGGTCACGGGGGGGGGGGGGGGGAGGCAACGCTCCATTTCAAAGACGGAGATGGAGTATTGCGGGGACGAGACTTCAAAACAGGAGCGGCAACGGAGAAACAGGGGGCGTAGTCGGTGCAGCTGCATGACATCACACGCAGCCGACGCTATCACAAAAATGGCTGTGGGTCTCATGCGGGCGCCTAACATGTGGGGCATACTAGCTACTGATGAGCGGGTTCGGTTCCTCGGAGTCCGAACCCGCCCGAACTTCACCTTTTTTTTACACGGGTCCGAGCGACTCGGATCCTCCCGCCTTGCTCGGTTAACCCGAGCACGCCCGAACGTCATCATCCCGCTGTCGGATTCTCGCGAGACTCGGATTCTATATAAGGAGCCGCGCGTCGCCGCCATTTTCACACGTGCATTGAGATTGATAGGGAGAGGACGTGGCTGGCGTCCTCTCCGTAATAGAAAAGACTAAGAGTGACATTGTTATAATTGTGGGGAGGATTGGGGATGGGGAGCAGCTGTTAGGGAGTACAGTGCAGGGTTTTGATTATACCACCAGTGATTTTAATCCTTTGTTTCTCTGCCTGAAAAATTAAAACGCTCCACCATATCTGTGGCTGTGCTCACTCAGTGTGCTGCACTGCTGCTTGATATATCTGTGCTGAGTGCACTGCTCTGCTCACACTGCCTAATTGTGGGGACTGGGGAGCAGTTATAGCAGGAGTACAGTGCACAGTTTTGCTGACAGTGACCACCAGTCCAGTATACGTTTGTCTGCCTGAAAAACACTGTGGTGTTTTTTTTTTTCTTTCTTCATGCTAGTTTTTTTTTTTTTTCTTCATACTAGTTTAGCAGTCTGCTGACAGTGTCCACAAGGTCCGTTATACAGTATATTATATATATAAGCACTAAGCAGCAGTACGGTAGGCCACGGCTGTACCTACCTCTGTGTCTTCACTCGTCATCCATAAGTATAAGTAATAATAGTATACTATCCACCCATCTACATTGTATACCTGTGGTGGCTTTTAGTTGTGCGCAAAATATGGAGAACAAAAATGTGGAGGTTAAAAAAATAGGGAAAGATCAAGATCCACTTCCACCTCATGCTGAAGCTGCTGCCACTAGTCATGGCCGAGACGATGAAATGCCATCAATGTCTTCTGCCAAGGCCGATGCCCAATGTCATAGTAGAGAGCATGTAAAATCCAAAACACAAAAGATCAGTAAAAAAATGACCCAAAAATCAAAATTAAAAGCGTCTGAGGAGAAGCGTAAACTTGCCAATATGCCATTTACGACACGGAGTGGCAAGGAACGGCTGAGGCCCTGGCCTATGTTCATGGCTAGTGGTTCAGCTTCACATGAGGATGGAAGCACTCATCCTCTCGCTAGAAAAAAGAAAAGACTTGCGGCAAAAGCACAGCAAAGAACTGTGCGTTCTTCGAAATCACAAATCCCAAAGGAGAGTCCAATTGTGTCGGTTGCGATGCCTGACCTTCCCAACACTGGACGGGAAGAGCTTGCGCCTTCCACCATTTGCACGCCCCCTGCAATTGTTGAAAGGAGCACCCGCAGTCCAGTTCCTGATAGTGAAATTGAAGATGTCAGTGTTGAAGTACACCAGGATGAGGATATGGGTGTTGCTGGCGCTGGGGAGGAAATTGACAAGGAGGATTCTGATGGTGAGGTGGTTTGTTTAAGTCAGGCACCCGGGGAGACACCTGTTGTCCGTGGGAGGAATATGGCCATTGACATGCCTGGTGAAAATACCAAAAAAATCAGCTCTTCAGTGTGGAAGTATTTCAACAGAAATGCGGACAACAGGTGTCAAGCCGTGTGTTGCCTTTGTCAAGCTGTAATAAGTAGGGGTAAGGACGTTAACCACCTCGGAACATCCTCCCTTATACGTCACCTGCAGCGCATTCATAATAAGTCAGTGACAAGTTCAAAAACTTTGGGCGACAGCGGAAGCAGTCCACTGACCAGTAAATCCCTTCCTCTTGTAACCAAGCTCGCGCAAACCACACCACCAACTCCCTCAGTGTCAGTTTACTCCTTACCCAGGAAAGCCAATAGTCCTGCAGGCCATGTCACTGGCAAGTCTGACGAGTCCTCTCCTGCCTGGGATTCCTCCGATGCATCCTTGAGTGTAACGCCTACTGCTGCTGGCGCTGCTGTTGTTGCTGCTGGAAGTCGATCGTCATCCCAGAGGGGAAGTCGGAAGACCACTTGTACTACATCCAGTAAGCAATTGACTGTCCGACAGTCCTTTGCGAGGAAGATGAAATATCACAGCAGTCATCCTGTTGCAAAGCGGATAACTGAGGCCTTGACAACTATGTTGGTGTTAGACGTGCGTCCGGTATCCGCCGTTAGTTCACAGGGAACTAGACAATTTCTTGAGGTAGTGTGACCCCATTACCAAATACCATCTAGGTTCCACTTCTCTAGGCAGGCGATACCGAGAATGTACACGGACCTCAGAAAAAGACTCACCAGTGTCCTAAAAAATGCAGTTGTACCCAATGTCCACTTAACCACGGACATGTGGACAAGTGGAGCAGGGCAGACTCAGGACTACATGACTGTGACAGCCCACTGGGTAAATGTATTGCCTCCTGCTGCAAGAACAGCAGCGGCGGCACCAGTAGCAGCATCTTGCAAACGCCAACTCGTTCCTAGGCAGGCTACGCTTTGTATCACCGCTTTCCAGAATACGCACACAGCTGAAAACCTCTTACGGCAACTGAGGAAGATCATCGCAGAATGGCTTACCCCAATTGGACTCTCCTGGGGATTTGTGGCATCGGACAACGCCAGCAATATTGTGCGTGCATTACATCTGGGCAAATTCCAGCACGTCCCATGTTTTGCACATACCTTGAATTTGGTGGTGCAGAATTATTTAAAAAACGACAGGGGCGTGCAAGAGATGCTGTCGGTGGCCAGAAGAATTGCGGGCCACTTTCGGCGTGCAGGCACCGCGTACAGAAGACTGGAGCACCACCAAAAAAACCTGAACCTGCCCTGCCATCATCTGAAGCAAGAGGTGGTAACGAGGTGGAATTAAACCCTCTATATGCTTCAGAGGATGGAGGAGCAGCAAAAGGCCATTCAAGCCTATACATCTGCCCACGATATAGGCAAAGGAGGTGGAATGCACCTGTCTCAAGCGCAGTGGAGAATGATTTCAACGTTGTGCAAGGTTCTGCTGCCCTTTGAACTTGCCACACGTGAAGTCAGTTCAGACACTGCCAGCCTGAGTCAGGTCATTCCCCTCATCAGGCTTTTGCAGAAGAAGCTAGAGGCATTGAAGGAGGAGCTTAAACAGAGCGATTCCGCTAGGCATGTGGGACTTGTGGATGGAGCCCTTCATTCGCTTAACCAGGATTCACGTGTGGTCAATCTGTTGAAATCAGAGCACTACATTTTGGCCACCGTGCTCGATCCTAGATTTAAAACCTACGTTGGATCTCTCTTTCCGGCAGACACAAGTCTGCAGGGGTTCAAAGAACTGCTGGTGAGAACATTGTCAAGTCAAGCGGAACGCGACCTGTCAACATCTCCTCCTTCACATTCTCCCGCAACTGGGGGTGCGAGGAAAAGGCTACGAATTCCGAGCCCACCCGCTGGCGGTGATGCAGGGCAGTCTGGAGCGACTGCTGATGCTGACATCTGGTCCGGACTGAAGGACCTGCCAACGATTACTGACATGTCGTCTACTGTCACTGCATATGATTCTCTCACCATTGAAAGAATGGTGGAGGATTATATGAGTGACCGCATCCAAGTAGGCACGTCAGACAGTCCGTATGTATACTGGCAGGGAAAAGAGGCAATTTGGAGGCCCTTGCACAAACTGGCTTTATTCTACCTAAGTTGCCCTCCCTCCAGTGTGTACTCCGAAAGAGTGTTTAGTGCCGCAGCTCACCTTATCAGCAATCGGCGTATGAGGTTAATTCCAGAAAATGTGGCGAAGATGATGTTCATTAAAATGAATTATAATCAATTCCTCCATGGAGACATTCACCAGCAGCAATTGCCTCCAGAAAGTACACGGGGACCTGAGATGGTGGATTCCAGTGGGGACGAATTAATAATCTGTGAGGAGGGGGATGTACACAGTGAAAGGGGTGATGAATCGGAGGATGAGGAGGAGGTGGACATCTTGCCTCTGTAGAGCCAGTTTGTGCAAGGAGAGATTGATTGCTTCTTTTTTGGTGGGGGCCCAAACCAACCAGTCATTTCAGTCACAGTCGTGTGGCAGACCCTGTCACTGAAATTATGGGTTCGTTAAAGTGTGCATGTCCTGTTTATACAACATAAGGGTGGGTGGGAGGGCCCAAGGACAACTCCATCTTGCACCTCTTTTTTCTTTCATTTTTCTTTGCGTCATGTGCTGTTTGGGGAGTATTTATTGGAAGGGCCATCCTGCGTGACACTGCAGTGCCACTCCTAGATGGGCCAGGTGTTTGTGTCGGCCACTAGGGTCGCTTAGCTTACTCACACAGCTACCTCATTGCGCCTCTTTTTTTTCTTCTTTGCGTCATGTGCTGTTTGGGGAGTATTTTTTGGAAGGGCCATCCTGCCTGGCACTGCAGTGCCACTCCTAGATGGGCCAGGTGTTTGTGTCGGCCACTTGTGTCGCTTAGCTTAGCCATCCAGCGACATCGGTGCAAATTTTAGGACTAAAAATAATATTGTGAGGTGTGAGGTGTTCAGAATAGACTGAAAATGAGTGTAAATTATGGTTATTGAGGTTAATAATACTATGGGATCAAAATGACCCCCAAATTCAATGATTTAAGCTGTTTTTTAGGGTTTTTTGAAAAATAACACCTGAATCTAAAACACACCCGAATCCGACAAAAAATTTTCGGTGAGGTTTTGCCAAAATGCGTTCGAACCCAAAACACGGCGGCGGAACCGAACCCAAAACCAAAACACAAAACCCGAAAAATGTCCGGTGCACATCACTAATACTAGCCCTGTGCTGGGCGTCCCCCCGCATGTCAGAGAATCTGATCATAAATGTGCTAAATTTAGCACATCTAGGATCAGGTCTGAATCACCCCCATGGAACAAAAAAAAGGCCCAAATTATGTGATTTTAGTTTTGTTTGTCAATTTTTGAAAACAAAAAAACAAAACCAGTCACGGCAGTTTGGCAAAAACCAAATACAAAGCCGGATGACGAATCAGGGCAAATTGCAAATCCAGCAAAAATGGTCCTGTGCACATCTCTAGTAATATTCTAATACCACATTGAGTTTGCTAGCATTGTATGCCTAGGGATGTGCTGATATGAGACATTCCCTTTAACTCCTGTTTTATTGAGTTTAATAAATTATTCCAATAGTTTAGCTGGTCATTCAAAACTTGGGATCAGTGCTACCATATGGTCCCTACTGGTCTGCACATGTGCACTGATGTTGCTTGCTAACTGGTAGCTGCATTAGAAGTTGTTGCATTCCACAGGAGTAGCTAGCTGCTTATATCCAGTTTTGCGTTCCACATGGCACAGTTCGGGAGCACCAGTGCCACATTTTACATATGGTACCCTGAGGTTACCGGCAGAGAGGTGCATCTCTGCCTGACCGATTACGTGACTTAAGTGTTGAACAGTGTATTGTTGCTATAGGATGTGATACCACTACCAGGCAGGCCATGTGGTCCAAATTAAACTACTGTACATGTAGTTTGCTGTCTTTTTGTACATTATTCTGTTGGTATAAACATACTTGCCTACTCTCCCTCATTCTGCAGGAGACTCCCTGAAATAGAAGAAATCTCCCAAACTCCCTGGATAGTCCAGCAATCTCACTGATTGCACCTTAACCCCTGATGGGGGGTAAGGTAGAGAATAGAATAACAGTTGGTAAGAGTAATTCTAGAAAGGCACTTGTAAATAATGGTAAGTTACCATTAAAGCAAAAGGGCAAAGGAAATATTAACATAAAATGTCTGCTTGCGAAAGCAAGAAGCCTATCAGGTAAAATGGGGGAATTGGAATGGCATGTATCAAAAAATCAGTATGATATTATAGGTATTACGGAAACATGGTGGGACGACTCTCACGACTAGGTTACTAATTTGGAGGGATATTCACTTCTCAGGAGGGACAGGGCTACCAAAAGGGGAGGAGGGGTTTGTCTCTATGTAAAACCATCTCTAAAACCAAACTTAATATATGTTATTTACGAGGGGACTGGTGATAATGTGGAATCACTATGGGTTGAGACCACTAGTGGGGGCACTGAAATAAAGAAACTAGTCATTGGCACATGCTACAAGCAACCAGATATTAGCATACGTGACGAGGAACTGCTCTCACAGCAAATTGAAAAAGCTGCGGGAATGGGGGACATCCTAGTGTTAGGGGATTTTTAACTATCCGGGTATAAACTGGAGTAATGATTCATGTGTAAAAATTAGGAGCAGCAGGATTCTAAACACATTAAAGGATCAATACTTGTCTCAATTAGTCGAGGACCCAACCAGAGGTTATAATGTTCTGGACCAAGTTATTACCAGTAATGTGGACATTATATCAAACATTACAGTTGGGGAGACCTTGGGAAACAGTGATCACTATATGATCACATTCAGCATCAGTTTCAATAAACATAGCTATAAGGAATCAACAAAAACATTCAACTTTAGAAAAGCTAACTTCAATATGCTAAACGACATTGACTGGGAAGTTTTGTTTCATAGTAAAGACACATCGAAAATGTGGGATGCTTTAAAAGGGTTGCTTGATAGCAATATTCACAAATTCATACCCTTGGGCAGTAAATGCAAGAGTAATAGACTCAAATCAATGTGGCTTAATAAGGATGTCAAAGAAGCAATTGCTAAAAAGAGGTGTTCTTTTAAAGCATTTAAAACTAATGGAGGGGAGGAGTCATTCCAGTATTACAAAGAATGCAATAAAAGATGCAAAAAAGTAATAAGGGCAGCTACAATTGTAAATGAAAAACAAATTGCTATAGAGAATAAAGCCAATTCCAAAGAGTTTTATAAATACATAAACATTAAAGGGTTAAAAAAATAGAACATAGGCCCATTAAAAGATGAACTGCGAGCCTTGGAAACGATGTCAAAATAAAAGCGGATATACTGAACAGCTTTTTTTCACTAGGGAGGATCAGACGGTGTTAGTAGTGCATAACGACAGTGAAGGTAATGATTCTTGGCTAGATGCTTGTTTAAGTGAGGAAATAGTCCTGGAGAGACTAAGCAACATAAAGATTAATAAATCACCGGGACCAAATGGTTTTCATACAAGGGTTATTATGGAGCTTAAGGCACAGCTTGCAAGACCCTTATACTTGATTTTCTATAGTTCCATTAAATCGGGTATGGTACCGATGGATTGGCGTATAGCTGAGGTAGTGCCATTATTTAAAAAGGGTTCTAAAAATCATCCTGGGTACTATAGACTAGAGATGAGCGCCTGAAATTTTTCGGGTTTTGTGTTTTGGTTTTGGGTTCGGTTCCGCGGCCGTGTTTTGGGTTCGAACGCGTTTTGGCAAAACCTCACCGAATTATTTTTGTCGGATTCGGGTGTGTTTTGGATTCGGGTGTTTTTTTCAAAAAACCCTAAAAAACAGCTTAAATCATAGAATTTGGGGGTAATTTTGATCCCAAAGTATTATTAACCTCAAAAAACATAATTTACACTCATTTTCAGCCTATTCTGAACACATCACACCTCACAATATTATTTTTAGTCCTAAAATTTGCACCGAGGTCGCTGTGTGAGTAAGATAAGCGACCCTAGTGGCCGACACAAACACCGGGCCCATCTAGGAGTGGCACTGCAGTGTCACGCAGGATGTCCCTTCCAAAAAACCCTCCCCAAACAGCACATGACGCAAAGAAAAAAAGAGGCGCAATGAGGTAGCTGTGTGAGTAAGATTAGCGACCCTAGTGGCCGACACAAACACCGGGCCCATCTAGGAGTGGCACTGCAGTGTCACGCAGGATGGCCCTTCCAAAAAACCCTCCCCAAACAGCACATGACGCAAAGAAAAAAAGAGGCGCAATGAGGTAGCTGTGTGAGTAAGATTAGCGACCCTAGTGGCCGACACAAACACCGGGCCCATCTAGGAGTGGCACTGCAGTGTCACGCAGGATGGCCCTTCCAAAAAACACTCCCCAAACAGCACATGACGCAAAGAAAAAAAGAGGCGCAATGAGGTAGCTGACTGTGTGAGTAAGATTAGCGACCCTAGTGGCCGACACAAACACCGGGCACATCTAGGAGTGGCACTGCAGTGTCACGCAGGATGTCCCTTCCAAAAAACCCTCCCCAAACAGCACATGACGCAAAGAAAAAAAGAGGCGCAATGAGGTAGCTGTGTGAGTAAGATTAGCGACCCTAGTGGCCGACACAAACACCGGGCCCATCTAGGAGTGGCACTGCAGTGTCACGCAGGATGTCCCTTCCAAAAAACCCTCCCCAATCAGCACATGATGCAAAGAAAAAGAAAAGAAAAAAGAGGTGCAAGATGGAATTATCCTTGGGCCCTCCCACCCACCCTTATGTTGTATAAACAAAACAGGACATGCACACTTTAACCAACCCATCATTTCAGTGACAGGGTCTGCCACACGACTGTGACTGATATGACGGGTTGGTTTGGACCCCCCCCAAAAAAGAAGCAATTAATCTCTCCTTGCACAAACTGGCTCTACAGAGGCAAGATGTCCACCTTATCTTCACCCTCCGATATATCACCGTGTACATCCCCCTCCTCACAGATTATCAATTCGTCCCCACTGGAATCCACCATCTCAGCTCCCTGTGTACTTTGTGGAGGCAATTGCTGCTGGTCAATGTCTCCGCGGAGGAATTGATTATAATTCATTTTAATGAACATCATCTTCTCCACATTTTCTGGATGTAACCTCGTACGCCGATTGCTGACAAGGTGAGCGGCGGCACTAAACACTCTTTCGGAGTACACACTTGTGGGAGGGCAACTTAGGTAGAATAAAGCCAGTTTGTGCAAGGGCCTCCAAATTGCCTCTTTTTCCTGCCAGTATAAGTACGGACTGTGTGACGTGCCTACTTGGATGCGGTCACTCATATAATCCTCCACCATTCTATCAATGTTGAGAGAATCATATGCAGTGACAGTAGACGACATGTCCGTAATCGTTGTCAGGTCCTTCAGTCCGGACCAGATGTCAGCATCAGCAGTCGCTCCAGACTGCCCTGCATCACCGCCAGCGGGTGGGCTCGGAATTCTGAGCCTTTTCCTCGCACCCCCAGTTGCGGGAGAATGTGAAGGAGGAGATGTTGACAGGTCGCGTTCCGCTTGACTTGACAATTTTGTCACCAGCAGGTCTTTTAACCCCAGCAGACCTGTGTCTGCCGGAAAGAGAGATCCAAGGTAGGCTTTAAATCTAGGATCGAGCACGGTGGCCAAAATGTAGTGCTCTGATTTCAACAGATTGACCACCCGTGAATCCTTGTTAAGCGAATTAAGGGCTGCATCCACAAGTCCCACATGCCTAGCGGAATCGCTCCGTGTTAGCTCCTTCTTCAATGCCTCCAGCTTCTTCTGCAAAAGCCTGATGAGGGGAATGACCTGACTCAGGCTGGCAGTGTCTGAACTGACTTCACGTGTGGCAAGTTCAAAGGGCATCAGAACCTTGCACAACGTTGAAATCATTCTCCACTGCACTTGAGACAGGTGCATTCCATCTCCTATATCGTGCTCAATTGTATAGGCTTGAATGGCCTTTTGCTGCTCCTCCAACCTCTGAAGCATATAGAGGGTTGAATTCCACCTCGTTACCACTTCTTGCTTCAGATGATGGCAGGGCAGGTTCAGTAGTTTTTGGTGGTGCTCCAGTCTTCTGTACGTGGTGCCTGTACGCCGAAAGTGTCCCGCAATTTTTCTGGCCACCGACAGCATCTCTTGCACGCCCCTGTCGTTTTTTAAAAAATTCTGCACCACCAAATTCAAGGTATGTGCAAAACATGGGACGTGCTGGAATTTGCCCATATTTAATGCACACACAATATTGCTGGCGTTGTCCGATGCCACAAATCCACAGGAGAGTCCAATTGGGGTAAGCCATTCCGCGATGATCTTCCTCAGTTGCCGTAAGAGGTTTTCAGCTGTGTGCGTATTCTGGAAAGCGGTGATACAAAGCGTAGCCTGCCTAGGAAAGAGTTGGCGTTTGCGAGATGCTGCTACTGGTGCCGCCGCTGCTGTTCTTGCGGCGGGAGTCCATACATCTACCCAGTGGGCTGTCACAGTCATATAGTCCTGACCCTGCCCTGCTCCACTTGTCCACATGTCCGTGGTTAAGTGGACATTGGGTACAACTGCATTTTTTAGGACACTGGTGAGTCTTTTTCTGACGTCCGTGTACATTCTCGGTATCGCCTGCCTAGAGAAGTGGAACCTAGATGGTATTTGGTAACGGGGGCACACTGCCTCAATAAATTGTCTAGTTCCCTGTGAACTAACGGCGGATACCGGACGCACGTCTAACACCAACATAGTTGTCAAGGACTCAGTTATCCGCTTTGCAGTAGGATGACTGCTGTGATATTTCATCTTCCTCGCAAAGGACTGTTGAACAGTCAATTGCTTACTGGAAGTAGTACAAGTGGGCTTACGACTTCCCCTCTGGGATGACCATCGACTCCCAGCGGCAACAACAGCAGCGCCAGCAGCAGTAGGCGTTACACGCAAGGATGCATCGGAGGAATCCCAGGCAGGAAAGGACTCGTCAGACTTGCCAGTGACATGGCCTGCAGGACTATTGGCATTCCTGGGGAAGGAGGAAATTGACACTGAGGGAGTTGGTGGGGTGGTTTGCGTGAGCTTGGTTACAAGAGGAAGGGATTTACTGGTCAGTGGACTGCTTCCGCTGTCACCCAAAGTTTTTGAACTTGTCACTGACTTATTATGAATGCGCTGCAGGTGACGTATAAGGGAGGATGTTCCGAGGTGGTTAACGTCCTTACCCCTACTTATTACAGCTTGACAAAGGGAACACACGGCTTGACACCTGTTGTCCGCATTTCTGGTGAAATACCTCCACACCGAAGAGCTGATTTTTTTGGTATTTTCACCTGGCATGTCAACGGCCATATTCCTCCCACGGACAACAGGTGTCTCCCCGGGTGCCTGACTTAAACAAACCACCTCACCATCAGAATCCTCCTGGTCAATTTCCTCCCCAGCGCCAGCAACACCCATATCCTCCTCATCCTGGTGTACTTCAACACTGACATCTTCAATCTGACTATCAGGAACTGGACTGCGGGTGCTCCTTCCAGCACTTGCAGGGGGCATGCAAATAGTGGAAGGCGCATGCTCTTCACGTCCAGTGTTGGGAAGGTCAGGCATCGCAAACGACACAATTGGACTCTCCTTGTGGATTTGGGATTTCAAAGAACGCACAGTTCTTTGCGGTGCTTTTGCCAGCTTGAGTCTTTTCAGTTTTCTAGCGAGAGGCTGAGTGCTTCCATCCTCATGTGAAGCTGAACCACTAGCCATGAACATAGGCCAGGGCCTCAGCCGTTCCTTGCCACTCCGTGTGGTAAATGGCATATTGGCAAGTTTACGCTTCTCCTCCGACAATTTTATTTTAGGTTTTGGAGTCCTTTTTTTTCTGATATTTGGTGTTTTGGATTTGACATGCTCTGTACTATGACATTGGGCATCGGCCTTGGCAGACGACGTTGCTGGCATTTCATCGTCTCGGCCATGACTAGTGGCAGCAGCTTCAGCACGAGGTGGAAGTGGATCTTGATCTTTCCCTAATTTTGGAACCTCAACTTTTTTGTTCTCCATATTTTATAGGCAGAACTAAAAGGCACCTCAGGTAAACAATGGAGATGGATGGATTGGATAGTTTACTAGTATACAATTATGGACGGACTGCCACGGTTAGGTGGTATAAAAAAACCACGGTTAGGTGGTATATATTATAATAATAATACAATTATGGATGGACGGACTGCCTGCCGACTGCCGACACAGAGGTAGCCACAGCCGTGAACTACCGCACTGTACACTGGTTGATAAAGAGATAGTAGTATACTCGTAACAACTAGTATGACACTATGACGACGGTATAAAGAATGGAAAAAAAACCACGGTTAGGTGGTATATATTATAATAATAATACAATTATGGATGGACGGACTGCCTGCCGACTGCCGACACAGAGGTAGCCACAGCCGTGAACTACCGCACTGTACACTGGTTGATAAAGAGATAGTAGTATACTCGTAACAACTAGTATGACACTATGACGACGGTATAAAGAATGGAAAAAAAACCACGGTTAGGTGGTATATATTATAATAATAATACAATTATGGATGGACGGACTGCCTGCCGACTGCCGACACAGAGGTAGCCACAGCCGTGAACTACCGCACTGTACACTGGTTGATAAAGAGATAGTAGTATACTCGTAACAACTAGTATGACACTATGACGACGGTATAAAGAATGGAAAAAAAACCACGGTTAGGTGGTATATATTATAATAATAATACAATTATGGATGGACGGACTGCCTGCCGACTGCCGACACAGAGGTAGCCACAGCCGTGAACTACCGCACTGTACACTGGTTGATAAAGAGATAGTAGTATACTCGTAACAACTAGTATGACACTATGACGACGGTATAAAGAATGGAAAAAAAACCACGGTTAGGTGGTATATATTATAATAATAATACAATTATGGATGGACGGACTGCCTGCCGACTGCCGACACAGAGGTAGCCACAGCCGTGAACTACCGCACTGTACACTGGTTGATAAAGAGATAGTAGTATACTCGTAACAACTAGTATGACACTATGACGACGGTATAAAGAATGGAAAAAAAACCACGGTTAGGTGGTATATATTATAATAATAATACAATTATGGATGGACGGACTGCCTGCCGACTGCCGACACAGAGGTAGCCACAGCCGTGAACTACCGCACTGTACACTGGTTGATAAAGAGATAGTAGTATACTCGTAACAACTAGTATGACACTATGACGACGGTATAAAGAATGGAAAAAAAACCACGGTTAGGTGGTATATATTATAATAATAATACAATTATGGATGGACGGACTGCCTGCCGACTGCCGACACAGAGGTAGCCACAGCCGTGAACTACCGCACTGTACACTGGTTGATAAAGAGATAGTAGTATACTCGTAACAACTAGTATGACACTATGACGACGGTATAAAGAATGGAAAAAAAACCACGGTTAGGTGGTATATATTATAATAATAATACAATTATGGATGGACGGACTGCCTGCCGACTGCCGACACAGAGGTAGCCACAGCCGTGAACTACCGCACTGTACACTGGTTGATAAAGAGATAGTAGTATACTCGTAACAACTAGTATGACACTATGACGACGGTATAAAGAATGGAAAAAAAACCACGGTTAGGTGGTATATATTATAATAATAATACAATTATGGATGGACGGACTGCCTGCCGACTGCCGACACAGAGGTAGCCACAGCCGTGAACTACCGCACTGTACACTGGTTGATAAAGAGATAGTAGTATACTCGTAACAACTAGTATGACACTATGACGACGGTATAAAGAATGGAAAAAAAACCACGGTTAGGTGGTATATATTATAATAATAATACAATTATGGATGGACGGACTGCCTGCCGACTGCCGACACAGAGGTAGCCACAGCCGTGAACTACCGCACTGTACACTGGTTGATAAAGAGATAGTAGTATACTCGTAACAACTAGTATGACACTATGACGACGGTATAAAGAATGGAAAAAAAACCACGGTTAGGTGGTATATATTATAATAATAATACAATTATGGATGGACGGACTGCCTGCCGACTGCCGACACAGAGGTAGCCACAGCCGTGAACTACCGCACTGTACACTGGTTGATAAAGAGATAGTAGTATACTCGTAACAACTAGTATGACACTATGACGGTATAAAGAAAGAAAAAAAAATACCACGGTTAGGTGGTATATATTGTAATACAATTATGGATGGACGGACTGCCTGCCGAGTTCCGACTGCCGACACAGAGGTAGCCACAGCCGTGAACTACCGCACTGTACTGTGTCTGCTGCTAATATAGACTGGTTGATAAAGAGATAGTATACAATACATACAACAATGAATATACTACTATACTGGTGGTCAGGCACTGGTCACCACTAGTCACACTGGCAGTGGCACTCCTGCAGCAAAAGTGTGCACTGTTTAATTTTAAATTAATATAATATTATGTACTCCTGGGGGCTCCTGCTATAACAACCTGCAGTGCTCCCCAGTCTCCCCCACAATTATTATAAGCTTTGCCTTTTATACATTGATGTGCAGCACACTGGGCTGAGCTGAGTGCACACAGACTGAGTCACACTGTGTGACTGGCTGCTGCTGTGTATCGTTTTTTTTCAGGCAGAGAACGGATATAGCAGAGAACGGATATATATTAAAATAAATAAAAGTTAACTAACAACAACTGCACTGGTCACTGTGGTAAACTCTGTCTGACTCTGCACAATCTCTCTCTCTCTTCTAATCTAATTTCTAATGGAGAGGACGCCAGCCACGTCCTCTCCCTATCAATCTCAATGCACGTGTGAAAATGGCGGCGACGCGCGGCTCCTTATATAGAATCCGAGTCTCGCGAGAATCCGACAGCGTCATGATGACGTTCGGGCGCGCTCGGGTTAACCGAGCAAGGCGGGAGGATCCGAGTCTGCTCGGACCCGTGAAAAAAACATGAAGTTCGTGCGGGTTCGGTTTCAGAGAAACCGAACCCGCTCATCTCTACTATAGACCAGTTAGTTTAACCTCTATAGTGGGTAAAATATTGGAAGGAATTTTGAGGGATAGCATATAGGATTATCTGCGGAATACTAAGTTTATGAGCAGGAGTTACCATGGGTTTGTGAGCGACAGATCATGTCAAACTAACTTAATTAGCTTCTACGACGAAGTGAGCGATAATCTTAACCAGGGAAAAGCAGTGGATGTGGTCTATTTAGATTTTGCAAAATCCTTCAATACAGTGCCTCACAAGAGACTGATCTTCAAATTAAGGGAACTTGGCCTAGGATACACTATTTGTACATGGATAGGTAATTGGCTGGATAACAGGGTACAACGAGTAGTGGTCAATGAGATGTTCTCCAGCTGGGCACTAGTAGTCAGCGGTATACCACAAGGGTCCATATTTGGTCCGCTACTGTTCAATATATGTATTAATGACCTAGGAATAGGCCTGGGAAGCATAGTATCAATCTTTGCAGATGATACTAAACTGTGTAAGGTAATTAATTCAGAAATAGATGTGGAGTCTCTACAGAATGACTTATTTAAACTTGAATTCTGGGTGTCTAAATGGGGAATGAGGTTCAATATTGAAAAATGCAAAGCTATGCATTTTGGGATTAAAAACAAACTTGCATCCTATTCACTTAATGGGGAAAATATAGGGGTATCAGTAGCGGAAAAAGATTTGGGGGTCCTCATAGATAATACACTCAATAGCAGTACACAGTGTCAAAATGCAGTGAAGAAGACAAGTAAAGTCCTTGCTTGCATAAAACGGGGTATTGAGACCAGGGACGAGGATGTAATCATGCCGCTGTACAAATCATTGGTATGTCCGCACCTGGAATATTGTGTTCAGTTTTTGGCACCATATTATAAAAAAGATATTGGAGAACTCGAAAGAGTTCAAAGGCGTGCTACTAAACTGATTAAAGGGTTAGAGACACTGGAGTACGAGGAAAGGCTAACTATGTTAAATATGTATACTCTAGAAAAGAGGCGTCTAAGAGGAGATATTATTAATATCTTCAAATATGTAAAGGGTCATTACAAGGAGTTAGCAGGGGATTTGTTTATTAATAGAACTCTGTATAGGACACATGGACACTCACTGAGGTTAGAGGAGAGAAAATTCCATACAAAACGTAGGAAGGGGTTCTTCAGGGCAATAAAGATTTGGAACTCCCTGCCGGAGAAGGTAATAATGGCGGACTCTGTAAATGCATTCAAAATCAGATTGGACAGCTTTCTAGCTGAAAACAGTATAACCTGGGCAGAGTCAAGGTCTGCAGAAGCATGACCGGAACACCAACTGTCAGTGCAGTGCTATATGCTGGAAGTCCAACTGCACTAAGTGAGTGTAATAATTCCACTCATACTGTATAGTCATTTTGGACAGGTTGGTATTGGGTGATCGGTGGTTGGGAGACTGGCGGTCACCATACCGACGCCGGGATTCCGTCTGTCAGATGGCCAGCAGGGGGGATTTCGGCCAGCACAACAAAGACCCTTGCGGGCTCGTTGCGCTTGCCACAGGTTCTATCCCACTCTATGGGAATAGTCCCTGTTGCTCGGCATGCCAACTGGCGGGCTAGTCAGTGTTCATGATGCCAGCGCTGGTATTGTAACCGCATCCTTTTTGGACTTGAGGAGTCTGCACACTGCAAGCATCTGGTTGTTCATTTATTGTTCCTCTCCCTGATGTTAGATCGAGACCATACATACCTCAGTCCTTTTCTAGGTCACTAAGCTATACAACAGTGAAAATGTGATATAAATTCATACAGTAGTTTTTGTGTGATGCCAGAACGTACAGACACAGTCTAAATTTCACTTTTTTTTTTCTCCATGGTCCATAAACAGTCCCTAGAAGTATAATTCTCAATAAAAAATGTCTATGTACAGACACAACCCTTACAGTTTTATTATATGTATATATTTTTATTGTAGGGTGTCCCTTTTATCTTTGGCTATGTAAGGCTTTGTGTGAACCCAATTTCCACTGTTGTTATGTTGTTTATTACTGTTCCAGTGTTTCAATGATAACCTCATTTAAGGACAAAACGATGAAAACTAGTGTGCCCTGAGCAGTCTCCAGGTGTGCCGCCATAGAAGCACATCCAGGCCCGCCAGTGTTTTGCCGTTACTGAGGCCCTGGAACGATCAATACTGGTGGGTTTAGTGGTTGCAGAGCCAGTTCTTATTTAGGACCCGGGCAGTGTTGGGCTCTTCTGGCTTTCTCAGATGTGGCTCAGGCGTTACCTATGGAGAAGCTGTAACATGACATCATAGGACATGCAACTGCACCATGCATCACCATTATATTTGAATGTGCCTTGGCAATACTTAAATCTTGTTCAGTGTGCCGCGAGATGTAAAGGGTTGAAAATCTCTTTGCTACAGTGTCGTCACCATGTTGTTATAAAAACAACAAAAGACGAGCATTGGTAAAGGGGCTGCTGGAGGGGCCTGGCAGAAGCCCCAGTTTGCTACCCCTCCCCAGTATGCCTGTGCTGTAGCCAGTGGCAGTGGCGCCGTCTTCATGGTGATTTCTTTGGGAAGATGGCACTGCACATAGAAAGCAAAGACTCTGGCACTGCTCCTGATTGGCTTCTGGTCCGTGAACACGGACCGGCACCTGATTTAAGATACCCGTGCCATCGCCGGAGATTGGACTGGGGAGCAAGAGAGGTGTGCGCTGTGCTCTCCTGCCCTCGATGCAAGCAAGGTGGTTGGGCCGCAAAAGGACCCCTGCCCGCGGGCCACAAAAGGATGCGGTAGGAGCTGCGAGTTTGACACCCCTGCCCTAGAGTTTCAGAATTTCTGTCATGGCACCCCAAGACCATAGTTTCTTAGTGAGAAATTTAGAAAAAAATATAAAATGAAGTAAATAGTGTTTATAATATGTTAACCTTAGGTTCAGTTATGTGGTGAAGGACTGGTTTTGCCGATTAAATTCACTATAAGCAATTTGAATTGTTCATGGACCACCAAACTACAGCACCACTGCAAGGCCTCCCCTATTCCCCCCCTTCCCACCTTTCCCAAAGAACCCCAGGGTCTCACGCCCCCTGTATGGAAACTACTGCCATAAAATAAACTTATTTTTATAACTACATGTAATACACCTTAGATCTCAGTTCCTTTAAGGTTTTATATCCTTGTATACAGTAAACTACACATATTTGAAAATCCTACACCAGGCACAAGTAATAATTCAGATGCGTTGTTGACCGGCGGCCGGGATCCTGGTGGTCAGCATACCGATGACGGGATCCTGACTGCCAGAATGCCGGGAGAGGGGCAAGCAAAATGAAGCCCCTTGCTGTGGGCTTCACACTGCGAGCTTGGTGGCTTGCTGCCCTTGCCACAGGTTCTATTCCCTCTCTATGGGTGTCATGGACACCAACTAGTGGGAATAGTCCTTGTCCCCACTGACTGCATTCGGTGACCGGGATCCCGGTGGTGGTAAGCTGACCGCCGGGATGGTGACTACATCCCATTTAGATGACTATGTGGGAGTTTTAGCATTATTATCCTATTTGTATATAAAAAGTGTTGAAAGGGGAGAGCGCTACTGCGCAGATTCCATACTGTTCCTTCAGGAAGGCTTCACTCCCTGTACCAAGATGGCTGCTGACCTAAATCCTGCACATAAATGCGGCGGCATCTTGTCAATGTCTTAGAGCATCACAGTGGGAGACAGTAGTTTTTCACTTAACTCCTCATAGACCTGAGATTATCAGAGATCCACAACACTTCCAGTGATCCTGCCGAATAACACCCCTCTCATCTCAGCCTCCGCTCAGTGAGAACCAGTGTGTAACAGTGATTAAGTGGGGTTCATAGAAATATTTTATGCAATTCACAGTATGAGCTTACCATCTTCAGAGTGTTGGAGAATTATTATACATTTTTATTTTTTGGTCAGAGAATTTTTTTTTATTATTTTATAATGTAACTGGACCCTGTATTGTTATTTTCCCCTCAGCTCACTTTAAAATAGATATAAAGGAGAAAGATATCTAAAAGCAATTATAGAGTAAGACCATTTTCCTTACTGCGTAAGCTGCAAACTAGGTGTCCTGTTAGTTGCTTTTCATTTTACCTTTGTATGCCTTACTGCCATGTTTTACTTATAGCACAGTGTAATCTATGTAGTGGACCCAAAATGGCTGCCTCACATGGTACTCTCTTGTGTAGAATAAACAATGCATGGTTTTAAACTCTCCTAATATATTTGTCTCCCTAAGTATGTGTCATTTCTTCACCTTTTGAGAGAATTTATTTATTAAGACAACTTCAAGCAAAATATATTTAAAAAATAAATGTCTATTTTTATTTTAAGCAAAATGTAGCCTATTTTTGTTCTACTACTACTACTTCTTCTTCTTCTTCTTCTTCTTCTTCTTCTTCTTCTTCTCCTTCTTCTTTGTCTTCCTCTTCTTCTTAAAAAACACCACACCGTCTTTAAGAAAAAAGTTTATTAGTCAGGGTCTTCACCTGGGGGCGGCAGCCTTTAAGTTCTTTAGCATGGCTGCCGCCTTCCCAGGGCTTCCAGCTTCTTCACCTGGTGGGCGGCGGCTGTTAAGCTCTTTTGCATAGCACTTGGAGAACCACAATTTCCAGCATGTCCGGACATAAAGGGCCCCCTGGCACCTGTAAAGAAAATATTAAAATAAAAACACCACACCGTCTTTATTTTTTTTTTTATTAGTCAGGGTCTTCACCTGGGGACGGCGGCATTTAAGCACTTTTGCATGGCCACTGCCTCTCCAGGGCTTCCGCTGTCTTCACCTGGGGGGCCGCCGCCTCCCCAGGGCTTCCGTCGTTTTTCTCCGGCGTCTTCACCCGGGAGGCAGCGGCCTTTAAGCTCTTTTGCATGGCTGCCGCCTTCCCGGGGCTTCCAGCGTCTTCACCTGGTGGATGGTGGCTGTTAAGCTTTTTTGCATAGCACTTGGAGAACCACAAGTGCCAGCATGTCCGGACATAAAGGGCCCACTGGCACCTGTAGTCCACCTGTAAAAAAAATATTAAAATAAAAACACCACTCCGTCTTTAAAAAAAAGTTTATTAGTCAGGGTCTTCACCTGGGGGCGGCGGCCTTTAAGCTTTTTTGCATGGCTGCCGCCTCTCCAGGGCTTCCGACGCCTTCACCTGGGGGGCCGCCGCCTCCCCAGGGCTTCCAGCGTCTTCACCGGGGAGGCAGGGGCCTTTAAGCTCTTTTGCATGGCTTCCGCCTTCCCAGGGCTTCCAGCGTCTTCACCTGGTGGGCGGCAGCCGTTAAGCTCTTTTGCATAGCACTTGGAGAACCACAAGTGCCAGCATGTCCGGACATAAAGGGCCCGCTGGCACCTGTAGTCCACCTGTAAAGAAAATATTAAAATAAAAACACCACACCATCTTTAAAAAAAAGTTTATTATTCAGGGTCTTCACCTGGGGGCGGCGGCCTTTAAGCTCGTTTGCATGGCTACAGCCCATCCAGTACTTCCAGCGTCTTCTTTCTTAAGGAGCTCTTCTGCCGTCGGACTGACGCCGATGCCTCGTGCTGACTTATATAAGTCAGCCGGAGGGGCCGGGGTGATGACGCAGCGAGCCGTGATTGGCTCGTGGTTGCCATCTTGAATTTAAAAAATTACGCTGAGGTGCCATTTTTGAAAGTGGTACTGCTCCGCTGCCAAACTCTGCAGAATGGCAGTGCCACTAATACTCTCACTGCCACCAATGCCCACACCTCCGCGCACCCATATAGTGATGGCAGCGGATCCAGTGACGGATCCTCTGGCCAATCACTGTGGTCTCACTGACAGGGGTGTGCTTTCATGGGTTGAAAGCTCGTCCCTGTATGAAAGCAGCACCTCTAATGGTGCCGCTTTCCCATGCATTTCCAATGGACTTTTAATACCCATGGCTAGGCCCCGCCCACCCCCGCTCCCACACCCTTCCCCATTCACACTGGGAGGCACCACGATCAGTGCCTCCCAAACACATTTAAACAGGGATAATGATTAGATTAATATAAAGGAGATACTTATGACACAGAATACAGTATGTGTCATAAGTATCTTCTTTATATTATTTTAATCATTAATGACAGGGGAGGCACTGCCTCACCTGCCTTCCCTGACTGCACGTCCCTGGTTTGCCCAGACCACCCGCCCTCCAACTAACCTTGCCTAACCCAGTCTTCCCATCTGTCACCTCAAATCTGATATCTTGACCTATTTACCCGGCAGGAGAAAAACGCACCTATACGTCAATGGTTAGAGAGTGAAAAAAGAGAGCAAGAAATGAGTGGGGCATGGAGAGCCCACCGGGGGAATGCAGAGGTAAAGGCCCATGCTTAGGGGTGTGGCCTGCTGCCACAGAGGCTTGGCTAACATGGTATAGGGCCCATGACAAATATATATAGTAAATACTGCTAGTACATGCATGATAATGTACCAGATTAATAACTGCAATGCACTGTAGATAATATGTATAATGTACAATTCAAGTGCACAGACGGGACCTGATCCATAGACGAGGAGGTGGGCCCCCAGACAGTAGGGCCCACCGGTGGTTTCCCCTGTACCGCTATGGGTTATGACTGTCCCCCTCCCCCCACACTCCCTGAGTGGGAATGAGGGGGGAGGGGGACAGTCATAACCACCATAGCATTCATTTCTGACGCTAACAGGAATTACAACTGTACAAATGTAGCTATTCTCGTTGTGGCTACATCTTAAGGCGATTGCGCCTTGCTAGTCGCGACCGCACCGCGTACATCTGGACATCTAAGACATGTGTGTGCCCCATTCACATGGATGGGGGTGGCAAATGCCGCAACTCGACATAGCTAGGCACAGGTGCGCATTGCTGCGTCGAGGGTGCACGTTTCCCTCAGATGTAGCCATGATCAGCATGGCTACATCTGTATATAGTATTGGATAAAAACAAAGGTAATGATTAAAGCACAATTTAATTCTCTTACATCTCTACATATTAATAAAAATGGATCAGCGTACAACACTGGCACACTGGGATTTAGGCAGGCAGAGAGAGAGAGAGAGTAAAGCACCCTTCATATATCTCCAATGGCCCATTTGCAGCCGCTTGTGGATGTTAAGTAATGGCACTGTCCCAGTAGGTGTGAGATTTTGTTTTTATCCAATACTATGCTATCCCCAAGGTCGTAAGTCATATATTATAATAGTCATGCTAAACGTCTGCCGACGATTCAAAATAAGCTGCTCTTATCTTTGTCCAGTCACTAACCTTCTACCAGTGTGCTATGCCGTGCCAGGCCTCTGAAAGCATATGCAAGAGACAGCAACAGCATAGCCCTGACATAGGCAGTTCCCATTATGACATCACAGCATGACCTCACACAACCCACCAGACCGGCTAAGACTGGTTATTTCTGGTTTGAGGCCCTTGTCTTTTACATGACTGACCTAAGGGAAATGTGACTTAAAATTATTACATGAGAAAAATTTTATTACTGCCCTTTGCCGGCAGTTTTGCTCACTTAGGTGGTCATTCCGAGTTGTTCGCTCGTTGCCGATTTTCGTTATTTTGCGATTTTCCGATTTTCCGCTTACTGCGCATGCGCAATGTAAATTTGCTATGCAGTTAGGTATTTTACTCACGGCATTACGAGGTTTTTTCTTCGTTCTGGTGATCGTAATGTGATTGACAGGAAGTGGGTGTTTCTGGGCGGAAACTGCCCGTTTTGTGGGTGTGTTGGAAAAAACGCTACCGTTTCTGGGAAAAACGCGGGAGTGGCTGGAGAAACGGGGGAGTGTCTGGGCGAATGCTGGGTGTGTTTGTGACGTCAAACCAGGAACGAAACTGACTGAAATGACCGCAATGGCTAAGTCCGGAGCTACTCAGAAACTGCTAAGAAAGGTCTATTCGCAATATTGCGAATCCGTCGGTCGCAATTTTGAGAAGCTAAGATTCACACCCAGTAGGCGGCGACTTAGCGTGTGCAAAGCTGCTAAAAGCAGCTTGCGAGCGAACAACTCGGAATGAGGGCCTTAGTGGCATCTAATCTTGTGATGTATATTTTATATTTTACAAATAGAGCCTGATTAAGGTTGGATCGCAATCGCAATAAGCGATCCAACGGTAAAAATTGCTTAGAGGATGCGGGATCCTGCGCAGGGCCCATCCTGCGCATGCGCCTGCATTTTCTACGGTGCCCCACAGAAAATGCGATTGCTTCTGCCTGTCTATGAGGCAGAGTTGGTCACGGGGGGTGGGGGGGGGGAGGAGGCAACGCTCCATTTCAAAGACGGAGATGGAGTATTGCGGGGACGAGACTTCAAAACAGGAGCGGCAACGGAGAAACAGGGGGCGTAGTCGGTGCAGCTGCATGACATCACACGCAGCCGACGCTATTACAAAAATGGCTGTGGGTCTCATGCGGGCGCCTAACATGTGGGGCATACTAGCTAGTGATGAGCGGGTTCGGTTCCTCGGAATCCGAACCCGCCCAAACTTCAGCTTTTTTTTACACGGGTCCGAGCGACTCGGATCCTCCCGCCTTGCTCGGTTAACCCGAGCGCGCCCGAACGTCATCATCCCGCTGTCGGATTCTCGCGACACTCGGATTCTATATAAGGAGCCGCGCGTTGCCGCCATTTTCACACGTGCATTGAGATTGATAGGGAGAGGACGTGGCTGGCGTCCTCTCCGTAATAGAAAAGACTAAGAGTGACATTGTTATAATTGTGGGGAGGATTGGGGACGGGGAGCAGATGTTAGGGAGTACAGTGCAGGGTTTTGATTATACCACCAGTGATTTTAATCCTTTGTTTCTCTGCCTGAAAAATTAAAACGCTCCACCATATCTGTGGCTGTGCTCACTCAGTGTGCTGCACTGCTGCATGATATATCTGTGCTGAGTGCACTGCTCTGCTCACACTGCCTAATTGTGGGGACTGGGGAGCAGTTATAGCAGGAGTACAGTGCACAGTTTTGTTGACAGTGACCACCAGTCCAGTATACGTTTGTCTGCCTGAAAAACACTGTGGTGTTTTTTTTTTCTTTCTTCATGCTAGTTTGTTTAGCAGTCTGCTGACAGTGTCCACCAGGTCCGTTATACAGTATATTATATATATAAGCACTAAGCAGCAGTACGGTAGGCCACGGCTGTACCTACCTCTGTGTCGTCAGTGCACTCGTCGTCCATAAGTATAAGTAATACTATACTATCCATCCATCTACATTTTATACCTGTGGTGTTTTTTTTTTCTTTCTTCATACTAGTTTAGCAGTCTGCTGACAGTGTCCACCAGGTCCGTTATACAGTATATTATATATATAAGCACTAAGCAGCAGTATGGTAGGCCACGGCTGTACCTACCTCTGTGTCGTCAGTGCACTCGTCGTCCATAAGTATAAGTAATACTATACTATCCATCCATCTACATTGTATACCTGTGGTGTTTTTTTTTTCTTCATACTAGTTTAGCAGTCTGCTGACAGTGTCCACCAGGTCCGTTATACAGTATATTATATATATATAAGCACTAAGCAGCAGTACGGTAGGCCACGGCTGTACCTACCTCTGTGTCGTCAGTGCACTCGTCGTCCATAAGTAATATAATACTATACTATCCATCCATCTACATTGTATACCTGTGGTGTTTTTTTTTTCTTTCTTCATACTAGTTTAGCAGTCTGCTGACAGTGTCCACCAGGTCCGTTATACAGTATATTATATATATAAGCACTAAGCAGCAGTACGGTAGGCCACGGCTGTACCTACCTCTGTGTCGTCAGTGCATTTGTTGTCCATAAGTAATATAATACTATACTATCCATCCATCTACATTGTATACCTGTGGTGTTTTTTTTTTCTTTCTTCATACTAGTTTAGCAGTCTGCTGACAGTGTCCACCAGGTCCGTTATACAGTATATTATATATATAAGCACTAAGCAGCAGTACGGTAGGCCACGGCTGTACCTACCTCTGTGTCGTCAGTGCACTCGTCGTCCATAAGTATAAGTAATACTATACTATCCATCCATCTACATTGTATACCTGTGGTGTTTTTTTTTTCTTCATTCTAGTTTAGCAGGCTGCTGACAGTGTCCACCAGGTCCGTTATACAGTATATTATATATATAAGCACTAAGCAGCAGTACGGTAGGCCACGGCTGTACCTACCTCTGTGTCATCAGTGCACTCGTCGTCCATAAGTAATATAATACTATACTATCCATCCATCTACATTGTATACCTGTGGTGTTTTTTTTTCTTCATACTAGTTTATCAGTCTGCTGACAGTGTCCACCAGGTCCGTTATACAGTATATTATATATATAAGCACTAAGCAGCAGTACGGTAGGCCACGGCTGTACCTACCTCTGTGTCTTCAGTGCACTCGTCATCCATAAGTATAAGTAATACTATACTATCCATCCATCTACATTGTATACCTGTGGTGTTTTTTTTTTTTCTTCATACTAGTTTAGCAGTCTGCTGACAGTGTCCACCAGGTCCGTTATACAGTATATTATATATATAAGCACTAAGCAGCAGTACGGTAGGCCACGGCTGTACCTACCTCTGTGTCGTCAGTGCACTCGTCGTCCATAAGTAATATAATACTATACTATCCATCCATCTACATTGTATACCTGTGGTGTTTTTTTTTTCTTCATACTAGTTTAGCAGTCTGCTGACAGTGTCCACCAGGTCCGTTATACAGTATATTATATATTTAAGCACTAAGCAGCAGTACGGTAGGCCACGGCTGTACCTACCTCTGTGTCGTCAGTGCACTCGTCGTCCATAAGTAATATAATACTATCCATCCATCTACATTGTATACCTGTAGTGTTTTTTTTTTCTTCATACTAGTTTAGCAGTCTGCTGACAGTGTCCACCAGGTCCGTTATACAGTATATTATATATATAAGCACTAAGCAGCAGTACGGTAGGCCACGGCTGTACCTACCTCTGTGTCGTCAGTGCACTCATCGTCCATAAGTATAAGTAATACTATACTATCCATCCATCTACATTGTATACCTGTGGTGTTTTTTTTTTCTTCATACTAGTTTAGCAGTCTGCTGACAGTGTCCACCAGGTCCGTTATACAGTATATTATATATATAAGCACTAAGCAGCAGTACGGTAGGCCATGGCTGTACCTACCTCTGTGTCATCACTCGTCATCCATAAGTATAAGTAATAATAGTATACTATCCACCCATCTACATTGTATACCTGTGGTGGCTTTTAGTTGTGCGCAAAATATGGAGAACAAAAATGTGGAGGTTAAAAAAATAGGGAAAGATCAAGATCCACTTCCACCTCGTGCTGAAGCTGCTGCCACTAGTCATGGCCGAGACGATGAAATGCCATCAATGTCTTCTGCCAAGGCCGATGCCCAATGTCATAGTAGAGAGCATGTAAAATCCAAAACACAAAAGATCAGTAAAAAAATTACCCAAAAATCAAAATTAAAAGCGTCTGAGGAGAAGCGTAAACTTGCCAATATGCCATTTACGACACGGAGTGGCAAGGAACGGCTGAGGCCCTGGCCTATGTTCATGGCTAGTGGTTCAGCTTCACATGAGGATGGAAGCACTCATCCTCTCGCTAGAAAAAAGAAAAGACTTGCGGCAAAAGCACAGCAAAGAACTGTGCGTTCTTCGAAATCCCAAATCCCAAAGGAGAGTCCAATTGTGTCGGTTGCGATGCCTGACCTTCCCAACACTGGACGGGAAGAGCTTGCGCCTTCCACCATTTGCACGCCCCCTGCAAGTGTTGAAAGGAGCACCCGCAGTCCAGTTCCTGATAGTGAAATTGAAGATGTCAGTGTTGAAGTACACCAGGATGAGGATATGGGTGTTGCTTGGGCTGGGGAGGAAATTGACAAGGAGGATTCTGATGGTGAGGTGGTTTGTTTAAGTGAGGCACCCGGGTAGACACCTGTTGTCCGTGGGAGGAATATGGCCATTGACATGCCTGGTGAAAATACCAAAAAAAATCAGCTCTTCAGTGTGGAAGTATTTCAACAGAAATGCGGACAACAGGTGTCAAGCCGTGTGTTGCCTTTGTCAAGCTGTAATAAGTAGGGGTAAGGACGTTAACCACCTCGGAACATCCTCCCTTATACGTCACCTGCAGCGCATTCATAATAAGTCAGTGACAAGTTCAAAAACTTTGGGCGACAGCGGAAGCAGTCCACTGACCAGTAAATCCCTTCCTCTTGTAACCAAGCTCGCGCAAACCACACCACCAACTCCCTCAGTGTCAATTTACTCCTTACCCAGGAAAGCCAATAGTCCTGCAGGCCATGTCACTGGCAAGTCTGACGAGTCCTCTCCTGCCTGGGATTCCTCCGATGCATCCTTGAGTGTAACGCCTACTGCTGCTGGCGCTGCTGTTGTTGCTGCTGGGAGTCGATCGTCATCCCAGAGGGGAAGTCGGAAGACCACTTGTACTACTTCCAGTAAGCAATTGACTGTCCAACAGTCCTTTGCGAGGAAGATGAAATATCACAGCAGTCATCCTGTTGCAAAGCGGATAACTGAGGCCTTGACAACTATGTTGGTGTTAGACGTGCGTCCGGTATCCGCCGTTAGTTCACAGGGAACTAGACAATTTCTTGAGGTAGTGTGCCCCCGTTACCAAATACCATCTAGGTTCCACTTCTCTAGGCAGGCGATACCGAAAATGTACACGGACGTCAGAAAAAGACTCACCAGTGTCCTAAAAAATGCAGTTGTACCCAATGTCCACTTAACCACGGACATGTGGACAAGTGGAGCAGGGCAGACTCAGGACTACATGACTGTAACAGCCCATTGGGTAGATGTATTGCCTCCCGCTGCAAGAACAGCAGCGGCGGCACCAGTAGCAGCATCTCGCAAACGCCAACTCGTTCCTAGGCAGGCTACGCTTTGTATCACCGCTTTCCAGAATACGCACACAGCTAAAAACCTCTTACGGCAACTGAGGAAGATCATCGCAGAATGGCTTACCCCAATTGGACTCTCCTGGGGATTTGTGGCATCGGACAACGCCAGCAATATTGTGCGTGCATTACATCTGGGCAAATTCCAGCACGTCCCATGTTTTGCACATACCTTGAATTTGGTGGTGCAGAATTATTTAAAAAACGACAGGGGCGTGCAAGAGATGCTGTCGGTGGCCAGAAGAATTGCGGGCCACTTTCGGCGTGCAGGCACCGCGTACAGAAGACTGGAGCACCACCAAAAAAACCTGAACCTGCCCTGCCATCATCTGAAGCAAGAGGTGGTAACGAGGTGGAATTCAACCCTCTATATGCTTCAGAGGATGGAGGAGCAGCAAAAGGCCATTCAAGCCTATACATCTGCCCACGATATAGGCAAAGGAGGTGGAATGCACCTGTCTCAAGCGCAGTGGAGAATGATTTCAACGTTGTGCAAGGTTCTGCTGCCCTTTAAACTTGCCACACGTGAAGTCAGTTCAGACACTGCCAGCCTGAGTCAGGTCATTCCCCTAATCAGGCTTTTGCAGAAGAAGCTGGAGGCATTGAAGGAGGAGCTAAAACAGAGCGATTCCGCTAGGCATGTGGGACTTGTGGATGGAGCCCTTCATTCGCTTAACCAGGATTCACGTGTGGTCAATCTGTTGAAATCAGAGCACTACATTTTGGCCACCGTGCTCGATCCTAGATTTAAAACCTACGTTGGATCTCTCTTTCCCGCAGACACAAGTCTGCAGGGGTTCAAAGAACTGCTGGTGAGAAAATTGTCAAGTCAAGCGGAACGCGACCTGTCAACATCTCCTCCTTCACGTTCTCCCGCAACTGGGGGTGCGAGGAAAAGGCTACGAATTCCGAGCCCACCCGCTGGCGGTGATGCAGGGAAGTCTGGAGCGACTGCTGATGCTGACATCTGGTCCGGACTGAAGGACCTGCCAACGATTACTGACATGTCGTCTACTGTCACTGCATATGATTCTCTCACCATTGAAAGAATGGTGGAGGATTATATGAGTGACCGCATCCAAGTAGGCACGTCAGACAGTCCGTACGTATACTGGCAGGGAAAAGAGGCAATTTGGAGGCCCTTGCACAAACTGGCTTTATTCTACCTAAGTTGCCCTCCCTCCAGTGTGTACTCCAAAAGAGTGTTTAGTGCCGCCGCTCACCTTATCAGCAATCGGCGTACGAGGTTACTTCCAGAAAATGTGGAGAAGATGATGTTCATTAAAATGAATTATAATCAATTCCTCCATGGAGACATTCACCAGCAGCAATTGCCTCCAGAAAGTACCTGAGATGGTGGATTCCAGTGGGGACGAATTAATAATCTGTGAGGAGGGGGATGTACACAGTGAAAGGGGTGATGAATCGGAGGATGAGGAGGAGGTGGACATCTTGCCTCTGTAGAGCCAGTTTGTGCAAGGAGAGATTGATTGCTTCTTTTTTGGTGGGGGCCCAAACCAACCAGTCATTTCAGTCACAGTCGTGTGGCAGACCCTGTCACTGAAATGATGGGTTCGTTAAAGTGTGCATGTCCTGTTTATACAACATAAGGGTGGGTGGGAGGGCCCAAGGACAACTCCATCTTGCACCTCTTTTTTCTTTAATTTTTCTTTGCGTCATGTGCTGTTTGGGGAGTATTTATTGGAAGGGCCATCCTGCGTGACACTGCAGTGCCACTCCTAGATGGGCCAGGTGTTTGTGTCGGCCACTTGTGTCGCTTAGCTTAGCCATCCAGCGACCTCGGTGCAAATTTTAGGACTAAAAATAATATTGTGAGGTGTGAGGTGTTCAGAATAGACTGAAAATGAGTGTAAATTATGGTTATTGAGGTTAATAATACTATGGGATCAAAATGACCCCCAAATTCAATGATTTAAGCTGTTTTTTAGGGTTTTTTGAAAAAAACACCCGAATCCAAAACACACCCGAATCCGACAAAAAAATTTCGGTGAGGTTTTGCCAAAACGCGTTCGAACCCAAAACACGGCGGCGGAACCGAACCCAAAACCAAAACACAAAACCCGAAAAATGTCCGGTGCACATCACTAACACTAGCCCTGTGCTGGGCGTCCCCCCGCATGTCAGAGAATCTGATCATAAATGTGCTAAATTTAGCACATCTAGGATCAGGTCTGAATCACCCCCATGGAACAAAAAAAAGGCCCAAATTATGTGATTTTAGTTTTGGTTGTCAATTTTTGAAAACAAAAAAACAAAACCAGTCACGGCAGTTTGGCAAAAACCAAATACAAAGCCGGATGACGAATCAGGGCCAATTGCAAATCCAGCAAAAATGGTCCTGTGCACATCTCTAGTAATATTCTAATACCTTATTGAGTTTGCTAGCATTGTATGCCTAGGGATGTGCTGATATGAGACATTCCCTTTAACTCCTGTTTTATCGAGTTTAATAAATTATTCCTGTAGTTTAGCTGGTCATTCAAAACTTGGGATCAGTGCTACCATATGGTCCATACTGGTCTGCACATGTGCACTGATGTTGCTTGCTAACTGGTAGCTGCATTAGAAGTTGTTGCATTCCACAGGAGTAGCTAGCTGCTTATATCCAGTTTTGCATTCCACATGGCACAGTTCGGGAGCACCAGTGCCACATTTTACATATGGTACCCTGAGGTTACCGGCAGAGAGGTGCATCTCTGCCTGACCGATTACGTGACTTAAGTGTTGAACAGTGTATTGTTGCTATAGGATGTGATACCACTACCAGGCAGGCCATGTGGTCCAAATTAAACTACTGTACATGTAGTTTGCTGTCTTTTTGTACATTATTCTGTTGGTATAAACATACTTGCCTACTCTCCCTCATTCTGCAGGAGACTCCCTGAAATAGAAGAAATCTCCCAAACTCCCTGAATAGTCCAGCAATCTCACTGATTGCACCTTAACCCCTGATGGGGGGTAAGGTAGAGAATAGAATAACAGTTGGTAAGAGTAATTCTAGAAAGGCACTTGTAAATAATGGTAAGTTACCATTAAAGCAAAAGGGCAAAGGAAATATTAACATAAAATGTCTGCTTGCGAAAGCAAGAAGCCTATCAGGTAAAATGGGGGAATTGGAATGGCATGTATCAAAAAATCAGTATGATATTATAGGTATTACGGAAACATGGTGGGACGACTCTCACGACTAGGTTACTAATTTGGAGGGATATTCACTTCTCAGGAGGGACAGGGCTACCAAAAGGGGAGGAGGGGTTTGTCTCTATGTAAAACCATCTCTAAAACCAAACTTAATATATGTTATTTACGAGGGGACTGGTGATAATGTGGAATCACTATGGGTTGAGATCACTAGTGGGGGCACTGAAATAAAGAAACTAGTCATTGGCACATGCTACAAGCAACCAGATATTAGCATACGTGACGAGGAACTGCTCTCATAGCAAATTGAAAAAGCTGCGGGAATGGGGGACATCCTAGTGTTAGGGGATTTTTAACTATCCGGGTATAAACTGGAGTAATGATTCATGTGTAATAATTAGGAGCAGCAGGATTCTAAACACATTAAAGGATCAATACTTGTCTCAATTAGTCGAGGACCCAACCAGAGGTTATAATGTTCTGGACCAAGTTATTACCAATAATGTGGACATTATATCAAACATTACAGTTGGGGAGACCTTGGGAAACAGTGATCACTATATGATCACATTCAGCATCAGTTTCAAGAAACATAGCTATAAGGAATCAACAAAAACATTCAACTTTGGAAAAGCTAACTTCAATATGCTAAACGACATTGACTGGGAAGTTTTGTTTCATAGTAAAGACACATCGGAAATGTGGGATGCTTTAAAAGGGTTGCTTGATAGCAATATTCACAAATTCATACCCTTGGGCAGTAAATGCAAGAGTAATAGACTCAAATCAATGTGGCTTAATAAGGATGTCAAAGAAGCAATGGCTAAAAAGAGGTGTTCTTTTAAAGCATTTAAAACTAATGGAGGGGAGGAGTCATTCCAGTATTACAAAGAATGCAATAAAAGATGCAAAAAAGTAATAAGGGCAGCTACAATTGTAAACGAAAAACAAATTGCTATAGAGAATAAAGCCAATTCCAAAGAGTTTTATAAATACATAAACATTAAAGGGTTAAAAAAATAGAACATAGGCCCATTAAAAGATGAACTGCGAGCCTTGGAAACGATGTCAAAATAAAAGCGGATATACTGAACAGCTTTTTTTCACCAGGGAGGATCAGACGGTGTTAGTAGTGCATAACGACAGTGAAGGTAATGATTCTTGGCTAGATGCTTGTTTAAGTGAGGAAATAGTCCTGGAGAGACTAAGCAACATAAAGATTAATAAATCACCGGGACCAAATGGTTTTCCTACGAGGGTTATTATGGAGCTTAAGGCACAGCTTGCAAGACCCTTATAATTGATTTTCTATAGTTCCATTAAATTGGGTATGGTACCGATGGATTGGCGTATAGCTGAGGTAGTGCCATTATTTAAAAAGGGTTCTAAAAATCATCCTGGGTACTATAGACCAGTTAGTTTAACCTCTATAGTGGGTAAAATATTGGAAGGAATTTTGAGGGATAGCTTAGAGGATTATCTGCGGAATACTAAGTTTATGAGCAGGAGTTACCATGGGTTTGTGAGCGACAGATCATGTCAAACTAACTTAATTAGCTTCTACGACGAAGTGAGCGATAATCTTAACCAGGGAAAAGCAGTGGATGTGGTCTATTTAGATTTTGCAAAAGCCTTCAATACAGTGCCTCACAAGAGACTGATCATCAAATTAAGGGAACTTGGCCTAGGATACACTATTTGTACATGGATAGGTAATTGGCTGGATAACAGGGTACAACGAGTAGTGGTCAATAAGATGTTCTCCAGCTGGGCACTAGTAGTCAGCGGTATACCACAAGGGTCCATATTTGGTCCGCTACTGTTCAATATATGTATTAATGACCTAGGAATAGGCCTGGGAAGCATAGTATCAATCTTTGCAGATGATACTAAACTGTGTAAGGTAATTAATTCAGAAATAGATGTGGAGTCTCTACAGAATGACTTATTTAAACTTGAATTCTGGGTGTCTAAATGGGGAATGAGGTTCAATATTGAAAAATGCAAAGCTATGCATTTTGGGATTAAAAACAAACTTGCATCCTATTCACTTAATGGGTAAAATATAGGGGTATCAGTAGCGGAAAAAGATTTGGGGGTCCTCATAGATAATACACTCAATAGCAGTACACAGTGTCAAAATGCAGTGAAGAAGACAAGTAAAGTCCTTGCTTGCATAAAACGGGGTATTGAGACCAGGGACGAGGATGTAATCATGCCGCTGTACAAATCATTGGTACGTCCGCACCTGGAATATTGTGTTCAGTTTTTGGCACCATATTATAAAAAAGATATTGGAGAACTCGAAAGAGTTCAAAGGCGTGCTACTAAACTGATTAAAGGGTTAGAGACACTGGAGTACGAGGAAAGGCTAACTATGTTAAATATGTATACTCTAGAAAAGAGGCATCTAAGAGGAGATATTATTAATATCTTCAAATATGTAAAGGGTCATTACAAGGAGTTAGCAGGGGATTTGTTTATTAATAGAACTCTGTATAGGACACATGGACACTCACTGAGGTTAGAGGAGAGAAAATTCCATACAAAACGTAGGAAGGGGTTCTTCAGGGCAATAAAGATTTGGAACTCCCTGCTGGAGAAGGTAATAATGGCGGACTCTGTAAATGCATTCAAAATCAGATTGGACAGCTTTCTAGCTGAAAACAGTATAACCTGGGCAGAGTCAAGGTCTGCAGAAGCATGACCGGAACACCAACTGTCAGTGCAGTGCTATATGCTGGAAGTCCAACTGCACTAAGTGAGTGTAATAATTCCACTCATACTGTATAGTCATTTTGGACAGGTTGGTATTGGGTGATCGGTGGTTGGGAGACTGGCGGTCACCATACCGACGCCGGGATTCCGTCTGTCAGATGGCCAGCATGGGGGATTTCGGCCAGCACAACAAAGACCCTTGCGGGCTCGTTGCGCTTGCCACAGGTTCTATCCCACTCTATGGGAATAGTCCCTGTTGCTCGGCATGCCAACTGGCGGGCTAGTCAGTGTTCATGATGCCAGCGCTGGTATTGTAACCGCATCCTTTTTGGACTTGAGGAGCCTGCACACTGCAAGCATCTGGTTGTTCATTTATTGTTCCTCTCCCTGATGTTAGATCGAGACCATACATACCTCAGTCCTTTTCTAGGTCACTAAGCTATACAACAGTGAAAATGTGATATAAATTCATACAGTAGTTTTTGTGTGATGCCAGAACGTACAGACACAGTCTAAATTTCACTTTTTTTTGTCTCCATGGTCCATAAACAGTCCCTAGAAGTATAATTCTCAATAAAAAAATGTCTATGTACAGACACAACCCTTACAGTTTTATTATATGTATATATTTTTATTGTAGGGTGTCCCTATTTATCTTTGGCTATGTAAGGCTTTGTGTGAACCCAATTTCCACTGTTGTTATGTTGTTTATTACTGTTCCAGTGTTTCAATGATAACCTCATTTAAGGACAAAACGATGAAAACTAGTGTGCCCTGAGCAGTCTCCAGGTGTGCCGCCATAGAAGCACATGCAGGCCCGTCAGTGTTTTGCCGTTACTGAGGCCCTGGAACGATCAATACTGCTGGGTTTAGTGGTTGCAGAGCCAGTTCTTATTTAGGACCCGGGCAGTGTTGGGCTCTTCTGGCTTTCTCAGATGTGGCTCAGGCGTTACCTATGGAGAAGCTGTAACATGACATCATAGGACATGCAACTGCACCATGCATCACCATTATATTTGAATGTGCCTTGGCAATACTTAAATCTTGTTCAGTGTGCCGCGAGATGTAAAGGGTTGAAAGACTCTGGCACTGCTCCTGATTGGCTTCTGGTCCGTGAACACGGACCGGCACCTGATTTAAGATACCCGTGCCATCGCCGGAGATTGGACTGGGGAGCAAGAGAGGTGTGCGCTGTGCTCTCCTGCCCTCGATGCAAGCAAGGTGGTTGGGCCGCAAAAGGACCCCTGCCCGCGGGCCACAAAAGGATGCGGTAGGAGCTGCGAGTTTGACACCCCTGCCCTAGAGTTTCAGAATTTCTGTCATGGCACCCCAAGACCATAGTTTCTTAGTGAGAAATTTAGAAAAAAATATAAAATGAAGTAAATAGTGTTTATAATATGTTAACCTTAGGTTCAGTTATGTGGTGAAGGACTGGTTTTGCCGATTAAATTCACTATAAGCAATTTGAATTGTTCATGGACCACCAAACTACAGCACCACTGCAAGGCCTCCCCTATACCCCCCCCCCTTCTCACCTTTCCCAAGGAACCCCAGGGTCTCACGGCCCCCTGTATGGAAACTACTGCCATAAAATAAACGTATTTTTATAACTACATGTAATACACCTTAGATCTCAGTTCCTTTAAGGTTTTATATCCTTGTATACAGTAAACTACACATATTTGAAAATCCTACACCAGGCACAAGTAATAATTCAGATGCGTTGTTGACCGGCGGCCGGGATCCTGGTGGTCAGCATACCGATGACAGGATCCTGACTGCCAGAATGCCGGGAGAGGGGCAAGCAAAATGAAGCCCCTTGCTGTGGGCTTCACGCTGCGAGCTTGGTGGCTTGCTGCGCTTGCCACAGGTTCTATTCCCTCTCTATGGGTGTCATGGACACCAACTAGTGGGAATAGTCCTTGGCCCCACTGACTGCATTCGGTGGCCGGGATCCCGGTGGTGGTAAGCTGACCGCCGGGATGGTGACTACATCCCATTTAGATGACTATGTGGGAGTTTTAGCATTATTATCCTATTTGTATATAAAAAGTGTTGAAAGGGGAGAGCGCTACTGCGCAGATTCCATACTGTTCCTTCAGGAAGGCTTCACTCCCTGTACCAAGATGGCTGCTGACCTAAATCCTGCACATAAATGCGGCGGCATCTTGTCAATGTCTTAGAGCATCACAGTGGGAGACAGTAGTTTTTCACTTAACTCCTCAGAGACCTGAGATTATCAGAGATCCACAACACTTCCAGTGATCCTGCCGAATTACACCCCTCTCATCTCAGCCTCCGCTCAGTGAGAACCAGTGTGTAACAGTGATTAAGTGGGGTTCATAGAAATATTTTATGCAATTCACAGTATGAGCTTACCATCTTCAGAGTGTTGGAGAATTATTATACATTTTTATTTTTTGGTCAGAGAATTTTTTTTTATTATTTTATAATGTAACTGGACCCTGTATTGTTATTTTCCCCTCAGCTCACTTTAAAATAGATATAAAGGAGAAAGATATCTAAAAGCAATTATAGAGTAAGACCATTTTCCTTACTGCGTAAGCTGCAAACTAGGTGTCCTGTTAGTTGCTTTTCATTTTACCTTTGTATGCCTTACTGCCATGTTTTACTTATAGCACAGTGTAATCTATGTAGTGGACCCAAAATGGCTGCCTCACATGGTACTCTCTTGTGTAGAATAAACAATGCATGGTTTTAAACTCTCCTAATATATTTGTCTCCCTAAGTATGTGTAATTTCTTCACCTTTTGAGAGAATTTATTTATTAAGACAACTTCAAGCAAAATATATTTAAAAAATAAATGTCTATTTTTATTTTAAGCAAAATGTAGCCTATTTTTGTTCTACTACTACTACTACTACTTCTTCTTCTTCTTCTTCTTCTTCTTCTTCTTCTTCTCCTTCTTCTTCTTTGTCTTCCTCTTCTTCTTTAAAAACACCACACCGTCTTTAAGAAAAAAGTTTATTAGTCAGGGTCTTCACCTGGGGGCGGCAGCCTTTAAGTTCTTTAGCATGGCTGCCGCCTTCCCAGGGCTTCCAGCTTCTTCACCTGGTGGGCGGCGGCTGTTAAGCTCTTTTGCATAGCACTTGGAGAACCACAATTGTTAGCATGTCCGGACATAAAGGGCCCCCTGGCACCTGTAAAGAAAATATTAAAATAAAAACACCACACCGTCTTTAATTTTTTTTTTTATTAGTCAGGGTCTTCACCTGGGGACGGCGGCATTTAAGCACTTTTGCATGGCCACTGCCTCTCCAGGGCTTCCGCCGTCTTCACCTGGGGGGCCGCCGCCTCCCCAGGGCTTCCGTCGTCTTTCTCCGGCGTCTTCACCTGGGAGGCAGCGGCCTTTAAGCTCTTTTGCATGGCTGCCGCCTTCCCGGGGCTTCCAGCGTCTACACCTGGTGGATGGTGGCTGTTAAGCTTTTTTGCATAGCACTTGGAGAACCACAAGTGCCAGCATGTCCGGACATAAAGGGCCCACTGGCACCTGTAGTCCACCTGTAAAAAAAATATTAAAATAAAAACACCACTCCGTATTTAAAAAAAAGTTTATTAGTCAGGGTCTTCACCTGGGGGCGGCGGCCTTTAAGCTTTTTTGCATGGCTGCCGCCTCTACAGGGCTTCCGGCGCCTTCACCTGGGGGGCCGCCGCCTCCCCAGGGCTTCCAGCGTCTTCACCGGGGAGGCAGCGGCCTTTAAGCTCTTTTGCATGGCTTCCGCCTTCCCAGGGATTCCAGCGTCTTCACCTGGTGGGCGGCAGCCGTTAAGCTCTTTTGCATAGCACTTGGAGAACCACAAGTGCCAGCATGTCCGGACATAAAGGGCCCGCTGGCACCTGTAGTCCACCTGTAAAGAAAATATTAAAATAAAAACACCACACCATCTTTAAAAAAAAGTTTATTATTCAGGGTCTTCACCTGGGGGCGGCGGCCTTTAAGCTCGTTTGCATGGCTACAGCCCATCCAGGACTTCCAGCGTCTTCTTTCTTAAGGAGCTCTTCCGCCGTCGGACTGACGCCGATGCCTTATATAAGTCAGCCGGAGGGGCCGGGGTGATGACGCAGCGAGCCGTGATTGGCTCGTGGTTGCCATCTTGAATTTAAAAAATGACGCTGAGGTGCCATTTTTGAAATTGGTACTGCTCCGCTGCCAAACTCTGCAGAATGGCAGTGCCACTAATACTCTCACTGCCACCAATGCCCACACCTCCGCGCATCCATATAGTGATGGCAGCGGATCCAGTGACGGATCCTCTGGCCAATCACTGTGGCCTCACTGACAGGGGTGTGCTTTCATGGGTTGAAAGCACGTCCCTGTATGAAAGCAGCACCTCTAATGGTGCCGCTTTCCCATGCATTTCCAATGGACTTTTAATACCCATGGCTAGCCCCCCCCCCCCCCCCCGCTCCCACACCCTTCCCCATTCACACTGGGAGGCACCACGATCGGTGCCTCCCAAACACATTTAAACAGGGATAATGATTAGATTAATATAAAGGAGATACTTATGACACAGAATACAGTATGTGTCATAAGTATCTTCTTTATATTATTTTAATCATTAATGACAGGGGAGGCACTGCCTCCCCTGCCTTCCCTGACTGCACGTCCCTGGTTTGCCCAGACCACCCGCCCTCCAACTAACCTTGCCTAACCCAGTCTTCCCATCTGTCACCTCAAATCTGATATCTTGACCTATTTACCCGGCAGGAGAAAAACGCACCTATACGTCAATGGTAAGAGAGTGAAAAAAGAGAGCAAGAAATGAGTGGGGCATGGAGAGCCCACCGGGGGAATGCAGAGGTAAAGGCCCATGCTTAGGGGTGTGGCCTGCTGCCACAGAGGCTTGGCTAACATGGTATAGGGCCCATGATAAATATATATAGTAAATACTGCTAGTACATGCATGATAATGTACCAGATTAATAACTGCAATGCACTGTAGATAATATGTATAATGTACAATTCAAGTGCACAGACGGGACCTGATCCATAGACGAGGAGGTGGGCCCCCAGACAGTAGGGCCCACCGGTGGTTTCCCCTGTACCCCTATGGGTTATGACTGTCCCCCTCCCCCCACACTCCCTAAGTGGGAATGAGGGGGGAGGGGGACAGTCATAACCACCATAGCATTCATTTCTGACGCTAACAGGAATTACAACTGTACAAATGTAGCTATTCTCGTTGTGGCTACATCTTAAGGCGATTGCGCCTTGCTAGTCGCGACCGCACCGCGTACATCTGGACATCTAAGACATGTGTGTGCCCCATTCACATGGATGGGGGCGGCAAATGCCGCAACTCGACATAGCTAGGCACAGGTGCGCATTGCTGCGTCGAGGGTGCACGTTTCCCTCAGATGTAGCCATGATCAGCATGGCTACATCTGTATATAGTATTGGATAAAAACAAAGGTAATGATTAAAGCACAATTTAATTCTCTTACATCTCTACATATTAATAAAAATGGATCAGCGTGCAACACTGGCACACTGGGATTTAGGCAGGCAGAGAGAGAGAGAGTAAAGCACCCTTCATATATCTCCAATGGCCCATTTGCAGCCGCTTGTGGATGTTAAGTAATGGCACTGTCCCAGTAGGTGTGATATTTTGTTTTTATCCAATACTATGCTATCCCCAAGGTCGTAAGTCATATATTATAATAGTCATGCTAAACGTCTGCCGACGATTCAAAATAAGCTGCTCTTATCTTTGTCCAGTCACTAACCTTCTACCAGTGTGCTATGCCGTGCCAGGCCTCTGAAAGCATATGCAAGAGACAGCAACAGCATAGCCCTGACATAGGCAGTTTCCATTATGACATCACAGCATGACCTCACACAACCCACCAGACCGGCTAAGACTGGTTATTTCTGGTTTGAGGCCCTTGTCTTTTACATGACTGACCTAAGGGAAATGTGACTTAAAATGATTACATGAGAAAAATTTTATTACTGCCATTTGCCATCAGTTTTGCTCACTTAGGTGGTCATTCCGAGTTGTTCGCTCGTTGGCGATTTTTGTTATTTTGCGATTTTCCGCTTACTGCGCATGCGCAATGTAAATTTGCTATGCAGTTAGGTATTTTACTCACGGCATTACAAGGTTTTTTCTTCGTTCTGGTGATCGGAATGTGATTGACAGGAAGTGGGTGTTTCTGGGCGGAAACTGGCCGTTTTGTGGGTGTGTTGGAAAAAACGCTACCGTTTCTGGGAAAAACGCGGGAGTGGCTGGAGAAATGGGGGAGTGTCTGGGCGAATGCTGGGTGTGTTTGTGACGTCAAACCAGGAACGAAACTGACTGAAATGATCGCAATGGCTAAGTCCGGAGCTACTCAGAAACTGCTAAGAAAGGTCTATTCGCAATATTGCGAATCCGTCGGTCGCAATTTTGAGAAGCTAAGATTCACACCCAGTAGGCGGCGACTTAGCGTGTGTAAAGCTGCTAAAAGCAGCTTGCGAGCGAACAACTCGGAATGAGGGCCTTAGTGGCATCTAATCTTGTGATGTATATTTTATATTTTACAAATAGAGCCTGATTAAGGTTGGATCGCAATCGCAATAAGCGATCCAACGGTAAAAATTGCTAAGAGGATGCGGGATCCTGCGCAGGGCCCATCCTGCGCATGCGCCTGCATTTTCTACGGCGCCCCACAGAAAATGCGATTGCTTCTGCCTGTCTATGAGGCAGAGATGGTCACGGGGGGGAGGCAACGCTCCATTTCAAAGACGGAGATGGAGTATTGCGGGGACGAGACTTCAAAACAGGGGCGGCAACGGAGAAACAGGGGGCGTAGTCGGTGCAGCTGCATGACATCACACGCAGCCGATGCTATCACAAAAATGGCTGTGGGTCTCATGCGGGCGCCTAACATGTGGGGCATACTAGCCCTGTGCTGGGCGCCCCCCCCGCATGTCAGAGAATCTGATCATAAATGTGCTAAATTTAGCACATCTAGGATCAGGTCTGAATCACCCCCATGGAACAAAAAAAAAGGCCCAAATTATGTGATTTTAGTTTTGTTTGTCAATTTTTGAAAACAAAAAAACAAAACCAGTTACGGCAGTTTGGCAAAAACCAAATACAAAGCCGGATGACGAATCAGGGCCAATTGCAAATCCAGCAAAAATGGTCCTGTGCACATCTCTAGTAATATTCTAATACCACATTGAGTTTGCTAGCATTGTATGCCTAGGGATGTGCTGATATGAGACATTCCTTTTAACTCCTGTTTTATTGAGTTTAATAAATTATTCCTGTAGTTTAGCTGGTCATTCTAAACTTGGGATCAGTGCTACCATATGGTCCCTACTGGTCTGCACATGTGCACTGATGTTGCTTGCTAACTGGTAGCTGCATTAGAAGTTGTTGCATTCCACAGGAGTAGCTAGCTGCTTATATCCAGTTTTGCGTTCCACATGGCACAGTTCGGGAGCACCAGTGCCACATTTTACATATGGTACCCTGAGGTTACCGGCAGAGAGGTGCATCTCTGCCTGACCGATTATGTGACTTAAGTGTTGAACAGCGTATTGTTGCTATAGGATGTGATACCACTACCAGGCAGGCCATGTGGTCCAAATTAAACTACTGTACATGTAGTTTGCTGTCTTTTTGTACATTATTCTGTTGGTATAAACATACTTGCCTACTCTCCCTCATTCTGCAGGAGACTCCCTGAAATAGAAGAAATCTCCCAAACTCCCTGAATAGTCCAGCAATCTCACTGATTGCACCTTAACCCCTGATGGGGGGTAAGGTAGAGAATAGAATAACAGTTGGTAAGAGTAATTCTAGAAAGGCACTTGTAAATAATGGTAAGTTACCATTAATGCAAAAGGGCAAAGGAAATATTAACATAAAATGTCTGCTTGCGAAAGCAAGAAGCCTATCAGGTAAAATGGGGGAATTGGAATGGCATGTATCAAAAAATCAGTATGATATTATAGGTATTACGGAAACATGGTGGGACGACTCTCACGACTAGGTTACTAATTTGGAGGGATATTCACTTCTCAGGAGGGACAGGGCTACCAAAAGGGGAGGAGGGGTTTGTCTCTATGTAAAACCATCTCTAAAACCAAACTTAATATATGTTATTTACGAGGGGACTGGTGATAATGTGGAATCACTATGGGTTGAGATCACTAGTGGGGGCACTGAAATAAAGAAACTAGTCATTGGCACATGCTACAAGCAACCAGATATTAGCATACGTGACGAGGAACTGCTCTCACAGCAAATTGAAAAAGCTGCGGGAATGGGGGACATCCTAGTGTTAGGGGATTTTTAACTATCCGGGTATAAACTGGAGTAACGATTCATGTGTAAAAATTAGGAGCAGCAGGGTTCTAAACACATTAAAGGATCAATACTTGTCTCAATTAGTCGAGGACCCAACCAGAGGTTATAATGTTCTGGATCAAGTTATTACCAATAATGTGGACATTATATCAAACATTACAGTTGGGGAGACCTTGGGAAACAGTGATCACTATATGATCACATTCAGCATCAGTTTCAAGAAACATAGCTATAAGGAATCAACAAAAACATTCAACTTTAGAAAAGCTAACTTCAATATGCTAAACGACATTGACTGGGAAGTTTTGTTTCATAGTAAAGACACATCGGAAATGTGGGATGCTTTAAAAGGGTTGCTTGATAGCAATATTCACAAATTCATACCCTTGGGCAGTAAATGCAAGAGTAATAGACTCAAATCAATGTGGCTTAATAAGGATGTCAAAGAAGCAATGGCTAAAAAGAGGTGTTCTTTTAAAGCATTTAAAACTAATGGAGGGGAGGAGTCATTCCAGTATTACAAAGAATGCAATAAAAGATGCAAAAAAGTAATAAGGGCAGCTACAATTGTAAACGAAAAACAAATTGCTATAGAGAATAAAGCCAATTCCAAAGAGTTTTATAAATACATAAACATTAAAGGGTTAAATAAATAGAACATAGGCCCACTAAAAGATGAACTGAGAGCCTTGGAAACGATGTCAAAATAAAAGCGGATATACTGAACGGCTTTTTTTCACCAGGGAGGATCAGACGGTGTTAGTAGTGCATAACGACAGTGAAGGTAATGATTCTTGGCTAGATGCTTGTTTAAGTGAGGAAATAGTCCTGGAGAGACTAAGCAACATAAAGATTAATAAATCACCGGGACCAAATGGTTTTCATACGAGGGTTATTATGGAGCTTAAGGCACAGCTTGCAAGACCCTTATACTTGATTTTCTATAGTTCCATTAAATCGGGTATGGTACCGATGGATTGGCGTATAGCTGAGGTAGTGCCATTATTTAAAAAGGGTTCTAAAAATCATCCTGGGTACTATAGACCAATTAGTTTAACCTCTATAGTGGGTAAAATATTGGAAGGAATTTTGAGGGATAGCATAGAGGATTATCTGCGGAATACTAAGTTTATGAGCAGGAGTTACCATGGGTTTGTGAGCGACAGATCATGTCAAACTAACTTAATTAGCTTCTACGACGAAGTGAGCGATAATCTTAACCAGGGAAAAGCAGTGGATATGGTCTATTTAGTTTTGCAAAAGCCTTCAATACAGTGCCTCACAAGAGACTGATCAACAAATTAAGGGAACTTGGCCTAGGATACACTATTTGTACATGGATAGGTAATTGGCTGGATAACAGGGTACAACGAGTAGTGGTCAATGAGATGTTCTCCAGCTGGGCACTAGTAGTTAGCGGTATACCACAAGGGTCCATATTTGGTCCGCTACTGTTCAATATATGTTTTGTTTCATAGTAAAGACACATCGGAAATGTGGGATGCTTTAAAAGGGTTGCTTGATAGCAATATTCACAAATTCATACCCTTGGGCAGTAAATGCAAGAGTAATAGACTCAAATCAATGTGGCTTAATAAGGATGTCAAAGAAGCAATGGCTAAAAAGAGGTGTTCTTTTAAAGCATTTAAAACTAATGGAGGGGAGGAGTCATTCCAGTATTACAAAGAATGCAATAAAAGATGCAAAAAAGTAATAAGGGCAGCTACAATTGTAAACGAAAAACAAATTGCTATAGAGAATAAAGCCAATTCCAAAGAGTTTTATAAATACATAAACATTAAAGGGTTAAATAAATAGAACATAGGCCCATTAAAAGATGAACTGCGAGCCTTGGAAACGATGTCAAAATAAAAGCGGATATACTGAACGGCTTTTTTTCACCAGGGAGGATCAGACGGTGTTAGTAGTGCATAACGACAGTGAAGGTAATGATTCTTGGCTAGATGCTTGTTTAAGTGAGGAAATAGTCCTGGAGAGACTAAGCAACATAAAGATTAATAAATCACCGGGACCAAATGGTTTTCATACGAGGGTTATTATGGAGCTTAAGGCACAGCTTGCAAAGACCCTTATACTTGATTTTCTATAGTTCCATTAAATCGGGTATGGTACCGATGGATTGGCGTATAGCTGAGGTAGTGCCATTATTTAAAAAGGGTTCTAAAAATCATCCTGGGTACTATAGACCAATTAGTTTAACCTCTATAGTGGGTAAAATATTGGAAGGAATTTTGAGGGATAGCATAGAGGATTATCTGCGGAATACTAAGTTTATGAGCAGGAGTTACCATGGGTTTGTGAGCGACAGATCATGTCAAACTAACTTAATTAGCTTCTACGACGAAGTGAGCGATAATCTTAACCAGGGAAAAGCAGTGGATATGGTCTATTTAGTTTTGCAAAAGCCTTCAATACAGTGCCTCACAAGAGACTGATCAACAAATTAAGGGAACTTGGCCTAGGATACACTATTTGTACATGGATAGGTAATGGGCTGGATAACAGGGTACAACGAGTAGTGGTCAATGAGATGTTCTCCAGCTGGGCACTAGTAGTCAGCGGTATACCACAAGGGTCCATATTTGGTCCGCTACTGTTCAATATATGTATTAATGACCTAGGAATAGGCCTGGGAAGCATAGTATCAATCTTTGCAGATGATACTAAACTGTGTAAGGTAATTAATTCAGAAATAGATGTGGAGTCTCTACAGAATGACTTATTTAAACTTGAATTCTGGGTGTCTAAATGGGGAATGAGGTTCAATATTGAAAAATGCAAAGCTATGCATTTTGGGATTAAAAACAAACTTGCATCCTATTCACTTAATGGGGAAAATATAGGGGTATCAGTAGTGGAAAAAGATTTGGGGGTCCTCATAGATAATACACAGTGTCAAAATGCAGTGAAGAAGACAAGTAAAGTCCTTGCTTGCATAAAATGGGGTATTGAGACCAGGGACGAGGATGTAATCATGCCGCTGTACAAATCATTGGTACGTCCGCACCTGGAATATTATGTTCAGTTTTTGGCACCATATTATAAAAAAGATATTGGAGAACTCGAAAGAGTTCAAAGGCGTGCTACTAAACTGATTAAAGGGTTAGAGACACTGGAGTACGAGGAAAGGCTAACTATGTTAAATATGTATACTCTAGAAAAGAGGCGTCTAAGAGGAGATATTGTTAATATCTTCAAATATGTAAAGGGTCATTACAAGGAGTTAGCAGGGGATTTGTTTATTAATAGAACTCTGTATAGGACACATGGACACTCACTGAGGTTAGAGGAGAGAAAATTCCATACAAAACGTAGGAAGGGGTTCTTCAGGGCAATAAAGATTTGGAACTCCCTGCCGGAGAAGGTAATAATGGCGGACTCTGTAAATGCATTCAAAATCAGATTGGACAGCTTTCTAGCTGAAAACAGTATAACCTGGGCAGAGTCAAGGTCTGCAGAAGCATGACCGGAACACCAACTGTCAGTGCAGTGCTATATGCTGGAAGTCCAACTGCACTAAGTGAGTGTAATAATTCCACTCATACTGTATAGTCATTTTGGACAGGTTGGTATTGGGTGATCGGTGGTTGGGAGACTGGCGGTCACCATACCGACGCCGGGATTCCGTCTGTCAGATGGCCAGCAGGGGGGATTTCGGCCAGCACAACAAAGACCCTTGCGGGCTCGTTGCGCTTGCCACAGGTTCTATCCCACTCTATGGGAATAGTCCCTGTTGCTCGGCATGCCAACTGGCGGGCTAGTCAGTGTTCATGATGCCAGCGCTGGTATTGTAACTGCATCCTTTTTGGACTTGAGGAGCCTGCACACTGCAAGCATCTGGTTGTTCATTTATTGTTCCTCTCCCTGATGTTAGATCGAGACCATACATACCTCAATCCTTTTCTAGGTCACTAAGCTATACAACAGTGAAAATGTGATATAAATTCATACAGTAGTTTTTGTGTGATGCCAGAACGTACAGACACAGTCTAAATTTCACTTTTTTTTTGCCTCCATGGTCCATAAACAGTCCCTAGAAGTATAATTCTCAATAAAAAAATGTCTATGTACAGACACAACCCTTACAGTTTTATTATATGTATATATTTTTATTGTAGGGTGTCCCTATTTATCTTTGGCTATGTAAGGCTTTGTGTGAACCCAATTTCCACTGTTGTTATGTTGTTTATTACTGTTCCAGTGTTTCAATGATAACCTCATTTAAGGACAAAACGATGAAAACTAGTGTGCCCTAAGCAGTCTCCAGTTGTGCCGCCATAGAAGCACATCTAGGCCCGTCAGTGTTTTGCCGTTACTGAGGCCCTGGAACGATCAATACTGGTGGGTTTAGTGGTTGCAGAGCCAGTTCTTATTTAGGACCCGGGCAGTGTTGGGCTCTTCTGGCTTTCTCAGATGTGGCTCAGGCGTTACCTATGGAGAAGCTGTAACATGACATCATAGGACATGCAACTGCACCATGCATCACCATTGCATTTGAATGTGCCTTGGCAATACTTAAATCTTGTTCAGTGTGCCGCGAGATGTAAAGGGTTGAAAATCTCTTTGCTACAGTGTCGTCACCACGTTGTTATAAAAACAACAAAAGACGAGCATTGGTAAAGGGGCTGCTGGAGGGGCCTGGCAGAAGCCCCAGTTTGCTACCCCTGCCCAGTATGCCTGTGCTGTAGCCAGTGGCAGTGGCGCCGTCTTCATGGTGATTTCTTTGGGAAGATGGCACTGCACATAGAAAGCAAAGACTCTGGCACTGCTCCTGATTGGCTTCTGGTCCGTGAACACGGACCGGCACCTGATTTAAGATACCCGTGCCTTCGCCGGAGATTGGACTGGGGAGCAAGAGAGGTGTGCGCTGTGCTCTCCTGCCCTCGATGCAAGCAAGGTGGTTGGGCCGCAAAAGGACCCCTGCCCGCGGGCCACAAAAGGATGCGGTAGGAGCTGCGAGTTTGACACCCCTGCCCTAGAGTTTCAGAATTTCTGTCATGGCACCCCAAGACCATAGTTTCTTAGTGAGAAATTTAGAAAAAAATATAAAATGAAGTAAATAGTGTTTATAATATGTTAACCTTAGGTTCAGTTATGTGGTGAAGGACTGGTTTTGCCGATTAAATTCACTATAAGCAATTTGAATTGTTCATGGACCACCAAACTACAGCACCACTGCAAGGCCTCCCCTATCCCCCCACCTTCTCACCTTCCCCAAGGAACCCCAAGGTCTCACGGCCCCCTGTATGGAAACTACTGCCATAAAATAAACTTATTTTTATAACTACATGTAATACACCTTAGATCTCAGTTCCTTTAAGGTTTTATATCCTTGTATACAGTAAACTACACATATTTGAAAATCCTACACCAGGCACAAGTAATAATTCAGATGCGTTGTTGACCGGCGGCCGGGATCCTGGTGGTCAGACTCAGCATACCGATGACGGGATCCTGACTGCCAGAATGCCGGGAGAGGGGCAAGCAAAATGAAGCCCCTTGCTGTGGGCTTCACGCTGCGAGCTTGGTGGCTTGCTGCGCTTGCCACAGGTTCTATTCCCTCTCTATGGGTGTCATGGACACCAACTAGTGGGAATAGTCCTTGGCCCCACTGACTGCATTCGGTGGCCGGGATCCCGGTGGTGGTAAGCTGACCGCCGGGATGGTGACTACATCCCATTTAGATGACTATGTGGGAGTTTTAGCATTATTATCCTATTTGTATATAAAAAGTGTTGAAAGGGGAGAGCGCTACTGCGCAGATTCCATACTGTTCCTTCAGGAAGGCTTCACTCCCTGTACCAAGATGGCTGCTGACCTAAATCCTGCACATAAATGCGGCGGTATCTTGTCAATGTCTTAGAGCATCACATTGTGAGACAGTAGTTTTTCACTTAACTCCTCAGAGACCTGAGATTATCAGAGATCCACAACACTTTCAGTGATCCTGCCGAATAACACCCCTCTCATCTCAACCTCCGCTCAATGAGAACCATTGATTAAGTGGGGTTCATAGAAATATTTTATGCAATTCACAGTATGAGCTTACCATCTTCAGAGTGTTGGAGAATTATTATACATTTTTATTTTTTGGTCAGAGAATTTTTTTTAATTATTTTATAATGTAACTGGACCCTGTATTGTTATTTTCCCCTCAGCTCACTTTAAAATAGATATAAAGGAGAAAGATATCTAAAAGCAATTATAGAGTAAGACCATTTTCCTTGCTGCGTAAGCTGCAAACTAGGTGTCCTGTTAGTTGCTTTTCATTTTACCTTTGTATGCCTTACTGCCATGTTTTACTTATAGCACAGTGTAATCTATGTAGTGGACCCAAAATGGCTGCCTCACATGGTACTCTCTTGTGTAGAATAAACAATGCATGGTTTTAAACTCTCCTAATATATTTGTCTCCCTAAGTATGTGTCATTTCTTCACCTTTTGAGAGAATTTATTTATTAAGACAACTTCAAGCAAAATATATTTAAAAAATAAATGTCTATTTTTATTTTAAGCAAAATGTAGCCTATTTTTGTTCTACTACTACTACTTCTTCTTCTTCTTCTTCTTCTCCTTCTTCTTCTTTGTCTTCCTCTTCTTCTTTAAAAACACTAGAGATGTGCACCGGAAATTTTTCGGGTTTTGTGTTTTGGTTTTGGGTTCGGTTCCGTGGCCGTGTTTTTTTCAAAAAACCCTAAAAAACAGCTTAAATCATAGAATTTGGGGGTCATTTTGATCCCAAAGTATTATTAACCTCAATAACCATAATTTCCACTCATTTTCAGTCTATTCTGAACACCTCACACCTCACAATATTATTTTTAGTCCTAAAATTTGCACTGAGGTCGCTGGATGACTAAGCTCAGCGACCCAAGTGGCCGACACCAACACCTGGCCCATCTAGGAGTGGCACTGCAGTGTCACACAGGATGGCCCTTCCAAAAAACACTCCCCAAACAGCACATGACGCAAAGAAAAAAAGAGGCGCAATGAGGTAGCTGTGTGACTAAGATAAGTGACCCTAGTGGCCGACACAAACACCTGGCCCATCTAGGAGTGGCACTGCAGTGTCACGCAGGATGGCCCTTCCAAAAAACACTCCCCAAACAGCACATGACGCAAAGAAAAAAAGAGGCGCAATGAGGTAGCTGTGTGACTAAGATAAGTGACCCTAGTGGCCGACACAAACACCTGGCCCATCTAGGAGTGGCACTGCAGTGTCACGCAGGATGGCCCTTCCAAAAAATACTCCCCAAACAGCACATGACGCAAAGAAGAAAAAAAAGAGGCGCAATGAGGTAGCTGTGTGACTAAGATAAGCGACCCTAGTGGCCGACACAAACACCTGGCCCATCTAGGAGTGGCACTGCAGTGTCACGCAGGATGGCCCTTCCAAAAAACACTCCCCAAACAGCACATGACGCAAAGAAAAATGAAAGAAAAAAGAGGTGCAAGATGGAATTGTCCTTGGGCCCTCCCACCCACCCTTATGTTGTATAAACAGGACATGCACACTTTAACCAACCCATCATTTCAGTGACAGGGTCTGCCACACGACTGTGACTGAAATGACGGGTTGGTTTGGACCCCCACCAAAAAAGAAGCAATTAATCTCTCCTTGCACAAACTGGCTCTACAGAGGCAAGATGTCCACCTCATCATCATCCTCCGATTCATCACCGTGTACATCCCCCTCCTCACAGATTATCAATTCGTCCCCACTGGAATCCACCATCACAGCTCCCTGTGTACTTTGTGGAGGCAATTGCTGCTGGTGAATGTCTCCATGGAGGAATTGATTATAATTAATTTTAATGAACATCATCTTCTCCACATTTTCTGGAAGTAACCTCGTACGCCGATTGCTGACAAGGTGAGCGGCGGCACTAAACACTATTTCGGAGTAGACACTTGTGGGAGGGCAACTTAGGTAGAATAAAGCCAGTTTGTGCAAGGGCCTCCAAATTGCCTCTTTTTCCTGCCAGTATACGTACGGACTGTCTGACGTGCCTACTTGGATGCGGTCACTCATATAATCCTCCACCATTCTTTCAATGGTGAGAGAATCATATGCAGTGACAGTAGACGACATGTCCGTAATCGTTGGCAGGTCCTTCAGTCCGGACCAGATGTCAGCATCAGCAGTCGCTCCAGACTGCCCTGCATCACCGCCTGCGGGTGGGCTCGGAATTCTGAGCCTTTTCCTCGCACCCCCAGTTGCGGGAGAATGTGAAGGAGGAGATGTTGACAGGTCGCGTTCCGCTTGACTTGACAATTTTCTCACCAGCAGTTCTTTGAACCCCTGCAGACTTGTGTCTGCCGGAAAGAGAGATCCAAGGTAGGTTTTAAATCTAGGATCGAGCACGGTGGCCAAAATGTAGTGCTCTGATTTCAACAGATTGACCACCCGTGAATCCTTGTTAAGCGAATTAAGGGCTCCATCCACAAGTCCCACATGCCTAGCGGAATCGCTCAGTGTTAGCTCCTCCTTCAATGTCTCCAGCTTCTTCTGCAAAAGCCTGATGAGGGGAATGACCTGACTCAGGCTGGCAGTGTCTGAGCTGACTTCACGTGTGGCAAGTTCAAAAGGTTGCAGAACCTTGCACAACGTTGAAATCATTCTCCACTGCGCTTGAGACAGGTGCATTCCACCTCCTATATCGTGGTCAGTTGTATAGGCTTGAATGGCCTTTTGCTGCTCCTCCAACCTCTGAAGCATATAGAGGGTTGAATTCCACCTTGTTACCACTTCTTGCTTCAGATGATGGCAGGGCAGGTTCAGGCGTTTTTGGTGTTGCTCCAGTCTTCTGTACGTGGTGCCTGTACGCCGAAAGTGTCCCACAATTCTTCTGGCCACCGACAGCATCTCTTGCACGCCCCTGTCGTTTTTTAAATAATTCTGCACCACCAAATTCAAGGTATTGTTATGATTCCCGAACTCCAGACCAGAGGAGATCTTATGGCAGAGGTCTGAGTACAGGGAAGATCTGCTGGTAGTGGGAGCAGGAGAGCCTAGTAACCCCTGGCGCCCTAACTCCGTTGTCTCGCCCGTGTTATCAGAAATCCCCTGCGAGACTATGGTTGCTTGAGCCCATGGCAGCCGCGTTCGAAGGGCGGATTATGTCTGCCCTACCCCGATGCCCCCTCAGGTCTTAATGGGAGACAAAGGGAAATCCGAGACAGGGTGATAACAAGGGGCCCTCTGACTAAGCAACCAGGCCAGGGGTTACAAGCTAACTAACTTAAACCAAAGGTATGTGCGGACTAGCCGCCAGGGAAAAGGACAACCAAGGATCCACCGATCCGTTACTCCTATCCAGCACCGCTGGATACCAGAGTGGATCTGTGGGAGCGGAATCCTCCGCAAAAGCTCCAGAACACAAATATACTAAATAATAAACAGTAAGCGGACAAGCCGCAACACACGGCTGCGCCGCGACTCACGAACACCACAGGATGTTAAAGGTGCTCGGTCAGACTCCAGGAATGATGACAACTTTCCGAGTACAGGACCACTGAGGACAGGAACAACCGGATTGAGCAAGACTGGAACTCTCTGCAACTGACACAGGCAAACAGGAAGCTATCACCGGCGTCTGTGGGAAGTCCAAAGGGTGCTTATAACAGAGAGCTCCCCAATCAGGAGCCAGACTGGGTAATCACAATGAATGCCGTGCAGCTTGCAAGCTGCACGGCCAGCACACCATAAAATAATTAGAACAGACCCAGCAACGGGGAACGTGGCCCGAACATGGCGTCCCCGTTGCTAGGGTCAGAGCGGCTCCGTGCGCCCGGCGTCTAGCGTTGCCAGGGAGCCGGCGGCTGTACGCGCACGGCGTCCCTGGTTGCTAGGCGCCGGGCCGCACCGACGAGCGGACCCCGGCGCCTAACAGTACCCCCCCCTTGAGGAGGGGTCAAGGAACCCCTAAAGCCAGGTTTCTGAGGAAATTCTCGAAAAAATGCCCTTTTGAGCCTCGGGGCATGAAGATCCTCATCCAGGACCCAAGACCTTTCCTCTGGCCCATAACCTCTCCAATGTACCAAAAAATAAAGCCGACCCCGGGAAAACTTGGAATCGAGAACCTTCTCAACCAGGAACTCCTGCTGACCCTGTACATTTATTGGTGATCTCCCCTGAGATATTTTACGAGGAAATCTACTGGACGAAACATATGGTTTCAGCAATGAGCAATGGAAGGTATTTCCGATCCGTAAAGTTTTTGGTAAACGTAACCGGAAAGCAACTGGATTGACTTTTTTGATAATGTGAAATGGTCCAATAAATTTAGGACCCAATCTGGCTGAGGTTTGTCGAAGTTTAATGTTGCGAGTCGACAACCACACCCTATCTCCTACTTTAAAAGTGCACGGCCGCCGGAGCCTGTCAGAAAATCTTTTTTCCCGGAATGCCGCTTTTCTGAGAGCCAGGTGTACTTTTCTCCAAACGAGTCTAAGATGAGAGGTCAGGGCCAGTGAGGAGACAGAGGAATGTTGAAAAAATGAATTAGCCCTGGGGTGAAAACCAAAAACTGCAAAAAATGGAGACACATTGGTGGAAGAATGACAGGCATTATTATAAGCAAACTCCGCCAATGGAAGAAACTCAGACCAGTCATTTTGGAGTTTGGCCGAGTACAAACGCAAATATTGTTTTAGAGATTGATTAACTCGCTCAGTCTGCCCATTGGATTGGGGATGATAGCCAGACGTTAAAGATAATTTCATCTTTAATGAAGCACAAAAAGACTTCCAAAATTGTGCAATGAATTGTGGACCCCGATCAGAAACAATATCAGTGGGTAAGCCATGGAGTCTGAAAACATGGCGGAGGAACAAGACTGCCAATCCCTGGGCAGATGGCAATCGGGGAAGAGCAATGAAATGGGCCATTTTGCTAAAACGGTCCACTACCACCCATATGACTCGGCATCCGGCTGACAGAGGGAGGTCCACCACAAAATCCATGGAGATATGCGACCATGGCCTAAGAGGAACATTCAAGGGCATAAGTTGACCGATAGGCAAAGAACGAGGAACTTTATGCTGTGCACAGACCTGACATGAAAAAACAAACTCTTTAATGTCTTTGGAAAGACCAGGCCACCATACAGAGCGGGAGACTAATTCCAAAGTCTTAGCGATTCCCGGATGCCCGGCAACTTTGCTATCATGAAACTCCGTCAAAACAGTTGCTCTCAAAAACTCAGGGACAAAAAGACGACCAGCAGGAGTATTTCCAGGAGCTTGATGTTGAAGCAGCTTTAACTGGGTAAATACATCCTGTGTGAGGCCTGCCCGAATGACTGAAGACGGAAGTATGGGAGTAACAGGACTGTTGTCTTGAACTGGAAGAAAACTGCGTGGCAGGGCATCTGCCTTAGTATTCTTGGAACCTGGCCTGAAGGTGATAATAAATTTGAAACGAGTAAAAAATAAAGCCCAACGAGCCTGCCGGGCATTCAGTCGTTTAGCTGATTCAATGTATTGAAGATTTTTGTGATCAGTCAAAACTGAAATGGTATGAGTCGCTCCTTCAAGCCAATGCCTCCACTCCTCGAAAGCCCATTTAATAGCCAGCAATTCCCGGTTACCAACATCGTAGTTGGATTCTGCAGATGAGAATTTCCTGGACATAAAGGCACAAGGATGTAATTCGAGGGAATCCGGATCCTTCTGAGATAGGATAGCCCCTACTCCAACCTCCGAGGCATCAACCTCAACAATGAAAGGCAATTCTAGGTTGGGATGTCTGAGGACAGGGGCTGAGACAAAGGCTTGTTTCAAGGCCTGAAAAGATAACTCAGCTTCATGTGACCAATTGGTAGGATCTGCTCCCTTCTTAGTCAGTGCCACAATGGGAGCAACTAGGTCAGAGAAGGAGTGAATAAATCTTCTATAGTAGTTCGCAAACCCTAAAAAGCGCTGAATTGCTTTTAAGTTGGTGGGTTGCGCCCAACTAAGGATGGCTTGGAGCTTCTTTGGTTCCATACAGAATCCCCGAGGGGAAATAATGTACCCTAAAAAGGATACCTCCGTGACATGAAATTCACACTTCTCAAGCTTGGCATATAGGTGATTTTCACGTAATTTTTTTAGAACCTGACGCACCTGGGTAACATGTTGTTCTACAGAGTCAGAATAAATCAAAATATCGTCTAAGTAGACTACAACGAACCTTCCAAGAAACTCACGGAGCACATCGTTAATGAGATCCTGGAAAACTGCCGGAGCGTTAGACAGGCCAAATGGCATAACCAGATACTCATAGTGGCCTGACTGAGTACTGAATGCCATTTTCCACTCATCCCCTGACTTGATTCTGATGAGGTTATATGCTCCTCTCAGGTCAATCTTAGAAAAAATCACAGCCGAACGTAGCTGATCAAAGAGGACAGAGATCAGCGGCAGAGGGTAAGTATTCTTTACTGAGATTTTATTCAAAGCTCTAAAGTCAATGCAGGGTCTAAGTGAACCATCCTTCTTCTCTACGAAGAAGAAACCTGCACTTAAAGGGGATTTAGATGGCCTGATAAATCCTTTCCCAAGGCTTTCTTTCACATACTCATTCATGGCCACAGTTTCAGGACCAGACAATGCATATAACCTTCCTTTAGGCAACGTGGCACCAGGAATTAGCTCAATGGCACAATCATAAGGCCTATGGGGAGGCAGAATATCCGCATTGCCCTTGGAAAATACATCAACAAAATCCTGGTATTCCACAGGAATGGGTGCGGGAACGGCGGCAGCTACTCAGATAGGAAGCGTAATACATTCTTTATTACAGATGGTACCCCATTGTAAGATCTCCCCCGACTGCCAATCAATGATGGGATTATGAAAGGCCAGCCAAGGGTGACCCAGAACCACAGGAACTGCTGGACAATGGGTAAGGAAAAACTCAATCTTTTCAGAATGCAGAGCTCCTACCGAAAGTAAAACAGGAGGTGTACAGAGAGAAATAACCCCATTGGACAAGGGACTCCCATCTAAACCATGCATGGTGACACACCTACCCAAGGTTAACTGAGGAATACCTAAGGCCTTGGCCCATGTTAAATCCATAAAGTTCCCTGCAGCTCCACTGTCCACAAAAGCAGAGACCGAGGAACAGAGGCTGCCAAAGGAAACTTTAGCAGGAACTAACAGTGAATTATTTGAGGAGATAAGCTGCAGACCAAAGTGAACCCCCTCACAACTCACTTGGTCGGGAAGTTTCCCGACTTGTTCGGACAACTACGGGCAAAATGTCCCTTACCTCCACAGTATAAACAAAGACCATAATTTTGCCTCCTGGTTCTTTCTTCAGGAGACAATTTGGAGAGACCTATCTGCATAGGCTCCTCCATGTCCACAGGAATGGAAAAAACACAAGGAGTAGATCCGACAGATGCTCCTTTTTCAGCCCTCCGCTCTCTGAGCTGACGATCTATCTTAATAGAGAGCTCCATGAGTTTATCGAGAGTCTCAGGAGCGGGATACTGAAGGAGACTGTCTTTTATAGATTCAGATAAGCCGAGGCGAAACTGACTGCGTAAGGCTGGGTCATTCCATCCACAGTCATTCGACCAACGGCGAAACTCCGTACAATAAATCTCTGCGGGATTCCTACCCTGTCTGAGAGCACGCAACTGACTCTCAGCGGACGCCTCTCTATCAGGGTCGTCATACAATAGCCCTAAAGATTTTAAAAAGGCGTCTACAGACAATAAGGCCGGATCGTCTGTCTTTAAACCAAAAGCCCAGGTCTGAGGATCCCCCTGAAGCAGAGAAATAATAATTCCAACCCGCTGAGCCTCCGTACCTGAGGAGACTGGTCTTAAACGAAAATAAAGTTTACAAGACTCTTTAAAATTATAAAACTGTTTTCTATCCCCAGAAAAACGGTCAGGCAGATGCATTTTTGGTTCAGGGATGACCCTCGGGGAAGTCCGTAACAGATCTTCCTGTGACCTCACCCGGAGGGACAGATCCTGAACCATCTGAGTAAGTTCTTGAATCTGACTAACTAGAAGTTGGCCAGGATTTGGCCCAACACCGGTGGGATTCATGAGGCCGACAAAATCTCCCAACTGAATAAGTGAAAAAAAATTAACTCCTTTTAATTTTTTTTTTTTGTCTGGCCGGTGATAATGTTATGATTCCCGAACTCCAGACCAGAGGAGATCTTATGGCAGAGGTCTGAGTACAGGGAAGATCTGCTGGTAGTGGGAGCAGGAGAGCCTAGTAACCCCTGGCGCCCTAACTCCGTTGTCTCGCCCGTGTTATCAGAAATCCCCTGCGAGACTATGGTTGCTTGAGCCCATGGCAGCCGCGTTCGAAGGGCGGATTATGTCTGCCCTACCCCGATGCCCCCTCAGGTCTTAATGGGAGACAAAGGGAAATCCGAGACAGGGTGATAACAAGGGGCCCTCTGACTAAGCAACCAGGCCAGGGGTTACAAGCTAACTAACTTAAACCAAAGGTATGTGCGGACTAGCCGCCAGGGAAAAGGACAACCAAGGATCCACCGATCCGTTACTCCTATCCAGCACCGCTGGATACCAGAGTGGATCTGTGGGAGCGGAATCCTCCGCAAAAGCTCCAGAACACAAATATACTAAATAATAAACAGTAAGCGGACAAGCCGCAACACACGGCTGCGCCGCGACTCACGAACACCACAGGATGTTAAAGGTGCTCGGTCAGACTCCAGGAATGATGACAACTTTCCGAGTACAGGACCACTGAGGACAGGAACAACCGGATTGAGCAAGACTGGAACTCTCTGCAACTGACACAGGCAAACAGGAAGCTATCACCGGCGTCTGTGGGAAGTCCAAAGGGTGCTTATAACAGAGAGCTCCCCAATCAGGAGCCAGACTGGGTAATCACAATGAATGCCGTGCAGCTTGCAAGCTGCACGGCCAGCACACCATAAAATAATTAGAACAGACCCAGCAACGGGGAACGCGGCCCGAACGTGGCGTCCCCGTTGCTAGGGTCAGAGCGGCTCCATGCGCCCGGCGTCTAGCGTTGCCAGGGAGCCGGCGGCTGTACGCGCACGGCGTCCCTGGTTGCTAGGCGCCGGGCCGCACCGACGAGCGGACCCCGGCGCCTAACAGGTATGTGCAAAACATGGGACGTGCTGGAATTTGCCCAGATTTAATGCACACACAATATTGCTGGCGTTGTCCGATGCCACAAATCCACAGGAGAGTCCAATTGGGGTAAGCCATTCTGCGATGATCTTCCTCAGTTGCCGTAAGAGGTTTTCAGCTGTGTGCGTATTCTGGAAAGCGGTGATACAAAGCGTAGCCTGCCTAGGAAAGAGTTGGCGTTTGCGAGATGCTGCTACTGGTGCCGCCGCTGCTGTTCTTGCGGCGGGAGTCAATACATCTACCCAGTGGGCTGTCACAGTCATATAGTCCTGAGTCTGCCCTGCTCCACTTGTCCACTTGTCCGTGGTTAAGTGGACATTGGGTACAACTGCATGTTTTAGGACACTGGTGAGTCTTTTTCTGAGGTCTGTGTACATTTTCGGTATCGCCTGCCTAGAGAAATGGAACCTAGATGGTATTTGGTACCGGGGACACAGTACCTCAAACAAGTCTATAGTTGGCTCTGCAGTAATGATGGATACCGGAACCACGTTTCTCACCGCCCAGGATGCCAAGGCCTCAGTTATCCGCTTTGCAGCAGGATGACTGCTGTGATATTTCATCTTCCTCGCAAAGGACTGTTGGATAGTCAATTGCTTGGTGGAAGTAGTAAAAGTCGTCTTACGACTTCCCCTCTGGGATGACCATCGACTCCCAGCAGCAACAACAGCAGCGCCAGCAGCAGTAGGCGTTACACGCAAGGATGCATCGGAGGAATCCCAGGCAGGAGAGGAATCGTCAGAATTGCCAGTGACATGGCCTGCAGGACTATTGGCATTCCTGGGGAAGGAGGAAATTGACACTGAGGGAGTTGGTGGGGTGGTTTGCGTGAGCTTGGTTACAAGAGGAAGGGATTTACTGGTCAGTGGACTGCTTCCGCTGTCGCCCAAAGTTTTTGAACTTGTCACTGACTTATGATGAATGCGCTGCAGGTGACGTATAAGCAGAGGCGAATTGGCCATAGGGTTTACAGGGAAGATTCCCGGTGGGCCGACGCACCCGCGGGGCCTGATTTGTTTGAGGACATGTGGTCCTATTTATAGACATAATAAATAAGATGCAAAATAATTTGCATATATGAAAATTTCTTTGTCACTTAGCCTGTGATTGCAGATGATCTAGTGTATGCTCTGTCTGCCAGCTTGGCTGACATATAAGATTGAGTGAATAGTGATTCGATGGGTGTAATAAGCAAACAAAATATATCTTTCTATAGAATGATATAGTTTCCTAAATTCTGAAGATGTATCATATAATGTGCTCATAATATTTAATTTTATTTCTTTTTAACTTCCCCCTTGATGCTGGACATCCCCACTATCTGGAAAGTCATGGGGGGAGGGTGCTGCTGCCATGGCCCATGGCTAGACCTTACACCTCTGGTGCTGCTCATGTGGGGCCACTAGTACAAATTTTTCCAGGGCCGCTTTTTGTTCCCAATCCGCCCCTGCGTATAAGGGAGGATGTTCTGAGGTGGTTAACGTCCTTACCCCTACTTATTACAGCTTGACAAAGGCAACACACGGCTTGACACCTGTTGTCCGCATTTCTGTTGAAATACTTCCACACCGAAGAGCTGATTTTTTTGGTATTTTCACCAGGCATGTCAATGGCCATATTCCTCCCACGGACAACAGGTGTCTCCCCGGGTGCCTGACTTAAACAAACCACCTCACCATCAGAATCCTCCTTGTCAATTTCCTCCCCAGCGCCAGCAACACCCATATCCTCCTCATCCTGGTGTACTTCAACACTGACATATTCAATCTGACTATCAGGAACTGGACTGCGGGTGCTCCTTCCAGCACTTGCAGGGGGCGTGCAAATGGTGGAAGGCGCATGCTCTTCACGTCCAGTGTTGGGAAGGTCAGGCATCGCAACCGACACAATTGGACTCTCCTTGTGGATTTGTGATTTCGAAGAACGCACAGTTCTTTGCTGTGCTTTTGCCAGCTTAAGTCTTTTCATTTTTCTAGCGAGAGGCTGAGTGCTTCCATCCTCATGTGAAGCTGAACCACTAGCCATGAACATAGGCCAGGGCCTCAGCCGTTCCTTGCCACTCCGTGTGGTAAATGGCATATTGGCAAGTTTACGCTTCTCCTCCGACGATTTTATTTTAGATTTTTGAGTCCTTTTTTTACTGATATTTTGTGTTTTGGATTTTACATGCTCTGTACTATGACATTAGGCATCGGCCTTGGCAGACGACGTTGATGGAATTTCATCGTCTCGGCCATGACTAGTGGCAGCAGCTTCAGCACAAGGTGGAAGTGGATCTTGATCTTTCCCTATTTTTGGAACCTCAACATTTTTGTTCTCCATATTTTAATAGGCACAACTAAAAGGCACCTCAGGTAAACAATGGAGATGGATGGATACTAGTATACTTATGGATGACGAGTGACTGACGACACAGAGGTAGCTACAGCCGTGGACTACCGTACTGCGTCTGCTAGTATAGAGATGATAATGATATAAAATATATATATATATCACTACTGCAGGTATATATAATATAATGACGGACCTGCTGGACACTGTCAGCAGACTCCTAAACTACTAGTATGAAGAAGATAGAAAAAAAAACCCCACCACAGGTAGGTATACAATTATGGACGAGCACTGACGACACAGAGGTAGCTACAGCCATGGACTACCGTACTGCGTCTGCTAGTATAGAGATGATAATGATATAAAATATATATATATATCACTACTGCAGGTATATATAATATAATGACGGACCTGCTGGACACTGTCAGCAGACTCCTAAACTACTAGTATGAAGAAGATAGAAAAAAAAAACCCACCACAGGTAGGTATACAATTATGGACGAGCACTGACGACACAGAGGTAGCTACAGCCGTGGACTACCGTACTGCGTCTGCTAGTATAGAGATGATAATGATATAAAAAATATATATATATCACTACTGCAGGTATATATAATATAATGACGGACCTGCTGGACACTGTCAGCAGACTCCTGAACTACTAGTATGAAGAAGATAGAAAAAAAAACCCCACCACAGGTAGGTATACAATTATGGACGAGCACTAACGACACAGAGGTAGCTACAGCCGTGGACTACCGTACTGCGTCTGCTAGTATAGAGATGATAATGATATAAAAAATATATATATATCACTACTGCAGGTATATATAATATAATGACGGACCTGCTGGACACTGTCAGCAGACTCCTAAACTACTAGTATGAAGAAGATAGAAAAAAAAAACCCCACCACAGGTAGGTATACAATTATGGACGAGCACTGACGACACAGAGGTAGCTACAGCCGTGGACTACCGTACTGCGTCTGCTAGTATAGAGATGATAATGATATAAAAAATATATATATCACTACTGCAGGTATATATAATATAATGACGGACCTGCTGGACACTGTCAGCAGACTCCTGAACTACTAGTATGAAGAAGATAGAAAAAAAAACCCCACCACAGGTAGGTATACAATTATGGACGAGCACTAACGACACAGAGGTAGCTACAGCCGTGGACTACCGTACTGCGTCTGCTAGTATAGAGATGATAATGATATAAAAAATATATATATATCACTACTGCAGGTATATATAATATAATGACGGACCTGCTGGACACTGTCAGCAGACTCCTAAACTACTAGTATGAAGAAGATAGAAAAAAAAAACCCCACCACAGGTAGGTATACAATTATGGACGAGCACTGACGACACAGAGGTAGCTACAGCCGTGGACTACCGTACTGCGTCTGCTAGTATAGAGATGATAATCATATAAAAAATATATATATATCACTACTGCAGGTATATATAATATAATGACGGACCTGCTGGACACTGTCAGCAGACTCCTGAACTACTAGTATGAAGAAGATAGAAAAAAAAACCCCACCACAGGTAGGTATACAATTATGGACGAGCACTGACGACACAGAGGTAGCTACAGCCGTGGACTACCGTACTGCGTCTGCTAGTATAGAGATGATAATGATATAAAAAATATATATATCACTACTGCAGGTATATATAATATAATGACGGACCTGCTGGACACTGTCAGCAGACTCCTGAACTACTAGTATGAAGAAGATAGAAAAAAAAACCCCACCACAGGTAGGTATACAATTATGGACGAGCACTAACGACACAGAGGTAGCTACAGCCGTGGACTACCGTACTGCGTCTGCTAGTATAGAGATGATAATGATATAAAAAATATATATATATCACTACTGCAGGTATATATAATATAATGACGGACCTGCTGGACACTGTCAGCAGACTCCTAAACTACTAGTATGAAGAAGATAGAAAAAAAAAACCCCACCACAGGTAGGTATACAATTATGGACGAGCACTGACGACACAGAGGTAGCTACAGCCGTGGACTACCGTACTGCGTCTGCTAGTATAGAGATGATAATGATATAAAAAATATATATATATCACTACTGCAGGTATATATAATATAATGACGGACCTGCTGGACACTGTCAGCAGACTCCTGAACTACTAGTATGAAGAAGATAGAAAAAAAAACCCCACCACAGGTAGGTATACAATTATGGACGAGCACTAACGACACAGAGGTAGCTACAGCCGTGGACTACCGTACTGCGTCTGCTAGTATAGAGATGATAATGATATAAAAAATATATATATATCACTACTGCAGGTATATATAATATAATGACGGACCTGCTGGACACTGTCAGCAGACTCCTAAACTACTAGTATGAAGAAGATAGAAAAAAAAAACCCCACCACAGGTAGGTATACAATTATGGACGAGCACTGACGACACAGAGGTAGCTACAGCCGTGGACTACCGTACTGCGTCTGCTAGTATAGAGATGATAATGATATAAAAAATATATATATCACTACTGCAGGTATATATAATATAATGACGGACCTGCTGGACACTGTCAGCAGACTCCTAAACTACTAGTATGAAGAAGATAGAAAAATAAACCCCACCACAGGTAGGTATACAATTATGGACGAGCACTGACGACACAGAGGTAGCTACAGCCGTGGACTACCGTACTGCGTCTGCTAGTATAGAGATGATAATGATATAAAAAATATATATATATCACTACTGCAGGTATATATAATATAATGACGGACCTGCTGGACACTGTCAGCAGACTCCTAAACTACTAGTATGAAGAAGATAGAAAAAAAAACCCCACCACAGGTAGGTATACAATTATGGACGAGCACTGACGACACAGAGGTAGCTACAGCCGTGGACTACCGTACTGCGTCTGCTAGTATAGAGATGATAATGATATAAAAAAAATATATATATCACTACTGCAGGTATATATAATATAATGACGGACCTGCTGGACACTGTCAGCAGACTCCTAAACTACTAGTATGAAGAAGATAGAATAATAAACCCCACCACAGGTAGGTATACAATTATGGACGAGCACTGACGACACAGAGGTAGCCACAGCCGTGGACTACCGTACTGCGTCTGCTAATATAGAGATGATAAAGATGATAGAGATGAACAAAAAAAATATAACACTACTGCAGGTAAATATTTATATAATATAATGAATGACGGACCTGCTGGACACTGTCAGCAGAATGCGTTTATAGAATTAAAAAAAAAAAAACACCACAGGAGTGTTTAACTTTTTCAGGCAGACAATATACTGGTGGTCACTGGTCAGTCACACTGGCAGCAAAAGTGTACACTGTACTCCTGCTATAACTGCACCCCAGTCTCCCCCACAATTCAGCTGTGTGAGCAGTGAGCACTCAGCACAGTCAGATATACATAGATGATATTATCATGCAGCACACTGAGGCTGAGCACAGATATGGTATGTGACTGTGTATCGTTTTTTTCAGGCAGAGAACGGATTATATTAAATAATAAATAAAACTGGTGGTGGTCACTAGTAACTATCAGCAAAACTCTGCACTCTGAGTACTCCTAATGCTCCCCAAAATTACTAAGTTAGTAGTAAATCAACTCAAGTGTCTCTATCTATTCTAACGGAGAGGACGCCAGCCACATCCTCTCCCTATCAATCTCAATGCACGTGTGAAAATGGCGGCGACGCGCGGCTCCTTATATAGAATCCGAGTCTCGCGATAGAATACGAGCCTCGCGAGAATCCGACAGCGGGATGATGACGTTCGGGCGCGCTCGGGTTAACCGAGCAAGGCGGGAAAATCCGAGTCTGCCTCGGACCCGTGTAAAAAGGCTGAAGTTCGGGGGGGTTCGGATTCCGAGGAACCGAACCCGCTCATCTCTAAAAAACACCACACCGTCTTTAAGAAAAAAGTTTATTAGTCAGGGTCTTCACCTGGGGACGGCAGCCTTTAAGTTCTTTAGCATGGCTGCCGCCTTCCCAGGGCTTCCAGCTTCTTCACCTGGTGGGCGGCGGCTGTTAAGCTCTTTTGCATAGCACTTGGAGAACCACAATTGCCAGCATGTCCGGACATAAAGGGCCCCCTGGCACCTGTAAAGAAAATATTAAAATAAAAACACCACACCGTCTTTAATTTTTTTTTTATTAGTCAGGGTCTTCACCTGGGGACAGCGGCATTTAAACACTTTTGCATGGCCACTGCCTCTCCAGGGCCTCTGCCGTCTTCACCTGGGGGGCCGCCGCCTCCCCAGGGTTTCCGTCGTCTTTCTCCGGCGTCTTCACCTGGGAGGCAGCGACCTTTAAGCTCTTTTGCATGGCTGCCGCCTTCCCGGGGCTTCCAGCGTCTTCACCTGGTGGATGGTGGCTGTTAAGCTTTTTTGCATAGCACTTGGAGAACCACAAGTGCCAGCATGTCCGGACATAAAGGGCCCACTGGCACCTGTAGTCCACCTGAAAAAAAATATTAAAATAAAAACACCACTCCGTCTTTAAAAAAAAGTTTATTAGTCAGGGTCTTCACCTGGGGGCGGCGGCCTTTAAGCTTTTTTGCATGGCTGCCGCCTCTACAGGGCTTCCGACGCCTTCACCTGGGGGGCCGCCGCCTCCCCAGGGCTTCCAGCGTCTTCACCGGGGAGGCAGCGGCCTTTAAGCTCTTTTGCATGGCTTCCGCCTTCCCAGGGCTTCCAGCGTCTTCACCTGGTGGGCGGCAGCCGTTAGGCTCTTTTGCATAGCACTTGGAGAACCACAAGTGCCAGCATGTCCGGACATAAAGGGCCCGCTGGCACCTGTAGTCCACCTGTAAAGAAAATATTAAAATAAAAACACCACACCATCTTTAAAAAAAAGTTTATTATTCAGGGTCTTCACCTGGGGGCGGCGGCCTTTAAGCTCGTTTGCATGGCTACAGCCCATCCAGGACTTCCAGCGTCTTCTTTCTTAAGGAGCTCTTCCGCCGTCGGACTGACGCCGATGCCTCGTGCTGACTCATATAAGTCAGCCGGAGGGGCCGGGGTGATGACGCAGCGAGCCGTGATTGGCTCGTGGTTGCCATTTTGAATTTAAAAAATTACGCTGAGGTGCCATTTTTGAAATTGGTACTGCTCCGCTGCCAAACTCTGCAGAATGGCAGTGCCACTAATACTCTCACTGCCACCAATGCCCACACCTCCGCGCATCCATATAGTGATGGCAGCGGATCCAGTGACGGATCCTCTGGCCAATCACTGTGGCCTCACTGACAGGGGTGTGCTTTCATGGGTTGAAAGCACGTCCCTGTTTGAAAGCAGCACCTCTAATGGTGCCGCTTTCCCATGCATTTCCAATGGACTTTTAATACCCATGGCTAGGCCCCCCCGCCCCCGCTCCCACACCCTTCCCCATTCACACTGGGAGGCACCACGATCGGTGCCTCCCAAACACATTTAAACAGGGATAATGATTAGATTAATAAAAAGGAGATACTTATGACACAGAATACAGTATGTGTCATAAGTATCTTCTTTATATTATTTTAATCATTAATGACAGGGGAGGCACTGCCTCCCCTGCCTTCCCTGACTGCACGTCCCTGGTTTGCCCAGACCACCCGCCCTCCAACTAACCTTGCCTAACCCAGTCTTCCCATCTGTCACCTCAAATCTGATATCTTGACCTATTTACCCGGCAGGAGAAAAACGCACCTATACGTCAATGGTTAGAGAGTGAAAAAAGAGAGCAAGAAATGAGTGGGGCATGGAGAGCCCACCGGGGGAATGCAGAGGTAAAGGCCCATGCTTAGGGGTGTGGCCTGCTGCCACAGAGGCTTGGCTAACATGGTATAGGGCCCATGATAAATATATATATAGTAAATACTGCTAGTACATGCATGATAATGTACCAGATTAATAACTGCAATGCACTGTAGATAATATGTATAATGTACAATTCAAGTGCACAGACGGGAAATGTACAATTCAAGTGCACAGACGGGACCTGATCCATAGACGAGGAGGTGGGCCCCCAGACAGTAGGGCCCACCGGTGGTTTCCCCTGTACCCCTATGGGTTATGACTGTCCCCCTCCCCCCACACCTCCTGACTGGGAATGAGGGGGGAGGGGGACAGTCATAACCACCATAGCATTCATTTCTGACGCTAACAGGAATTACAACTGTACAAATGTAGCTATTCTCGTTGTGGCTACATCTTAAGGCGATTGCGCCTTGCTAGTCGCGACCGCACCGCGTACATCTGGACATCTAAGACATGTGTGTGCCCCATTCACATGGATGGGGGCGGCAAATGCCGCAACTCGACATAGCTAGGCACAGGTGCGCATTGCTGCGTCGAGGGTGCACGTTTCCCTCAGATGTAGCCATGATCAGCATGGCTACATCTGTATATAGTATTGGATAAAAACAAAGGTAATGATTAAAGCACAATTTAATTCTCTTACATCTCTACATATTAATAAAAATGGATCAGCGTGCAACACTGGCACACTGGGATTTAGGCAGGCAGAGAGAGAGAGAGTAAAGCACCCTTCATATATCTCCAATGGCCCATTTGCAGCCGCTTGTGGATGTTAAGTAATGGCACTGTCCCAGTAGGTGTGAGATTTTGTTTTTATCCAATACTATGCTATCCCCAAGGTCGTAAGTCATATATTATAATAGTCATGCTAAACGTCTGCCGACGATTCAAAATAAGCTGCTCTTATCTTTGTCCAGTCCCTAACCTTCTACCAGTGTGCTATGCCGTGCCCGGCCTCTGAAAGCATATGCAAGAGACAGCAACAGCATAGCCCTGACATAGGCAGTTTCCATTATGACATCACAGCATGACCTCACACAACCCACCAGACCGGCTAAGACTGGTTATTTCTGGTTTGAGGCCCTTGTCTTTTACATGACTGACCTAAGGGAAATGTGACTTAAAATTATTACATGAGAAAAATTTTATTACTGCCATTTGCCGGCAGTTTTGCTCACTTAGGTGGTCATTCCGAGTTGTTCGCTCGTTGCCGATTTTCGTTATTTTGCGATTTTCCGCTTACTGCGCATGCGCAATGTAAATTTACTATGCAGTTAGGTATTTTACTCACGGCATTACAAGGTTTTTTCTAGAGATGAGCGGGTTCGGTTCCTCGGAATCCGAACCCGCCCGAACTTCAGTTTTTTTTACACGGGTCCGAGCGACTCGGATCTTCCCGCCTTGCTCGGTTAACCCGAGCGCGCCCGAACGTCATCATCACGCTGTCGGATTCTCGCGAGGCTCGGATTCTATCGCGAGACTCGGATTCTATATAAGGAGCCGCGCGTCGCCGCCATTTTCACACGTGCATTGAGATTCATAGGGAGAGGACGTGGCTGGCGTCCTCTCCGTTTATAGAGATTCGAGAAGAGAGTGAGACAGAGAGAGACACAGTAGTAATTTTGTGGAGCATTAGGAGGAGTACTACTACTACTAGTACTTGCTGAAGTGATAGAGATAGTGTGACTGTATTATCTGACTTGTGGGGGAGACACTGACAGTGGGGAGCATTTAGAGTCTGAGAGCAGGACTCAGGACTCAGGAGTACATATAACGTACAGTGCACACTTTTGCTGCCAGAGTGCCACACTGCCATTGTTTGTGACCACACTGACCACCAGTATAATATATATTGTGATTGTCTGCTTAGGACTCAGGAGTACTACTTGCAAGTTGCTGATAGTGTGACCAGTGACCTGACCACCAGTTTAATAATCACCACCAGTTTATGAGTTTAATATATATATATATATATAATTGTATATAATATATATATAATATTGTATACCACCTAGCACCTACCCGTGTTTTTTTTTTTTTCTTTCTTCTTTATACATACTACTATAGTAGCTTACTGTAGCAGTCTGCGGTGCTGCTGAGCTGACAGTGTCCAGCAGGTCCGTCATCAGTCATTACATAATAAATATATATACCTGTCCGGCTGCAGTACTAGTGATATTATATAATTATATATATATATATATATATTGATTTCATCTCATTATCATCCAGTCTATATTATCAGCAGACACAGTACGTTAGTCCACGGCTGTAGCTACCTCTGTGTCGGCACTCGGCAGTCCATCCATAATTGTATACCACCTACCCGTGGTTTTTTGTTTTTCTTTCTTCTTTATACATACTACTATAATAAGAATTTACTTACCGATAATTCTATTTCTCGTAGTCCGTAGTGGATGCTGGGGACTCCGTCAGGACCATGGGGAATAGCGGGCTCCGCAGGAGACAGGGCACATCTAAAAAGCTTTTTAGGTCACATGGTGTGTACTGGCTCCTCCTCCCATGACCCTCCTCCAAGCCTCAGTTAGGTACTGTGCCCGGACGAGCGTACACAATAAGGAAGGATCTTGAATCCCGGGTAAGACTCATACCAGCCACACCAATCACACCGTACAACTTGTGATCTGAACCCAGTTAACAGTATGATAACAAAACGAAGTAGCCTCCGAAAAGATGGCTCACAACAATAGTAATAACCCGATTTTTGTAACAATAACTATGTACAAGCATTGCAGACAATCCGCACTTGGGATGGGCGCCCAGCATCCACTACGGACTACGAGAAATAGAATTATCGGTAAGTAAATTCTTATTTTCTCTAACGTCCTAGTGGATGCTGGGGACTCCGTCAGGACCATGGGGATTATACCAAAGCTCCCAAACGGGCGGGAGAGTGCGGATGACTCTGCAGCACCGAATGAGAGAACTCCAGGTCCTCCTTAGCCAGAGTATCAAAATTTGAAAATTTTACAAACGTGTTCTCCCCTGACCACGTAGCTGCTCGGCAAAGTTGTAATGCCGAGACTCCTCGGGCAGCCGCCCAGGATGAGCCCACCTTCCTTGTGGAATGGGCATCTACATATTTCGTCTGTGGCAGGCCTGCCACAGAATGTGCAAGCTGAATTGTACTACAAATCCAGCGTGCAATAGACTGCTTAGAAGCATGAGCACCCAGCTTGTTGGGTGTATACAGTATAAACAGCAAGTCAGACTTTCTGACTCCAGCCGTCCTAACTATATATATATATATATATTTTTTTAGGGCCCTGACCACGTCTAGTAACTTGGAGTCCTCCAAGTCCCTAGTAGCCGCAGGCACCACAAGAGGTTGTTTCAGGTGAAAACGCTGACACCCCTTTATGAAGAAACTGGAGACGAGTCCCAGTTCTGTCCTGTTCAAATGGAAAATTTTAATATGGGCTTTTGTAAGACAAAACCGCCCATTCTGACAATCGCCTGGCCGAGGCCAGGGCTAACAACATGGGCCCTCATTCCGAGTTGATCGGTCGCAAGGCGATTTTAGCAGAGTTACACACGCTAAGCCGCCGCCTACTGGGAGTGAATCTTAGCTTCTTAAAATTGCGACCGATGTATTCGCAATATTGCGATTACTAACTACTTAGCAGTTTCAGAGTAGCTTCAGACTTACTCTGCCTGTGCGATCATTTCAGTGCTTGTCGTTCCTGGTTGACGTCACAAACACACCCAGCGTTCGCCCAGGCACTCCCACCGTTTCCCCGGCCACTCCTGCGTTTTTTCCGGAAACGGTAGCGTTTTCAGCCACACGCCCCTGAAACGCCGTGTTTCCGCCCAGTAACACCCATTTCCTGTCAATCACATTACGATCGCCGGAGCGAAGAAAACGCCGTGAGTAAAAATACTTTCATCATAGTAAAGTTACTTGGCGCAGTCGCAGTGCGAACATTGCGCATGCGTACTAAGCGGATTTTCACTGCGATGCGATGAAAAATACCGAGCGAACAACTCGGAATGAGGGCCATGGTCACTTCCCATGTGAGATATTTGTCAACAGCATGGTCACTTTCCATGTGAGATATTTCAAATCCACAGATTTGAGTGGTTCAAACCAATATGATTTTAAGAAATCCCAACACTATGTTGAGATCTCACGGTGCCCCTAGGGGCACAAAAAAGCTGTATATGCAATACATCCTTTACAATCTGGACTTCAGGAACTGAAGTCAATTCTTTCTGAAAGAAAATCTACAGGGCCGAAATTTAAATGTTAATGAACCCCAATTTGAGGTCCAAAACACTCCTGTTTTCAGGAAGTGTAGAAATCGACCTAGTTGAATTTCCGTCGTGGAGCCTTCCTGGCCTCACCCACGCAACATATTTTTACCACATGTGGTGATGACGTTGTGCGGTCACCTCCTTCCTGGCTTTGACCAAGGTAGGTATGACCTCTTATGGAATGCCTTTTCCCCTCAGGATCCGGCATTCAACCGCCATGCCGTCAAACGCAGCCGCGGTAAGTCTTGGAATAGACATGGTACTTGCTGAATCAAGTCCCTTCTTAGCTCCCCAGGCCCTTAGTCCTCTGTGAGCATTTCTTGAAGTTCCGGGTACCAAGTCCCTCTTGGCCAATCCGGAGCCACTAGTATAGTTCATACTCCTCTATGTCTTATAATTCTCAATACCCTGGTTATGAGAAACAGAGGAGGGAACACATACACAGACTGGTACACCCACGGTGTTACCAGAACATCCACAGCTATCGCCTGAAGGTCTCATGACCTGGCGGAATACCTGTCCCGTTTTTTGTTCGGGCGGGACGCCATCATGTCCACCTTTGGTCTTTGCCAACGGTCCACAATCATGTTGAAAAACTTCCCTATGAAGTTTCCACTCTCCCGGGTGGAGGTCATGCCTGCTGAGGAAGTCTGCTTCCCAGTCGTCCACTCCCGGAAAGAACACTGCTGACAGTGCTATCACATGATTTTCCGCCTAGCGAAAAATCCTTGCAGTTTTCACTGCCCTCCTGCTTCTTGTGCCGCCCTTCTGTTTACGTGGGCGACTGCCGTGATGTTATCCCACTGGATCAATACCGGCTGACCTTGAAGCAGAGGTCTAGCTAAGTTTAGAGCATTATAAATTTGCTCTAAGCTTATTTATGCGGAGAGAATTCTCCAGACTTAATCACACTTCCCTGGAAATTTTTTCCCTGTGTGACTGTTCCCCAGCCTCTCAGGCTGGCCTCCGTGGTCACCGGCATCCAATCCTGAATGCCGAATCTGCGGCCCTCTAGAAGATGAGCACTCTGTAATCACCACAGGAGAGACACCCTTTTCCTTGGATATAGGGTTATCCGCTGATGCATCTGAGGATGCGATCCGGACCATTTGTCCAGCAGATCCCACTGAAGAGTTCTTGCGGGAAATCTGCCGAATGGAATTGCTTCGTAATAAGCCACCATTTTTACCAGGACTCTTGTGCAATGATGCACTGACACTTTTCCTGGTTTTAGGAGGATCCCGATTAGCTCGGATAACTCCCTGGTTTTCTCCACTGGGAGAAACACGTTTTTCTGGACTGTGTCCAGAATCTTCCCTAGGAACAGTAGACGTGTCGTCGGAAAAAGCTGCGATTTTGGAATATTTAGAATCCACTCGTGCTGTCGTAGAACTACTTAAGATAGTGCTACTCCGACCTCCAACTGTTCTCTGGACCTTGCCCTTATCAGGAAAGCGTCCATGTTTCTTTTAAGAAAAATCCTCATTCCGGCCATTACCTTGGTAAAGACCCGGGGCGCCGTGGACAATCCAAACGGCAGCGTCTGAACTGATAGTGACAGTTCTGTACCAGGAACCTGAAGTACCCTTGGTGAGAAGGGCAAATTTGGACCTGTAGGTAAACGTCCCTGATATCCAGTGACATCATATCGTCCCCTTCTTCCTGGTTCGCTTATCACTGCTCCGAGTGACTCCATCTTGATTTGAACGCTTGTATGTAAGTGTTCAAATATTTCAGATCTCACCGAGCCGGTTGGCTTCAGTACCACAATATAGTGTGGAATACTACCCCCTTCCTTGTTGTAAGAAGGGTACTTTGATTATCACCTGCTGGGAATACAGCCTGTGAATTGTGTGAGGGGGAGACGTCTCGAATTTCCAATGTACACCTGGGATATTACATGTAGGATCCCGGAGTTCCCTTGCGAGTGTTGCTGAAACTCTTGAGATGACCCCCTACCGCACCTGAGTCCGCTTGTACGGCCCCAGCGTTATGCTGCGGACTTGGCAGAAGCCGTGAGGAGCTTCTGTTCCTGGGAATGAGCTGCTTGCTGCAGTCTTCTTCCCTTTCCTCTCCCCCTGGGCAGATATGACTGGCCTTCGCCCGCCTGCCCGTATGGGGACGAAAGGACTGAGACTGAAAAGACTGTGCCCTTTTCTGCCAATATGTGACTCGGGGTAACAAAAGGTGGATTTTTCAGCTGTTGCCATGGCCACCAGGTCCAATGGACCGCCCCTTTATACGGCAATACTTCCATATGCCGTCTGGAATCTGCCTCACCTGACCACTGTCGTGTCTTCGTCTGGCAGATATGTACATCACATTTACTCTTGATGCCAGAATGCAAATATGCCTCTGCGCATCACACATATATAGAAATGCATCCTTAAAATGCTCTATAGACAATAAAATCCTGTCCCTGTCAAGGGTATCAAAATTTTCAGTCAGGAAATCCGACCAAGCCCCCTCAGCGCTGCACATCCAGGCTGAGGCGATTGCTGGTCGTAGTATAACACCAGTATGTGTGTATATACTGTTATGATATTTTCCAGCTTCCTATCAGCTGGCTCCTTGAGGGCGGCCGTATCTGGAAACGGTAACGCCATGTTTTTTATAAGCGTGTGAGCGCCTTGTCCACCCTAAGGTGTGTTTTCCAACTCGCCCTTACTACTGGCGGGAAAAAGGGTATACCGCCCATAACTTTCTGTCGGAGGAACCCCACGTATCATCACACACTTCATTTAATTTATCTGATTCAGGCAAAACTACAAGTAGTTTATTCCCACCCTACAAAATACCCTTATTTGTGGTACTTGTGGTATCAGAAATACGTAACACCTCCTTCATTGCCCTTAACATGTAACTTGTGGCCCTAAAGGAAAAATACGTTTGTTTCTTCACCGTCGACACTGGGGTCAGTGTCCGTGTCAGTGTCTGTCGACCGACTGAGGTAAATGGGCGTTTTTACAAGCCCCTGACGGTGTCTGAGACGCCTGGACCGATACTAATTTGTCCGCCGGCTGTCTCATGTCGTCAACCGGCTTGCAGCGTGTTGACATTATCACATAATTCCATAAGTAAGCCATCCATTCTGGTGTCGACTCCCTAGAGAGTGACATCACCATTACAGGCAATTTTCTCCGTCTCCTCACCAACATTTTCCTCATACATGTCGACACACACGTACCGACCTACAGCACACACATACAGGGAATGCTCTGATAGAGGACAGGACCCACTAGCCCTTTGGGGAGACAGAGGGAGAGTTTGCCAGCACACACCAAAAGCGCCATAATGTATATAACAACCCTAGAAGGTGTTGTTTCTATATATGGGCTCTTAATATATAATTATATCGCCAATTTATGCCCCCCTTCTCTTTAACCCTGTTTCTGTAGTGCAGGGGAGAGTGGGAGCCTTCCTCACCAGCGGAGCTGGTCAGGAAAATGGCGCTGAGTGCTGAGGAGAATAAGCTCCGCCCCTTTCACGGCGGGCTTTTCTCCCGGTTATTAGGAAAACTGGCCTGGGTTAAATACATACATATAGCCTTAATGGCTATATGTGATGTATTTATTTGCCTCTAAGGTAATCTATATTGCTGCCCAGGGCGCCCCCAGCAGCGCCCTGCACCCTCCGTGACCGTGTCAGTGAGCCGTGTAGCAACAATGGCGCACAGCTGCAGTGCTGTGCGCTACCTCTCTGAAGACTGTGAAGTCTTCTGCCGCCTGTTTCCGGACCTCCGTTCCGCCGTCTTTCTTCAGCGTCTGTAAGGGGGATCGGCGGCGCGGCTCCGGGACGAACCCCAGGCTGACCTGTGTTCCGACTCCCTCTGGAGCTCAGTGTCCAGTAGCCTAAAACTTCAATCCTCCTGCACGCAGGTGAGTTGCAAGTCTCTCCCCTAAGTCCCTCGTTGCAGTGATCCTGTCGCCAGCAGGAATCACTGATTAGAAACCTAAAAAAAAAAACTTTACTAAACAGCTCCTTAAGAGAGCCATCCAGTTTGCACCCTTCTCGGACGGGCACAAAAACCTAACTGAGGCTTGGAGGAGGGTCATGGGGGGAGGAGCCAGTACACACCATGTGACCTAAAAAGCTTTTTAGATGTGCCCTGTCTCCTGCGGAGCCCGCTATTCCCCATGGTCCTGACGGAGTCCCCAGCATCCACTAGGACGTTAGAGAAAGTAGCTTACTGTAGCAGTCTGCGGTGCTGCTGAGCTGACAGTGTCCAGCAGGTCCGTCATCAGTCATTACATAATAAATATATATACCTGTCCGGCTGCAGTACTAGTGATATTATATATACATATATATTGATTTCATCTCATTATCATCCAGTCTATATTATCAGCAGACACAGTACGTTAGTCCACGGCTGTAGCTACCTCTGTGTCGGCACTCGGCAGTCCATCCATAATTGTATACCACCTACCCGTGGTTTTTTTTTTTCTTTCTTCTTTATACATACTACTATAGTAGCTTACTGTAGCAGTCTGCGGTGCTGCTGAGCTGACAGTGTCCAGCAGGTCCGTCATCAGTCATTACATAATAAATATATATACCTGTCCGGCTGCAGTACTAGTGATATTATATATACATATATATTGATTTCATCTCATTATCATCCAGTCTATATTATCAGCAGACACAGTACGGTAGTCCACGGCTGTAGCTACCTCTGTGTCGGCACTCGGCAGTCCATCCATAATTGTATACCACCTACCCGTGGTTTTTTTTTTTTCTTTCTTCTTTATACATACTACTATAGTAGCTTACTGTAGCAGTCTGCGGTGCTGCTGAGCTGACAGTGTCCAGCAGGTCCGTCATCAGTCATTACATAATAAATATATATACCTGTCCGGCTGCAGTACTAGTGATATTATATATACATATATATTGATTTCATCTCATTATCATCCAGTCTATATTATCAGCAGACACAGTACGTTAGTCCACGGCTGTAGCTACCTCTGTGTCGGCACTCGGTAGTCCATCCATAATTGTATACCACCTACCCGTGGTTTTTTTTTTTCTTTCTTCTTTATACATACTACTATAGTAGCTTACTGTAGCAGTCTGCGGTGCTGCTGAGCTGACAGTGTCCAGCAGGTCCGTCATCAGTCATTACATAATAAATATATATACCTGTCCGGCTGCAGTACTAGTGATATTATATATACATATATATTGATTTCATCTCATTATCATCCAGTCTATATTATCAGCAGACACAGTACGGTAGTCCACGGCTGTAGCTACCTCTGTGTCGGCACTCGGCAGTCCATCCATAATTGTATACCACCTACCCGTGGTTTTTTTTTTTTCTTTCTTCTTTATACATACTACTATAGTAGCTTACTGTAGCAGTCTGCGGTGCTGCTGAGCTGACAGTGTCCAGCAGGTCCGTCATCAGTCATTACATAATAAATATATATACCTGTCCGGCTGCAGTACTAGTGATATTATATATACATATATATTGATTTCATCTCATTATCATCCAGTCTATATTATCAGCAGACACAGTACGGTAGTCCACGGCTGTAGCTACCTCTGTGTCAGCACTCGGCAGTCCATCCATAATTGTATACCACCTACCCGTGGTTTTTTTTTTTCTTTCTTCTTTATACATACTACTATAGTAGCTTACTGTAGCAGTCTGCGGTGCTGCTGAGCTGACAGTGTCCAGCAGGTCCGTCATCAGTCATTACATAATAAATATATATACCTGTCCGGCTGCAGTACTAGTGATATTATATATACATATATATTGATTTCATCTCATTATCATCCAGTCTATATTAGCAGCAGACACAGTACGGTAGTCCACGGCTGTAGCTACCTCTGTGTCGGCACTCGGCAGTCCATCCATAATTGTATACCACCTACCCGTGGTTTTTTTTTTCTTTCTTCTTTATACATACTACTATAGTAGCTTACTGTAGCAGTCTGCAGTGCTGCTGAGCTGACAGTGTCCAGCAGGTCCGTCATCAGTCATTACATAATAAATATATATACCTGTCCGGCTGCAGTACTAGTGATATTATATATAGAGATGAGCGGGTTCGGTTTCTTTGAATCCGAACCCGCACGAACTTCACTTTTTTTTTCACGGGTCCGAGCGACTCGGATCTTCCCGCCTTGCTCGGTTAACCCGAGCGCGCCCGAACGTCATCATGACGCTGTCGGATTCTCGCGAGGCTCGGATTCTATATAAGGAGCCGCGCGTCGCCGCCATTTTCACACGTGCATTGAGATTGATAGGGAGAGGACGTGGCTGGCGTCCTCTCCATTAGAATAGATTAGAAGAGAGAGAGAGAGAGAGAGATTGTGCAGACAGAGTTTACCACAGTGACCAGTGCAGTTGTTGTTAAGTTAACTTTTATTTAATATATCCGTTCTCTGCTATATCCGTTCTCTGCCTGAAAAAAACGATACACAGCAGTCACACAGTGTGACTCAGTCTGTGTGCACTCAGCTCAGCCCAGTGTGCTGCACATCAATGTATAAAAGCTTATAATAATTGTGGGGGAGACTGGGGAGCACTGCAGGTTGTTATAGCAGGAGCCAGGAGTACATAATATTATATTAATTTAAAATTAAACAGTGCACACTTTTGCTGCAGGAGTGCCACTGCCAGTGTGACTAGTGGTGACCAGTGCCTGACCACCAGTATAGTAGTATATTGTTGTATACTATCTCTTTATCAACCAGTCTATATTAGCAGCAGACACAGTACAGTGCGGTAGTTCACGGCTGTGGCTACCTCTGTGTCGGCAGTCGGCACTCGGCAGGCAGTCCGTCCATCCATAATTGTATAATTATATACCACCTAACCGTGGTATTTTTTTTTCTTTCTTTATACCGTCGTCATAGTCATACTAGTTGTTACGAGTATACTACTATCTCTTTATCAACCAGTGTACAGTGCGGTAGTTCACGGCTGTGGCTACCTCTGTGTCGGCAGTCGGCAGGCAGTCCGTCCATCCATAATTGTATTATTATAATATATACCACCTAACCGTGGTTTTTTTTTCATTCTTTATACCGTCATAGTGTCATACTAGTTGTTACGAGTATACTACTATCTCTTTATCAACCAGTGTACAGTGCGGTAGTTCACGGCTGTGGCTACCTCTGTGTCGGCAGTCGGCAGGCAGTCCGTCCATCCATAATTGTATTATAATATATACCACCTAACCGTGGTTTTTTTTTCATTCTTTATACCGTCATAGTGTCATACTAGTTGTTACGAGTATACTACTATCTCTTTATCAACCAGTGTACAGTGCGGTAGTTCACGGCTGTGGCTACCTCTGTGTCGGCAGTCGGCAGGCAGTCCGTCCATCCATAATTGTATTATAATATATACCACCTAACCGTGGTTTTTTTTTCATTCTTTATACCGTCATAGTCAGTCATACTAGTTGTTACGAGTATACTACTATCTCTTTATCAACCAGTGTACAGTGCGGTAGTTCACGGCTGTGGCTACCTCTGTGTCGGAACTCGGCAGGCAGTCCGTCCATCCATAATTGTATTACAATATATACCACCTAACCGTGGTTTTTTTTTCATTCTTTATACCGTCATAGTCAGTCATACTAGTTGTTACGAGTATACTACTATCTCTTTATCAACCAGTGTACAGTGCGGTAGTTCACGGCTGTGGCTACCTCTGTGTCGGCACTCGGCAGGCAGTCCGTCCATCCATAATTGTATTACAATATATACCACCTAACCGTGGTTTTTTTATACCACCTAACCGTGGCAGTCCGTCCATAATTGTATACTAGTATCCAATCCATCCATCTCCATTGTTTACCTGAGGTGCCTTTTAGTTCTGCCTATAAAATATGGAGAACAAAAAAGTTGAGGTTCCAAAATTAGGGAAAGATCAAGATCCACTTCCACCTCGTGCTGAAGCTGCTGCCACTAGTCATGGCCGAGACGATGAAATGCCAGCAACGTCGTCTGCCAAGGCCGATGCCCAATGTCATAGTACAGAGCATGTCAAATCCAAAACACCAAATATCAGAAAAAAAAGGACTCCAAAACCTAAAATAAAATTGTCGGAGGAGAAGCGTAAACTTGCCAATATGCCATTTACCACACGGAGTGGCAAGGAACGGCTGAGGCCCTGGCCTATGTTCATGGCTAGTGGTTCAGCTTCACATGAGGATGGAAGCACTCAGCCTCTCGCTAGAAAACTGAAAAGACTCAAGCTGGCAAAAGCACCGCAAAGAACTGTGCGTTCTTTGAAATCCCAAATCCACAAGGAGAGTCCAATTGTGTCGGTTGCGATGCCTGACCTTCCCAACACTGGACGTGAAGAGCATGCGCCTTCCACTATTTGCATGCCCCCTGCAAGTGCTGGAAGGAGCACCCGCAGTCCAGTTCCTGATAGTCAGATTGAAGATGTCAGTGTTGAAGTACACCAGGATGAGGAGGATATGGGTGTTGCTGGCGCTGGGGAGGAAATTGACCAGAAGGATTCTGATGGTGAGGTGGTTTGTTTAAGTCAGGCACCCGGGGAGACACCTGTTGTCCGTGGGAGGAATATGGCCGTTGACATGCCAGGTGAAAATACCAAAAAAATCAGCTCTTCGGTGTGGAGGTATTTCACCAGAAATGCGGACAACAGGTGTCAAGCCGTGTGTTCCCTTTGTCAAGCTGTAATAAGTAGGGGTAAGGACGTTAACCACCTCGGAACATCCTCCCTTATACGTCACCTGCAGCGCATTCATAATAAGTCAGTGACAAGTTCAAAAACTTTGGGTGACAGCGGAAGCAGTCCACTGACCAGTAAATCCCTTCCTCTTGTAACCAAGCTCACGCAAACCACCCCACCAACTCCCTCAGTGTCAATTTCCTCCTTCCCCAGGAATGCCAATAGTCCTGCAGGCCATGTCACTGGCAAGTCTGACGAGTCCTCTCCTGCCTGGGATTCCTCCGATGCATCCTTGCGTGTAACGCCTACTGCTGCTGGCGCTGCTGTTGTTGCCGCTGGGAGTCGATGGTCATCCCAGAGGGGAAGTCGTAAGCCCACTTGTACTACTTCCAGTAAGCAATTGACTGTTCAACAGTCCTTTGCGAGGAAGATGAAATATCACAGCAGTCATCCTACTGCAAAGCGGATAACTGAGTCCTTGACAACTATGTTGGTGTTAGACGTGCGTCCGGTATCCGCCGTTAGTTCACAGGGAACTAGACAATTTATTGAGGCAGTGTGCCCCCGTTACCAAATACCATCTAGGTTCCACTTCTCTAGGCAGGCGATACCGAGAATGTACACGGACGTCAGAAAAAGACTCACCAGTGTCCTAAAAAATGCAGTTGTACCCAATGTCCACTTAACCACGGACATGTGGACAAGTGGAGCAGGGCAGGGTCAGGACTATATGACTGTGACAGCCCACTGGGTAGATGTATGGACTCCCGCCGCAAGAACAGCAGCGGCGGCACCAGTAGCAGCATCTCGCAAACGCCAACTCTTTCCTAGGCAGGCTACGCTTTGTATCACCGCTTTCCAGAATACGCACACAGCTGAAAACCTCTTACGGCAACTGAGGAAGATCATCGCGGAATGGCTTACCCCAATTGGACTCTCCTGTGGATTTGTGGCATCGGACAACGCCAGCAATATTGTGTGTGCATTAAATATGGGCAAATTCCAGCACGTCCCATGTTTTGCACATACCTTGAATTTGGTGGTGCAGAATTTTTTAAAAAACGACAGGGGCGTGCAAGAGATGCTGTCGGTGGCCAGAAAAATTGCGGGACACTTTCGGCGTACAGGCACCACGTACAGAAGACTGGAGCACCACCAAAAACTACTGAACCTGCCCTGCCATCATCTGAAGCAAGAAGTGGTAACGAGGTGGAATTCAACCCTCTATATGCTTCAGAGGTTGGAGGAGCAGCAAAAGGCCATTCAAGCCTATACAATTGAGCACGATATAGGAGATGGAATGCACCTGTCTCAAGTGCAGTGGAGAATGATTTCAACGTTGTGCAAGGTTCTGATGCCCTTTGAACTTGCCACACGTGAAGTCAGTTCAGACACTGCCAGCCTGAGTCAGGTCATTCCCCTCATCAGGCTTTTGCAGAAGAAGCTGGAGGCATTGAAGAAGGAGCTAACACGGAGCGATTCCGCTAGGCATGTGGGACTTGTGGATGCAGCCCTTAATTCGCTTAACAAGGATTCACGGGTGGTCAATCTGTTGAAATCAGAGCACTACATTTTGGCCACCGTGCTCGATCCTAGATTTAAAGCCTACCTTGGATCTCTCTTTCCGGCAGACACAGGTCTGCTGGGGTTGAAAGACCTGCTGGTGACAAAATTGTCAAGTCAAGCGGAACGCGACCTGTCAACATCTCCTCCTTCACATTCTCCCGCAACTGGGGGTGCGAGGAAAAGGCTCAGAATTCCGAGCCCACCCGCTGGCGGTGATGCAGGGCAGTCTGGAGCGACTGCTGATGCTGACATCTGGTCCGGACTGAAGGACCTGCCAACGATTACGGACATGTCGTCTACTGTCACTGCATATGATTCTCTCAACATTGATAGAATGGTGGAGGATTATATGAGTGACCGCATCCAAGTAGGCACGTCACACAGTCCGTACTTATACTGGCAGGAAAAAGAGGCAATTTGGAGGCCCTTGCACAAACTGGCTTTATTCTACCTAAGTTGCCCTCCCACAAGTGTGTACTCCGAAAGAGTGTTTAGTGCCGCCGCTCACCTTGTCAGCAATCGGCGTACGAGGTTACATCCAGAAAATGTGGAGAAGATGATGTTCATTAAAATGAATTATAATCAATTCCTCCGCGGAGACATTGACCAGCAGCAATTGCCTCCACAAAGTACACAGGGAGCTGAGATGGTGGATTCCAGTGGGGACGAATTGATAATCTGTGAGGAGGGGGATGTACACGGTGATATATCGGAGGGTGAAGATGAGGTGGACATCTTGCCTCTGTAGAGCCAGTTTGTGCAAGGAGAGATTAATTGCTTCTTTTTTGGGGGGGGTCCAAACCAACCCGTCATATCAGTCACAGTCGTGTGGCAGACCCTGTCACTGAAATGATGGGTTGGTTAAAGTGTGCATGTCCTGTTTTGTTTATACAACATAAGGGTGGGTGGGAGGGCCCAAGGATAATTCCATCTTGCACCTCTTTTTTCTTTTCTTTTTCTTTGCATCATGTGCTGATTGGGGAGGGTTTTTTGGAAGGGACATCCTGCGTGACACTGCAGTGCCACTCCTAGATGGGCCCGGTGTTTGTGTCGGCCACTAGGGTCGCTAATCTTACTCACACAGCTACCTCATTGCGCCTCTTTTTTTCTTTGCGTCATGTGCTGTTTGGGGAGGGTTTTTTGGAAGGGACATCCTGCGTGACACTGCAGTGCCACTCCTAGATGGGCCCGGTGTTTGTGTCGGCCACTAGGGTCGCTAATCTTACTCACACAGTCAGCTACCTCATTGCGCCTCTTTTTTTCTTTGCGTCATGTGCTGTTTGGGGAGGGTTTTTTGGAAGGGCCATCCTGCGTGACACTGCAGTGCCACTCCTAGATGGGCCCGGTGTTTGTGTCGGCCACTAGGGTCGCTAATCTTACTCACACAGCTACCTCATTGCGCCTCTTTTTTTCTTTGCGTCATGTGCTGTTTGGGGAGGGTTTTTTGGAAGGGCCATCCTGCGTGACACTGCAGTGCCACTCCTAGATGGGCCCGGTGTTTGTGTCGGCCACTAGGGTCGCTAATCTTACTCACACAGCTACCTCATTGCGCCTCTTTTTTTCTTTGCGTCATGTGCTGTTTGGGGAGGGTTTTTTGGAAGGGACATCCTGCGTGACACTGCAGTGCCACTCCTAGATGGGCCCGGTGTTTGTGTCGGCCACTAGGGTCGCTTATCTTACTCACACAGCGACCTCGGTGCAAATTTTAGGACTAAAAATAATATTGTGAGGTGTGAGGTATTCAGAATAGACTGAAAATGAGTGTAAATTATGGTTTTTGAGGTTAATAATACTTTGGGATCAAAATGACCCCCAAATTCTATGATTTAAGCTGTTTTTTAGTGTTTTTGGAAAAAAACACCCGAATCCAAAACACACCCGAATCCGACAAAAATAATTCGGTGAGGTTTTGCCAAAACGCGTTCGAACCCAAAACACGGCCGCGGAACCGAACCCAAAACCAAAACACAAAACCCGAAAAATTTCAGGCGCTCATCTCTAATTATATATACATATATATTGATTTCATCTCATTATCATCCAGTCTATATTATCAGCAGACACAGTACGTTAGTCCATGGCTGTAGCTACCTCTGTGTCGGCACTTGGCAGTCCATCCATAATTGTATACCACCTACCCGTGTTTTTTTTTTCTTTCTTCTTTATACATACTACTATAGTAGCTTACTGTAGCAGTCTGCGGTGCTGCTGAGCTGACAGTGTCCAGCAGGTCCGTCATCAGTCATTACATAATAAATATATATACCTGTCCGGCTGCAGTACTAGTGATATTATATATACATATATATTGATTTCATCTCATTATCATCCAGTCTATATTATCAGCAGACACAGTACGGTAGTCCACGGCTGTAGCTACCTCTGTGTCGGCACTCGGCAGTCCATCCATAATTGTATACCACCTACCCGTGTTTTTTTTTTTTTCTTTCTTCTTTATACATACTACTATAGTAGCTTACTGTAGCAGTCTGCGGTGCTGCTGAGCTGACAGTGTCCAGCAGGTCCGTCATCAGTCATTACATAATAAATATATATACCTGTCCGGCTGCAGTACTAGTGATATTATATATACATATATATTGATTTCATCTCATTATCATCCAGTCTATATTAGCAGCAGACACAGTACGGTAGTCCACGGCTGTAGCTACCTCTGTGTCGGCACTCGGCAGTCCATCCATAAGTATACTAGTATCCATCCATCTCCATTGTTTACCTGAGGTGCCTTTTAGTTGTGCCTATTAAAATATGGAGAACAAAAATGTTGAGGTTCCAAAATTAGGGAAAGATCAAGATCCACTTCCACCTCGTGCTGAAGCTGCTGCCACTAGTCATGGCCGAGACGATGAAATGCCAGCAACGTCGTCTGCCAAGGCCGATGCCCAATGTCATAGTACAGAGCATGTAAAATCCAAAACACCAAATATCAGTAAAAAAAGGACTCCAAAACCTAAAATAAAATTGTCGGAGGAGAAGCGTAAACTTGCCAATATGCCATTTACCACACGGAGTGGCAAGGAACGGCTGAGGCCCTGGCCTATGTTCATGGCTAGTGGTTCAGCTTCACATGAGGATGGAAGCACTCAGCCTCTCGCTAGAAAAATGAAAAGACTCAAGATGGCAAAAGCAATAGCACCGCAAAGAACTGTGCGTTCTTCGAAATCCCAAATCCACAAGGAGAGTCCGACTCCAATTGTGTCGGTTGCGATGCCTGACCTTCCCAACACTGGACGTGAAGAGCATGCGCCTTCCACCATTTGCACGCCCCCTGCAAGTGCTGGAAGGAGCACCCGCAGTCCAGTTCCTGATAGTCAGATTGAAGATGTCAGTGTTGAAGTACACCAGGATGAGGAGGATATGGGTGTTGCTGGCGCTGGGGAGGAAATTGACCAGGAGGATTCTGATGGTGAGGTGGTTTGTTTAAGTCAGGCACCCGGGGAGACACCTGTTGTCCGTGGGAGGAATATGGCCATTGACATGCCTGGTGAAAATACCAAAAAAATCAGCTCTTCGGTGTGGAAGTATTTCAACAGAAATGCGGACAACAGGTGTCAAGCCGTGTGTTGCCTTTGTCAAGCTGTAATAAGAAGGGGTAAGGACGTTAACCACCTCGGAACATCCTCCCTTATACGTCACCTGCAGCGCATTCATAATAAGTCAGTGACAAGTTCAAAAACTTTGGGTGACCGCGGAAGCAGTCCACTGACCAGTAAATCCCTTCCTCTTGTAACCAAGCTCACGCAAACCACCCCACCAACTCCCTCAGTGTCAATTTCCTCCTTACCCAGGAATGCCAATAGTCCTGCAGGCCATGTCACTGGCAATTCTGACGAGTCCTCTCCTGCCTGGGATTCCTCCGATGCATCCTTGAGTGTAATGCCTACTGCTGCTGGCGCTGCTGTTGTTGCTGCTGGGAGTCGATCGTCATCCCAGAGGGGAAGTCGTAAGCCCACTTGTACTACTTCCAGTAAGCAATTGACTGTCCAACAGTCCTTTGCGAGGAAGATGAAATATCACAGCAGTCATCCTGCTGCAAAGCGGATAACTGAGGCCTTGACAACTATGTTGGTGTTAGACGTGCGTCCGGTATCCGCCGTTAGTTCACAGGGAACTAGACAATTTCTTGAGGTAGTGTGCCCCCGTTACCAAATACCATCTAGGTTCCACTTCTCTAGGCAGGCGATACCGAGAATGTACACGGACGTCAGAAAAAGACTCACCAGTGTCCTAAAAAATGCAGTTGTACCCAATGTCCACTTAACCACGGACATGTGGACAAGTGGAGCAGGGCAGGGTCAGGACTATATGACTGTGACAGCCCACTGGGTAGATGTATGGACTCCCGCCGCAAGAACAGCAGCGGCGGCACCAGTAGCAGCATCTCGCAAACGCCAACTCTTTCCTAGGCAGGCTACGCTTTGTATCACCGCTTTCCAGAATACGCACACAGCTGAAAACCTCTTACGGCAACTGAGGAAGATCATCGCGGAATGGCTTACCCCAATTGGACTCTCCTGTGGATTTGTGGCATCGGACAACGCCAGCAATACTGTGTGTGCATTAAATCTGGGCAAATTCCAGCACGTCCCATGTTTTGCACATACCTTGAATTTGGTGGTGCAGAATTTTTAAAAAAACGACAGGGGTGTGCAAGAGATGCTGTCGGTGGCCAGAAGAATTGCGGGACACTTTCGGCGTACAGGCACCACGTACAGAAGACTGGAGCACCACCAAAAACAACTGTACCTGCCCTGCCATCATCTGAAGCAAGAAGTGGTAACGAGGTGGAATTCAACCCTCTATATGCTTCAGAGGTTGGAGGAGCAGCAAAAGGCCATTCAAGCCTATACAATTCAGCACGATATAGGAGGTGGAATGCACCTGTCTCAAGCGCAGTGGAGAATGATTTCAACATTGTGCAAGGTTCTGATGCCCTTTGAACTTGCCACACGTGAAGTCAGTTCAGACACTGCCAGCCTGAGTCAGGTCATTCCCCTCATCAGGCTTTTGCAGAAGAAGCTGGAGACATTGAAGGAGGAGCTAACACTGAGCGATTCCGCTAGGCATGTGGGACTTGTGGATGGAGCCCTTAATTAGCTTAACAAGGATTCACGGGTGGTCAATCTGTTGAAATCAGAGCACTACATTTTGGCCACCATGCTCGATCCTAGATTTAAAGCCTACCTTGGATCTCTCTTTCCGGCAGACACAAGTCTGCTGGGGTTCAAAGACCTGCTGGTGAGAAAATTGTCAAGTCAAGCGGAACGCGACCTGTCAACATCTCCTCCTTCACATTCTCCCGCAACTGGGGGTGCGAGGAAAAGGCTCAGAATTCCGAGCCCACCCGCTGGCGGTGATGCAGGGCAGTCTGGAGCGACTGCTGATGCTGACATCTGGTCCGGACTGAAGGACCTGACAACGATTACGGACATGTCGTCTACTGTCACTGCATATGATTCTCTCACCATTGAAAGAATGGTGGAGGATTATATGAGTGACCGCATCCAAGTAGGCACGTCACACAGTCCGTACTTATACTGGCAGGAAAAAGAGGCAATTTGGAGGCCCTTGCACAAACTGGCTTTATTCTACCTAAGTTGCCCTCCCACAAGTGTGTACTCCGAAAGAGTGTTTAGTGCCGCTGCTCACCTTGTCAGCAATCGGCGTACGAGGTTACATCCAGAAAATGTGGAGAAGATGATGTTCATTAAAATGAATTATAATCAATTCCTCCGTGGAGACATTGACCAGCAGCATTTGCCTCCACAAAGTACACAGGGAGCTGAGATGGTGGATTCCAGTGGGGACGAATTGATAATCTGTGAGGAGGGGGATGTACACGGTGATATATCGGAGGATGATGATGAGGTGGACATCTTGCCTCTGTAGAGCCAGTTTGTGCAAGGAGAGATTAATTGCTTCTTTTTTGGTGGGGGTCCAAACCAACCCGTCATTTCAGTCACAGTCGTGTGGCAGACCCTGTCACTGAAATGATGGGTTGGTTAAAGTGTGCATGTCCTGTTTATACAACATAAGGGTGGGTGGGAGGGCCCAAGGACAATTCCATCTTGCACCTCTTATTTCTTTAATTTTTCTTTGCGTCATGTGCTGTTTGGGGAGTATTTTTTGGAAGGGCCATCCTGCGTGACACTGCAGTGCCACTCCTAGATGGGCCCGGTGTTTGTGTCGGCCACTAGGGTCGCTTATCTTACTCACACAGCTACCTCATTGCGCCTCTTTTTTTCTTTGCGTCATGTGCTGTTTGGGGAGGGTTTTTTGGAAGGGCCATCCTGCGTGACACTGCAGTGCCACTCCTAGATGGGCCCGGTGTTTGTGTCGGCCACTAGGGTCGCTTATCTTACTCACACAGCTACCTCATTGCGCCTCTTTTTTTCTTTGCGTCATGTGCTGTTTGGGGAGGGTTTTTTGGAAGGGCCATCCTGCGTGACACTGCAGTGCCACTCTTAGATGGGCCCGGTGTTTGTGTCGGCCACTAGGGTCGCTTATCTTACTCACACAGCTACCTCATTGCGCCTCTTTTTTTCTTTGCGTCATGTGCTGTTTGGGGAGGGTTTTTTGGAAGGGACATCCTGCGTGACACTGCAGTGCCACTCCTAGATGGGCCCGGTGTTTGTGTCGGCCACTAGGGTCGCTTATCTTACTCACACAGCTACCTCATTGCGCCTCTTTTTTTCTTTGCGTCATGTGCTGTTTGGGGAGGTTTTTTGGAAGGGACATCCTGCGTGACACTGCAGTGCCACTCCTAGATGTGCCCGGTGTTTGTGTCGGCCACTAGGGTCGCTTATCTTACTCACACAGCTACCTCATTGCGCCTCTTTTTTTCTTTGCGTCATGTGCTGTTTGGGGAGGGTTTTTTGGAAGGGACATCCTGCGTGACACTGCAGTGCCACTCCTAGATGGGCCAGGTGTTTGTGTCGGCCACTAGGGTCGCTTATCTTACTCACACAGCTACCTCATTGCGCCTCTTTTTTTCTTTGCGTCATGTGCTGTTTGGGGAGGGTTTTTTGGAAGGGCCATCCTGCGTGACACTGCAGTGTCACTCCTAGATGGGCCAGGTGTTTGTGTCGGCCACTAGGGTCGCTTATCTTACTCACACAGCTACCTCATTGCGCCTCTTTTTTTCTTTGCGTCATGTGCTGTTTGGGGAGGGTTTTTTGGAAGGGCCATCCTGCGTGACACTGCAGTGCCACTCCTAGATGGGCCAGGTGTTTGTGTCGGCCACTAGGGTCGCTTAGCTTAGTCATCCAGCGACCTCGGTGCAAATTTTAGGACTAAAAATAATATTGTGAGGTGTGAGGTATTCAGAATAGACTGAAAATGAGTGGAAATTATGGTTTTTGAGGTTAATAATACTTTGGGATCAAAATGACCCCCAAATTCTATGATTTAAGCTGTTTTTTAGTGTTTTTTGAAAAAAACACCCGAATCCAAAACACACCCGAATCCGACAAAAAAAATTCGGTGAGGTTTTGCCAAAACGCGGTCGAACCCAAAACACGGCCGCGGAACCGAACCCAAAACCAAAACACAAAACCCGAAAAATTTCAAGTGCACATCTCTAGTTTTTTCTTCGTTCTGGTGATCGTAATGTGATTGACAGGAAGTGGGTGTTTCTGGGCGGAAACTGGCCGTTTTGTGGGTGTGTTGGAAAAAACGCTACCATTTCTGGGAAAAACGCGGGAGTGGCTGGAGAAACGGGGAAGTGTCTGGGCGAATGCTGGGTGTGTTTGTGACGTCAAACCAGGAACGAAACTGACTGAAATGATCGCAATGGCTAAGTCCGGAGCTACTCAGAAACTGCTAAGAAAGGTCTATTCGCAATATTGCGAATCCGTCGTTCGCAATTTTGAGAAGCTAAGATTCACACCCAGTAGGCGGCGACTTAGCGTGTGCAAAGCTGCTATAAGCAGCTTGCGAGCGAACAACTCGGAATGAGGGCCTTAGTGGCATCTAATCTTGTGATGTATATTTTATATTTTACAAATAGAGCCTGATTAAGGTTGGATCGCAATCGCAATAAGCGATCCAACGGTAAAAATTGCTAAGAGGATGCGGGATCCTGCGCAGGGCCCATCCTGCGCATGCGCCTGCATTTTCTATGGCGCCCCACAGAAAATGCGATTGCTTCTGCCTGTCTATGAGGCAGAGATGGTCACGGGGGGGGTCGGCAACGCTCCATTTCAAAGACGGAGATGGAGTATTGCGGGGACGAGATTTCAAAACAGGGGCGGCAATGGAGAAACAGGGGGCGTAGTCGGTGCAGCGGCATGACATCACACGCAGCCGATGCTATCACAAAAATGGCTGTGGGTCTCATGCGGGCGCCTAACATGTGGGGCATACTAGCCCTGTGCTGGGCGTCCCCCCGCATGTCAGAGAATCTGATCATAAATGTGCTAAATTTAGCACATCTAGGATCAGGTCTGAATCACCCCCATGGAACAAAAAAAAGGCCCAAATTATGTGATTTTAGTTTTGTTTGTCAATTTTTGAAAACAAAAAAACAAAACCATTTACGGCAGTTTGGCAAAAACCAAATACAAAGCCGGATGACGAATCAGGGCCAATTGCAAATCCAGCAAAAATGGTCCTGTGCACATCTCTAGTAATATTCTAATACCACATTGAGTTTGCTAGCATTGTATGCCTAGGGATGTGCTGATATGAGACATTCCCTTTAACTCCTGTTTTATTGAGTTTAATAAATTATTCCTGTAGTTTAGCTGGTCATTCAAAACTTGGGATCAGTGCTACCATATGGTCCCTACTGGTCTGCACATGTGCACTGATGTTGCTTGCTAACTGGTAGCTGCATTAGAAGTTGTTGCATTCCACAGGAGTAGCTAGCTGCTTATATCCAGTTTTGCGTTCCACATGGCACAGTTCGGGAGCACCAGTGCCACATTTTACATATGGTACCCTGAGGTTACCGGCAGAGAGGTGCATCTCTGCCTGACCGATTACGTGACTTAAGTGTTGAACAGTGTATTGTTGCTATAGGATGTGATACCACTACCAGGCAGGCCATGTGGTCCAAATTAAACTACTGTACATGTAGTTTGCTGTCTTTTTGTACATTATTCTGTTGGTATAAACATACTTGCCTACTCTCCCTCATTCTGCAGGAGACTCCCTGAAATAGAAGAAATCTCCCAAACTCCCTGAATAGTCCAGCAATCTCACTGATTGCACCTTAACCCCTGATGGGGGGTAAGGTAGAGAATAGAATAACAGTTGGTAAGAGTAATTCTAGAAAGGCACTTGTAAATAATGGTAAGTTATTGTCAAAGTCAGAAAAATATCTCTATGCACACTACCATATTTGCACCTCACACAGGTCCGTGCTGCGCATGCGTACGCTCTCCCGTACGTGCGCATACTCACAGTCGCGGGCACCCGCAGGCGCATGGTATGCGTATTTACGGTAGAGTTTATGCGATCGTAGCGTGCGACTCAATCATTACATATTTTCACTAATAATGTATTTTGTAGATCATGGTCCCTTTGATAGATTCTGAAAGTTTGGTTAATATAGAATGTTTATGAACAGAGGAATCCCTCTTTGTTTGATACGAAGGGTCAGACAGGAGTAATACAGTGGTGTTTAGTATCCATCGGAAGAATATTTAATTAGAAATATTCCGGTGTTGGTTTGAAACAGATCAATCGCTCGTGCGAATAGTTATGGACATAAGAAGTTTATGAACATTTACTTTATTTGCACTTTATTACCCATGCGGCGGGAAACCCAGTTTCCCTCCCACCTGAGCAGTTGGAAATAGTCACAGCCCACATGTATGAATCAACCTATGACCTTTTGTTATAATACGAAGCCGAATTCCTATGTCCAATGAACAATGAGATTGTAGGGACCATTGAATTGTATTGTGTGTGGGGCATAAATAGGCAGGCCGACCGTATCCAGTTCTCTCTCTTCAACGGTTCTCATTGCTGATAATCGGGAGCTGGATATCGAGGCGCATGCGATCGTTCCCCTTGTGCGTAAGTTTTCTCCGTAATCATATTGTCTTACTGTGAGCCATCTCTCTCTCTCTCTCTACTCTTTCTCTCGTATTTTCCTTTAATTATATTGTATTGTATTTCCTGTCTAGTTTATCTGGTTAGTTGGTTTATGTTATATTGTAGTGTATGCTTTGTACTGTGATTCTTTTGCAAGTATAATAGTCATAATACATATAATAGGTTTTGGACCCTAAGCCCAGGTATCTGTGTATTTCTTATAGTGTTAAGTATTCCCTGAGCGTCGGTGACGCTCAAGCAGCTTTGTAGTTAATCAGGTTACACCAGGTTGCACTTACACTCTGTCTCTACACTATGTGTATCTCATCGTTAAAGGTATAGATATAAAGGTTTAACGTTGTAAGCGTCTCCACCGCTGGTGATCTCCTCGTGGTCCCGAGCGTACGCTACGCTATAGCGAATCATTACGTTAGTCGGCAGCCAATAGCGTGCCTGCCTGTGATCACTGGGCCGTAAGCGAACGTGACGCTTGAGCGTCTCGACTACGGTTGAGCGATCGCTACACAACTTGCGTACCCTTACGGTACTTCTTACGTAGATAGCGTACAGTGTTCTTAGACCTCTTAAAGTGTTTTATATACGATAAATATTTAGCTTTATCAATTGGCGGCTCGCCCGTCCTTCACATATCTGCACTAGGTAGATCAGCAGACATTATCCCTCAGCAAAGGGCGGGAGGTTGTATCCCTCGTAGTGCTGACAGGATAAGCGTCTGCTTCGCTTAGGTAAAGAGTGCTGAAGGAATCCGGGAACCGGAGGTAAGAACAAAACGCTAGTGTCTTTTAAAAACTGTTTATTTTTCTGTCTTGCGTACACACGCACGCACACATATATATCTGCATTTCCTTTTCTTTTTCATTTTCGTATATCACTCTCCTGTCTGCCAGTTTTATAGTTGATAGAAGTGCTAAAAAAAGATTTGCCGTTATTTCATAGTTTAAGAGTAAAGGTAATATAGTTAAAAGATAGACAAAACACACAGTTTTGCCTGGGAGATAAGGCGAAGTCAGTGTGTTGTGTGGTAGATGATCAAGGATCATCTACATTGATAAAAGTATAAATTGTGTTACGGTGGATCTTTGCTTTGCGTATACGTGTCTCTAACAAAGACCTGCGTACGCAATCCAAAGGCCGACGCACGCAGCGTACGTTACGCAACGGAGCGTCCGGTTACGCCCACGTAGCTCAAGTCACGATAAGTTGATTTTTAACGCAAAGCGATAAATAACGCAAAGCGATAAATAACGCGAGGCGAGAAATAACGCAAGTCTATTTTTGGGTGTCCGAAATTTTAATTAACAGATCCTGCTCCTAATTGGTAACACACCTGATCTGAAGAAAAATTTCTGCGCAGAAATAGAAATAGAAACAAAAGTGTACATGTGATGAGTGAGTGTTTTTACAATTTTTAAAGGTTGAACCACAAGAAAAGTCGAGTACTCGTGAGGTACATGCGTGTAAGTGACGTACACGGTGGCTAGGGAGGCATCTCTGGTTAAATATACAATTTTGAGCATTAGAGTATAGCAGACCAGGAGGTCATACTGTAACAAGACCAGGAGGTCGTACTGTAACAAGACCAGGAGGTCATACTGTAACAAGACCAGGAGGTCATAACAGACCAGGAGGTCCAGGTACAGCCGACAAGGAAGTCCGCTATACAGTTCACAGGCACAACACCGAAAAGGGTTGGTGCAACACCCATATAGGCCATATAAGCTCTGGCTGAAGGAATTCGCAGTCGTAAGTTTCGATTCCATTGGTCTTTCCGTACATAAGCTTAGTTGTTTGTGTACTGAACGACTGGACCGCACGTAAGTGTGTGCAGTAGTTAGTAATCTGACCTAATACCATTAGAGTAAAGGGGTCACAAACGCTATCTGTACACTCTAACGTGATTTGTGTAATTTTTTTATTTTAAGGGAAGTTTGCTGCTCACTCAGGAACTATCCAGCAACCAATAGTTACTGGAAAGAGTAAGTGTTCTTCGGATAACCCTCGCAGGTTCCAGTAAATAGAGGTTCAGGTCGCAGGGGCCCTAGGTCGAGTACGCCAGCACCATATCGGTGTGATCAGGTCGTATTGGTCGGCGTGGGCGAGTGAGTGGGGTACTCTGTAAACCGCCACCGTCAGCCTATTGTTGACATTTGGTTTTTCGTAAGGGTTGGCTAAATAAAGCAACACTTTCGAACTATGGGGGCCACTTGTTCAGGTAGGGGGCGATCAACCTCGGTTCGGGTTGATTCAGTGGTCCGACCAATTGGGTCGGCCAGGTATATAATGTGTGAGAAATATGGAAGTCACACAGAAACTTTATGTGATGAATGGGAGAGAATGACTGTACATGACGGGGAGAAATTCCCAAGAGTAGGGAGCTTCAGCTCAGAAGTGTTACAAAATTTAAGGAGGAGGATATGTCTCATAAAATCAACAAAGAGACGAATCCAGCATTATGATTATTTACAGTTGTGGCAACAGGAAGGTGAGATACAGAGAGGTTTGGCTCAGGCGGCGGGATCTGGCTCTAACAGAAAACTGATTGCCACGGCCCCACCGCCACCATATATATCAGGAGAGAAGTTGATTGCGGAGAAAGACGCACTAAGGTGTAACACAAAATCACTTAGTAACTGTGTAAATGTTAATGATAATGTTAACCCATTAACCCATGCAAGTATTAACCCGTGCAAGTTGTACCCTGTTTTGAACTTTCCTCAGGAGTGTGATCAAGAGGACGAATCGGCAACGATTTCAGCGCTCTCTCTAGCAGCCACCATAGCAGAGACCACAGTAGGCACAGCTCCACCCACGAGATTAGTAAAGGCCCCTAGCGGAGGGATAGGTGAGGTCGTATCAACTGGTAAGTACGGCACCATGCATTATACTGAAACTATTTCACCACAGCCTGTAGAATCTACACAGAATGAGGTTGTTAGAATTACACCTGTTAGAGTAATAGCAGTGCCAAATGGGAAAACAGACGCATCAGGAGCCACTCCCATTAGGAACATTGCCATGTACACTCCATTTTCCCGAATGGAATTAAGGACCATAGTGTCTGAATTTCCTGACCCTAGAAAAGACTTAGTTGCCAGTCAAAAATACATCAGAGACTTAGGTAACACTGCAGAGCCCAACAATAAAGACTGGCAGATATTGCTGAGAGCATGTTTACCCTCAAATGTCGACGCAACTCAATTTTTAGCTGATTGCGGACTAGATCATGATGTACCTCTTACAGATGTGTACAACCAAGATAATGTGAAAAGAATAAACTTGCAGCTAAAAGAGTATTTCCCAGCAGTAGCTAAATGGAATAAGATATTCTCCATTAAACAGAAGGAGTCAGAGACAGCTGCAGAGTATTTCCACAGAGCATTATTAGAAATGGCAAAATACACAGGCATAGAGGACATTAAAACAGACACAAACCATCGGGAAGTAGCAGTATCGGTACTGATGGATGGTTTAAAAGAGTCATTGAAGACTAGGGTACAGACCACACAACCATGTTGGCGAGGTCTGTCTGTGGCTACTTTGAGAGAGGCTGCTATTGATCACGATAGAAACATCACCAGACACAGGGAACAACAAGGTGATAAATTAATGTCAGTAAGTATACAGGCTCTGACCACAAGACAGCCTTTGTTTGTACCACCAAATCCTGTGGGTAAGTCAAGTATGGTTACTTGTTATTCTTGTCACAAACAGGGACACATGGCACGAGATTGTAGAGTAAAGAATCCACGAAACTCATACCAAACCCCTAGACAACGACACGACACACGACATTGGGAGCAAGGTCCGCAGAAACGGAGTTATGAGCCACATACAGGGGAAACAAAAAGATATCCCCCAAACAGAGACTGGCATGCCTCTGGTAGTTCCCAACTATCTCCCTCACAAGTAGTTGCTGCCAGCGGGATTCAGGGAGGTCACCATACCCAATAGGGGTGTGGCCATACCTGTAATCTGCAGCCAGTAAAATTAATTGCCAACATTGGAAGTGAACCCGAGATCGCAATTAATGTAGCTGGTAAAACTTTAAACTTTCTTGTAGACACAGGGGCGGCCAAGTCAGTGATAAATTCGACAGTGGGCATGAGAACCACTGGTAGGACAATTCCAGCCATGGGAGTAACAGGAGTAGTCCAGCACTACCCTGTTAGCAAACCAGCCGAGATTACAATAGGGCCTTTGCATACCAAGCATTCCTTTTTGCTGGCTGCATCGGCACCAACCAATCTCCTGGGAAGAGACTTACTGTGTAAAATGGGGTGCGTCATTTATTGTACTCCTGAAGGTGTGTTCTTGGACATACCTGAGAAACACGCTCAGGAAGTGCGAGACATGTTAGACTCCCCATCAAAATTAATGTCACATACCATTATGACAAATAGGAATCCATCCCAAATAGAAGAGATGACATCTCAGATACCAGAGTCACTTTGGACAAAAGACGGACAAGACACTGGATTAATGGCAAACGTAGCTCCAGTAGTTGTACAAGTAAAAGATGGTAGGATAGCTCCAAAAATCCCACAGTACCCTCTGAAGCCAGAGGTGGAGTTAGGAGTTTACCCAGTAATAGAGCGCTTGCTACAACAGGGCATTCTGGTAAGAACGTCCAGCACTGCTAATAGTCCCATCTTCCCTGTGAAAAAGAGTGGGGGGAGGGGTTACAGACTAGTGCAGGATCTAAGGGGGATTAACAAAATAGTTGAGAGTCAGTTCCCCGTAGTGCCAAATCCAGCTGTCATCCTAATGCAAATCCCTCCCACTGCCAAATTTTTCACTGTTATTGACCTCTGCTCCGCTTTCTTTTCGGTACCTCTGCACCCTGACAGCCAATATTTGTTTGCATTCACATACAGAGGAGTCCAATACACGTGGACTCGATTACCCCAAGGTTTCATAGATAGTCCAAGTATATTTTCTCAGGCTTTGCATGATTGTTTACAGTCTTTCCAACCAGACAGTGGATCAGTATTGATACAGTATGTGGACGATTTATTACTGTGTTCAGATTCACTGGAAGCATCTCTGAAGGATACGAAACAGCTCCTGTTTCATCTTTCAGACACAGGACACAAGGTGTCCAAAGACAAGTTACAATTATGCCAAACTAAGGTAAAATATTTGGGACACTGTCTAACACAAGGACTGAGACACCTGACCGCTGATAGAATCCAAGCAATTAGAGACATGACTCTGCCACAAACCCAGCAACAGATCAGAACGTTTTTAGGAATGTGTGGGTATTGCCGTAATTGGATCCCAGGGTTTTCCATTTTGGCGTTACCTTTGCAGGAAATGGTCTCCTCAAACAAACCTGATAGGATTTCGCATACAGACGAGTCCGAAACAGCATTTGAGAGACTCAAACAGTGCCTAACGCAGGCACCAGCACTAGGTATGCCAGACTATGGGAAACCCTTTGAACTATACGGAACAGAAAGTGCTGGTTGCGCGGCAGGTGTACTAACCCAAAAACACGGTGATGCCAGCAGGCCAGTTGCATACTACAGCGCTCAGCTAGACACGGTAGCGCGATCCCTCCCCACATGCTTGCGAAGCGTTGCTGCGATAGCATTGCTAGTGACAAAAAGCGAAGATGTCGTGCTAGGCCACAACCTCACAATCCATACGCCACATGCAGTATCAGCCTTATTGAATTCTGCCCAAACCAGACACGTCTCATCAGCGAGGTTTACAAGATGGGAATTGGCACTAATGGCCCCCGTAAACATCACCATAAGGAGATGCAGTGCATTAAATCCTGCAACGTATCTCCCAGGTGTGCCTGGTCAGGCACAAAGGGTGGAAGGTGAGAGTGATGGGGAAGGAGGATTTAATACAAAGGAAGATACACATGATTGTATGGAATATTTGACCCAAAATTTTACCGCAAGGCCTGACATCAGTGACAACCCACTGAAAGATGCAGAACTCACGTTCTACACGGACGGTAGTTGCCATAGACAGTCAGACTCGGGAGACTTGTGTACTGGATACGCAGTCGTAGATGACCAAGACACCATAGAAGCGGAACCGCTAGGCCCACCTCACTCAGCCCAGGTTGCTGAACTGGTCGCCCTAACCAGAGCATGTGAATTGGCTAAGGGTAAGTCAGCCAATATCTACACCGATTCTAGATACGCATTCGGGGTAGTCCATGATTTCGGAGCCCTATGGCGCCTCAGAAATTTCATGACGGCAGCTGATACACCGGTAGCGCATGCAGCTCACATAAAAAGGCTTCTAACAGCGATACAGGAACCCGACAGAGTGGCTGTTATCAAATGTAAAGCACACACATATAGCCAAGACCCGGTATCACTTGGTAACAGCCGAGCGGACGAAGCTGCTAAGTTAGCAGCTGCTACCCCCATACAGACAGACACCACACAATTGATGGTATTTAATACCATTAACACACAGAAGTTGTGTGAAATGCAAAATTTGTGTTCCACACAGGAAAAGGCAGTCTGGAAGGCAAAGGGATGTGGCCAGGAGTCCTCAGGACTCTGGACGGATGGACATGGTAAACCAGTGGCCCCCAGAGCATATCTTCCATGTCTGGCTGAAGCAGCTCACGGGCTGACTCATCTAGGCAAGGAAGGGATGTGCAAATTGGTAAGAGCCTATTGGTGCGCCCCAGGATTCTCCTCTCATGCAAGTAAAAGAGCAATGTCATGCCTTACCTGTTTGAGAAAGAATATTGGAAAGGCAATACCTACAGAACCATCCCATATCCCACCTGCCGGCGGCCCTTTCCAGGTAATACAAATTGACTTTATACAATTACCCCCTTGTCGGAATTTGAAATATGTACTTGTTTGTATAGATGTTTTCTCAAATTGGGTCGAAGCATTTCCTGCGGCTACAAATACCGCTATGTTTACTGCTAAGAAAATTGTGCAGGAATTTGTATGTAGATATGGTATCCCTAGAATAATCGAAAGTGATAGGGGTACCCATTTTACAGGTGATGTCTTTCAAGGAATGTGTAAGTTGATGGGAATTGATAGCAAGCTGCACACTCCGTACCGTCCACAGGCGAGTGCGAAGGTCGAAAGAGTGAACAGCACTATTAAAAATAAATTGAGTAAAGTGATGGCAGAGACAGGATTGACATGGCCAGAAGCTTTACCCATTGTATTGTATAGTATCAGAACCACTCCCAGGTCCCCTCTTAATCTGTCTCCCTTTGAAATCTTGTTTGGTCGACAACCGCATGTTATGATTAACCCTCAGGATGATTTGAAATGTAACAATGAAGTAACTGTAAAGTACTTGATTAACATGAGTAAACAGTTAAGGAATCAAAATGATAGTCTGAAGTTGGTGATTCCTGATCTACCTGATAGTAATTGTCATGACATTGAACCTGGGGATTATGTAATGATACGGAATTTTCTACGCTCAGGTTGCCTTATTGATAGATGGGAAGGACCATACCAGGTCTTATTGACTAGCACTACAGCATTAAAGGTTGCTGAGAGAGAGACTTGGGTCCATTCATCCCACTGCAAGAAGGTTGCTGATCCAGAGAAGTCCCGTGATAAGGAACAGACGGTAGAGGTTGTATCACTGGAGTGTCTGTTCCAGGAGGACTGAGGCGGCACCTGAGCCTTGAAGACCGAGAGCTGTTGTCGACTCCCCACTCCCTTTTATTGTTTTCCTCCACTTCCCATCCCCTCTCCCTCAAATTTCTTTTTCCTCCTTCTCATTTTTCTCCGTTTCCTCCTATAAGATGGACTTGCCCCAAGAGACTGTGATCCGGATTTTCCTGTTGACCATGATGTTGACCAGAGCAGTCAGTTCCGGCGAGAGTACCATGGAGGTCGATAGAGGTTCTGGAATGGGTTCTGATGATAAAGATGGAGGCGTAGTTTTCCAAGATCAACCTAACCAACAAGCAAAGGCGAGTATCAGAAAACGATCCGATAGCATTGACCATAGAAGGAATTGTGACGGATTGTTAGCTGAGGAAAACTGTATCTGTAGGCTCTGTAACAATGTCATTGAAGATGGGTGCATTAAGAAATGCCAATCCAGTTTTAATATCCATATGGACCGGCATCCATTGAGTGACTATCACTCCTTAGTGGGTAATGTGTTAAACAAAACAGATTGTTGGGTATGCTCTCAAGTACCTCAAGGTCATAGCAAATCAGGGCTAGTACCATTTCCTTTAACGATAGGGGAGGTACTTGAGTTAAATGGTGGGAGACCGGTGGACAGGAGGTTTAATATCTCCAGCCCTCCTAGTTTGAAGCTCCACCAATACCATGTGGATAGGTCCCTATTATGTTTCAACATCTCCAATCCCAGAAAGCCGGGAAATTGGGAAGTGTCATGGAGTAACCACACCATGACCTTTTCGCATAGAGCAGATAGAATGCCTACAGATACAGAGCTTGTACGCCACATAGCCAGTAGAGGAAAATCTTTCCGGTATAGGTACACCTTAGGAAATAGGATTACGAGAGTTGGAGAAGTATCACCAGGATACTGTGCACATATCGTACAACCTGATACGTGTATTAAGCAGATGGAAGAATTAGGGTTAGGAGATTTCACCTGGAAGGTGTGTAATATGGTTATGTCCTTCTCCGTCCCATATGTTCTCCCCGATGATGCATATTTCATATGCGGGAGAAAGGCGTACAAGTGGCTTGCCCCAAACTCTGAAGGATTGTGTTATATTGGAAAAGTATTGCCTGAAGTAATGACTGTAACACATGACAAAATGAAAGACATACATCGTGGTGCCCAAGCTCCTTATACTCACACCCACTACGAGCACGTTGTTAAAAGGCACCTGATAGAGAAGACAGAGCATCCGGCCTCTGATCTGATAAGTGAATCCACCGGGATTCAATTCTTAATCGCGTTAGATTTCACCCGCACCGCTAGAGGAGTGCTAAATTATAAATACATATCAGCGCTCGCAAATTTGTTAGATAATATCACTGAAATGTATGATGACACGTTTAGATATACTGGAAGGGAACTTCAAGCTTATAAAACAGAACTGGTGCAGCATAGAATGGTTCTTAATTACCTCACAGCAGTGACAGGCGGATATTGTGTTACATTGGCAACACAGTACGGCGTGAAGTGTTGCACGTATATCACGAATAGCACCGAGGATCCGGTCGAGGTCATAGACCAAAAGATGGACGATATTCTCCAATTGAAGTGGGAATTTCGCCGAAAACACAATCTCACTCTTGCTGCTGTAGGTAATGAGCTGACTGGTTGGGTGTCATGGTTGAACCCGCGAAATTGGTTCTCCGGTTTGGGAGACTGGGCTCAAGGAGTCATAATGGATGTTGGGAAGTTTCTCCTATGTATCTTAGGTGTTGTCATATCAATTGGCTTGATATTTAGATGCGGTCAGGCTTTAATGAAGTGCAAACATCGTACCAGGGTAATGAGTTTGAGGAGTGAGGAAACTGTAATTAACCTGGATTTGATTTATGACCCAATGATAGAAACAATGATGTGATGAAAATGCGATTTCTACGGTCCGTTTCTTTCACCTGTTTTTCTGGTTTTTCTCCAAGATAAAAAGACCCACTTGGACGAGGAAGTTGACGAGACGCTATACAGACAACGAATAGACCAAAGAAGAAGTTTTGACCACTTGAGATATGGACATTTGATGAACTTTGCCATGGATCCCCAGTTTCCCTAGAATTCTTAAACTTACGCTAGCCCAACATTTTTTTGTAAATCTAATGGCATTGACAAAGCTTTTTGCTCACACCTAATGGGCAACACAGCGCAAAGAAGACGACTTTCAACTGATACCGAACAAAACTTCAACCGACAGATGTACATTAACCTGACATAGAATACCACCGCCTTTACCGTAATTATGTCTTTTCTTCATTTCTACAACCCTCAGGTAATGACACACATAGTATAAGGAATACAGGCACAGATATCAGCAATCACATATTCCCCCATTCATGTATCATCAACTAAAATGTGCTCCCCATTTTGTTAAAAATCCGAAAAGAGCTCGGTAAAGTTTGACAGCCCATCCACAGACCCGTACCACGGGATAAGAAGGAATTCAAATGTATACTTCGCAATACCTCGAAGCTTGATTTACAACACGTACGGCACGATGATACATGACCCCCCAAACATGGACTCATACACACATGCTTCTGCTATCTCACTAGGTCATACCCTCTTCCCACCTACTCCTCTCTCCTCCCTTACCCAACCATGGAAATGAATTAACCCCTGACATATATTTTTCTCCTTTTGAAATGTTTTAGAAGGTGGCAGTTATTATTGACTGCCAAAGGGTGGACTGTCAAAGTCAGAAAAATATCTCTATGCACACTACCATATTTGCACCTCACACAGGTCCGTGCTGCGCATGCGTACGCTCTCCCGTACGTGCGCATACTCACAGTCGCGGGCACCCGCAGGCGCATGGTATGCGTATTTACGGTAGAGTTTATGCGATCGTAGCGTGCGACTCAATCATTACATATTTTCACTAATAATGTATTTTGTAGATCATGGTCCCTTTGATAGATTCTGAAAGTTTGGTTAATATAGAATGTTTATGAACAGAGGAATCCCTCTTTGTTTGATACGAAGGGTCAGACAGGAGTAATACAGTGGTGTTTAGTATCCATCGGAAGAATATTTAATTAGAAATATTCCGGTGTTGGTTTGAAACAGATCAATCGCTCGTGCGAATAGTTATGGACATAAGAAGTTTATGAACATTTACTTTATTTGCACTTTATTACCCATGCGGCGGGAAACCCAGTTTCCCTCCCACCTGAGCAGTTGGAAATAGTCACAGCCCACCTGTATGAATCAACCTATGACCTTTTGTTATAATACGAAGCCGAATTCCTATGTCCAATGAACAATGAGATTGTAGGGACCATTGAATTGTATTGTGTGTGGGGCATAAATAGGCAGGCCGACCGTATCCAGTTCTCTCTCTTCAACGGTTCTCATTGCTGATAATCGGGAGCTGGATATCGAGGCGCATGCGATCGTTCCCCTTGTGCGTAAGTTTTCTCCGTAATCATATTGTCTTACTGTGAGCCATCTCTCTCTCTCTCTACTCTTTCTCTCGTATTTTCCTTTAATTATATTGTATTGTATTTCCTGTCTAGTTTATCTGGTTAGTTGGTTTATGTTATATTGTAGTGTATGCTTTGTACTGTGATTCTTTTGCAAGTATAATAGTCATAATACATATAATAGGTTTTGGACCCTAAGCCCAGGTATCTGTGTATTTCTTATAGTGTTAAGTATTCCCTGAGCGTCGGTGACGCTCAAGCAGCTTTGTAGTTAATCAGGTTACACCAGGTTGCACTTACACTCTGTCTCTACACTATGTGTATCTCATCGTTAAAGGTATAGATATAAAGGTTTAACGTTGTAAGCGTCTCCACCGCTGGTGATCTCCTCGTGGTCCCGAGCGTACGCTACGCTATAGCGAATCATTACGTTAGTCGGCAGCCAATAGCGTGCCTGCCTGTGATCACTGGGCCGTAAGCGAACGTGACGCTTGAGCGTCTCGACTACGGTTGAGCGATCGCTACACAACTTGCGTACCCTTACGGTACTTCTTACGTAGATAGCGTACAGTGTTCTTAGACCTCTTAAAGTGTTTTATATACGATAAATATTTAGCTTTATCATTATCATTAAAGCAAAAGGGCAACGGAGATATTAACATAAAACGTCTGCTTGTGAAAGCAAGAAGCCTATCAGGTAAAATGGGGGAATTGGAATGGCATGTATCAAAAAATCAGTATGATATTATAGGTATTACGGAAACATGGTGGGACGACTCTCACGACTAGGTTACTAATTTGGAGGGATATTCACTTCTCAGGAGGGACAGGGCTACCAAAAGGGGAGGAGGGGTTTGTCTCTATGTAAAACCATCTCTAAAACCAAACTTAATATATGTTATTTGCGAGGGGACTGGTGATAATGTGGAATCACTATGGGTTGAGATCACTAGTGGGGGCACTGAAATAAAGAAACTAGTCATTGGCACATGCTACAAGCAACCAGATATTAGCATACGTGACGAGGAACTGCTCTCACAGCAAATTGAAAAAGCTGCGGGAATGGGGGACATCCTAGTGTTAGGGGATTTTTAACTATCCGGGTATAAACTAGAGATGAGCGGGTTCGGTTTTACTCGGTTTTACTCGGATTTACTCGGTTCTCAAAACGGTATGTTATTGGCTCACAGACGTCACGTGTTTTGGATAGCCAATAAGAAAAATCCGGATAAAACCGAACTGGAGTTAATTCTGGCGTTACATCCGAACCCGCTCATCTCTAGTATAAACTGGAGTAACGATTCATGTGTAAAAATTAGGAGCAGCAGGATTCTAAACACATTAAAGGATCAATACTTGTCTCAATTAGTCGAGGACCCAACCAGAGGTTATAATGTTCTGGACCAAGTTATTACCAATAATGTGGACATTATATCAAACATTACAGTTGGGGAGACCTTGGGAAACAGTGATCACTATATGATCACATTCAGCATCAGTTTCAAGAAACATAGCTATAAGGAATCAACAAAAACATTCAACTTTAGAAAAGCTAACTTCAATATGCTAAACGACATTGACTGGGAAGTTTTGTTTCATAGTAAAGACACATCGGAAATGTGGGATGCTTTAAAAGGGTTGCTTGATAGCAATATTCACAAATTCATACCCTTGGCCAGTAAATGCAAGAGTAATAGACTCAAATCAATGTGGCTTAATAAGGATGTCAAAGAAGCAATGGCTAAAAAGAGGTGTTCTTTTAAAGCATTTAAAACTAATGGAGGGGAGGAGTCATTCCAGTATTACAGAGAATGCAATAAAAGATGCAAAAAAGTAATAAGGGCAGCTACAATTGTAAACGAAAAACAAATTGCTATAGAGAATAAAGCCAATTCCAAAGAGTTTTATAAATACATAAACATTAAAGGGTTAAAAAAATAGAACATAGGCCCATTAAAAGATGAACTGCGAGCCTTGGAAACTATGTCAAAATAAAAGCGGATATACTGAACAGCTTTTTTTCACCAGGGAGGATCAGACGGTGTTAGTAGTGCATAACGACAGTGAAGGTAATGATTCTTGGCTAGATGCTTGTTTAAGTGAGGAAATAGTCCTGGAGAGACTAAGCAACATAAAGATTAATAAATCACCGGGACCAAATGGTTTTCATACGAGGGTTATTATGGAGCTTAAGGCACAGCTTGCAAGACCCTTATACTTGATTTTCTATAGTTCCATTAATCGGGTATGGTACCGATGGATTGGCGTATAGCTGAGGTAGTGCCATTATTTAAAAAGGGTTCTAAAAATCATCCTGGGTACTGGACCAGTTAGTTTAACCTCTATAGTGGGTAAAATATTGGAAGGAATTTTGAGGGATAGCATAGAGGATTATCTGCGAAATACTAAGTTTATGAGCAGGAGTTACCATGGGTTTGTGAGCGACAGATCATGTCAAACTAACTTAATTAGCTTCTACGACGAAGTGAGCGATAATCTTAACCAGGGAAAAGCAGTGGATGTGGTCTATTTAGATTTTGCAAAAGCCTTCAATACAGTGCCTCACAAGAGACTGATCATCAAATTAAGGGAACTTGGCCTAGGATACACTATTTGTACATGGATAGGTAATTGGCTGGATAACAGGGTACAACGAGTAGTGGTCAATGAGATGTTCTCCAGCTGGGCACTAGTAGTCAGCGGTATACCACAAGGGTCCATATTTGGTCCGCTACTGTTCAATATATGTATTAATGACCTAGGAATAGGACTAGGAAGCATAGTATCAATCTTTGCAGATGATACTAAACTGTGTAAGGTAATTAATTCAGAAATAGATGTGGAGTCTCTACAGAATGACTTATTTAAACTTGAATTCTCTTGAAACTGATTAAAGGGTTAGAGACACTGGAGTACGAGGAAAGGCTAACTATGTTAAATATGTATACTCTAGAAAAGAGGCGTCTAAGAGGAGATATTATTAATATCTTCAAATATGTAAAGGGTCATTACAAGGAGTTAGCAGGGGATTTGTTTAGTAATAGAACTCTGTATAGGACACATGGACACTCACTGAGGTTAGAGGAGAGAAAATTCCATACAAAACGTAGGAAGGGGTTCTTCAGGGCAATAAAGATTTGGAACTCCCTGCCGGAGAAGGTAATAATGGCGGACTCTGTAAATGCATTCAAAATCAGATTGGACAGCTTTCTAGCTGAAAACAGTATAACCTGGGCAGAGTCAAGGTCTGCAGAAGCATGACCGGAACACCAACTGTCAGTGCAGTGCTATATGCTGGAAGTCCAACTGCACTAAGTGAGTGTAATAATTCCACTCATACTGTATAGTCATTTTGGACAGGTTGGTATTGGGTGATCGGTGGTTGGGAGACTGGCGGTCACCATACCGACGCCGGGATTCCGTCTGTCAGATGGCCAGCAGGGGGGATTTCGGCCAGCACAACAAAGACCCTTGCGGGCTCGTTGCGCTTGCCACAGGTTCTATCCCACTCTATGGGAATAGTCCCTGTTGCTCGGCATGCCAACTGGTGGGCTAGTCAGTGTTCATGATGCCAGCGCTGGTATTGTAACCGCATCGTTTTTGGACTTGAGGAGCCTGCACACTGCAAGCATCTGGTTGTTCATTTATTGTTCCTCTCCCTGATGTTAGACCGAGACCATACATACCTCAGTCCTTTTCTAGGTCACTAAGCTATACAACAGTGAAAATGTGATATAAATTCATACAGTAGTTTTTGTGTGATGCCAGAACGTACAGACACAGTCTAAATTTCACTTTTTTTTTTGTCTCCATGGTCCATAAACAGTCCCTAGAAGTATAATTCTCAATAAAAAAAATGTCTATGTACAGACACAACCCTTACAGTTTTATTATATGTATATATTTTTATTGTAGGGTGTCCCTATTTATCTTTGGCTATGTAAGGCTTTGTGTGAACCCAATTTCCACTGTTGTTATGTTGTTTATTACTGTTCCATTGTTTCAATTATAACCTCATTTAAGGACAAAACGATGAAAACTAGTGTGCCCTGAGCAGTCTCCAGGTGTGCCGCCATAGAAGCACATCCAGGCCCGTCAGTGTTTTGCCGTTACTGAGGCCCTGGAACGATCAATACTGCTGGGTTTAGTGGTTGCAGAGCCAGTTCTTATTTAGGACCCGGGCAGTGTTGGGCTCTTCTGGCTTTCTCAGATGTGGCTCAGGCGTTACCTATGGAGAAGCTGTAACATGACATCATAGGACATGCAACTGCACCATGCATCACCATTATATTTGAATGTGCCTTGGCAATACTTAAATCTTGTTCAGTGTGCCGCGAGATGTAAAGGGTTGAAAATCTCTTTGCTACAGTGTCGTCACCATGTTGTTATAAAAACAACAAAAGACGAGCATTGGTAAAGGGGCTGCTGGAGGGGCCTGGCAGAAGCCCCAGTTTGCTACCCCTCCCCAGTATGCCTGTGCTGTAGCCAGTGGCAGTGGCGCCGTCTTCATGGTGATTTCTTTGGGAAGATGGCACTGCACATAGAAAGCAAAGACTCTGGCACTGCTTCTGATTGGCTTCTGGTCCGTGAACACAGACCGGCACCTGATTTAAGATACCTGTGCTATCGCCGGAGATTGGACTGGGGAGCAAGAGAGGTGTGCGCTGTGCTCTCCTGCCCTCGCTGCAAGCAAGGTGGTTGGGCCGCAAAAGGACCCCTGCCCGCGGGCCACAAAAAGATGCGGTAGGAGCTGCGAGTTTGACACCCCTGCCCTAGAGTTTTAGAATTTCTGTCATGGCACCCCAAGACCATAGTTTCTTAGTGAGAAATTTAGAAAAAAATATAAAATGAAGTAAATAGTGTTTATAATATGTTAACCTTAGGTTCAGTTATGTGGTGAAGGACTGGTTTTGCCGATTAAATTCACTATAAGCAATTTGAATTGTTCATGGACCACCAAACTACAGCACCACTGCAAGGCCTCCCCTATCTTCCCCCTTCCCACCTTTCCCAAGGAACCCCAGGGTCTCACGGCCCCCTGTATGGAAACTACTGCCATAAAATAAACTTATTTTTATAACTACATGTAATACACCTTAGATCTCAGTTCCTTTAAGGTTTTATATCCTTGTATACAGTAAACTACACATATTTGAAAATCCTACACCAGGCACAAGTAATAATTCAGATGCGTTGTTGACCGGCGGCCGGGATCCTGGTGGTCAGCATACCGATGACGGGATCCTGACTGCCAGAATGCCGGGAGAGGGGCAAGCAAAATGAAGCCCCTTGCTGTGGGCTTCACGCTGCGAGCTTGGTGGCTTGCTGCGCTTGCCACAGGTTCTATTCTCTCTCTATGGGTGTCATGGACACCAACTAGTGGGAATAGTCCTTGGCCCCACTGACTGCATTCGGTGGCCGGGATCCCGGTGGTGGTAAGCTGACCGCCGGGATGGTGACTACATCCCATTTAGATGACTATGTGGGAGTTTTAGCATTATTATCCTATTTGTATATAAAAAGTGTTGAAAGGGGAGAGCGCTACTGCGCAGATTCCATACTGTTCCTTCAGGAAGGCTTCACTCCCTGTACCAAGATGGCTGCTGACCTAAATCCTGCACATAAATGCGGCGGCATCTTGTCAATGTCTTAGAGCATCACAGTGGGAGACAGTAGTTTTTCACTTAACTCCTCAGAGACCTGAGATTATCAGAGATCCACAACACTTCTAGTGATCTTGCCGAATAACACCCCTCTCATCTCAGCCTCCGCTCAGTGAGAACCAGTGTGTAACAGTGATTAAGTGGGGTTCATAGAAATATTTTATGCAATTCACAGTATGAGCTTACCATCTTCAGAGTGTTGGAGAGAGAATTGACTGAATAGGAAAGGAAAGAGTTAAACATCTGGTGAGGGGTGGACCTAGCTGTGAGGAAAGTACAGCCCTTTTTTGAAGGGGAGGGTTTATTATATATAGGGAAGGTGAGGCCATTTTAGCTCTCTCTTGTGGTGATTTGCCTTGTTTGGTGAGTGCTGCAGATAATTTTTCACATTAGTGAGAGTGTTTTATTCAGCCACTTTGTCCCCTCTGCCTGTGCAATCATCCCTGGCTAGATCATGTCTGCCCGCCCTCAGCGTTCTGCCCGGCTTCCGGCTCGGTACCGCGGTTCTGGCGGTGGAGCTGGGCCGGGTGATGAGGTGGGTGGCCTGGGGGACGGGGCTCCGTCCCCTGGGGCCTCCACGAACGCGGGCACGGGCGCAATGCGGTGGACCAGGTCGGCCTCGCCGCTGGGGGCCGGGCCGGCTTTGCCGGCCAGGCGCGGGTGGCGGGGAGGGCGGGAGGTCCTTTCAGGCCGCCCGGAGGTTGACGGGCATCAGCCCTCACCGCCGGGAGCGGCAGAGTCAGCGGCGGCGTTGGGCGCCAGCGGGCGCGCGCATGCGCGCCACGGAGGGCGCTCGGCGGTGTGTCCAGACCCGGCCCCTATTGTTCCCCCCCTTTCCGCGGCCGAGTGAAAGTGCCGGGCGGGGGGAGAGGATGGGACGGGGATCGTGTGGTCGCCGCGCGGGGCCTGTCTCGGAGCCTTGCGCGGCGGCAGTGAGTGAGGCACCGGCCGGGGGCTCAATGGCGGGAAGCAGTGGGACGCGTGCACCGCTCGCCCCAGGCGGCGCCGGGCGCGCACGGGTGCGCGCACGGGTGCGCGCAGCGGCGCCGCCAGCACCTCTGTCCCCACTAATAACTCCCCGGCTGCCGGAATCCGGCAGGGGGAGGGGGAGGAACAGGGGGGTGCAGCGGTGGCTGTTAGGGGACAGCGCTGGGCAGGGGAGGATGAGTCAGGCAGATGGGGACACGGCAGTGAGCAATGTGGGGGCGCGCGCACGGTATGCGCGCGAGCCCACCACGGGCCGTGCAGTGCGCGGGGGACCGAGCGCAGCTGGGCCGCGACTTTCACTGTCTCCCCATATCACTCCACCGGAGCCGGGATACAGCGGCTTTCGGGGGAGGAGGGGGGACAGGGAATGGGTTAGTGGCCGCAGGGCCGCGGTACGCGCCGCTTTGCATGGCAGCGGGTCCTCCCCAGGATTGGGGAATATTTCTGATACGTACGAGGAGGAAGCGTTTTTGGAGGGGGAGAGTGAGGGGTCCGACAGGGGGGCCCCCGCTTTCCCGCCGGGGCGGCGGGCGTCGGGTCCCCGGGTCACGACTGGTGGACGGCGGGCGCGGGATCGCGCCCAGGCGCGGGCCGGGGGTTCTTCGGGGTCCGTTGCCGATTGTCACGGCAGGTGGGATCCTTCAGGGGCGCTGGCATCGGCTCTGGCCACAGTGGTGGAGGCGTTGGGGCCGCTAGCCGCAGTAGCCTCCCCGAGGGCGGCGGCGCATTCCGGCCCGTCTGCGGGGACAGGCGGGTCCGGCAGGCGGAGGGCCTCAGCGGCGCAGCGGGTGGCACGAGCCTGCCGGGAGCTTGGAGCGGCCGCTGCGGAGTTGGAGCTAGGTCCGGGACAGGATGGGCACGGGCGCGTGGCCACAGCGCCCCCCACACGTGGGGCTCGGCATGCGCCGCGAGTGCGGGCCGGGTCCCCCTCTGCTTTGTCTTTTATAGGGGACCACGAGGATGTAGGGACGGCAGACTACATGGAGGACGACGTAGGGGCTGACGCGTATGAGGATTCCAGGTCGGAGCGGTCGATGGCATCAGGTGAGGTGGTGCAGTCGGTATCGGTTTCTCCCACGAGCTCGAGTTCTCGCAGCTCTTCTTCTTCCTCCTCTTCATCTTCTCTGTCGTCGCAGGCGTCCGAAGTAAGTAGCACTACTAGGGCGAAGAAGAGGGCGGCGAAATTTGCCAAGCGGGCAGCAAAGCAGCAGAAGAGGCGCAAGCGGCGCAAGCGGGTTAGCGAGGAAGCTCGTAGGGCCAAGAAGCGCCGCGATTTGCCCGGGGTCGTTCGCTGCGACTACACCGCAGTAATGCGGGGGCTGCGGGATAGCTGCCGCAAGAAGATTCGTAGGGGTGACTTCGTGGATGTGTTTGTATTAACAAAGACCATGAAGAAGGATTATAAGGCGGCGGCCGCGAAGAAGGGCATCGGGGCTGAGGCATTCCGGTCCTTCGATAATTGGCTGGCCGGATTCTGGGTATTTGCGGCGTGCTACTTGGAGGACAGGCCGGAGGAGCACATGAATGTAATCCGGTATCTGCATCTCGTACACGACATGCAGCGCACATCCTCGGGCTCTGAGTGGCGTCGGTATGATCAGGAGTTTCGGGAAAAGCAGGACGGTTTGAGGGTCATGGACTTCGGGTTCAAGGATGTGGAGGTCTGGCTCAAAGTAACCCGGGCCTCGCAGCAGAAGGAGGAACCCCGGAAACCGGGGGCGGATGGGCGCCGCGCAGGGTCATCAGCCCAGGGGTCCGGCGCGGACGGCGGATTGGCCAAGGCAGGTGGATCGGCCGTCCGTGCAGGAGGGCGATCCGCCACAAGAGGAAAGTGTTTCGCGTTTAACAGCGGAACATGTTCCTTTGGCAAGCAGTGTCGTTTTCGACACTCCTGCCTGCAGTGTGGCGGATCCCACCCAGCCTCCTCCTGCTTCAAAGGCGGTAGACAGGGGGCGCGGGGTAAGCAAGCTTACCCCTGACAGGCCGCGAGCGGGACCGCTCTGCAGAGCTCCAACACCAATTAAGTTGGGGACTATGGGCCGGTGGTTGGACTTGTATCCGAATAGGGAGGATGCAAATTTTTTGTTTGACGTTTTTAAGTTTGGCTTTTGCTTGCCTGTTGCGAGCAAGGTGTCCGTGCGGGCACAGAGGAACCTCCAATCTGCCCGAACATTGCCGGGAGTGCTACGGGAGAAAGTGGATAAGGAGGTCAGGTTGGGCAGGATGCAGGGACCGTTTATGTCACCCCCGGTGGATGACTTGGTCATCTCTCCGGTCGGGGTGGTCCCTAAGAAGACTCCAGGCACTTTTCGGCTCATCCAGCATCTTTCTTACCCATCAGGGGCGTCGGTCAATGACGCAATACCGCCGGCTCATTGCTCGGTGGTGTATCAGTCATTCGACGAGGCGCTAGAGATGGTCCGCAGCTACGGGACCGGGGCCCTCATGGCTAAGATTGATGTTGAATCAGCTTTTAGGTTATTGCCGTTGCATCCGGACTCATTCCGTTTTATGGGTTTCAGGATTGGGGCGGAGTATTTCATCGACAAATGTTTGCCGATGGGATGTTCCGTTTCATGCTCATTTTTCGAGCGTTTTAGCACGTTTCTTCATTGGTGCGTGGAGTCTTCGTCAGGGGGTCACGGGGTTGCCCATTACCTCGATGACTTTCTGTGTGCGGGTCCGGCTAATTCTACACGGTGCGGCGACTTGCTTTTTAGCATCCGAGCTTTGTTTTACCACTTCGGTGTTCCCGTGGCCGTGGACAAAACAGAGGGTCCGGCCTCCTGCTTGTCATTTTTGGGGATTGAAATTGACACGGTGGCGGGAGAGTGTCGGCTGCCCCGGGACAAGGTTTCGAAGCTCCGCGACGTCATTTGCCGGTTCGAAGGGTCGAGTAAAGTCACGCTGCGGCAGGCGCAGTCCTTGCTGGGCATGTTGAACTTTGCTTGTCGGGTAATACCGATGGGCAGGGTTTTCTGCCGGAAGCTAGAAAGGGCGACGGCGGGGTGTGCCAGACCACACCATTTTGTGCGTTTGTCCTCCGAAATAAAAAGGGATTTGGCCGTATGGGCCTCGTTCCTGGAGGATTTCAACGGGGTGTGTATATGGCAAGCGCCAGCGGTGGACAGCGAGCGGTTGCAGCTGTTCACCGACGCAGCGGGTGCTCTGGATTCGGTTGCTTTCTGGAGGGATCTTGGTGCGCGGCATCCTGGCCGGCGAAATGGCATGGCGAAGGTCTAACAAAGGATCTGGTGCTTCTGGAGCTTTTTCCCATTATGGTGGCGTTGGAGGTCTGGGGCGATCGGCTGGCTAATCGCAGCATATTGTTTAGATGCGATAATCTGGGCGTGGTGCATGCGATTAATAACCAGAGGGCAAAGTCGTTGGTGGTTCTGCGGGTGCTAGGACAATTGCTTTTGACATGCTTGCGTAGGAACCTGTGGTTCCGCGCGCAGCATGTGCCCGGTTTGGAGAATGGAATTGCCGACGCTTTGTCGCGAGGGCAGTGGGAGAGGTTTTGGTTGTTGGCACCCGAGGCCGACGAGCAAGGTTTTCATTGTCCCGGTTATGTTTGGCAGGTGATCGGGCCGGACTGGAGGGTCTAGCGTTGCGGTCAGTCGCGCCAGCCACGCTCAAGGCTTACGGACAAGCTTGGAGCGAGTGGGAGGAGTTTGTCCAAGGTCGTCAGCAACAAGGTAAGAGCAGGCATCGCCTGATGCTTTCTTTTATTTGGCAGCTGTATGTTTCGGGTAGGTCCCGAGCGGTAGTATACCGGTACTTGGCTGGGGTCTCGTTTTTCTGCAAACTGCGGGGCGTCCCCGATGTGACAAAAAGCGATGTTCTGCGGAAGGCGATGAAAGGATGGGCGCGAGTCGCGCCGACGCCACCGGATAGGAGGTGGTCCATCGATGCGGCTTTGTTGCCGGCCGTCATTGCGGCAGTTGGGCGAGTCGCGTCGTCCAGGTTTGAGACGCTTTTGTTCAGTTTGGCGTTCTCAATGGCTTACCACGGGGCCTTTAGGGTTTCGGAGTTGGTAGCGCCTTCCAAGAGAGCAGATTCGCGCATGCTGGTCGGAGATGTGGTAGTGGGTGAAAGGTCCTTGCTATGCAGATTGCGGCGCTCTAAGACGGACCAAGTGGGGAGAGGTCGCTGGGTCACTTTGGTTCCGGCGCATGAGGAGAGCGTTTGCCCAGTAGGTTTGGCTGTGCAATATGTGGCGGTGCGACCCGTTAGCAGGGGGTCATGGCTATTGCATTATGACGGGCTGCCGGTGACGAAATACCAGTTTCGTTGGATGCTGAGTCGTTGTTTGGTGAGCTTGGGCCTCCCACCCGCTGCGTTCGGTACCCATTCCTTTCGAATAGGCGCTGCGACGTCGGCTGCGGCGGCGGGTTTGTCCAGAACTGAAATCCAGGCGGTGGGGCGATGGAAGTCGTCAAGTTACAGACGATATATTCGCCCCGTTGCATGAGAGGTCGGTTTGCGCGTGGTGTTTTGTTATTTGCATTTTTTATCATGTTGTTACAGTTCTGTGAGTTATGGTATTGTGCGTTTGTTGGTTTCCCCTTTTTTATCCTACTCAGGGATTAGCTACTCGTCATTGCTGGCATGAGTCGGCAACGGGGGTCTGGAGTTATTTTGCGATTTTTTGCCTGACTTGACGGACTGAATTCTAATCTACAATTCGGCTAATCTGTTCTAATCAGAGTCCCTCAGCAGGTCTTTACGCTTTCACCTCCAGCTGAGTTATTACATGTGTTTCCCATTTTATACCCCCCTCCCCTCCCCCCCCCCCCCCTGTTTTAATTTCGTTTGATTTGATTTTGAACTTCCCCTTTGTGTGTCTGTGTTCGCTTCAAATGGGCAAGAAGCAGGGTGCAGATCGGCTAGGCCGTGACTGCTGCAATAGCGAGAACTAAGTTTTTCTTTTTGGCAGATCCTTCAGGTGAAAGCAATTAATGACGCTTTTAGTAATCAATTTTACCCCCCCCCCCCTTTTTTTTTCCCTCTGCAGGTTGGTTTGAAGACAAGTTGGCTATTTGGGTGGTCGGCCACTCTTATGTATACTGGGCAGCCAAGTTTGTGGCCTCGGAGGGGGCTCAGGCGTTGCCTGGAGCACAGAGTGTTAGATGGCTTGGCTGGCGAGGGATGGGGTGGAGCGAGCTGAAGAGTAGGCTAGTTAGTCAGGCCAGCAAGCATGGAGTCCCTAGGGTCTTGGTTGTCCATCTAGGTTGCAACGACCTGGGGAAGAGGACATCCTTGGATCTGCGGTGGGCCATGATACAGGATCTGGCAAGCGTGGCCGCAGCATGGGCCAATTGCGTGTTGGTTTTCTCCTTTATGGTGCCAAGGTTAAGTTGGAGGGGTGTGGCGGATGGTCGCCAGATTGATGAGGCCCGGAAAAAGGTGAATGGGGCGGTGGTGAAGTGAACACTGTCCCACGGGGGCAAGGTAGTTCGCCACCCTAGGATTCGGTTCAGAGACAGTCACCTTTTTCGGCCTGATGGTGTACATCTATCCAATGAGGGGATGATGTTTTTCCTGGAGGATCTGGGTTTCGTTTTGCAGGAGTTAGGGTAGGTTATGGTGGCGGAGCGAAGACTTTGGGGATGAGTCTTTCGCTGTTGGCGGAAAAGAACGGCAGTTTGTATTTGTATGGTAAGCTGTAGTGTTTTACAGTTTGGTGTGGTTTAGGTGCACTCACCTCCATCGACTGATTGGCCGCTTGACCACCCGTCCGGGAAGGCAGCGGCAGGGCACCCATCAGGGTGGGTAGCCACTGTGGGGGTTGAGCTGTCACCTATTACCAGTTTGTGATAGTTGTAGTAAAATTAGGAAGGTTTCGAGTTTTTTAGTATTTTACGGTTAATTTAGGTTAATAGAGCCTTTCTTTTTGCTGCCACCATATGCCAGCTGGAGCGGCATCTTAATAAAATTTTCTTATTACAGGTTTGCTATTGGTTAGGGTCAAATAAATAGCTAGCAATTTTTCTGCCAAAATTCAAGTCTCCGTGTCTTTATTTCTGGGTTTGAAGGTAATGAATGCTTTACTTTGAAGGAAGGGGGTCCACCAAATATCACTAGGATGTTTAGGAGAGAGAATTGACTGAATAGGAAAGGAAAGAGTTAAACATCTGGTGAGGGGTGGACCTAGCTGTGAGGAAAGTACAGCCCTTTTTTGAAGGGGAGGGTTTATTATATATAGGGAAGGTGATGCCATTTTAGCTCTCTCTTGTGGTGATTTGCCTTCCCACCCTCCCGCCCCTGTGGTCAGAAATTCTGGCACGTGGTGCCTTGGCGTTTAATTGTTGGCTGGTTTTATCGTTGGCTATTTATTGGCGGAAAAGAACTGCAGTTTGTATTTGTATGGTAAGCTGTAGTGTTTTACAGTTTGGTGTGGTTTAGGTGCACTCACCTCCATCGACTGATTGGCCGCTTGACCACCCGTCCGGGAAGGCAGCGGCAGGGCACCCATCAGGGTGGGTAGCCACTGTGGGGGTTGAGCTGTCACCTATTACCAGTTTGTGATAGTTGTAGTAAAATTAGGAAGGTTTCGAGTTTTTTAGTATTTTACGGTTAATTTAGGTTAATAGAGCCGTTCTTTTTGCTGCCACCATATGCCGGCTGGAGCGGCATCTTAATAAAATTTTCTTATTACAGGTTTGCTATTGGTTAGGGTCAAATAAATAGCTAGCAATTTTTCTGCCAAAATTCAAGTCTCCGTGTCTTTATTTCTGGGTTTGAAGGTAATGAATGCTTTACTTTGAAGGAAGGGGGTCCACCAAATATCACTAGGATGTTTAGGAGAATTATTATACATTTTTATTTTTTGGTCAGAGAATTTTTTTTTATTATTTTATAATGTAACTAGACCCTGTATTGTTATTTTCCCCTCAGCTCACTTTAAAATAGATATAAAGGAGAAAGATATCTAAAAGCAATTATAGAGTAAGACCATTTTCCTTACTGCGTAAGCTGCAAACTAGGTGTCCTGTTAGTTGCTTTTCATTTTACCTTTGTATGCCTTACTGCCATGTTTTACTTACAGCACAGTGTAATCTATGTAGTGGACCCAAAATGGCTGCCTCACATGGTACTCTCTTGTGTAGAATAAACAATGCATGGTTTTAAACTCTCCTAATATATTTGTTTCCCTAAGTATGTGTCATTTCTTCACCTTTTGAGAGAATTTATTTATTAAGACAACTTCAAGCAAAATATATTTAAAAAATAAATGTCTATTTTTATTTTAAGCAAAATGTAGCCTATTTTTGTTCTACTACTACTACTTCTTCTTCTTCTTCTTCTTCTTCTTCTTCTTCTTCTCCTTCTTCTTCTTCTTCTTCTCCTTCTTCTTCTTTGTCTTCCTCTTCTTCTTTAAAAACACCACACCGTCTTTAAGAAAAAAGTTTATTAGTCAGGGTCTTCACCTGGGGGCGGCAGCCTTTAAGTTCTTTAGCATGGCTGCCGCCTTCCCAGGGCTTCCAGCTTCTTCACCTGGTGGGCGGCGGCTGTTAAGCTCTTTTGCATAGCACTTGGAGAACCACAATTGCCAGCATGTCCGGACATAAAGGGCCCCCTGGCACCTGTAAAGAAAATATTAAAATAAAAACACCACACCGTCTTTAATTTTTTTTTTATTAGTCAGGGTCTTCACCTGGGGACGGCGGCATTTAAGCACTGCCTCTCCAGGGCTTCCGCCGTCTTCACCTGGGGGGCCGCCGCCTCCCCAGGGCTTCCGTCGTCTTTCTCCGGCGTCTTCACCTGGGAGGCAGCGGCCTTTAAGCTCTTTTGCATGGCTGCCGCCTTCCCGGGGCTTCCAGCGTCTTCTCCTGGTGGATGGTGGCTGTTAAGCTTTTTTGCATAGCACTTGGAGAACCACAAGTGCCAGCATGTCCGGACATAAAGGGCCCACTGGTACCTGTAGTCCACCTGTAAAAAAAAATATTAAAATAAAAACACCACTCCGTCTTTAAAAAAAAGTTTATTAGTCAGGGTCTTCACCTGGGGGCGGCGGCCTTTAAGCTTTTTTGCATGGCTGCCGCCTCTCCAGGGCTTCCGACGCCTTCACCTGGGGGGCCGCCGCCTCCCCAGGGCTTCCAGCGTCTTCACCGGGGAGGCAGCGGCCTTTAAGCTCTTTTGCATGGCTTCCGCCTTCCCAGGGGTTCCAGCGTCTTCACCTGGTGGGCGGCAGCCGTTAAGCTCTTTTGAATAGCACTTGGAGAACCACAAGTGCCAGCATGTCCGGACATAAAGGGCCCGCTGGCACCTGTAGTCCACCTGTAAAGAAAATATTAAAATAAAAACACCACACCATCTTTAAAAAAAAGTTTATTATTCAGGGTCTTCACCTGGGGGCGGCGGCCTTTAAGCTCGTTTGCATGGCTACAGCCCATCCAGGACTTCCAGCGTCTTCTTTCTTAAGGAGCTCTTCCGCCGTCGGACTGACGCCGATGCCTCGTGCTGACTTATATAAGTCAGCCGGAGGGGCCGGGGTGATGACGCAGCGACCCATGATTGGCTCGTGGTTGCCATCTTGAATTTAAAAAATTACGCTGAGGTGCCATTTTTGAAATTGGTACTGCTCCGCTGCCAAACTCTGCAGAATGGCAGTGCCACTAATACTCTCACTGCCACCAATGCCCACACCTCCGCGCACACAGGGCCGGCTCCAGACCTACTAGCACCCTGAGCGAAAAATGTAAAAAGCGCCCCCTACCCCTCTAATGCGCGCGCCTAAGGTGCGCGCGCTCCTGGGAAAGTGGGCGTGGCTTCGCAACATTATATTATCAAACTCTATATATTTATTTTCACACACCCCTCTACACACACACACACACACACACACACACACACACACACTTAGCACTAACACATATTGCCCACAGTAGTGTTCCTTACCTTATAATGTCCCCAGTATAGTGTCAGATACACAAAACGTTCCAGTAACATGCTACACTTACGCCCCCAACAGTGCAGTGCCAGATGAACATGACCCCCGCAGTGCAATGCCAGATACACATTATATGCCCCCAGCAGTGCCATACCAGATACACATTAAATGCCCCCACAATGCTGCCAGATGCACATTAAATGCCCCCACAGTGCTGCCAGATGCACATTAAATGCCCCCACAGTGCTGCCAGATACACATTAAATGCCCCCACAGTGCTGCCAGATACACCAATGCCCCCACAGTGCTGCCAGATACACCAATGCCCCCAGAGCCGGATTAAGGGGGGTGCCCAGGGGACACAGTACCCTAGGCCCCCTTTATATTGGGGGCCCCCTGCCTGCCATAAAGCACTGGACGTGTTAACATGATTTTTTTTTAAGTAAAGTTCTGCCATTGGTGGCAGTGGTGCAGGAACATCCCGCCCCCCCCCCCCTCCCCCCCCCCACACACACACACACACATACACACATACACACACACACTCTTGCACAATTCAAATTTGTTTTCCAGAGATCTCTGCACTGGCCGGGCACACCTGCAGTCACGATCTCAGCTGCCGCGCAAGCACGGCTGCTCCTCACAGAGAGCTGTGATCAGCAGACCTCTCTGCAGCACTGGATACATTGTATACAGCAGAGGGAGCTACTGAGTATGTGCAGCAGAAGCTCCGCTCGTATAGACTCCGGCAGTGACAATCTCCTCCTCTTCCCTCTTGGTATGGTTAGTGCTTTATGGTGTGTGTGTGTGTGTGTGTGTGTGTGTGTGTGTGTGTGTGTGTGTGTGTTACAGTATGTGTGTTTATTTGTAGGCATGGTGTGTGTGTGTGTGTGTGTGTGTGTGTGTGTGTGTGTGTGTGTGTGTGTGTGTGTGTGTGTGTGTGTGTGTGTGTGTGTGTGTATGGTGTGTCACAAGTGTGTGTGTACTGTATGCTATGTGCGTGTGTATTAAGTTTTCATATTGAAGTAGGGCTGTCTGAAAATTCATTTTGGGACAGGCAGATTATATAGACCTGTACTATTGTAACCAGTAGCTTGCGTGCCCTTACATGCTAGCAGAGTGTTTCCCTACATCATACCATACCACCTACTATGTGACAGCGTGATATTGTTTTTCTTTTTCTACAATGGATAAACGTGCTTTCTATTTTTCTGTTCAATAATATATACTGTTACTGCCTCTAACAGCTTCCTGCTTATATGTGTGTAATATATATATATATATATATATATAACCCCCCCCCCCCTGCCCTTATATACACTATATATGGCCCTCAGGGGGCCCCCTTGTCTTAAGTACCCCGGGCCCTGTGGAGCCTTAATCCGGCCCTGAATGCCCCCATAGTGCTGCGCTACCAGATACACAAATGCCCCCACAGTGCTGCGCTGCCAGATACAAATATCCCCATAGTGCTGCGCTGCCAGATACACAAATGCCCCCATAGTGCTGCGCTGCCAGATACACATTAAATGCCCTCATAGTGCTGCCAGATACACATTAAATTCCCCCCCCAGTGTTGCCAGATACACATTAAATGCCCCCCCAGTGCTGCCAGATACACATTAAATGCCCCCACAGTGCTTCCAGATACACATTAAATGCCCCCACAGTGCTGCGCTGCCAGATACACATTAAATGCCCTCATAGTGCTGCCAGATACACATTAAATGCCCCCCCAGTGCTGCCAGATACACATTAAATGCCCCCCCAGTGCTGCCAGATACACATTAAATGCCCCCACAGTGCTGCCAGATACACATTAAATGCCCCCACAGTGCTGCCAGATGCACCAATGCCCCCACAGTGCTGCCAGATGCACCAATGCCCCACAGTGCTGCCAGATGCACCAATGCCCCACAGTGCTGCGCTGCCATATACACAAATGCCCCCACAGTGCTGTGCTGCCATATACACAAATGGCCCCAATGCCAGATAACCGGATCCAAGTGCAGGGGGGATGGGCAGTGTGCTGAGGTCTGGGAGCTTAGCTCCCGGCACCTCAGCTACATGCAGGCAGAGAGCTACGGCAGCAGGGACAAGCGTCTCGAGCTGCCGTACACCCGTCCCACCCACAACCCCGGGCTCACTCACCGCGATCTTGATGTTTGTCCGCGACGCGGCTCTCCCCTCCATTCCCAGCCACCAGCCATCTCAAATATGGCGCCGGTCCGTGAACCAATCAAAGCTCGCGGCCGGCAGCCAATCAGGGGCCGTCGTTGCCAGTCCGCGAGCTGTGATTGGCTGTCGGCTGGCACCATATTAGAAATGGGCAGCCGCCCTTAAATAGCCGGCGCCCTGTTCAGCCGCTCCAGACGAACGTGTCTGGAGCCGGCCCTGCGCGCACCCATATAGTGATGGCAGCGGATCCAGTGACGGATCCTCTGGCCAATCACTATGGCTTCACTGACAGGGGTGTGCTTTCATGGGTTGAAAGCACGTCCCTGTATGAAAGCAGCACCTCTAATGGTGCCGCTTTCCCATGCATTTCCAATGGACTTTTAATACCCATGGCTAGGCCCCCCCCCCCCCCCCCCGCCCCGCTCCCACACCCTTCCCATTTCACACTGGGAGGCACCACGATCGGTGCCTCCCAAACACATTTAAACAGGGATAATGATTAGATTAATATAAAGGAGATACTTATGACACAGAATACAGTATGTGTCATAAGTATCTTCTTTATATTATTTTAATCATTAATGACAGGGGAGGCACTGCCTCCCCTGCCTTCCCTGACTGCACGTCCCTGGTTTGCCCAGACCACCCGCCCTCCAACTAACCTTGCCTAACCCAGTCTTCCCATCTGTCACCTCAAATCTGATATCTTGACCTATTTACCCGGCAGGAGAAAAACGCACCTATACGTCAATGGTTAGAGAGTGAAAAAAGAGAGCAAGAAATGAGTGGGGCATGGAGAGCCCACCGGGGGAATGCAGAGGTAAAGGCCCATGCTTAGGGGTGTGGCCTGCTGCCACAGAGGCTTGGCTAACATGGTATAGGGCCCATGATAAATATATATAGTAAATACTGCTAGTACATGCATGATAATGTACCAGATTAATAACTGCAATGCACTGTAGATAATATGTATAATGTACAATTCAAGTGCACAGACGGGACCTGATCCATAGACGAGGAGGTGGGGCCCCAGACAGTAGGGCCCACCGGTGGTTTCCCCTGTACCGCTATGGGTTATGACTGTCCCCCTCCCCCCACACTCCCTGAGTGGGAATGAGGGGGGAGGGGGACAGTCATAACCACCATAGCATTCATTTCTGACGCTAACAGGAATTACAACTGTACAAATGTAGCTATTCTCGTTGTGGCTACATCTTAAGGCGATTGCGCCTTGCTAGTCGCGACCGCACCGCGTACATCTGGACATCTAAGACATGTGTGTGCCCCATTCACATGGATGGGGGCGGCAAATGCTGCAACTCGACATAGCTAGGCACAGGTGCGCATTGCTGCGTCGAGGGAGCATGTTTCCCTCAGATGTAGCCATGATCAGCATGGCTACATCTGTATATAGTATTGGATAAAAACAAAGGTAATGATTAAAGCACAATTTAATTCTCTTACATCTCTACATATTAATAAAAATGGATCAGCGTGCAACACTGGCACACTGGGATTTAGGCAGGCAGAGAGAGAGAAAAAGAGTAAAGCACCCTTCATATATCTCCAATGGCCCATTTGCAGCCGCTTGTGGATGTTAAGTAATGGCACTGTCCCAGTAGGTGTGAGATTTTGTTTTTATCCAATACTATGCTATCCCCAAGGTCGTACGTCATATATTATAATAGTCATGCTAAACGTCTGCCGACGATTCAAAATAAGCTGCTCTTATCTTTGTCCAGTCACTAACCTTCTACCAGTGTGCTATGCCGTGCCAGGCTTCTGAAAGCATATGCAAGAGACAGCAACAGCATAGCCCTGACATAGGCAGTTTCCATTATGACATCACAGCATGACCTCACACAACCCACCAGACCGGCTAAGACTGGTTATTTCTGGTTTGAGGCCCTTGTCTTTTACATGACTGACCTAAAGGAAATGTGACTTAAAATTATTACATGAGAAAAATTTTATTACTGCCATTTGCCGGCAGTTTTGCTCACTTAGGTGGTCATTCCGAGTTGTTCGCTCGTTGCCGATTTTCGTTATTTTGCGATTTTCCGCTTACTGCGCATGCGCAATGTAAATTTGCTATGCAGTTAGGTATTTTACTCATGGCATTACGAGGTTTTTTCTTCGTTCTGGTGATCGTAATGTGATTGACAGGAAGTGGGTGTTTCTAGGCGGAAACTGGCCGTTTTGTGGGTGTGTTGGAAAAACCGCTACCGTTTCTGGGAAAAACGCAGGAGTGGCTGGAGAAACGGGGGAGTGTCTGGGCGAATGCTGGGTGTGTTTATGACGTCAAACCAGGAACGAAACTGACTGAAATGATCGCAATGGCTAAGTCCGGAGCTACTCAGAAACTGCTAAGAAAGGTCTATTCGCAATATTGCGAATCCGTCGGTCGCAATTTTGAGAAGCTAAGATTCACACCCAGTAGGCGGCGACTTAGCGTGTGCAAAGCTGCTAAAAGCAGCTTGCGAGCGAACAACTCGGAATGAGGGCCTTAGTGGCATCTAATCTTGTGATGTATATTTTATATTTTACAAATAGAGCCTGATTAAGGTTGGATCGCAATCGCAATAAGCCTGCCCCACAGAAAATGCGATTGCTTCTGCCTGTCTATGAGGCAGAGATGGTCACGGGGGGAAGGGGGGGGGGGGGGGGAGGAGGCAACGCTCCATTTCAAAGACGGAGATGGAGTATTGCGGGGACGAGACTTCAAAACAGGAGCGGCAACGGAGAAACAGGGGGCGTAGTCGGTGCAGCTGCATGACATCACACGCAGCCGATGCTATCACAAAAATGGCTGTGGGTCTCATGCGGGCGCCTAACATGTGGGGCATACTAGCCCTGTGCTGGGCGTCCCCCCGCATGTCAGAGAATCTGATCATAAATGTGCTAAATTTAGCACATCTAGGATCAGGTCTGAATCACCCCCATGGAACAAAAAAAAAGGCCCAAATTATGTGATTTTAGTTTTGTTTGTCAATTTTTGAAAACAAAAAAACAAAACCAGTCACGGCAGTTTGGCAAAAACCAAATACAAAGCCGGATGACGAATCAGGGCCAATTGCAAATCCAGCAAAAATGGTCCTGTGCACATCTCTAGTAATATTCTAATACCACATTGAGTTTGCTAGCATTGTATGCCTAGGGATGTGCTGATATGAGACATTCCCTTTAACTCCTGTTTTATTGAGTTTTATAAATTATTCCTGTAGTTTAGCTGGGCATTCAAAACTTGGGATCAGTGCTACCATATGGTCCCTACTGGTCTGCACATGTGCACTGATGTTGCTTGCTAACTGGTAGCTGCATTAGAAGTTGTTGCATTCCACAGGAGTAGCTAGCTGCTTATATCCAGTTTTGCGTTCCACATGGCACAGTTCGGGAGCACCAGTGCCACATTTTACATATGGTACCCTGAGGTTACCGGCAGAGAGGTGCATCTCTGCCTGACCGATTACGTGACTTAAGTGTTGAACAGTGTATTGTTGCTATAGGATGTGATACCACTACCAGGCAGGCCATGTGGTCCAAATTAAACTACTGTACATGTAGTTTGCTGTCTTTTTGTACATTATTCTGTTGGTATAAACATACTTGCCTACTCTCCCTCATTCTGCAGGAGACTCCCTGAAATAGAAGAAATCTCCCAAACTCCCTGAATAGTCCTGCAATCTCACTGATTGCACCTTAACCCCTGATGGGGGGTAAGGTAGAGAATAGAATAACAGTTGGTAAGAGTAATTCTAGAAAGGCACTTGTAAATAATGGTAAGTTACCATTAAAGCAAAAGGGCAAAGGAAATATTAACATAAAATGTCTGCTTGCGAAAGCAAGAAGCCTATCAGGTAAAATGGGGGAATTGGAATGGCATGTATCAAAAAATCAGTATGATATTATAGGTATTACGGAAACATGGTGGGACGACTCTCACGACTAGGTTACTAATTTGGAGGGATATTCACTTCTCAGGAGGGACAGGGCTACCAAAAGGGGAGGAGGGGTTTGTCTCTATGTAAAACCATCTCTAAAACCAAACTTAATATATGTTTTTTACGAGGGGACTGGTGATAATGTGGAATCACTATGGGTTGAGATCACTAGTGGGGGCACTGAAATAAAGAAACTAGTCATTGGCACATGCTACAAGCAACCAGATATTAGCATACGTGACGAGGAACTGCTCTCACAGCAAATTGAAAAAGCTGCGGGAATGGGGGACATCCTAGTGTTAGGGGATTTTTAACTATCCGGGTATAAACTGGAGTAACGATTCATGTGTAAAAATTAGGAGCAGCAGGATTCTAAACACATTAAAGGATCAATACTTATCTCAATTAGTCGAGGACCCAACCAGAGGTTATAATGTTCTGGACCAAGTTATTACCAATAATGTGGACATTATATCAAACATTACAGTTGGGGAGATCTTGGGAAACAGTGATCACTATATAATCACATTCAGCATCAGTTTCAAGAAACATAGCTATAAGGAATCAACAAAAACATTCAACTTTAGAAAAGCTAACTTCAATATGCTAAACGACATTGACTGGGAAGTTTTGTTTCATAGTATAGACACATCGGAAATGTGGGATGCTTTAAAAGGGTTGCTTGATAGCAATATTCACAAATTCATACCCTTGGGCAGTAAATGCAAGAGTAATAGACTCAAATCAATGTGGCTTAATAAGGATGTCAAAGAAGCAATTGCTAAAAAGAGGTGTTCTTTTAAAGCATTTAAAACTAATGGAGGGGAGGAGTCATTCCAGTATTACAAAGAATGCAATAAAAGATGCAAAAAAGTAATAAGGGCAGCTACAATTGTAAACGAAAAACAAATTGCTATAGAGAATAAAGCCAATTCAAAAGAGTTTTATAAATACATAAACATTAAAGGGTTAAAAAAATAGAACATAGGCCCATTAAAAGATGAACTGCGAGCCTTGGAAACGATGTCAAAATAAAAGCGGATATACTGAACAGCTTTTTTTCACCAAGGAGGATCAGACGGTGTTAGTAGTGCATAACGACAGTGAAGGTAATGATTCTTGGCTAGATGCTTGTTTAAGTGAGGAAATAGTCCTGGAGAGACTAAGCAACATAAAGATTAATAAATCACCGGGACCAAATGGTTTTCATACGAGGGTTATTATAGAGCTTAAGGCACAGCTTGCAAGACCCTTATACTTGATTTTCTATAGTTCCATTAAATCGGGTATGGTACCGATGGATTGGCGTATAGCTGAGGTAGTGCCATTATTTAAAAAGGGTTCTAAAAATCATCCTGGGTACTATAGACCAGTTAGTTTAACCTCTATAGTGGGTAAAATATTGGAAGGAATTTTGAGGGATAGCATAGAGGATTATCTGCGGAATACTAAGTTTATGAGCAGGAGTTACCATGGGTTTGTGAGCGACAGATCATGTCAAACTAACTTGATTAGCTTCTACGACGAAGTGAGCGATAATCTTAACCAGGGAAAAGCAGTGGATGTGGTCTATTTAGATTTTGCAAAAGCCTTCAATACAGTGCCTCACAAGAGACTGATCATCAAATTAAGGGAACTTGGCCTAGGATACACTATTTGTACATGGATAGGTAATTGGCTGGATAACAGGGTACAACGAGTAGTGGTCAATGAGATGTTCTCCAGCTGGGCACTATTAGTCAGCGGTATACCACAAGGGTCCATATTTGGTCCGCTACTGTTCAATATATGTATTAATGACCTAGGAATAGGCCTGGGAAGCATAGTATCAATCTTTGCAGATGATACTAAACTGTGTAAGGTAATTAATTCAGAAATAGATGTGGAGTCTCTACAGAATGACTTATTTAAACTTGAATTCTGTGTGTCTAAATGGGGAATGAGGTTCAATATTGAAAAATGCAAAGCTATGCATTTTGGGATTAAAAACAAACTTGCATCCTATTCACTTAATGGGGAAAATATAGGGTTATCAGTAATGGAAAAAGATTTGGGGGTCCTCATAGATAATACACTCAATAGCAGTACACAGTGTCAAAATGCAGTGAAGAAGACAAGTAAAGTCCTTGCTTGCATAAAACGGGGTATTGAGACCAGGGACGAGGATGTAATCATGCCGCTGTACAAATCATTGGTACGTCCGCACCTGGAATATTGTGTTCAGTTTTTGGCACCATATTATAAAAAAGATATTGGAGAACTCGAAAGAGTTCAAAGGTGTGCTACTAAACTGATTAAAGGGTTAGAGACACTGGAGTACGAGGAAAGGCTAACTATGTTAAATATGTATACTCTAGAAAAGAGGCGTCTAAGAGGAGATATTATTAATATCTTCAAATATGTAAAGGGTTATTACAAGGAGTTAGCAGGGGATTTGTTTATTAATAGAACTCTGTATAGGACACATGGACACTCACTGAGGTTAGAGGAGAGAAAATTCCATACAAAACGTAGGAAGGGGTTCTTCAGGGCAATAAAGATTTGGAACTCCCTGCCGGAGAAGGTAATAATGGCGGACTCTGTAAATGCATTCAAAATCAGATTGGACAGCTTTCTAGCTGAAAACAGTATAACCTGGGCAGTGTCAAGGTCTGCAGAAGCATGACCGGAACACCAACTGTCAGTGCAGTGCTATATGCTGGAAGTCCAACTGCACTAAGTGAGTGTAATAATTCCACTCATACTGTATAGTTATTTTGGACAGGTTGGTATTGGGTGATCGGTGGTTGGGAGACTGGCGGTCACCATACCGACGCCGGGATTCCGTCTGTCAGATGGCCAGCAGGGGGGATTTCGGCCAGCACAACAAAGACCCTTGCGGGCTCGTTGCGCTTGCCACAGGTTCTATCCCACTCTATGGGAATAGTCCCTGTTGCTCAGCATGCCAACTGGCGGGCTAGTCAGTGTTCATGATGCCAGCGCTGGTATTGTAACCGCATCCTTTTTGGACTTGAGGAGCCTGCACACTGCAAGCATCTGGTTGTTCATTTATTGTTCCTCTCCATGATGTTAGATCGAGACCATACATACCTCAGTCCTTTTCTAGGTCACTAAGCTATACAACAGTGAAAATGTGATATAAATTCATACAGTAGTTTTTGTGTGATGCCAGAACGTACAGACACAGTCTAAATTTCACTTTTTATTGTCTCCATGGTCCATAAACAGTCCCTAGAAGTATAATTCTCAATAAAAAAATGTCTATGTACAGACACAACCCTTACAGCTTTATTATATGTATATATTTTTATTGTAGGGAGTCCCTATTTATCTTTGGCTATGTAAGGCTTTGTGTGAACCCAATTTCCACTGTTGTTATGTTGTTTATTACTGTTCCAGTGTTTCAATGATAACCTCATTTAAGGATAAAACGATGAAAACTAGTGTGCCCTGAGCAGTCTCCAGGTGTGCCGCCATAGAAGCACATCCAGGCCCGTCAGTGTTTTGCCGTTACTGAGGCCCTGGAACGATCAATACTGGTGGGTTTAGTGGTTGCAGAGCCAGTTCTTATTTAGGACTCGGGCAGTGTTGGGCTCTTCTGGCTTTCTCAGATGTGGCTCAGGCGTTACCTATGGAGAAGCTGTAACATGACATCATAGGACATGCAACTGCACCATGCATCACCATTATATTTGAATGTGCCTTGGCAATACTTAAATCTTGTTCAGTGTGCCGCGAGATGTAAAGGGTTGAAAGACTCTGGCACTGCTCCTGATTGGCTTCTGGTCCGTGAACACGGACTGGCACCTGATTTAAGATACCCGTGCCATCGCCGGAGATTGGACTGGGGAGCAAGAGAGGTGTGCGCTGTGCTCTCCTGCCCTCGATGCAAGCAAGGTGGTTGGGCCGCAAAAGGACCCCTGCCCGCGGGCCACAAAAGGATGCGGTAGGAGCTGCGAGTTTGACACCCCTGCCCTAGAGTTTCAGAATTTCTGTCATGGCACCCCAAGACCATAGTTTCTTAGTGAGAAATTTAGAAAAAAATATAAAATGAAGTAAATAGTGTTTATAATATGTTAACCTTAGGTTCAGTTATGTGGTGAAGGACTGGTTTTGCCGATTAAATTCACTATAAGCAATTTGAATTGTTCATGGACCACCAAACTACAGCACCACTGCAAGGCCTCCCCTATCCCCTCCCTTCCCACCTTTCCCAAGGAACCCCAGGATCTCACGGCCCCCTGTATGGAAACTACTGCCATAAAATAAACTTATTTTTATAACTACATGTAATACACCATAGATCTCAGTTCCTTTAAGGTTTTATATCCTTGTATACAGTAAACTACACATATTTGAATATCCTACACCAGGCACAAGTAATAATTCAGATGCGTTGTTGACCGGCGGCCGGGATCCTGGTGGTCAGCATACCGATGACGGGATCCTGACTGCCAGCATGCCGGGAGAGGGGCAAGCAAAATGAAGCCCTTTGCTGTGGGCTTCACGCTGCGAGCTTGGCGGCTTGCTGCGCTTGCCACAGGTTCTATTCCCTCTCTATGGGTGTCATGGACACCAACTAGTGGGAATACTCCTTGGCCCCACTGACTGCATTTGGTGGCCGGGATCCCGGTGGTGGTAAGCTGACCGCCGGGATGGTGACTACATCCCATTTAGATGACTATGTGGGAGTTTTAGCATTATTATCCTATTTGTATATAAAAAGTGTTGAAAGGGGAGAGCGCTACTGCGCAGATTCCATACTGTTCCTTCAGGAAGGCTTCACTCCCTGTACCAAGATGGCTGCTGACCTAAATCCTGCACATAAATGCGGCGGCATCTTGTCAATGTCTTAGAGCATCACAGTGGGAGACAGTAGTTTTTCACTTAACTCCTCAGAGACCTGAGATTATCAGAGATCCACAACACTTCCAGTGATCCTGCCGAATAACACCCCTCTCATCTCAGCCTCCGCTCAGTGAGAACCAGTGTGTAACAGTGATTAAGTGGGGTTCATAGAAATATTTTATGCAATTCACAGTATGAGCTTACCATTGTCAAAGTCAGAAAAATATCCCCATATACTCTGCCATATTTGCACCGCACACTGGTCTGCGCTGCGCATGCGTACGCTCTCCCGTGAAGGCGCATACCCGCAATAGCGTGCACCCGCGGACGCACGGTATGCGTATTTACGGTAGAGTTTATGTAACCGTAGCGTGCGACCCAATCGTTACATATTTTCACAATTAATGTAGTTTGTAGACCATGGTCCCTTTGATAGATTCTGAAAGTTTGGTTAATATAGAATGTCCCTGAACGGAGGAATCCCTCTTTGTATTGTGCGAAGGGTCTAACAGGAATCATACAGCAGTGTTTGGTACCCATCGGAAGAGTATTTAATTAACAATATTCCGGTGTTGGTTTGGAGCGTACTAATCGCTCGTGCGGATAGTTATGGACATAAGAAGTTTATGTCCATTTCTATTATTTACTCATACTCAGGTATGCGGCGGGAAACCTAGTTTCCCACCCACCTGAGCTGTTTGAAATCGTCACAGCCCACCTGTATGAATCACCCTATGACCTTTTGTTATAATGCGAAGCCGAATTCCTGCGTCCAATAGACAATGAGGTTGTAGGGACCATTAGATTGCATTGTATGAGTAGCATAAAAGACGGGCCTGTGGCATCCAGCTTTCACTTCTCATCAAACGGTTCTCATTGCTGATAATCGGGAAGCTGGATGTCCAGAGGCGCATGCGATCATACCCTTTGTGCGTAAGTTTTTTCTCCGTAATCATATTGTCTTACTGTGAGCCAATCTCTCTCTCTCCGTCTCTCTCTCTCTCTCTCTCCCTTCTCTTTCTCTCGTATCTCCCATTGACTAGTATTGTATTGTATTAGATCAGCATAGTATTGTATTGCATTTCTTGTATAGTTATTCGGTTAGGAAGTCTCTGTTATATTGTAGTGTATCATTTGTACTGTGATTCTTTTTGCAAGTATAATAGTTATAATACAGATAATAGGCTTTGGACCCTAAACCAGTATCTGTGTATTTCCTATAGTTTTAAGTGTTCACTTGAGCGTCGGTGACGCTCAAGCAGCTTTGTAGTTAGTCAGGTTACACAAGGTTGCACTTACACCCTGTATTCACATTAAGGTATTCTGTGTATTTCATTGATAAAAGGTTTAGACATAAAGGTATAGCGTTGTGAGCGTCTGCGCCGCTGGTGATCTCCTCGTGGTCTCGAGCGTCCGCTACGCCATAGCGAATCATTACTCTAGTCATCACCAATAACGTGCTGTCCTGTGATCACTGGGCCGTGAGCGAACGTGACGCTTGAGCGTCTCGCCTACGGCTAAGCGATCGTTACGCAACTAGCGTACCCTTACGGTACTTCTTAAGTAAACAGCGTACTGTGTTCTTAGACTTCATTAAGGGTTGTTTATACGACAAAGGAATTTAGCATTGTCAATTGGGGGACTCGTCCTGTCCTTCTCATATCTGCACTAGGTAGATCAGCAGACATTATCCCCCAGCAAAGGGTGGGAGGTTGTCTCGCAGTGCTGACGGGATAAGCGTCTGCTTCACTTAGATAAAGAGTGCTGAAGGAATCCGGGAACCGGAAGTAAGAACAAAACGCTTGTGTCTTTTAAAACTGTTTATTTCTCTTCTGTCTTGCGTATACACGCACGCATACATATATATCTGCATTTCTTTTTCAATTTCGTATATCACTATTCCTGTTTGCCAATTTTTATAGTTGATAGAAAGTACTAAAAGAGACTTGCTGTTATTTCATAGTTTAAGAATAGAGGTAATAGTTAAAAGTGTAGACAAACACACAGGTTTGCCTGGGAGATAAGGCAAAGCCAGTGGGGTACGCGGTAGATGATCAGGGATCGTTTACATTGATAAAAGAAATTGTGTTACGGTGGATCTTTTGTTTTGCGTACTCGTGTCTCTAACAAAGACTAGCGTACGCAATCCAAAGGCAGACGCACGCAGCGTACATTACGCAACGTAGCGTCCGGTTACGCCCACGTAGCTCAAGTTGTGAAAAGGCGATAAGTAACGCACAGCGGTAAGTAACGCGACGCGGTAAATAACGCAAATCTATTTTTGGAAAATTTGAAATTTAGTTTAACAGATCCTGCTCCTAATTGGTAACACAGCTGGGCTAAAGAAAATTTCTGCGCAGAAATAGATATAGAAACGAGAGTGTACATGTGTTGAGTGAGTGTGTTTTTATTACATAAGTTTATATAACTTAGAGGTTGAACCAAAAAGAAATCGGGTAGGACATACGTGTAAGTGACATATACGGTGGCTAAGGAGGCATCCTTGGTTAAATAAAATATGAGCATTAGAGTATAGCGGACCAGTATACAAGACCAGGAGGTCGTACAGAACAAGACCAGGAGGTCATAAGGAGACAAAGAAGGTCCGCTATAAAGGTACAAGAAGCACAACCCCGGGGGTTGGTGCTAAAACCCATATAGGCCATTGGAAGCTCTGGCTGAAGGAATCCGCAGCCGCAATTTTCGATTCCATTGATCTCTCAGTACATAACAGGTAGTGCTTATGTACTGAACGATTGTACCGCACGTAATTGTGTGCAGTAGTTAGTAATCTGACCTAATACCATTAGAGTAAAGTGGTCACAAACGCTATTTGTACATTCTGACGTGATTTGTGTAATTTTTAATTTTTAAAGGGAAGTTCGCTGGTCACTCAGGAACTATCTAACAACCCCACCTTTACTGGAAAGAGTAAGTGTCCTGCGGGTAACCCTCATATGTTCCAGTAAACAGAAGGTTTCTGGTAGGGCCCTGTATCGAGTACGCCAGCACCATATCGGTGTGATCAGGTCGTATTGGTCGAGGTGGGCGAGTGAGTGGGGTACTCGGTAAACCGCCACCGCCGGCCTATTTTGAATAATTTGGTTTGCTGTAAGGGTTCGCTGAAGACCGTGATATAAAGATCAAAGGAGTAGTAAGCAACACCTGCAGATTATGGGGGCCAATTGTTCAGGTAGGGGGCGATCAACCTCGGTTCGGGTTGATTCAGAGAACCGACCAGTCGGGTCGGCAAGGTACATCATGTGTGAAAAATACGGAAGTCACACAGAGGTTTTATGTGATGAATGGGAGAGAATGACTGTACAAGACAGGGAGAAATTCCCAAGAATAGGTAGCTTCAGTCCAGAAGTGTTACAAAATTTAAGGAGGAGGATATGTCTCATAAAATCAACAAAGAGACGAATTCAGCATCATGATTATTTACAGTTGTGGCAACAGGAAGGTGAGATACAGAGAGGTTTGGCTCTGGCGGCGGGATCTGGGGCAGTCAGGAAACTGATAGCCACAGCCCCGCCACCACCATACATAGCAGGAGAGAAGTTGATTACGGAGAGAAACGCACTGGGTTGTAAAACACAAACACTTAGTAACCCTGTAAATGTTAATGATGTTAACCAAGTAACTCATGCAAGTATTAACCCATGCAAGTTGTACCCTGTTTTGAACTTTCCTCAGGAGTGTGATCAAGAAGACGATCCAGCAACAATTTCAGCTCTCTCTCTAGCGGCCACCATAGCAGAGACCACAGTAGGCACAGCAACACCCACGAGATTAGCGAAAGCCCCTAGCGGAGGGATAGGTGAGGTCGTGTCAACGGGTAAGTACGGCACCATGCATTATACTGAAACAATTTCACCACAAGTTGTAGAATCTACACAGAATGAGGTTGTTAGAGTTAACCCTGTTAGAGTAATAGCAGTTCCCAATGGGAAAACAGATGTATCAGGAGCCACTCCCATAAGGAACATTGCCATGTACACACCATTTTCCCGAATGGAATTAAGAACAATAGTGTCCGAATTTCCTGACCCCAGGAAAGACTTAGTTGCTAGCCAAAAATACATCAGGGATCTAGGTAACACTGTAGAACCCAACAACAAGGATTGGCAGATACTGCTAAGAGCTTGTTTACCTTCAAATGTCGACTCAGTTCAATTCTTAGCGGATTGTGGACTAGATAAAGATGTACCGCTTACAGACGTGTACAACAAGGATAATGTAAAAAGGATAAATTTACAGCTAAAGGAGTATTTCCCAGCCGTTGTTAAATGGAACAAGATATTCTCCATTAGACAAAAAGAGTCCGAAACGGCAGCAGAATATTTTCATCGGGCACTATTAGAAATGGCAAAGTACACTGGAATAGAAGACATTAGGACCAACCCAAACCACCAAGAAGTAGCAGTATCTGTACTGATGGATGGTTTAAAGGAAACATTAAAGACTAGGGTTCAGACCACGCAACCATGTTGGCGAGGTCTGTCGGTGTCCACATTGAGAGAGGCTGCTATTGATCATGACAGAAACATCTCTAGACACAGGGAGTCGCAAAGTGATAAGTTGATGTCAGTAAGTATACAGGCGCTGACCACAAGGCAGCCTGCGTATGTACCACCGAATCCTGTGGGTAAGTCAAGTGTAATAACATGTTTTTCTTGTAACAAACAGGGACACTATGCACGAGACTGTAGAACAAAGAGTGTACAAAGATCTTTTCAACCCCCTAGACAACGACACGACACACGACATTGGGAGCAGGGTCCACAGAGGCGGAGTTTTGAGCCACATACAGGGGAAACAAAAAGATACCCCCCGAACAGAGATTGGCATGCCTCTGGTAGTTCCCAGCTAACTCCCCCACAAGTAGTTGCTGCCAACGGGATTCAGGGAGGTCAGCATACCCAATAGGGGTGTGGCCATACCTGTAATCTGCAGCCAGTGAAATTGATTGCCAGTCTTGGAAATGAACCAGAGATTGCAATCAATGTAGCTGGTAAAACCTTAAACTTTCTTGTAGACACAGGGGCGGCCAAGTCAGTGATAAATTCGACAGTGGGCATGAGAACCACTGGTAGGACAGTTCCAGCCATGGGAGTAACAGGAGTAGTCCAGCACTACCCTGTTAGCAAACCAGCCGAGATTACAATAGGGCCTTTGCATACCAAGCATTCGTTTTTGCTAGCTGCATCGGCACCAACCAATCTCCTGGGAAGAGACTTACTATGTAAAATGGGTTGCGTCATTTATTGTACTCCTGAAGGTGTATTCTTGGACATTCCTGAGAATCACGCTCAGGAAGTACGAGACATGTTAGACTCCCCATCAAAATTAATGTCATATCCCATTATGACAAATAGGAATCCATCCCAAATAGAAGAGATGACATCTCAGATACCAGAGTCACTTTGGACAAAAGATGGACAGGACACTGGATTAATGGCAAACGTAGCTCCAGTAGTTGTACAAGTAAAAGATGGTAGGATAGCTCCAAAAATCCCACAGTATCCTCTGAAGCCAGAGGTGGAGTTAGGAGTTTTCCCAGTAATAGAGCGCTTGCTACAACAGGGCATTCTAGTAAGAACGTCCAGCACAGCAAATAGTCCCATCTTCCCTGTTAAAAAGAGTGGGGGGAGGGGTTACAGGCTAGTGCAGGATCTAAGGGGGATTAACAAAATAGTTGAGAGTCAGTTCCCTGTAGTGCCAAATCCAGCTGTCATCCTAATGCAAATTCCTCCCACTGCCAAATTTTTCACTGTTATTGACCTCTGCTCCGCATTCTTTTCGGTACCTCTGCACCCTGACAGCCAATATTTGTTTGCATTCACATACAGAGGAGTCCAATACACGTGGACTCGGTTACCCCAAGGTTTCATAGACAGTCCAAGTATATTTTCTCAGGCTTTGCATGATTGTTTACAGTCTTTCCAACCGGAGAGTGGATCAGTATTGATACAGTATGTAGATGATTTACTACTGTGTTCAGATTCGCTGGAAGCTTCCCTGAAGGATACGAAACAGCTCCTGTTTCATCTTTCAGACACAGGACATAAGGTTTCCAAAGACAAGTTGCAATTATGCCAAACTAAGGTAAAATATTTGGGACACTGTCTAACACAAGGACTGAGACACCTGACCGCTGATAGAATCCAAGCCATTAGAGACATGACACTGCCACAAACCCAGCAACAGATCAGGACGTTTTTAGGAATGTGTGGGTATTGCCGTAATTGGATCCCAGGGTTTTCCATATTGGCGTTACCTTTGCAGGAAATGGTCTCCTCAAACAAACCTGATAGGATCTCGCATACAGACGAATCCGAAACAGCATTTGAGAGACTCAAACAGTGCCTAACGCAGGCGCCAGCACTAGGTATGCCAGACTATGGGAAACCCTTTGAACTATACGGAACAGAAAGTGCTGGTTGCGCAGCAGGTGTACTAACCCAAAAACACGGTGATGCCAGCAGGCCAGTTGCATACTACAGCGCTCAGCTAGACACGGTAGCGCGATCCCTTCCCACATGCTTGCGTAGCGTTGCGGCGATAGCATTGCTAGTGACAAAAAGCGAAGATGTCGTGCTAGGCCACAACCTCACAATCCATACACCACATGCAGTATCTGCCTTATTGAATTCTGCCCAAACCAGACACGTCTCATCAGCAAGGTTTACAAGATGGGAATTGGCATTAATGGCCCCAGTAAACATCACCATAAGGAGATGCAGCGCATTAAATCCTGCAACATTTCTCCCAGGTGTGCCTGGTCAGACACAAAGGGTGGAAGCTGAGAGTGATGGGGAAGGAGGATTCAATACAAAGGAAGATGCACATGATTGTATGGAATATTTGACCCAAAATTTTACCGCAAGGCCTGACATCAGTGACAATCCACTGGAAGATGCAGAACTCACGTTCTACACTGACGGTAGTTGTCATAGACAGTCAGACTCGGGAGACTTGTGTACTGGATACGCAGTCGTAGATGACCAAGACACCATAGAAGCGGAACCGCTAGGTCCACCTCACTCAGCCCAGGTTGCTGAACTGGTCGCCCTAACCAGAGCATGTGAATTGGCTAAGGGTAAGTCAGCCAATATCTACACCGATTCTAGATACGCCTTCGGGGTAGTACATGATTTCGGAGCCCTATGGCGCCTCAGAAATTTCATGACGGCAGCTGGTACACCGATAGCGCATGCAGCTTATATAAAAAGGCTTCTAACAGCGATACAGGAACCCGACAGAGTGGCTGTTATCAAATGTAAAGCACATACATATAGTCAAGACCCAGTGTCACTTGGTAACAGCCGAGCAGACGAAGCAGCTAAGCTTGCAGCTGCTACCCCCATACAGACAGACACCACACAACTGATGGTATTTAATACCATCAACACACAGAAGTTGTGTGAGATGCAGAATTTGTGTTCCACACAGGAAAAGGCAGTCTGGAAGGCAAAGGGATATGGCCAGGAGTCCTCAGGGCTCTGGACGGATGGACATGGTAAACCAGTGGCCCCCAGGACATACCTTCCGTGTCTGGCTGAAGCAGCTCACGGGCTGACTCATCTAGGCAAGGAGGGGATGTGCAAATTGGTAAGAGCATACTGGTGCGCCCCAGGATTCTCCTCTCATGCGGGTAAAAGAGCAATGTCATGCCTTACCTGTCTGAGAAAGAATATTGGAAAAGCAATACCTACAGAACCATCCCATATCCCACCTGCCGGCGGCCCTTTCCAGGTAATACAAATTGACTTCATTCAATTACCCCCATGTCGAAATTTGAAATATGTACTTGTTTGTATAGATGTTTTCTCGAATTGGGTCGAAGCATTTCCAGCAGCTACAAATACCGCTATGTTTACAGCTAAGAAAATTGTGCAGGAATTTGTATGTAGATATGGTATCCCTAGAATCATTGAAAGTGATAGGGGTACCCATTTTACCGGTGATGTCTTTCAAGGAATGTGTAAATTAATGGGTATTGATAGCAAGCTGCACACTCCGTACCGTCCACAGGCGAGTGCGAAGGTCGAAAGAGTGAACAGCACTATTAAAAATAAATTGAGTAAAGTAATGGCAGAGACAGGATTGACGTGGCCAGAAGCTTTACCCATTGTTTTGTATAGCATCAGAACCACTCCCAGGTCCCCTCTTAACCTGTCCCCTTTTGAAATTCTGTTTGGTCGACAACCGCATGTCATGATTAACCCTCAGGATGATTTGAAATGTAACAATGAAGTGACTGTAAAATACTTGATTAACATGAGTAAGCAGTTGAGGAATCAAAATGATAATCTGAAGTTGGTGATTCCTGATTTACCAGATAGTAATTGTCATGACATTGAACCTGGGGATTATGTAATGATACGAAATTTTCTACGCTCAGGTTGTCTTATTGATAGATGGGAAGGACCATACCAGGTCTTATTGACTAGCACCACAGCATTGAAGGTTGCTGAGAGAGAGACTTGGGTCCATTCATCCCACTGCAAAAAGGTTGCTGATCCAGAGAAGTCCCGTGATAAGGAACAGACGGTAGAGGTTGTATCACTGGAGTGTCTATTCCAGGAGGACTGAGGCGGCACCTGAGCCTTGAAGACCGAAAGCAGTTGTTGACTCCCTTCTCCCTTTTTCTCCACTCCCCATCCCCTCTCCCTTAAAATTTCTTTTTCCCCCTTCTCATTCTTCTCTATTTCCTCCTCAAAGATGGACTTGCCCCAAGAGACTGTGATCCGGATTTTCCTGTTAACCATGATGTTGACCAGAGCAGTCTGTTCCGGCGAGAGTACCATGGAGGTCGAGAGAGGTTCTGGAATGGGTTCCGATTATGATGATGGAGGCGTAGTTTTCCAAGATCAACCAAACCAACAAGCAAAGGCGAGTATCAGAAAACGATCCGATAGAAGAAATTGTGATGGATTGTTAGCTGAAGAAAACTGTATCTGTAGGCTCTGTGACAATTTGATTGAGGATGGGTGCATAAAGAAATGCCAATCCAGTTTTAATATCCATATGGACCGGCATCCATTGAGTGACTATCACTCCTTAGTGGGTAACGTATTAAACCAAACAGATTGTTGGGTATGCTCTCAAGTACCTCAGGGTCATAGAAAATCAGGGCTAGTACCATTTCCTTTAACGTTAGGGGAGGTACTTGAGCTAAGTGGTGGGAGACCGGTGGACCGGAGGTTTAACATCTCCAGCCCTCCTAGTTTGAAGCTCCACCAATACCATGTGGATAGGTCCCTCTTATGTTTCAATATCTCCAATCCCCGTAAGCCGGGAAATTGGGAAGTGTCATGGAGCAACCTTACCATGACCTTTTCACACAGAGCAGATAGAATGCCTACAGATACAGAGCTTGTACGCCACATAGCCAGTAGAGGAAAATCTTTCCGGTATCGATATACCTTAGGAAATAGGATTACGAGAGTTGGAGAAGTATCACCAGGATACTGTGCACATATCGTACAAACTGATACATGCATTAAGCAGATGGAAGAATTAGGGTCAGGAGAATTCACCTGGAAGGTGTGTAATATGGTAATGTCCTTCTCCGTCCCATATGTTCTCCCCGATGATGCATATTTCATATGTGGGAGAAAGGCGTACAAGTGGCTTGCCCCAAACTCTGAAGGATTGTGTTATATTGGAAAAGTATTGCCTGAAGTGATGACTATAACACATGACAAAATGAAGGACATACACCGTGGTGCCCAAGCTCCTTATACTCACACTCATTACGAGCACCGAGTTAAAAGACAACTGTCAGAAAGGTTAGAGCATCCGGCCTCTGATCTTATCCATGAATCCACCGGGATTCAGGTTCTGGTAGCGTTAGATTTCACTCGCACCGCTCGAGGAGTGATGAATTATAGATACATTTCCGCACTCGCCAATTTGTTAGATAATATCACTGAAATGTATGATGACACGTTCAGATACACTGGAAGAGAACTTCAAGCTTATAAAACAGAACTAGTTCAGCATAGGATGGTTCTTAATTATCTTACAGCAGTAACAGGCGGATATTGTGTTACATTGGCAACACAGTACGGCATAAAGTGTTGCACGTATATCACAAATAGCACCGAGGATCCGGTAGAGGTCATAGACCAAAAGATGGACGATATTCTCCAATTAAAATGGGAATTTCGCCGAAAACACAATCTCACCCTTGCCGCTGTAGGTAATGAGCTGACTAGTTGGGTGTCATGGTTGAACCCGCGAAATTGGTTCTCCGGTTTAGGAGACTGGGCTCAAGGAGTCATAATGGATGTTGGAAAGTTTCTCCTATGTATCTTAGGTGTTGTTATATCTATTGGATTGATATTTAGATGCGGGCAGGCTTTAATGAGGTGCAAACAAAGTACAAAAGTGATGAGCTTGAGGAGTGAGGAAACTGTAATTAACCTGGATTTGATTTATGACCCAATGATAGAAACCAGGATGTGATGAAAAATGCGATTATACGGTCCGTTTCTTTCACCTGTTTTTCTGCTTTTCTCCAAGATACAAAGACCCCCTTGGACGAGGAAGTTGACGAGACGCTATACAGACAACAGACAAGCACCAAAGATGAAGTTTTGACAACCTATGATATGGACACTTGATGAACTTTGCCATGGATCCCCAGTTTCCCTAGTATTTTTAAACTCACGCTAGCCCAACATTTTTGTAAATCTGATGGCACTGACAAAGCTATTTGCTCATGCCCAAGGAGCAATACAGCGCAAAGAAGACGACTCTCAACAGATACCGAACAAAACTTCAACAACAGATGTACATTTCCCTGACATAGAATATCATTGCATTTTCCATAAGTGTTCTTTATCTTCATCTCTACAACCCTCAGGTAATAACACACATAGTATAGGGAATACAGGCACAGATATCAGCAACCACATATTCCCCCATTCATGTATCATCAACTAAAATGTGCTCCCCATTTTGTTCAAAAGCCGAAAAGAGCTCGGTAAAGTTTGACAGCCCATCCACAGACCTGTACCACGGGATAAGAAGGAATTCAAATGTATACTTCGCAATACCTCGAAGCTTGATTTACCACACGTACGGCACGATGATACATGACCCTCCAAACATGGACTCATACACACATGCTTCTGCTATCTCACTAGGTCATACCCTCTTCACACCTACTCCTCTCTTCTTCCTTACCCAACCATGGAAATGAATTAACCCCTGACTTATATTTTTCTCCTTTTTGAAATGTTTTGAAGGTGGCAGTTATTATTGACTGCCAAAGGGTGGACTGTCAAAGTCAGAAAAATATCCCCATACACTCTGCCATATTTGCACCGCACACTGGTCTGCGCTGCGCATGCGTACGCTCTTCCGTGAAGGCGCATACCCGCAATAGCGTGCACCCGCGGACGCACGGTATGCGTATTTACGGTAGAGTTTATGTAACCGTAGCGTGCGACCCAATCGTTACATATTTTCACAATTAATGTAGTTTGTAGACCATGGTCCCTTTGATAGATTCTGAAAGTTTGGTTAATATAGAATGTCCCTGAACGGAGGAATCCCTCTTTGTATTGTGCGAAGGGTCTAACAGGAATCATACAGCAGTGTTTGGTACCCATCGGAAGAGTATTTAATTAACAATATTCCGGTGTTGGTTTGGAGCGTACTAATCGCTCGTGCGGATAGTTATGGACATAAGAAGTTTATGTCCATTTCTATTATTTACTCATACTCAGGTATGCGGCGGGAAACCTAGTTTCCCACCCACCTGAGCTGTTTGAAATCGTCACAGCCCACCTGTATGAATCACCCTATGACCTTTTGTTATAATGCGAAGCCGAATTCCTGCGTCCAATAGACAATGAGGTTGTAGGGACCATTAGATTGCATTGTATGAGTAGCATAAAAGACGGGCCTGTGGCATCCAGCTTTCACTTCTCATCAAACGGTTCTCATTGCTGATAATCGGGAAGCTGGATGTCCAGAGGCGCATGCGATCATACCCTTTGTGCGTAAGTTTTTTCTCCGTAATCATATTGTCTTACTGTGAGCCAATCTCTCTCTCTCCGTCTCTCTCTCTCTCTCTCTCCCTTCTCTTTCTCTCGTATCTCCCATTGACTAGTATTGTATTGTATTAGATCAGCATAGTATTGTATTGCATTTCTTGTATAGTTATTCGGTTAGGAAGTCTCTGTTATATTGTAGTGTATCATTTGTACTGTGATTCTTTTTGCAAGTATAATAGTTATAATACAGATAATAGGCTTTGGACCCTAAACCAGTATCTGTGTATTTCCTATAGTTTTAAGTGTTCACTTGAGCGTCGGTGACGCTCAAGCAGCTTTGTAGTTAGTCAGGTTACACAAGGTTGCACTTACACCCTGTATTCACATTAAGGTATTCTGTGTATTTCATTGATAAAAGGTTTAGACATAAAGGTATAGCGTTGTGAGCGTCTGCGCCGCTGGTGATCTCCTCGTGGTCTCGAGCGTCCGCTACGCCATAGCGAATCATTACTCTAGTCATCACCAATAACGTGCTGTCCTGTGATCACTGGGCCGTGAGCGAACGTGACGCTTGAGCGTCTCGCCTACGGCTAAGCGATCGTTACGCAACTAGCGTACCCTTACGGTACTTCTTAAGTAAACAGCGTACTGTGTTCTTAGACTTCATTAAGGGTTGTTTATACGACAAAGGAATTTAGCATTGTCACCATCTTCAGAGTGTTGGAGAATTATTATACATTTTTATTTTTTGGTCAGATAATTTTTTTTTATTATTTTATAATGTAACTGGACCCTGTATTGTTATTTTCCCCTCAGCTCACTTTAAAATAGATATAAAGGAGAAAGATATCTAAAAGCAATTATAGAGTAAGACCATTTTCCTTACTGCGTAAGCTGCAAACTAGGTGTCCTGTTAGTTGCTTTTCATTTTACCTTTGTATGCCTTACTGCCATGTTTTACTTATAGCACAGTGTAATCTATGTAGTGGACCCAAAATGGCTGCCTCACATGATACTCTCTTGTGTAGAATAAACAATGCATGGTTTTAAACTCTCCTAATATATTTGTCTCCCTAAGTATGTGTCATTTCTTCACCTTTTGAGAGAATTTATTTATTAAGACAACTTCAAGCAAAATATATTTAAAAAATAAATGTCTATTTTTATTTTAAGCAAAATGTAGCCTATTTTTGTTCTACTACTACTACTTCTTCTTCTTCTTCTTCTTCTTCTTCTTCTTCTTCTCCTTCTTCTTCTTTGTCTTCCTCTTCTTCTTTAAAAACACCACACCGTCTTTAAGAAAAAAGTTTATTAGTCAGGGTCTTCACCTGGGGGCGGTAGCCTTTAAGTTCTTTAGCATGGCTGCCGCCTTCCTAGGGCTTCCAGCTTCTTCACCTGGTGGGCGGCGGCTGTTAAGCTCTTTTGCATAGCACTTGGAGAACCACAATTGCCAGCATGTCCGGACATAAAGGGCCCCCTGGCACCTGTAAAGAAAATATTAAAATAAAAACACCACACCGTCTTTAAAAAATTTTTTATTAGTCAGGGTCTTCACCGGGGGACGGCGGCATTTAAGCACTTTTGCATAGCCACTGCCTCTCCAGGGCTTCCGCCGTCTTCACCTGGGGGGCCGCCGCCTCCCCAGTGCTACCGTCGTCTTTCTCCGGCGTCTTCACCTGGAAGGCAGCGGCCTTTAAGCTCTTTTGCATGGCTGCCGCCTTCCCGGGGCTTCCAGCGTCTTCACCTGGTGGATGGTGGCTGTTTAGCTTTTTTGCATAGCACTTGGAGAACCACAAGTGCCAGCATGTCCGGACATAAAGGGCCCACTGGCACCTGTAGTCCACCTGTAAAAAAAATATAAAAATAAAAACACCACTCCGTCTTTAAAAAAAAGTTTATTAGTCAGGGTCTTCACCTGGGGGCGGCGGCCTTTAAGCTTTTTTGCATGGCTGCCGCCTCTCCAGGGCTTCCGACGCCTTCACCTGGGGGGCCGCCGCCTCCCCAGTGCTTCCAGCGTCTTCACCGGGGAGGCAGCGGCCTTTAAGCTCTTTTGCATGGCTTCCGCCTTCCCAGGGATTCCAGCGTCTTCACCTGGTGGGCGGCAGCCGTTAAGCTCTTTTGCATAGCACTTGGAGAACCACAAGTGCCAGCATGTCCGGACATAGGGCCCGCTGGCACCTGTAGTCCACCTGTAAAGAAAATATTAAAATAAAAACACCACACCATCTTTAAAAAAAAGTTTATTATTCAGGGTCTTCACCTGGGGGCGGCGGCCTTTAAGCTCGTTTGCATGGCTACAGCCCATCCAGGACTTCCAGCGTCTTCTTTCTTAAGGAGCTCTTCCGCCGTCGGACTGACGCCGATGCCTCGTGCTGACTCATATAAGTCAGCCGGAGGGGCCGGGGTGATGACGCAGCGAGCCGTGATTGGCTCGTGGTTGCCATCTTGAATTTAAAAAATTACGCTGAGGTGCCATTTTTGAAATTGGTACTGCTCCGCTGCCAAACTCTGCAGAATGGCAGTGCCACTAATACTCTCACTGCCACCAATGCCCACACCTCCGCGCACCCATATAGTGATGGCAGCGGATCCAGTGACGGATCCTCTGGCCAATCACTGTGGCCTCACTGACAGGGGTGTGCTTTCATGGGTTGAAAGCACGTCCCTGTATGAAAGCAGCACCTTTAATGGTGCCGCTTTCCCATGCATTCCCAATGGACTTTTAATACCCATGGCTAGGCCCCCCGCCCACCCCCCCTGCTCCCACACCCTTCCCCATTCACACTGGGAGGCACCACGATCGGTGCCTCCCAAACACATTTAAACAGGGATAATGATTAGATTAATATAAAGGAGATACTTATGACACAGAATACAGTATGTGTCATAAGTATCTTCTTTATATTATTTTAATCATTAATGACAGGGGAGGCACTGCCTCCCCTGCCTTCCCTGACTGCACGTCCCTGGTTTGCCCAGACCATCCGCCCTCCAACTAACCTTGCCTAACCCAGTCTTCCCATCTGTCACCTCAAATCTGATATCTTGACCTATACCCGGCAGGAGAAAAACGCACCTATACGTCAATGGTTAGAGAGTGAAAAAAGAGAGCAAGAAATGAGTGTGGCATGGAGAGCCCACCGGGGGAATGCAGAGGTAAAGGCCCATGCTAAGGGGTGTGGCCTGCTGCCACAGAGGCTTGGCTAACATGGTATAGGGCCCATGATAAATATATATAGTAAATACTGCTAGTACATGCATGATAATGTACCAGATTAATAACTGCAATGCACTGTAGATAATATGTATAATGTACAATTCAAGTGCACAGACGGGACCTGATCCATAGACGAGGAGGTGGGCCCCCAGACAGTAGGGCCCACCGGTGGTTTCCCCTGTACCCCTATGGGTTATGACTGTCCCCCTCCCCCCACACTCCCTGAGTAGGAATGAGGGGGGAGGGGGACAGTCATAACCACCATAGCATTAATTTCTGACGCTAACAGGAATTACAACTGTACAAATGTAGCTATTCTCGTTGTGGCTACATCTTAAGGCGATTGCGCCTTGCTAGTCGCGACCGCACCGCGTACATCTGGACATCTAAGACATGTGTGTGCCCCATTCACATGGATGGGGGCGGCAAATGCCGCAACTCGACATAGCTAGGCACAGGTGCGCATTGCTGCGTCGAGGGTGCACGTTTCCCTCAGATGTAGCCATGATCAGCATGGCTACATCTGTATATAGTATTGGATAAAAACAAAGGTAATGATTAAAGCACAATTTAATTCTCTTACATCTCTACATATTAATAAAAATGGATCAGCGTGCAACACTGGCACACTGGGATTTAGGCAGAGAGAGAGTAAAGCACCCTTCATATATCTCCAATGGCCCATTTGCAGCCGCTTGTGGATGTTAAGTAATGGCACTGTCCCAGTAGGTGTGAGATTTTGTTTTTATCCAATACTATGCTATCCCCAAGGTCGTAAGTCATATATTATAATAGTCATGCTAAACGTCTGCCGACGATTCAAAATAAGCTGCTCTTATCTTTGTCCAGTCACTAACCTTCTACCAGTGTGCTATGCCGTGCCAGGCCTCTGAAAGCATATGCAAGAGACAGCAACAGCATAGCCCTGACATAGGCAGTTTCCATTATGACATCACATCATGACCTCACACAACCCACCAGACCGGCTAAGACTGGTTATTTCTGGTTTGAGGCCCTTGTCTTTTACATGACTGACCTAAGGGAAATGTGACTTAAAATTATTACATGAGAAAAATTTTATTACTGCCATTTGCCGGCAGTTTTGCTCACTTAGGTGGTCATTCCGAGTTGTTCGCTCGTTGACGATTTTCGTTATTTTGCGATTTTCCACTTACTGCGCATGCGCAATGTAAATTTGCTATGCAGTTAGGTATTTTACTCACGGCATTACGAGGTTTTTTCTTCGTTCTGGTGATCGTAATGTGATTGACAGGAAGTGGGTGTTTCTGGGCGGAAACTGGCCGTTTTGTGGGTGTGTTGGAAAAAACGCTACCGTTTCTGGGAAAAACGCGGGAGTGGCTGGAGAAACGGGGGAGTGTCTGGGCGAATGCTAGGTGTGTTTGTGACGTCAAACCAGGAACGAAACTGACTGAAATGATCGCAATGGCTAAGTCCGGAGCTACTCAGAAACTGCTAAGAAAGGTCTATTCGCAATATTGCGAATCCGTCGGTCGCAATTTTGAGAAGCTAAGATTCACACCCAGTAGGCGGCGACTTAGCGTGTGCAAAGCTGCTAAAAGCAGCTTGCGAGCGAACAACTCGGAATGAGGGCCTTAGTGTCATCTAATCTTGTGATGTATATTTTTTATTTTACAAATAGAGCCTGATTAAGGTTGGATCGCAATCGCAATAAGCGATCCAACGGTAAAAATTGCTAAGAGGATGCGGGATCCTGCGCAGGGCCCATCCTGCGCATGCGCCTGCATTTTCTACGGCGCCCCACCGAAAATGCGATTGCTTCTGCCTGTCTATGAGGCAGAGATGGTCACGGTGGGGGGGGGGGGGGGGGGGAGGCAACGCTTCGTTTCAAAGACGGAGATGGGGTATTGCGGGGACGAGACTTCAAAACAGGGGCGGCAACGGAGAAACAGGGGGCGTAGTCGGTGCAGCTGCATGACATCACACGCGGCCGATGCTATAACAAAAATGGCTGTGGGTCTCATGCGGGCGCCTAACATGTGGGGCATACTAGCCCTGTGCTGGGCGTCCCCCCGCATGTCAGAGAATCTGATCATAAATGTGCTAAATTTAGCACACCTAGGATCAGGTCTGAATCACCCCCATGGAACAAAAAAAAGGCCCAAATTATGTGATTTTAGTTTTGTTTGTCAATTTTTGAAAACAAAAAAACGAAACCAGTCACGGCAGTTTGGCAAAAACCAAATACAAAGCCGGATGACAAATCAGGGCCAATTGCAAATCCAGCAAAAATGGTCCTGTGCACATCTCTAGTAATATTCTAATACCACATTGAGTTTGCTAGCATTGTATGCCTAGGGATGTGCTGATATGAGACATTCCCTTTAACTACTGTTTTATTGAGTTTAATAAATTATTCCTGTAGTTTAGCTGGTCATTCAAAACTTGGGATCAGTGCTACCATATGGTCCCTACTGGTCTGCACATGTGCACTGATGTTGCTTGCTAACTGGTAGCTGCATTAGAATTTGTTGCATTCCACAGGAGTAGCTAGCTGCTTATATCCAGTTTTGCGTTCCACATGGCACAGTTCGGGAGCACCAGTGCCACATTTTACATATGGTACCCTGAGGTTACCGGCAGAGAGGTGCATCTCTGCCTGACCGATTACGTGACTTAAGTGTTGAACAGTATACTGTTGCTATAGGATGTGATACCACTACCAGGCAGGCCATGTGGTCCAAATTAAACTACTGTACATGTAGTTTGCTGTCTTTTTGTACATTATTCTGTTGGTATAAACATACTTGCCTACTCTCCCTCATTCTGCAGGAGACTCCCTGAAATAGAAGAAATCTCCCAAACTCCCTGAATAGTCCAGCAATCTCACTGATTGCACCTTAACCCCTGATGGGGGGTAAGGTAGAGAATAGAATAACAGTTGGTAAGAGTAATTCTAGAAAGGCACTTGTAAATAATGGTAAGTTACCATTAAAGCAAAAGGGCAAAGGAAATATTAACATAAAATGTCTGCTTGCGAAAGCAAGAAGCCTATCAGGTAAAATGGGGGAATTGGAATGGCATGTATCAAAAAATCAGTATGATATTATAGGTATTACGGAAACATGGTGGGACGACTCTCACGACTAGGTTACTAATTTGGAGGGATATTCACTTCTCAGGAGGGACAGGGCTACCAAAAGGGGAGGAGAGGTTTGTCTCTATGTAAAACCATCTCTAAAACCAAACTTAATATATGTTATTTACGAGGGGACTGGTGATAATGTGGAATCACTATGGGTTGAGATCACTAGTGGGGGCACTGAAATAAAGAAACTAGTCATTGGCACATGCTACAAGCAACCAGATATTAGCATACGTGACGAGGAACTGCTCTCACAGCAAATTGAAAAAGCTGCGGGAATGGGGGACATCCTAGTGTTAGGGGATTTTTAACTATCCGGGTATAAACTGGAGTAACGATTCATGTGTAAAAATTAGGAGCAGCAGGATTCTAAACACATTAAAGGATCAATACTTGACTCAATTAGTCGAGGACCCAACCAGAGGTTATAATGTTCTGGACCAAGTTATTACCAATAATGTGGACATTATATCAAACATTACAGTTGGGGAGACCTTGGGAAACAGTGATCACTATATGATCACATTCAGCATCAGTTTCAAGAAGGAATCAACAAAAACATTCAACTTTAGAAAAGCTAACTTCAATATGCTAAACAACATTGACTGGGAAGTTTTGTTTCATAGTAAAGACACATCGAAAATGTGGGATGCTTTAAAAGGGTTGCTTGATAGCAATATTCACAAATTCATACCCTTGGGCAGTAAATGCAAGAGTAATAGACTCAAATCAATGTGGCTTAATAAGGATGTCAAAGAAGCAATGGCTAAAAAGAGGTGTTCTTTTAAAGCATTTAAAACTAATGGAGGGGAGGAGTCATTCCAGTATTACAAAGAATGCAATAAAAGATGCAAAAAAGTAATAAGGGCAGCTACAATTGTAAACGAAAAACAAATTGCTATAGAGAATAAAGCCAATTCCAAAGAGTTTTATAAATACATAAACATTAAAGGGTTAAAAAAAATAGAACATAGGCCCATTAAAAGATGAACTGCGAGCCTTGGAAACGATGTCAAAATAAAAGCGGATATACTGAACGGCTTTTTTCACCAGGGAGGATCAGACGGTGTTAGTAGTGCATAACGACAGTGAAGGTAATGATTCTTGGCTAGATGCTTGTTTAAGTGAGGAAATAGTCCTGGAGAGACTAAGCAACATAAAGATTAATAAATCACCGGGACCAAATGGTTTTCATACGAGGGTTATTATGGAGCTTAAGGCACAGCTTGCAAGACCCTTATACTTGATTTTCTATAGTTCCATTAAATCGGGTATGGTACAGATGGATTGGCGTATAGCTGAGGTAGTGCCATTATTTAAAAAGGGTTCTAAAAATCATCCTGGGTACTATAGACCAGTTAGTTTAACCTCTATAGTGGGTAAAATATTGGAAGGAATTTTGAGGGATAGCATAGAGGATTATCTGCGGAATACTAAGTTTATGAGCAGGAGTTACCATGGGTTTGTGAGCGACAGATCATGTCAAACTAACTTAATAAGCTTCTACGACGAAGTGAGCGATAATCTTAACCAGGGAAAAACAGTGGATGTGGTCTATTTAGATTTTGCAAAAGCCTTCAATACAGTGCCTCACAAGAGACTGATCAACAAATTAAGGGAACTTGGCCTAGGATACACTATTTGTACATGGATAGGTAATTGGCTGGATAACAGGGTACAACGAGTAGTGGTCAATGAGATGTTCTCCAGCTGGGCACTATTAGTCAGCGGTATACCACAAGGGTCCATATTTGGTCCGCTACTGTTCAATATATGTATTAATGACCTAGGAATAGGCCTGGGAAGCATAGTATCAATCTTTGCAGATGATACTAAACTGTTTAAGGTAATTAATTCAGAAATAGATGTGGAGTCTCTACAGAATGACTTATTTAAACTTGAATTCTGGGTGTCTAAATGGGGAATGAGGTTCAATATTGAAAAATGCAAAGCTATGCATTTTGGGATTAAAAACAAACTTGCATCCTATTCACTTAATGGGGAAAATATATGGGTATCAGTAGTGGAAAAAGATTTGGGGGTCCTCATAGATAATACACTCAATAGCAGTACACAGTGTCAAAATGCAGTGAAGAAGACAAGTAAAGTCCTTGCTTGCATAAAACGGGGTATTGAGACCAGGGACGAGGATGTAATCATGCCGCTGTACAAATCATTGGTACGTCCGCACCTGGAATATTGTGTTCAGTTTTTGGCACCATATTATAAAAAAGATATTGGAGAACTCGAAAGAGTTCAAAGGCGTGCTACTAAACTGATTAAAGGGTTAGAGACACTGGAGTACGAGGAAAGGCTAACTATGTTAAATATGTATACTCTAGAAAAGAGGCGTCTAAGAGGAGATATTATTAATATCTTCAAATATGTAAAGGGTCATTACAAGGAGTTAGCAGGGGATTTGTTTATTAATAGAACTCTGTATAGGACACATGGACACTCACTGAGGTTAGAGGAGAGAAAATTCCATACAAAACGTAGGAAGGGGTTCTTCAGGGCAATAAAGATTTTGCCGGAGAAGGTAATAATGGCGGACTCTGTAAATGCATTCAAAATCAGATTGGACAGCTTTCTAGCTGAAAACAGTATAACCTGGGCAGAGTCAAGGTCTGCAGAAGCATGACCGGAACACCAACTGTCAGTGCAGTGCTATATGCTGGAAGTCCAACTGCACTAAGTGAGTGTAATAATTCCACTCATACTGTATAGTTATTTTGGACAGGTTGGTATTGGGTGATCGGTGGTTGGGAGTCACCATACCGACGCCGGGATTCCGTCTGTCAGATGGCCAGCAGGGGGGATTTCGGCCAGCACAACAAAGACCCTTGCGGGCTCGTTGCGCTTGCCACAGGTTCTATCCCACTCTATGGGAATAGTCCCTGTTGCTCGGCATGCCAACTGGCGGGCTAGTCAGTGTTCATGATGCCAGCGCTGGTATTGTAACAGCATCCTTTTTGGACTTGAGGAGCCTGCACACTGCAAGCATCTGGTTGTTCATTTATTGTTCCTCTCCCTGATGTTAGATCGAGACCATACATACCTCAGTCCTTTTCTAGGTCACTAAGCTATACAACAGTGAAAATGTGATATAAATTCATACAGTAGTTTTTGTGTGATGCCAGAACGTACAGACACAGTCTAAATTTCACTTTTTTTTTGTCTCCATGGTCCATAAACAGTCCCTAGAAGTATAATTCTCAATAAAAAAATGTCTATGTACAGACACAACCCTTACAGTTTTATTATATGTATATATTTTTATTGTAGGGTGTCCCTATTTATCTTTGGCTATGTAAGGCTTTGTGTGAACCCAATTTCCACTGTTGTTATGTTGTTTATTACTGTTCCAGTGTTTCAATGATAACCTCATTTAAGGACAAAACGATGAAAACTAGTGTGCCCTGAGCAGTCTCCAGGTGTGCCGCCATAGAAGCACATCCAGGCCCGTCAGTGTTTTGCCGTTACTGAGGCCCTGGAACGATCAATACTGGTGTGTTTAGTGGTTGCAGAGCCAGTTCTTATTTAGGACCCGGGCAGTGTTGGGCTCTTCTGGCTTTCTCAGATGTGGCTCAGGCGTTACCTATGGAGAAGCTGTAACATGACATCATAGGACATGCAACTGCACCATGCATCACCATTATATTTGAATGTGCCTTGGCAATACTTAAATCTTGTTCAGTGTGCCGCGAGATGTAAAGGGTTGAAAATCTCTTTGCTACAGTGTCGTCACCATGTTGTTATAAAAACAACAAAAGACGAGCATTGGTAAAGGGGCTGCTGGAGGGGCCTGGCAGAAGCCCCAGTTTGCTACCCCTCCCCAGTATGCCTGTGCTGTAGCCAGTGGCAGTGGCGCCGTCTTCATGGTGATTTCTTTGGGAAGATGGCACTGCACATAGAAAGCAAAGACTCTGGCACTGCTCCTGATTGGCTTCTGGTCCGTGAACACGGACCGGCGCCTGATTTAAGATACCCGTGCCATCGCCGGAGATTGGACTGGGGAGCAAGAGAGGTGTGCGCTGTGCTCTCCTGCCCTCGATGCAAGCAAGGTGGTTGGGCCGCAAAAGGACCCCTGCCCGCGGGCCACAAAAGGATGCGGTAGGAGCTGCGAGTTTGACACCCCTGCCCTAGAGTTTCAGAATTTCTGTCATGGCACCCCAAGACCATAGTTTCTTAGTGAGAAATTTAGAAAAAAATATAAAATGAAGTAAATAGTGTTTATAATATGTTAACCTTAGGTTCAGTTATGTGGTGAAGGACTGGTTTTGCCGATTAAATTCACTATAAGCAATTTGAATTGTTCATGGACCACCAAACTACAGCACCACTGCAAGGCCTCCCCTATCCCCCCCCCCCCCCCTTCCCACCTTTCCCAAGGAACCCCAGGGTCTCACGGCCCCCTGTATGGAAACTACTGCCATAAAATAAACTTATTTTTATAACTACATGTAATACACCTTAGATCTCAGTTCCTTTAAGGTTTTATATCCTTGTATACAGTAAACTACACATATTTGAAAATCCTGCACCAGGCACAAGTAATAATTCAGATGCGTTGTTGACCGGCGGCCGGGATCCTGGTGGTCAGCAAACCGATGACGGGATCCTGACTGCCAGAATGCAGGGGCAAGCAAAATGAAGCCCCTTGCTGTGGGCTTCACGCTGCGAGCTTGGTGGCAGATTAAAAACTGCAATGCACTGTATGAGTGGGGCATGGAGAGCCCACCGGGGGAATGCAGAGGTAAATGCTCATGCTTAGGGGTGTGGCCTGCTGCCACAGAGGCTTGGCTAACATGGTATAGGGCCCATGATAAATATATATAGTAAATACTGCTAGTACATGCATGATAATGTACCAGATTAATAACTGCAATGCACTGTAGATAATATGTATAATGTACAATTCAAGTGCACAGACGGGACCTGATCCATAGACAAGGAGGTGGGCCCCCAGACAGTAGGGCCCCCCGGTGGTTTCCCCTGTACCCCTATGGGTTATGACTGTCCCCCTCCCCCCACACTCCCTGAGTGGGAATGAGGGGGGAGGGGGACAGTCATAACCACCATAGCATTCATTTCTGATGCTAACAGGAATTACAACTGTACAAATGTAGCTATTCTCGTTGTGGCTACATCTTAAGGCGATTGCGCCTTGCTAGTCGCGACCGCACCGCGTACATCTGGACATCTAAGACATGTGTGTGCCCCATTCACATGGATGGGGGCGGCAAATGCCGCAACTCGACATAGCTAGGCACAGGTGCGCATTGCTGCGTCGAGGGTGCACGTTTCCCTCAGATGTAGCCATGATCAGCATGGCTACATCTGTATATAGTATTGGATAAAAACAAAGGTAATGATTAAAGCACAATTTAATTCTCTTACATCTCTACATATTAATAAAAATGGATCAGCGTGCAACACTGGCACACTGGGATTTAGGCAGGCAGAGAGAGAGAGAGTAAAGCACCCTTCATATGTCTCCAATGGCCCATTTGCAGCCGCTTGTGGATGTTAAGTAATGGCACTGTCCCAGTAGGTGTGAGATTTTGTTTTTATCCAATACTATGCTATCCCCAAGGTCGTAAGTCATATATTATAATAGTCATGCTAAACGTCTGCCGACGATTCAAAATAAGCTGCTCTTATCTTTGTCCAGTCACTAACCTTCTACCAGTGTGCTATGCCGTGCCAGGCCTCTGAAAGCATATGCAAGAGACAGCAACAGCATAGCCCTGACATAGGCAGTTTCCATTATGACATCACAGCATGACCTCACACAACCCACCAGACCGGCTAAGACTGGTTATTTCTGGTTTGAGGCCCTTGTCTTTTACATGACTGACCTAAGGGAAATGTGACTTAAAATTATTACATGAGAAAAATTTTATTACTGCCATTTGCCGGCAGTTTTGCTCACTTAGGTGGTCATTCCGAGTTGTTCGCTCGTTGCCGATTTTCGTTATTTTGCGATTTTCCGCTTACTGTGCATGCGCAATGTAAATTTGCTATGCAGTTAGGTATTTTACTCACGGCATTACGAGGTTTTTTCTTCGTTCTGGTGATCGTAATGTGATTGACAGGAAGTGGGTGTTTCTGGGCGGAAACTGGCCGTTTTGTGGGTGTGTTGGAAAAAACGCTACCGTTTCTGGGAAAAACGCGGGAGTGGCTGGAGAAACGGGGGAGTGTCTGGGCGAATGCTGGGTGTGTTTGTGACGTCAAACCAGGAACGAAACTGACTGAAATGATCGCAATGGCTAAGTCCGGAGCTACTCAGAAACTGCTAAGAAAGGTCTATTCACAATATTGCGAATCCGTCGGTCGCAATTTTGAGAAGCTAAGATTCACACCCAGTAGGCGGCGACTTAGCGTGTGCAAAGCTGCTAAAAGCAGCTTGCGAGCGAACAACTCGGAATGAGGGCCTTAGTGCATCTAATCTTGTGATGTATATTTTATATTTTACAAATAGAGCCTGATTAAGGTTGGATCGCAATCGCAATAAGCGATCCAACGGTAAAAATTGCTTAGAGGATGCGGGATCCTGCGCAGGGCCCATCCTGCGCATGCGCCTGCATTTTCTACGGCGCCCCACAGAAAATGCGATTGCTTCTGCCTGTCTATGAGGCAGAGATGGTCACGGGGGGGGGGGAAGGGGGGAGGAGGCAACGCTCCATTTCAAAGACGGAGATGGAGTATTGCGGGGACGAGACTTCAAAACAGGAGCGGCAACGGAGAAACAGGGGGCGTAGTCGGTGCAGCTGCATGACATCACACGCAGCCGATGCTATCACAAAAATGGCTGTGGGTCTCATGCGGGCGCCTAACATGTGGGGCATACTAGCTAGTGATGAGCGGGTTCAGTTCCTCGGAATCCGAACCCGCCCGAACTTCACCTTTTTTTTACACGGGTCCGAGCGACTCGGATCCTCCCGCCTTGCTCGGTTGACCCGAGCGCGCCCGAACGTCATCATCCCGCTGTCGGATTCTCGCGAGACTCGGATTCTATATAAGGAGCCGCGCGTCGCCGCCATTTTCACACGTGTATTGAGATTGATAGGGAGAGGACGTGGCTGGCGTCCTCTCCGTAATAGAAAAGACTAAGAGTGACATGGTTATAATTGTGGGGAGGATTGGGGACGGGGAGCAGCTGTTAGGGAGTACAGTGCAGGGTTTTGATTATACCACCAGTGACTTTAATCCTTTGTTTCACTGCCTGAAAAATTAAACCGCTCCACCATATCTGTGGCTGTGCTCACTCAGTGTGCTGCACTGCTGCATGATATATCTGTGCTGAGTGCACTGCTCTGCTCACACTGCCTAATTGTGGGGACTGGGGAGCAGTTATAGCAGGAGTACAGTGCACAGTTTTGCTGACAGTGACCACCAGTCCAGTATACGTTTGTCTGCCTGAAAAACACTGTTGTGTTTTTTTTTCTTTCTTCATGCTAGTTTGTTTAGCAGTCTGCTGACAGTGTCCACCAGGTCCGATATACAGTATATTATATATATAAGCACTAAGCAGCAGTACGGTAGGCCACGGCTGTACCTACCTCTGTGTCGTCTGTGCACTCGTCGTCCATAAGTATAAGTAATACTATACTATCCATCCATCTACATTGTATACCTGTGGTGTTTTTTTTTTCTTCATACTAGTTTAGCAGTCTGCTGACAGTGTCCACCAGATCCGTTATACAGTATATTATATATATAAGCACTAAGCAGCAGTACGGTAGGCCACGGCTGTACCTACCTCTGTGTCGTCAGTGCACTCGTCGTCCATAAGTATAAGTAATACTATACTATCCATCCATCTACATTGTATACCTGTGGTGTTTTTTTTTTTCTTCATACTAGTTTAGCAGTCTGCTGACAGTGTCCACCAGGTCTGTTATACAGTATATTATATATATAAGCACTAAGCAGCAGTACGGTAGGCCACGGCTGTACCTACCTCAGTGTCGTCAGTGCACTCGTCGTCCATAAGTAATATAATACTATACTATCCATCCATCTACATTGTATACCTGTGGTGTTTTTTTTTCTTTCTTCATACTAGTTTAGCAGTCTGCTGACAGTGTCCACCAGGTCCGTTATACAGTATATTATATATATAAGCACTAAGCAGCAGTATGGTAGGCCACGGCTGTACCTACCTCTGTGTCGTCAGTGCACTCGTCGTCCATAAGTAATATAATACTATACTATCCATCCATCTACATTGTATACCTGTGGTGTTTTTTTTTTCTTTCTTCATACTAGTTTAGCAGTCTGCTGACAGTGTCCACCAGGTCCGTTATACAGTATATTATATATATAAGCACTAAGCAGCAGTACGGTAGGCCACGGCTGTACCTACCTCTGTGTCGTCAGTGCACTCGTCGTCCATAAGTAATATAATACTATACTATCCATCCATCTACATTGTATACCTGTGGTGTTTTTTTTTTTTCTTCATACTAGTTTAGCAGTTTTCTGACAGTGTCCACCAGGTCCGTTATACAGTATATTATATATATAAGCACTAAGCAGCAGTACGGTAGGCCACGGCTGTACCTACCTCTGTGTCGTCAGTGCACTCGTCGTCCATAAGTATAAGTAATACTATACTATCCATCCATCTACATTGTATACCTGTGGTGTTTTTTTCTTCTTCATACTAGTTTAGCAGTCTGCTGACAGTGTCCACCAGGTCCGTTATACAGTATATTATATATATAAGCACTAAGTAGCAGTACGGTAGGCCACGGCTGTACCTACCTCTGTGTCGTCAGTGCACTCGTCATCCATAAGTAATATAATACTATACTATCCATCCATCTACATTGTATACCTGTGGTGTTTTTTTTTTCTTCATACTAGTTTAGCAGTCTGCTGACAGTGTCCACCAGGTCCGTTATACAGTATATTATATATATAAGCACTAAGCAGCAGTACGGTAGGCCACGGCTGTACCTACCTCTGTGTCGTCAGTGCACTCGTCGTCCATAAGTAATATAATACTATACTATCCATCCATCTACATTGTATACCTGTGGTGTTTTTTTTTTCTTCATACTAGTTTAGCAGTCTGCTGACAGTGTCCACCAGGTCCGTTATACAGTATATTATATATATAAGCACTAAGCAGCAGTACGGTAGGCCACGGCTGTACCTACCTCTGTGTCGTCACTCGTCGTCCATAAGTATAAGTAATAATAGTATACTATCCACCCATCTACATTGTATACCTGTGGTGGCTTTTAGTTGTGCGCAAAATATGGAGAACAAAAATGTGGAGGTTAAAAAAATAGGGAAAGATCAAGATCCACTTCCACCTCGTGCTGAAGCTGCTGCCACTAGTCATGGCCGAGACGATGAAATGCCATCAATGTCGTCTGCCAAGGCCGATGCCCAATGTCATAGTAGAGAGCATGTAAAATCCAAAACACAAAAGATCAGTAAAAAAACGACCCAAAAATCAAAATTAAAAGCGTCTGAGGAGAAGCGTAAACTTGCCAATATGCCATTTACGACACGGAGTGGCAAGGAACGGCTGAGGCCCAGGCCTATGTTCATGGCTAGTGGTTCAGCTTCACATGAGGATGGAAGCACTCATCCTCTCGCTAGAAAAAAGAAAAGACTTGCGGCAAAAGCACAGCAAAGAACTGTGCGTTCTTCGAAATCCCAAAGGAGAGTCCAATTGTGTCGGTTGCGATGCCTGACCTTCCCAACACTGGACGGGAAGAGCTTGCGCCTTCCACCATTTGCACGCCCCCTGCAAGTGTTGAAAGGAGCACCCGCAGTCCAGTTCCTGATAGTGAAATTGAAGATGTCAGTGTTGAAGTACACCAGGATGAGGATATGGGTGTTGCTTGGGCTGGGGAGGAAATTGACAAGGAGGATTCTGATGGTGAGGTGGTTTGTTTAAGTCAGGCACCCGGGGAGACACCTGTTGTCCGTGGGAGGAATATGGCCATTGATATGCCTGGTGAAAATACCAAAAAAATCAGCTCTTCAGTGTTGAAGTATTTCAACAGAAATGCGGACAACAGGTGTCAAGCCGTGTGTTGCCTTTGTCAAGCTGTAATAAGTAGGGGTAAGGACGTTAACCACCTCGGAACATCCTCCCTTATACGTCACCTGCAGCGCATTCATAATAAGTCAGTGACAAGTTCAAAAACTTTGGGCGACAGCGGAAGCAGTCCACTGACCAGTAAATCCCTTCCTCTTGTAACCAAGCTCGCGCAAACCACACCACCAACTCCCTCAGTGTCAATTTACTCCTTACCCAGGAAAGCCAATAGTCCTGCAGGCCATGTCACTGGCAAGTCTGCCTGGGATTCCTCCGATGCATCCTTGAGTGTAACGCCTACTGCTATGTTGGTGTTAGACGTGCGTCCGGTATCCGCCATTAGTTCACAGGGAACTAGACAATTTCTTGAGGTAGTGTGCCCCCGTTACCAAATACCATCTAGGTTCCACTTCTCTAGGCAGGCGATACCGAGAATGTACACGGACGTCAGAAAAAGACTCACCAGTGTCCTAAAAAATGCAGTTGTACCCAATGTCCACTTAACCACGGACATGTGGACAAGTGGAGCAGGGCAGACTCAGGACTACATGACTGTGACAGCCCACTGGGTAGATGTATTGCCTCCCGCTGCAAGAACAGCAGCGGCCGCACCAGTAGCAGCATCTCGCAAACGCCAACTCGTTCCTAGGCAGGCTACGCTTTGAATCACCGCTTTCCAGAATACGCACACAGCTGAAAACCTCTTACGGCAACTGAGGAAGATCATCGCAGAATGGCTTACCCCAATTGGACTCTCCTGGGGATTTGTGGCATCAGACAACGCCAGCAATATTGTGCGTGCATTACATCTGGGCAAATTCCAGCACGTCCCATGTTTTGCACATACCTTGAATTTGGTGGTGCAGAATTATTTAAAAAACGACAGGGGCGTGCAAGAGATGCTGTCGGTGGCCAGAAGAATTGCGGGCCACTTTCGGCGTGCAGGCACTGCGTACAGAAGACTGGAGCACCACCAAAAAAACCTGAACCTGCCCTGCCATCATCTGAAGCAAGAGGTGGTAACGAGGTGGAATTCAACCCTCTATATGCTTCAGAGGATGGAGGAGCAGCAAAAGGCCATTCAAGCCTATACATCTGCCCACGATATAGGCAAAGGAGGTGGAATGCACCTGTCTCAAGCGCAGTGGAGAATGATTTCAACGTTGTGCAAGGTTCTGCTGCCCTTTGAACTTGCCACACGTGAAGTCAGTTCAGACACTGCCAGCCTGAGTCAGGTCATTCCCCTCATCAGGCTTTTGCAGAAGAAGCTGGAGGCATTGAAGGAGGAGCTAAAACAGAGCGATTCCGCTAGGCATGTGGGACTTGTGGATGGAGCCCTTCATTCGCTTAACCAGGATTCACGTGTGGTCAATCTGTTGAAATCAGAGCACTACATTTTGGCCACCGTGCTCGATCCTAGATTTAAAACCTACGTTGGATCTCTCTTTCCGGCAGACACAAGTCTGCAGGGGTTCAAAGAACTGCTGGTGAGAAAATTGTCAAGTCAAGCGGAACGCGACCTGTCAACATCTCCTCCTTCACATTCTCCCGCAACTGGGGGTGCGAGGAAAAGGCTACGAATTCCGAGCCCACCCGCTGGCGGTGATGCAGGGCAGTCTGGAGCGACTGCTGATGCTGACATCTGGTCCGGACTGAAGGACCTGCCAACGATTACTGACATGTCGTCTACTGTCACTGCATATGATTCTCTCACCAATGAAAGAATGGTGGAGGATTATATGAGTGACCGCATCCAAGTAGGCACGTCAGACAGTCCGTACGTATACTGGCAGGGAAAAGAGGCAATTTGGAGGCCCTTGCACAAACTGGCTTTATTCTACCTAAGTTGCCCTCCCTCCAGTGTGTACTCCGAAAGAGTGTTTAGTGCCGCCGCTCACCTTATCAGCAATCGGCGTACGAGGTTACTTCCAGAAAATGTGGAGAAGATGATGTTCATTAAAATGAATTATAATCAATTCCTCCATGGAGACATTCACCAGCAGCAATTGCCTCCAGAAAGTACACGGGGACCTGAGATGGTGGATTCCAGTGAGGACGAATTAATAATCTGTGAGGAGGGGGATGTACACAGTGAAAGGGGTGATGAATCGGAGGATGAGGAGGAGGTGGACATCTTGCCTCTGTAGAGCCAGTTTGTGCAAGGAGAGATTGATTGCTTCTTTTTTGGTGGGGGCCCAAACCAACCAGTCATTTCAGTCACAGTCGTGTGGCAGACCCTGTCGCTGAAATGATGGGTTCGTTAAAGTGTGCATGTCCTGTTTATACAACATAAGGGTGGGTGGGAGGGCCCAAGGACAATTCCATCTTGCACCTCTTTTTTCTTTCATTTTTCTTTGCGTCATGTGCTGTTTGGGGAGTATTTATTGGAAGGGCCATCCTGCGTGACACTGCAGTGCCACTCCAAGATGGGCCAGGTGTTTGTGTCGGCCACTAGGGTCGCTTAGCTTACTCACACAGCTACCTCATTGCGCCTCTTTTTTTTCTTCTTTGCATCATGTGCTGTTTGGGGAGTATTTTTTGGAAGGGCCATCCTGCCTGACACTGCAGTGCCACTCCTAGATGGGCCAGGTGTTTGTGTCGGCCACTAGGGTCGCTTAGCTTACTCACACAGCTACCTCATTGCGCCTCTTTTTTTTCTTCTTTGCGTCATGTGCTGTTTGGGGAGTATTTTTTGGAAGGTCCATCCTGCGTGACACTGCAGTGCCACTCCTAGATGAGCCGGGTGTTTGTGTCGGCCACTAGGGTCGCTTAGCTTACTCACACAGCTACTTCATTGCGCCTCTTTTTTTCTTTGCGTCATGTGCTGTTTGGGGAGTATTTTTTGGAAGGGCCATCCTGCCTGGCACTGCAGTGCCACTCCTAGATGGGCCAGGTGTTTGTGTCGGCCACTTGTGTCGCTTAGCTTAGCCATCCAGCGACCTCGGTGCAAATTTTAGGACTAAAAATAATATTGTGAGGTGTTCAGAATAGACTGAAAATGAGTGTAAATTATGGTTATTGAGGTTAAGAATACTATGGGATCAAAATGACCCCCAAATTCAATGATTTAAGCTGTTTTTTAGGGTTTTTTGAAAAAAAACACCCGAATCCAAAACACACCCGAATCCGACAAAAATTTTTCGGTGAGGTTTTGCCAAAACGCGTTCGAACCCAAAACACGGCGGTGGAACCGAACCCAAAACCAAAACACAAAACCCGAAAAATGTCCGGTGCACATCACTAATACTAGCCCTGTGCTGGGCGTCCCCCCGCATGTCAGAGAATCTGATCATAAATGTGCTAAATTTAGCACATCTAGGATCAGGTCTGAATCACCCCCATGGAACAAAAAAAAGGCCCAAATTATGTGATTTTAGTTTTGTTTGTCAATTTTTGAAAACAAAAAAACGAAACCAGTCACGGCAGTTTGGCAAAAACCAAATACAAAGCCGGATGACGAATCAGGGCCAATTGCAAATCCAGCAAAAATGGTCCTGTGCACATCTCTAGTAATATTCTAATACCACATTGAGTTTGCTAGCATTGTATGCCTAGGGATGTGCTGATATGAGACATTCCCTTTAACTCCTGTTTTATTGAGTTTAATAAATTATTCCTGTAGTTTAGCTGGTCATTCAAAACTTGGGATCAGTGCTACCATATGGTCCATACTGGTCTGCACATGTGCACTGATGTTGCTTGCTAACTGGTAGCTGCATTAGAAGTTGTTGCATTCCACAGGAGTAGCTAGCTGCTTATATCCAGTTTTGCGTTCCACATGGCACAGTTCGGGAGCACCAGTGCCACATTTTACATATGGTACCCTGAGGTTACCGGCAGAGAGGTGCATCTCTGCCTGACCGATTACGTGACTTAAGTGTTGAACAGTGTATTGTTGCTATAGGATGTGATACCACTACCAGGCAGGCCATGTGGTCCAAATTAAACTACTGTACATGTAGTTTGCTGTCTTTTTGTACATTATTCTGTTGGTATAAACATACTTGCCTACTCTCCCTCATTCTGCAGGAGACTCCCTGAAATAGAAGAAATCTCCCAAACTCCCTGAATAGTCCAGCAATCTCACTGATTGCACCTTAACCCCTGATGGGGGGTAAGGTAGAGAATAGAATAACAGTTGGTAAGACTAATTCTAGAAAGGCACTTGTAAATAATGGTAAGTTACCATTAAAGCAAAAGGGCAAAGGAAATATTAACATAAAATGTCTGCTTGCGAAAGCAAGAAGCCTATCAGGTAAAATGGGGGAATTGGAATGGCATGTATCAAAAAATCAGTATGATATTATAGGTATTACGGAAACATAGTGGGACGACTCTCACGACTAGGTTACTAATTTGGAGGGATATTCACTTCTCAGGAGGGACAGGGCTACCAAAAGGGGAGGAGGGGTTTGTCTCTATGTAAAACCATCTCTAAAACCAAACTTAATATATGTTATTTACGAGGGGACTGGTGATAATGTGGAATCACTATGGGTTGAGATCACTAGTGGGGGCACTGAAATAAAGAAACTAGTCATTGGCACATGCTACAAGCAACCAGATATTAGCATACGTGACGAGGAACTGCTCTCACAGCAAATTGAAAAAGCTGCGGGAATGGGGGACATCCTAGTGTTAGGGGATTTTTAACTATCCGGGTATAAACTGGAGTAACGATTCATGTGCAAAAATTAGGAGCAGCAGGATTCTAAACACATTAAAGGATCAATACTTGTCTCAATTAGTCGAGGACCCAACCAGAGGTTATAATGTTCTGGACCAAGTTATTACCAATAATGTGGATATTATATCAAACATTACAGTTGGGGAGACCTTGGGAAACAGTGATCACTATATGATCACATTCAGCATCAGTTTCAAGAAACATAGCTATAAGGAATCAACAAAAACATTCAACTTTAGAAAAGCTAACTTCAATATGCTAAACGACATTGACTGGGAAGTTTTGTTTCATTGTAAAGACACATCGGAAATGTGGGATGCTTTAAAAGGGTTGCTTGATAGCAATATTCACAAATTCATACCCTTGGGCAGTAAATGCAAGAGTAATAGACTCAAATCAATGTGGCTTAATAAGGATGTCAAAGAAGCAATGGCTAAAAAGAGGTGTTCTTTTAAAGCATTTAAAACTAATGGAGGGGAGGAGTCATTCCAGTATTACAAAGAATGCAATAAAAGATGCAAAAAAGTAATAAGGGCAGCTACAATTGTAAACGAAAAACAAATTGCTATAGAGAATAAAGCCAATTCCAAAGAGTTTTATAAATACATAAACATTAAAGGGTTTAAAAAAATAGAACATAGGCCCATTAAAAGATGAACTGCGAGCCTTGGAAACGATGTCAAAATAAAAGCGGATATACTGAACAGCTTTTTTTCACCAGGGAGGATCAGACGGTGTTAGTAGTGCATAACGACAGTGAAGGTAATGATTCTTGGCTAGATGCTTGTTTAAGTGAGGAAATAGTCCTGGAGAGACTAAGCAACATAAAGATTAATAAATCACCGGGACCAAATGGTTTTCATACAAGGGTTATTATGGAGCTTAAGGCACAGCTTGCAAGACCCTTATACTTGATTTTCTATAGTTCCATTAAATCGGGTATGGTACCGATGGATTGGCGCAGGCCCGGCGCTACCCGCTCAGCGAAGGGATGCAGTGCAGGGAGGCGCTGGGACGGAGAGGCGCTCCCCCTGCTCTGCATTCCATCCCTGCTGCGCCGTCTGTCCCCCCTGCTGCTGCTGCTGTGCCTGTCACTGTATGACAGGCACTGGCTGCCACGCCTGCAGCATGAAAATCCTCTTCCCTCCCCTCCCTGTGTGACAGGACAGCGCTGTGTACGGGACAGAAGGGGGCGGAGCTAAGAGGTCGTAAGGGGCGGGGCTAAACGGGACAGACGGGGCGGAGCTACACGGACCAGGCTGCTGTAGTGTAGGGAGACTGGCTTAGGTAAGTGAAGTGTTAGAGGGAAATGTGTGTGTATTGTGTCTGTGTGTATTGTGTCTGTGTGTGTGTGTGTGGTATGTCTGTGTGCGTTTATGTATGCTTTAAGGACGCTACTACTACAGGGGGGGCATTACGTGTAACGACTCTACTAATGGGGGCCATTGCGTGTAACGACGCTACTACTGGGGGGTCATTACGTATAAGGACGATACTACTACTTGGGGGCATTATGTATAGGATGCTACTATTACTGGGGGGGCATTACGTATAACAATACTACTACTGGGGGAGGGCATTACGTATAAGGATGCTACTACTGGGGGGGGCATTATGTATAAGGACGGTACTACTACTGGGAGCGCATTACGTATAAGGACGCTTCTACTACTGGGGGTGCACTACGTATAAGGACGCTACTACAACTGGGGGGGCATTACGTATAAGGATGCTACTACTGGGGGGTCATTATGTATAAGGACGGTACTACTACTGGGAGCGCACTACGTATAAGGACGCTACTACAACTGGGGGGATTACGTATAAGGATGCTACTACTGGGGGGCATTACGTATAAGGATGCTACTACTACTGGGGGGCATTACATATAAGGACGCTTCTACTACTGGGGGTGCACTACGTATAAGGACGCTACTACTACTGGGGTGCACTACGTATAAGGACGCTACTACTACTAGGGCGGAATTATGCATATGGACGCTTCTACTACTGGGGGTGCACTACTTATAAGGACGCTACTACAACTGGAGGGGGCATTACGTATAAGGACGCTACTACTACTAGGGCGGAATTATGCATATGGACGCTTCTACTACTGGGGGTGCACTACGTATAAGGACGCTACTACAACTGGAGGGGGCATTACGTATAAGGACGCTACTACTACTAGGGGGAATTACGTATAAGGATGCTTCTACTACTGGGGGTGCACTACGTATAAGGACGCTACTACTACTGGGGGTGCACTACGTATAAGGACGCTACTACTACTGGGGGTGCACTACGTTTAAGGACGCTACTACTACTGGGGGGGGCATTATGTATAAGGATGCTACTACTACTGAGGGGGCATTACGTATAAGGACGCTACTACTACTGGAGGGGGCATTACGTATAAGGACGCTACTACTACTAGGGGGAATTACGTATAAGGATGCTTCTACTACTGGGGGTGCACTACGTATAAGGATGCTACTACTACTGGGGGTGCACTACGTATAAGGACGCTACTACTACTGGGGGTGCACTACGTATAAGGACGCTACTACTACTGGGGGTGCATTATGTATAAGGACGGCGCTACTACTGAGGGGGCATTACGCATAAGGATGCTACTACTACTGGGGGTGCATTACGTATAAGGACGCTACTACTACTAGGGGGAATTACGTATAAGGACGCTTCTACTACTGGGGGGTGCACTACGTATAAGGACGCTACTACTACTGGGGGGGCATTATGTATAAGGATGCTACTACTACTGGGGGCATTATGCATAAGGACGCTACTACTACTGGGGGGGCATTATGCATAAGGATGCTACTACTACTGGGGGGGCATTATGTATAAGGATGCTACTACTACTGGGGGCATTATGCATAAGGACGCTACTACTACTGGGGGGGCATTATCCATAAGGATGCTACTACTACTGGGGGGCATTATGCATAAGGATGCTACTACTACTGGGGGGCATTATGTATAAGGATGCTACTACTACTGGGGGCATTACATATAAGGACGCTACTACTACGGGTGGGGCATTACGTATAAGATGAATAAGATTGTGCTACATTGTGGCGTAATTTTGAATGGGGGTACTATTGTGTGGCTATGCCCCTTACTTGTGAGACCACACCCCTTTTCCCGGCACGCGCCAAAGGAATATGGGAGGGCGCAAATTTATAGTTTGCAGGGGGGCGCCGAACACCCTAGCACCGGCCCTGGATTGGCGTATAGCTGAGGTAGTGCCATTATTTAAAAAGGGTTCTAAAAATCATCCTGGGTACTATAGACCAGTTAGTTTAACCTCTATAGTGGGTAAAATATTGGAAGGAATTTTGAGGGATAGCATAGAGCAGTGGTTTCCAAACTTTTTTGAATCACGGCACCCTAGAGTATCAGAATTTTTTGCACGGCACCCCTAGGCCAATACTTTCTTATTGAATAATGTAGAAAGAAATATTAAATTATGTAAATTGTCTTTATAGGTCATCCTTAGGGTAACTTATGTGGTGAGGGACAAGATTTGCTTCCGATTGTCAATATATTTTATGATTGGCAGCAGGGTCGGTGCTAGGGTGTTCGGCGCCCTCCTGCAAACTATAAATTTTGCGCCCTACTACTGCCGCATCATAGTCATTGGCCCAAATTTAGTAGAGCTTAAAAGGTGATAATGTGAAGATGGATAAAATACCAGCCAATCAGCTCCTAACTGACATGTTACAGGATGTGTTTGAAAAATGACAGGTAGGAGCTGGTTAGCTGATACTTTGTCACTATTTATCCGTCTCCACTTAATCACTTTTTTTTTAAGGCTTACTACAGGGGAGGGGGGGGGGGGGGGAGAGGATGACAGGGAGAGGGTGAGAGTCAGTGGGTGACAGGAGAGAGAGGTGACAGGGGAATGGTGAGAATCACTGGGTGACAGGAGAGATAGGTGATGGGGAGGCAGTGACGTGTAGAGAGGTGAGGCAGGAGGGCAGAGCCTTTCCAGTCATACTAACATATAAGACAAAGTTTTGACTATATAACGTATATGAAAAATACAAAAAAGATATAAGAAATATCTTTTTGTATTATTCTAATAATTTTTATAGTCAAAACTCTGAAGTAAAAAGTCTATGAAAGGTACGAAAGTGCCGCCCCTGCCTATCTTTTCCGCACATCTCTGATCAAAACCCACCAGATTCAAGCAGTATATACTGCTGCACCTGTGTATAATGCCCACATGAACCCTAGGGCTGATATATTGTGTAAATCTGGCTCTGGTACTAGATAGTGCCACCTGAGCAATTTACCTCACCGCACGTCCACCTGCAGGTGGCAGATTTTACAGGGCGTACTGCAACCGCTAGTTAAATCCGTCTACTTGCCTGGGACAAAACGTCAGAGCTTCTCATTTCCCATCCACTACAAAGAGACAAATTTGGAGCAGGAGGAGGGAAGCAGCAGATCCTACAAATCCCTCGCCAGGTAAATTTTGTGAAATGTAGCCCACAAGCTACAATAACTATTGCTATCTAAAGGTGGCGTCAGCTACTGGGGCCATATAACTCCTGAAAACATTGCTCAATAGCTACAAATAATTCCATATCCTTTACTATTATCATCATTTACTTGTATGGCACAACAAAGGGTTTGCACTACCTTACAAAGTTAATAAACAGGAACAGCATAAACAGAACAAGAAAAAAGTGATTACATTACAAATCATTGCAGGACATGGCAAGGTTTACAAACATTGCGGCATAAGCAGTCATCGTAACTAAATAAGCAGTGGGACGGCAGAACCATTGAAAGCAGTTGGGAGAAGATGATAGTATATTGGGCCCTACACACTGGGCGACATAAGTAAAAGATATGAACGATCTTGTTCATTAATTAACGAGATACCGTTCATATCTTTCAATGTGGAGGCACCAGCGATGAAGGATGTGTGGCCCCGCGCTCGTTCATCGCTGGTGCCCCGTCGGCTGTACATGCAGGCCAATATGGATGATCTCGTCCATATTTGCCTGCTGTGCTATGGAGCCGGGTGACGGGGGTTAAATGAAGAAACCTCACTCCCCCCGCCCCGCCGCCACCGGATCTCCCATTGGCCGTATCCGCCATCGGGCAGCTCGTTAAATGTGTAGGGCCATTAAGTGTGTATGGTGTGTAAAGTATACACAGTAACTATTGGGAGAGTTCTACCATGTCCAAACTCTATACGTTTCATGTCTAACTGCTGTGGGACATCCCATACAATCAGGAATGCCTTCAAGCCAGTTTTTCCTAAAAATCTATATCTTTAGGAAAAATGGTCGGAATTGTTATGAACTGCTGTGGTAACCCTCCTAATGACTAATTAAGCAATTTGAATTTTCTAATTAGCTTATTTAGTCTTTAATTACTCACCTTCCGCAGCACTGCCTCTCCTGCAGTTCTCTTCTTCTTCTTCAGCATCACAGAGCAATTTTCCAGGGACCTGTCGGGCACAGGACAGGTACATACTATACCTCCTCCTCCATGCACAATACACTGCAGCCAATACCCTGAACCTCCCTCCCCACACACTACACTACAGCTGCTACACTGCACCCCTCTCCCCGCACACACTACATTACACTACCGCTGCTACCCTGCACACCTCTCCCCACACACACTACATTACACTACCGCTGCTACCCTGCACCCCTCTCCCCACACACACTACATTACACTACCGCTGCTACCCTGCACCCCTCTCCACACACACACTACATTACACTACCGCTGCTACCCTGCACACCTCTCCCCACACACACTACATTACACTACCGCTGCTACCCTGCACCCCTCTCCACACACACACTACATTACACTACCGCTGCTACCCTGCACCCCTTTCCACACACACACACTACATTACACTACCGCTGCTACCCTGCACACCTCTCCCCACACACACTACATTACACTACCGCTGCTACCCTGCACCCCTCTCCACACACACACCACCGCTGCTACCCTGCACACCTCTCCCCACACACACTACATTACACTACCGCTGCTACCCTGCACCCCTCTCCACACACACACTACATTACACTACCGCTGCTACCCTGCACCCCTCTCCACACACACACTACATTACACTACCGCTGCTACCCTGCACACCTCTCCCCACACACACTACATTACACTACCGCTGCTACCCTGCACCCCTCTCCACACACACACTACATTACACTACCGCTGCTACCCTGCACCCCTCTCCACACACACACTACATTACACTACCGCTGCTACCCTGCACCCCTCTCCACACACACACGACACTACCACCACTACCCTGAACCCCACACATGACACTGCCACTACACTGCACCCTCTTGATCCACACACACTACACATGCTGGTGCTGGCCCAGCGGTCAGAGAGCGCAGCAGTGCGGAACAGATGACAGCAGAGCGCCAAAGCAGATGAACATTTCCCTTTTTCTTTCCTCGCACCGCTGGGTTTTCAAAGCAGAAAACCTAGCCCGCAACATACTGTTACTATGCCACTTCTGCCCCCTCCCCCACCACACACTTTATTTGCCACACCCCAGCACAAATTAATATGACACCCCACTTCCCCAACACACATGAATTTGATACTACCCCGTTCCTCCCTGGCACACACAAATATGATACTGCCCCCCTCCCCACAACATGCACACATGAATATAATACTACCCCCCTCCCCACAACATGCACACATGAATATAATACTACCCCCCTCCCCGCAACATGCACACATGAATATAATACTACCCCCCTCCCCGCAACATGCACACATGAATATAATACTACCCCCCTCCCCACAACATGCACACATGAATATAATACTACCCCCCTCCCCGCAACATGCACACATGAATATAATACTACCCCCCTCCCCGCAACATGCATACATGAATATAATACTACCCCCCTCCCCAGTCACATGACAAATGAATAGGATGCAACTACCCCCCCTCCCCAGACACATGAATAGGATGCAACTACCCCTCCTCCCCAGACACATGACAAATGAATAGGATGCAACTACCCATCCCCCTCCCCAGACGCATGGCTAGGATACAACTACCCCCCCCCCACCCTCCCTCCTCTGACACATGACTAGGATACAACTACCCCCCTCCCTCCTCTGACACATGACTAGGATACAACATCCCCCTCCCCTCCCCTTCCCTCCCTTTGTTTGTCAGCAGCAGACTTTACCTGAGTGTCAGCTCCTCTGTAGCTGGTGGCTAGTGCTGCAGGCTGTCACACTGGCTGGCTGCTCCTCCTCTCCTCACGACTGCTTGCTCCTCCAGACAGTGTACACACAGTCACATGTATATCATGTGACTTCCTGTGGTGTCTCCTATTTGACTCCGTAATAACTGATGGAAGGGGAGAGAGGGGGGCGGTGCCGAAGACCTGCCGAAGACCCGCCCCGAAGGGGGGTGTTTTCAGTGACATAGGGGAGGGAAGAGAGGAGTTGGGGGAGGCGACGCTGCTGCCTGTCTTCCACTGACATGGGCAGCGGGGAGGAGCAAGGAGGAGAGGGAGGGGGAGCTGACTCACACTAGGAGCTCACGCTGTCACAGTGACAGCAGAGCTTCTGTTCACACTTGCGGCACCGCTGCCTGTCACAGTGTGACAGGTGCTGCGGCAGCCAGAAGCAACACGGCGCATCAGCAAGGCAGCAGAGCGGGGACAGCGCCTCTCCATCCTGGCGCCTCCCTGCTTTGCAGACCTTGCTGAGTGGATTGCGCCGGCTCTGGCTGTGGGTGACGCTGAGGATGATGTTAGGGAAAGGCAGCGTAAGATGGGCAGGCGGTCACACTGGGGAGAGAATGTGGGTGAAAGGCAGCGCGAAACCGCATTAAACAAAAAAAAAACATAAAAAAAGTAAGCTTACCTCACTATTACTTGATTCCAATTTATCCAATCGGAAATTGAGAGTAGGTCCTCACCTTCGCCAATACCTACAAAGTACAAAATATATGTTTATATTATAATTAATGTAGGAATTCTACATAATAAGAAATTGTAATATAAGAAATAATATAATTCATATTTTAAAGGGCGGTAGGGAAAGGCAACAAAAAATGGGCAGAGGGTGACACTGGGGAGACATAAAGCATAACGGCCATGAAGAGGCAGTGGTAGAGGGTGACACTGAGGGTAGGGAAACGGTGATGTTGGGAAAGGGCAGTGGGAGATGGGCAGTCGGTGACACTGGGGTGAGGTAGAGGATAACTGCACTGGGGAGAGGCAGTGGATGACACTGGGGATGGATAGAGGGTGGTGCTGGGGAGAGGCAGTGGTAGAGGGTGACACTGAGGAGAGGGAGATGGTGATGTTGGGAAAAGGCAGTGGGTGACACTGGGGTGAGGTAGAGGGTAACCGCGCTGGGGAGAGGTAGTAGGAGATGGGCAGTGGGTGACACTGGGGTGAGGTAGAAGGTAACCGCGCTGGGGAGAGGTAGTGGGAGATGGGCAGTGGGTGACACTCGGGTGAGGTAGAGGGTAACCGCGCTGGGGAGAGGTAGTGGGAGATGGGCAGTGGGTGACACTGGGGTGAGGTAGAGGGTAACCGCGCTGGGGAGAGGTAGTGGGAGATGGGCAGTGGGTGACACTCGGGTGAGGTAGAGGGTAACCGCGCTGGGGAGAGGTAGTGGGAGATGGGCAGTGGGTGACACTCGGGTGAGGTAGAGGGTAACCGCGCTGGGGAGAGGCAGTGGGAGATGGGCAGGGGTGACACTGGTAGAATTACAGGGTGACGCTGGGGATTGATAGTGGGTGATGGCTGAGGGTGATGCTGGAGAACAGCAACGGAGATGGGCAGGGGGTGGCCCTGGGGAGAGAGTGTCGGTGACAGACAGTGGGAAACTGCAGTAAACAAAACAAAAAAATAACTCACTATTACTTTCCTCCAATTGGTCCATTCGGACAGCGACAGAAGGTCCTCACCAGGTGCCAATACCTGCAATGTACAAAATATATGTTTAGATTTTAATATAAAAAAATACATATAGAGAGAGAGAGAGAGCAGGCAGCAGCCATAATACAATAGTGCGGGCCAAATATACAATTAGCTCTGATCGTTTCGGAGTTAATGAATTCGCCCCCCTAAATATTCAATTATGAACCGTTTTCGTCCATTTTAGAGCCATTTTTGCCGATGTCTTTTCCCCTCTTTTTGTAAGTGAAAAGGTATTGGTGAAAAATGCCTCAAAATTGGCGAAAATGGTACGCGGTTCGCAGAGGCGTAACTAGGGTTTTTGGAGCCCAGGGCAAGATCAATAATGGCGCCCCCCCCAAAAAAAAAAAAAATTCTAATAAAAAGAATAAATTAATAAAATGCTAATAATAAAAAAAAAAAATACAAAAGGAAAGTATGTGCAGACGCCACCGGTGTCACTGCATATAAAGATGTCAGGGTGTGTATGTATGTGTATGTAGGTGCAGTGGTCGAAGTAGAATTTTGAAGGTGGAATGAAAGAGTTTATATAGCAATTATGCCCCCAGGGTGCCACGGCACACAGTTTGGGAACCACTGGCATAGAGGATTATCTGCGGAATACTAAGTTTATGAGCAGGAGTTACCATGGGTTTGTGAGCGACAGATCATGTCAAACTAACTTAATTAGCTTCTACGACGAAGTGAGCGATAATCTTAACCAGGGAAAAGCAGTGGATGTGGTCTATTTAGATTTTGCAAAAGCCTTCAATACAGTGCCTCACAAGAGACTGATCATCAAATTAAGGGAACTTGGCCTAGGATACACTATTTGTACATGGATAGGTAATTGCCTGGATAACAGGGTACAACGAGTAGTGGTCAATGAGATGTTCTCCAGCTGGGCACTAGTAGTCAGCGGTATACCACAAGGGTCCATATTTGGTCCGCTACTGTTCAATATATGTATTAATGACCTAGGAATAGGCCTGGGAAGCATAGTATCAATCTTTGCAGATGATACTAAACTGTGTAAGGTAATTAATTCAGAAATAGATGTGGAGTCTCTACAGAATGACTTATTTAAACTTGAATTCTGGGTGTCTAAATGGGGAATGAGGTTCAATATTGAAAAATGCAAAGCTATGCATTTTGGGATTAAAAACAAACTTGCATCCTATTCACTTAATGGGGAAAATATAGGGGTATCAGTAGTGGGAAAAGATTTGGGGGTCCTCATAGATAATACACTCAATAGCAGTACACAGTGTCAAAATGCAGTGAAGAAGACAAGTAAAGTCCTTGCTTGCATAAAACGGGGTATTGAGACCAGGGACGAGGATGTAATCATGCCGCTGTACAAATCATTGGTACGTCCGCACCTGGAATATTGTGTTCAGTTTTTGGCACCATATTATAAAAAAGATATTGGAGAACTCGAAAGAGTTCAAAGGCGTGCTACTAAACTGATTAAAGGGTTAGAGACACTGGAGTACGAGGAAAGGCTAACTATGTTAAATATGTATACTCTAGAACAGAGGCGTCTAAGAGGAGATATTATTAATATCTTCAAATATGTAAAGGGTCATTACAAGGAGTTAGCAGGAGATTTGTTTATTAATAGAACTCTGTATAGGACACATGGACACTCACTGAGGTTAGAGGAGAGAAAATTCCATACAAAACGTAGGAAGGGGTTCTTCAGGGCAATAAAGATTTGGAACTCCCTGCCGAAGAAGGTAATAATGGCGGACTCTGTAAATGCATTCAAAATCAGATTGGACAGCTTTCTAGCTGAAAACAGTATAACCTGGGCAGAGTCAAGGTCTGCAGAAGCATGACCGGAACACCAACTGTCAGTGCAGTGCTATATGCTGGAAGTCCAACTGCACTAAGTGAGTGTAATAATTCCACTCATACTGTATAGTCATTTTGGACAGGTTGGTATTGGGTGATCGGTGGTTGGGAGACTGGCGGTCACCATACCGACGCCGGGATTCCGTCTGTCAGATGGCCAGCAGGGGGGATTTCGGCCAGCACAACAAAAGACCCTTGCGGGCTCGTTGCGCTTGCCACAGGTTCTATCCCACTCTGTTGCTCGTCATGCCAACTGGCGGGCTAGTCAGTGTTCATGATGCCAGCGCTGGTATTGTAACCGCATCCTTTTTGGACTTGAGGAGCCTACACACTGCAAGCATCTGGTTGTTCATTTATTGTTCCTCTCCCTGATGTTAGATCGAGACCATACATACCTCAATCCTTTTCTAGGTCACTAAGCTATACAACAGTGAAAATGTGATATAAATTCATACAGTAGTTTTTGTGTGATGCCAGAACGTACAGACACAGTCTAAATTTCACTTTTTTTTTTGTCTCCATGGTCCATAAACAGTCCCTAGAAGTATAATTCTCAATAAAAAAATGTCCATGTACAGACACAACCCTTACAGTTTTATTATATGTATATATTTTTATTGTAGGGTGTCCCTATTTATCTTTGGCTATGTAAGGCTTTGTGTGAACCCAATTTCCCCTGTTGTTATGTTGTTTATTACTGTTCCAGTGTTTCAATGATAACCTCATTTAAGGACAAAACGATGAAAACTAGTGTGCCCTGAGCAGTCTCCAGGTATGCCGCCATAGAAGCACATCCAGGCCCGTCAGTGTTTTGCCGTTACTGAGGCCCTGGAACGATCAATACTGGTGGGTTTAGTGGTTGCAGAGCCAGTTCTTATTTAGGACCCGGGCAGTGTTGGGCTCTTCTGGCTTTCTCAGATGTGGCTCAGGCGTTACCTATGGAGAAGCTGTAACATGACATCATAGGACATGCAACTGCACCATGCATCACCATTATATTTGAATGTGCCTTGGCAATACTTAAATCTTGTTCAGTGTGCCGCGAGATGTAAAGGGTTGAAAATCTCTTTGCTACAGTGTCGTCACCATGTTGTTATAAAAACAACAAAAGACGAGCATTGGTAAAGGGGCTGCTGGAGGGGCCTGGCAGAAGCCCCAGTTTGCTACCCCTCCCCAGTATGCCTGTGCTGTAGCCAGTGGCAGTGGCGCCGTCTTCATGGTGATTTCTTTGGGAAGATGGCACTGCACATAGAAAGCAAAGACTTTGGCACTGCTCCTGATTGGCTTCTGGTCCGTGAACACGGACCGGCACCTGATTTAAGATACCCGTGCCATCGCCGGAGATTGGACTGGGGAGCAAGAGAGGTGTGCGCTGTGCTCTCCTGCCCTCGATGCAAGCAAGGTGGTTGGGCCGCAAAAGGACCCCTGCCCGCGGGCCACAAAAGGATGCGGTAGGAGCTGCGAGTTTGACACCCCTGCCCTAGAGTTTCAGAATTTCTGTCATGGCACCCCAAGACCATAGTTTCTTAGTGAGAAATTTAGAAAAAAATATAAAATGAAGTAAATAGTGTTTATAATATGTTAACCTTAGGTTCAGTTATGTGGTGAAGGACTGGTTTTGCCGATTAAATTCACTATAAGCAATTTGAATTGTTCATGGACCACCAAACTACAGCACCACTGCAAGGCCTCCCCTATCCCCCCCTTCCCACCTTTCCCAAGGAACCCCAGGATCTCACGGCCCCCTGTATGGAAACTACTGCCATAAAATAAACTTATTTTTATAACTACATGTAATACACCATAGATCTCAGTTCCTTTAAGGTTTTATATCCTTGTATACAGTAAACTACACATATTTGAAAATCCTACACCAGGCACAAGTAATAATTCAGATGCGTTGTTGACCGGCGGCCGGGATCCTGGTGGTCAGCATACCGATGACGGGATCCTGACTGCCAGAATGCCGGCAGAGGGGCAAGCAAAATGAAGCCCCTTGCTGTGGGCTTCACGCTGCGAGCTTGGTGGCTTGCTGCCCTTGCCACAGGTTCTATTCCCACTCTATGGGTGTCATGGACACCAACTAGTGGGAATAGTCCTTGGCCCCACTGACTGCATTCGGTGGCCGGGATCCCGGTGGTGGTAAGCTGACCGCCGGGATGGTGACTACATCCCATTTAGATGACTATGTGGGAGTTTTAGCATTATTATCCTATTTGTATATAAAAAGTGTTGAAAGGGGAGAGCGCTACTGTGCAGATTCCATACTGTTCCTTCAGGAAGGCTTCACTCCCTGTACCAAGATGGCTGCTGACCTAAATCCTGCACATAAATGCGGCGGCATCTTGTCAATGTCTTAGAGCATCACAGTGGGAGACAGTAGTTTTTCACTTAACTCCTCAGAGACCTGAGATTATCAGAGATCCACAACACTTCCAGTGATCCTGCCGAATAACACCCCTCTCATCTCAGCCTCCGCTCAGTGAGAACCAGTGTGTAACAGTGATTAAGTGGGGTTCATAGAAATATTTTATGCAATTCACAGTATGAGCTTACCATCTTCAGAGTGTTGGAGAATTATTATACATTTTTATTTTTTGGTCAGAGAATTTTTTTTTATTATTTTATAATGTAACTGGACCCTGTATTGTTATTTTCCCCTCAGCTCACTTTAAAATAGATATAAAGGAGAAAGATATCTAAAAGCAATTATAGAGTAAGACCATTTTCCTTACTGCGTAAGCTGCAAACTAGGTGTCCTGTTAGTTGCTTTTCATTTTACCTTTGTATGCCTTACTGCCATGTTTTACTTATAGCACAGTGTAATCTATGTAGTGGACCCAAAATGGCTGCCTCACATGGTACTCTCTTGTGTAGAATAAACAATGCATGGTTTTAAACTCTCCTAATATATTTGTTTCCCTAAGTATGTGTCATTTCTTCACCTTTTGAGAGAATTTATTTATTAAGACAACTTCAAGCAAAATATATTTAAAAAATAAATGTCTATTTTTATTTTAAGCAAAATGTAGCCTATTTTTGTTCTACTACTACTACTTCTTCTTCTTCTTCTTCTTCTTCTTCTCCTTCTTCTTCTTTGTCTTCCTCTTCTTCTTTAAAAACACCACACCGTCTTTAAGAAAAAAGTTTATTAGTCAGGGTCTTCACCTGGGGGCGGTAGCCTTTAAGTTCTTTAGCATGGCTGCCGCCTTCCCAGGGCTTCCAGCTTCTTCACCTGGTGGGCGGCGGCTGTTAAGCTCTTTTGCATAGCACTTGGAGAACCACAATTGCCAGCATGTCCGGACATAAAGGGCCCCCTGGCACCTGTAAAGAAAATATTAAAATAAAAACACCACACCGTCTTTAATTTTTTTTTTATTAGTCAGGGTCTTCACCTGGGGACGGCGGCATTTAAGCACTTTTGCATGGCCACTGCCTCTCCAGGGCTTCCGCTGTCTTCACCTGGGGGGCCGCCGCCTCTCCACGGCTTCCGTCGTCTTTCTCCGGCGTCTTCACCTGGGAGGCAGCGGCCTTTAATCTCTCTTGCATGGCTGCCGCCTTCCCGGGGCTTTCAGCGTCTTCACCTGGTGGATGGTGGCTGTTAATCTTTTTTGCATGGCTGCCGCCTCTCCAGGGCTTCCGACGCCTTCACCTGGGGGGCCGCCGCCTCCCCAGGGCTTCCAGCGTCTTCACCGGGGAGGCAGCGGCCTTTAAGCTCTTTTGCATGGCTTCCGCCTTCCCAGGGATTCCAGCGTCTTCACCTGGTGGGCGGCAGCCGTTAAGCTCTTTTGCATAGCACTTGGAGAACCACAAGTGCCAGCATGTCCGGACAAAAAGGGCCCGCTGGCACCTGTAGTCCACCTGTAAAGAAAATATTAAAATAAAAACACAACACCATCTTTAAAAAAAGTTTATTATTCAGGGTCTTCACCTGTGGTGGCGGCCTTTAAGCTCGTTTGCATGGCTACAGCCCATCCAGGAATTCCAGCGTCTTCTTTCTTAAGGAGCTCTTCCGCCGTCGGACTGACGCCGATGCCTCGTGCTGACTTATATAAGTCAGCCGGAGGGGCCGGGGTGATGACGCAGCGAGCCGTGATTGGCTCGTGGTTGCTATCTTGAATTTAAAAAATTACGCTGAGGTGCCATTTTTGAAATTGGTACTGCTCCGCTGCCAAACTCTGCAGAATGGCAGTGCCACTAATACTCTCACTGCCACCAATGCCCACACCTCCGCGCACCCATATAGTGATGGCAGCGGATCCAGTGACGGATCCTCTGGCCAATCACTGTGGCCTCACTGACAGGGGTGTGCTTTCATGGGTTGAAAGCACGTCTCTGTATGAAAGCAGCACCTTTAATGGTGCCGCTTTCCCATGCATTCCCAATAGACTTTCAATACCCATGGCTAGGCCCCCCGCCCCCCCCCCCCTGCTCCCACACCCTTCCCCATTCACACTGGGAGGCACCACGATCGGTGCCTCCCAAACACATTTAAACAGGGATAATGATTAGATTAATATAAAGGAGATACTTATGACACAGAATACAGTATGTGTCATAAGTATCTTCTTTATATTATTTTAATCATTAATGACAGGGGAGGCACTGCCTCCCCTGCCTTCCCTGACTGCACGTCCCTGGTTTGCCCAGACCACCCGCCCTCCAACTAACCTTGCCTAACCCAGTCTTCCCATCTGTCACCTCAAATCTGATATCTTGACCTATTTACCCGGCAGGAGAAAAACGCACCTATACGTCAATGGTTAGAGAGTGAAAAAAGAGAGCAAGAAATGAGTGGGGCATGGAGAGCCCACCGGGGGAATGCAGAGGTAAAGGCCCATGCTTAGGGGTGTGGCCTGCTGCCAAAGAGGCTTGGCTAACATGGTATAGGGCCCATGATAAATATATATAGTAAATACTGCTAGTACATGCATGATAATGTACCAGATTAATAACTGCAATGCACTGTAGATAATATGTATAATGTACAATTCAAGTGCACAGACGGGACCTGATCCATAGACGAGGAGGTGGGCCCCCAGACAGTAGGGCCCACCGGTGGTTTCCCCTGTACCCCTATGGGTTATGACTATCCCCCTCCCCCCACACTCCCTGAGTGGGAATGAGGGGGGAGGGGGACAGTCATAACCACCATAGCATTCATTTCTGACACTAACAGGAATTACAACTGTACAAATGTAGCTATTCTCGTTGTGGCTACATCTTAAGGCGATTGCGCCTTGCTAGTCGCGACCGCACCGCGTACATCTGGACATCTAAGACATGTGTGTGCCCCATTCACATGGATGGGGGCGGCAAATGCCGCAACTCGACATAGCTAGGCACAGGTGCGCATTGCTGCGTCGAGGGTGCACGTTTCCCTCAGATGTAGCCATGATCAGCATGGCTACATCTGTATATAGTATTGGATAAAAACAAAGGTAATGATTAAGGCAACAATTTAATTCTCTTACATCTCTACATATTAATAAAAATGGATCAGCGTGCAACACTGGCACACTGGGATTTAGGCAGGCAGAGAGAGAGAGAGTAAAGCACCCTTCATATATCTCCAATGGCCCATTTGCAGCCGCTTGTGGATGTTAAGTAATGGCACTGTCCCAGTAGGTGTGAGATTTTGTTTTTATCCAATACTATGCTATCCCCAAGGTCGTAAGTCATATATTATAATAGTCATGCTAAACGTCTGCCGACGATTCAAAATAAGCTGCTCTTATCTTTGTCCAGTCACTAACCTTCTACCAGTGTGTTATGCTGTGCCAGGCCTCTGAAAGCATATGCAAGAGACAGCAACAGCATAGCCCTGACATAGGCAGTTTCCATTATGACATCACAGCATGACCTCACACAACCCACCAGACCGGCTAAGACTGGTTATTTCTGGTTTGAGGCCCTTGTCTTTTACATGACTGACCTAAGGGAAATGTGACTTAAAATTATTACATGAGAAAAATGTTATTACTGCCATTTGCCGGCAGTTTTGCTCACTTAGGTGGTCATTCCGAGTTGTTCGCTCGTTGCCGATTTTCGTTATTTTGCGATTTTCCGCTTACTGCGCATGCGCAATGTAAATTTGCTATGCAGTTAGGTATTTTACTCACGGCATTACGAGGTTTTTTCTTCGTTCTGGTGATCGTAATGTGATTGACAGGAAGTGGGTGTTTCTGGGCGGAAACTGGCCGTTTTGTGGGTGTGTTGGAAAAAACGCTACCGTTTCTATGAAAAACGCGGGAGTGGCTGGAGAAACGGGGGAGTGTCTGGGCGAATGCTGGGTGTGTTTGTGACGTCAAACCAGGAACGAAACTGACTGAAATGATCGCAATGGCTAAGTCCGGAGCTACTCAGAAACTGCTAAGAAAGGTCTATTCGCAATATTGCGAATCCGTCGGTCGCAATTTTGAGAAGCTAAGATTCACACCCAGTAGGCGGCGACTTAGCGTGTGCAAAGCTGCTAAAAGCAGCTTGCGAGCGAACAACTCGGAATGAGGGCCTTAGTGGCATCTAATCTTGTGATGTATATTTTATATTTTACAAATAGAGCCTGATTAAGGTTGGATCGCAATCGCAATAAGCCTGCCCCACAGAAAATGCGATAGCTTCTGCCTGTCTATGAGGCAGAGATGGTCACGGGGGGAAGGGGGTGGGGAGGAGGCAACGCTCCATTTCAAAGATGGAGATGGAGTATTGCGGGGACGAGACTTCAAAACAGGAGCGGCAACGGAGAAACAGGGGGCGTAGTCGGTGCAGCTGCATGACATCACACGCAGCCGATGCTATCACAAAAATGGCTGTGGGTCTCATGAGGTTACCGGCAGAGAGGTGCATCTCTGCCTGACCGATTACGTGACTTAAGTGTTGAACAGTGTATTGTTGCTATAGGATGTGATACCACTACCAGGCAGGCCATGTGGTCCAAATTAAACTACTGTACATGTAGTTTGCTGTCTTTTTGTACATTATTCTGTTGGTATAAACATACTTGCCTACTCTCCCTCATTCTGCAGGAGACTCCCTGAAATAGAAGAAATCTCCCAAACTCCCTGAATAGTCCAGCAATCTCACTGATTGCACCTTAACCCCTGATGGGGGGTAAGGTAGAGAATAGAATAACAGTTGGTAAGAGTAATTCTAGAAAGGCACTTGTAAATAATGGTAAGTTACCATTAAAGCAAAAGGGCAAAGGAAATATTAACATAAAATGTCTGCTTGCGAAAGCAAGAAGCCTATCAGGTAAAATGGGGGAATTGGAATGGCATGTATCAAAAAATCAGTATGATATTATAGGTATTACGGAAACATGGTGGGACGACTCTCACGACTAGGTTACTAATTTGGAGGGATATTCACTTCTCAGGAGGGACAGGGCTACCAAAAGGGGAGGAGGGGTTTGTCTCTATGTAAAACCATCTCTAAAACCAAACTTAATATATGTTTTTTATGAGGGGACTGGTGATAATGTGGAATCACTATGGGTTGAGATCACTAGTGGGGGCACTGAAATAAAGAAACTAGTCATTGGCACATGCTACAAGCAACCAGATATTAGCATACGTGACGAGGAACTGCTCTCACAGCAAATTGAAAAAGCTGCGGGAATGGGGGACATCCTAGTGTTAGGGGATTTTTAACTATCCGGGTATAAACTGGAGTAACGATTCATGTGTAAAAATTAGGAGCAGCAGGATTCTAAACACATTAAAGGATCAATACTTGTCTCAATTAGTCGAGGACCCAACCAGAGGTTATAATGTTCTGGACCAAGTTATTACCAATAATGTGGACATTATATCAAACATTACAGTTGGGGAAACCTTGGGAAACAGTGATCACTATATGATCACATTCAGCATCAGTTTCAAGAAACATAGCTATAAGGAATCAACAAAAACATTCAACTTTAGAAAAGCTAACTTCAATATGCTAAACGACATTGACTGGGAAGTTTTGTTTCATAGTAAAGACATATCGGAAATGTGGGATGCTTTAAAAGGGTTGCTTGATACTAGCAATATTCACAAATTCATACCCTTGGGCAGTAAATGCAAGAGTAATAGACTCAAATCAATGTGGCTTAATAAGGATGTCAAAGAAGCAATGGCTAAAAAGAGGTGTTCTTTTAAAGCATTTAAAACTAATGGAGGGGAGGAGTCATTCCAGTATTACAAAGAATGCAATAAAAGATGCAAAAAAGTAATAAGGGCAGCTACAATTGTAAACGAAAAACAAATTGCTATAGAGAATAAAGCCAATTCAAAAGAGTTTTATAAATACATAAACATTAAAGGGTTAAAAAAATAGAACATAGGCCCATTAAAAGATGAACTGCGAGCCTTGGAAACGATGTCAAAATAAAAGCGGATATACTGAACAGCTTTTTTTCACCAGGGAGGATCAGACGGTGTTAGTAGTGCATAACGACAGTGAAGGTAATGATTCTTGGCTAGATGCTTGTTTAAGTGAGGAAATAGTCCTGGAGAGACTAAGCAACATAAAGATTAATAAATCACCGGGACCAAATGGTTTTCATACGAGGGTTATTATAGAGCTTAAGGCACAGCTTGCAAGACCCTTATACTTGATTTTCTATAGTTCCATTAAATCGGGTATGGTACCGATGGATTGGCGTATAGCTGAGGTAGTGCCATTATTTAAAAAGGGTTCTAAAAATCATCCTGGGTACTATAGACCAGTTAGTTTAACCTCTATAGTGGGTAAAATATTGGAAGGAATTTTGAGGGATAGCATAGAGGATTATCTGCGGAATACTAAGTTTATGAGCAGGAGTTACCATGGGTTTGTGAGCGACAGATCATGTCAAACTAACTTGATTAGCTTCTACGACGAAGTGAGCGATAATCTTAACCAGGGAAAAGCAGTGGATGTGGTCTATTTAGATTTTGCAAAAGCCTTCAATACAGTGCCTCACAAGAGACTGATCATCAAATTAAGGGAACTTGGCCTAGGATACACTATTTGTACATGGATAGGTAATTGGCTGGATAACAGGGTACAACGAGTAGTGGTCAATGAGATGTTCTCCAGCTGGGCACTAGTAGTCAGCGGTATACCACAAGGGTCCATATTTGGTCCGCTACTGTTCAATATATGTATTAATGACCTAGGAATAGGCCTGGGAAGCATAGTATCAATCTTTGCAGATGATACTAAACTGTGTAAGGTAATTAATTCAGAAATAGATGTGGAGTCTCTACAGAATGACTTATTTAAACTTGAATTCTGTGTGTCTAAATGGGGAATGAGGTTGCGCTTGCCACAGGTTCTATCCCACTCTATGGGAATAGTCCCTGTTGCTCGGCATGCCAACTGGCGGGCTAGTCAGTGTTCATGATGCCAGCGCTGGTATTGTAACCGCATCCTTTTTGGACTTGAGGAGCCTGCACACTGCAAGCATCTGGTTGTTCATTTATTGTTCCTCTCCCTGATGTTAGATCGAGACCATACATACCTCAGTCCTTTTCTAGGTCACTAAGCTATACAACAGTGAAAATGTGATATCAATTCATACAGTAGTTTTTGTGTGATGCCAGAACGTACAGACACAGTCTAAATTTCACTTTTTTTTTGTCTCCATGGTCCATAAACAGTCCCTAGAAGTATAATTCTCAATAAAAAAATGTCCATGTACAGACACAACCCTTACAGTTTTATTATATGTATATATTTTTATTGTAGGGTGTCCCTATTTATCTTTGGCTATGTAAGGCTTTGTGTGAACCCAATTTCCACTGTTGTTATGTTGTTTATTACTGTTCCAGTGTTTCAATGATAACCTCATTTAAGGACAAAACGATGAAAACTAGTGTGCCCTGAGCAGTCTCCAGGTGTGCCGCCATAGAAGCACATCCAGGCCCGTCAGTGTTTTGCCGTTACTGAGGCCCTGAAACGATCAATACTGGTGGGTTTAGTGGTTGCAGAGCCAGTTCTTATTTAGGACCCGGGCAGTGTTGGGCTCTTCTGGCTTTCTCAGATGTGGCTCAGGCGTTACCTATGGAGAAGCTGTAACATGACATCATAGGACATGCAACTGCACCATGCATCACCATTATATTTGAATGTGCCTTGGCAATACTTAAATCTTGTTCAGTGTGCCGCGAGATGTAAAGGGTTGAAAATCTCTTTGCTACAGTGTCGTCACCATGTTGTTATAAAAACAACAAAAGACGAGCATTGGTAAAGGGGCTGCTGGAGGGGCCTGGCAGAAGCCCCAGTTTGCTACCCCTCCCCAGTATGCCTGTGCTGTAGCCAGTGGCAGTGGCGCCGTCTTCATGGTGATTTCTTTGGGAAGATGGCACTGCACATAGAAAGCAAAGACTCTGGCACTGCTCCTGATTGGCTTCTGGTCCGTGAACACGGACCGGCACCTGATTTAAGATACCCGTGCCATCGCCGGAGATTGGACTGGGGAGCAAGAGAGGTGTGCGCTGTGCTCTCCTGCCCTCGATGCAAGCAAGGTGGTTGGGCCGCAAAAGGAGCCCTGCCCGCGGGCCACAAAAGGATGCGGTAGGAGCTGCGAGTTTGACACCCCTGCCCTAGAGTTTAAGAATTTCTGTCATGGCACCCCAAGACCATAGTTTCTTAGTGAGAAATTTAGAAAAAAATATAAAATGAAGTAAATAGTGTTTATAATATGTTAACCTTAGGTTCAGTTATGTGGTGAAGGACTGGTTTTGCCGATTAAATTCACTATAAGCAATTTGAATTGTTCATGGACCACCAAACTACAGCACCACTGCAAGGCCTCCCCTATCCCCCCCCCTTCCCACCTTTCCCAAGGAACCCCAGGGTCTCACGGCCCCCTGTATGGAAACTACTGCCATAAAATAAACTTATTTTTATAACTACATGTAATACACCTTAGATCTCAGTTCCTTTAAGGTTTTATATCCTTGTATACAGTAAACTACACATATTTTAAAATCCTACACCAGGCACAAGTAATAATTCAGATGCGTTGTTGACCGGCGGCCGGGATCCTGGTGGTCAGCATACCGATGACGGGATCCTGACTGCCAGCATGCCGGGAGAGGGGCAAGCAAAATGAAGCCCCTTGCTGTGGGCTTCACGCTGCGAGCTTGGTGGCTTGCTGCGCTTGCCACAGGTTCTATTCCCTCTCTATGGGTGTCATGGACACCAACTAGTGGGAATAGTCCTTGGCCCCACTGACTGCATTCGGTGGCCGGGATCCCGGTGGTGGTAAGCTGACCGCCGGGATGGTGACTACATCCCATTTAGATGACTATGTGGGAGTTTTAGCATTATTATCCTATTTGTATATAAAAAGTGTTGAAAGGGGAGAGCGCTACTGCGCAGATTCCATACTGTTCCTTCAGGAAGGCTTCACTCCCTGTACCAAGATGGCTGCTGACCTAAATCCTGCACATAAATGTGGCGGCATCTTGTCAATGTCTTAGAGCATCACAGTGGGAGACAGTAGTTTTTCACTTAACTCCTCAGAGACCTGAGATTATCAGAGATCCACAACACTTCCAGTGATCCTGCCGAATAACACCCCTCTCATCTCAGCCTCCGCTCAGTGAGAACCAGTGTGTAACAGTGATTAAGTGGGGTTCATAGAAATATTTTATGCAATTCACAGTATGAGCTTACCATCTTCAGAGTGTTGGAGAATTATTATACATTTTTATTTTTTGGTCAGAGAATTTTTTTTTATTATTTTATAATGTAACTGGACCCTGTATTGTTATTTTCCCCTCAGCTCACTTTAAAATAGATATAAAGGAGAAAGATATCTAAAAGCAATTATAGAGTAAGACCATTTTCCTTACTGCGTAAGCTGCAAACTAGGTGTCCTGTTAGTTGCTTTTCATTTTACCTTTGTATGCCTTACTGCCATGTTTTACTTATAGCACAGTGTAATCTATGTAGTGGACCCAAAATGGCTGCCTCACATGGTACTCTCTTGTGTAGAATAAACAATGCATGGTTTTAAACTCTCCTAATATATTTGTCTCCCTAAGTATGTGTCATTTCTTCACCTTTTGAGATAATTTATTTATTAAGACAACTTCAAGCAAAATATATTTAAAAAATAAATGTCTATTTTTATTTTAAGCAAAATGTAGCCTATTTTTGTTCTACTACTACTACTTCTTCTTCTTCTTCTTCTTCTTCTTCTTCTTCTCCTTCTTCTTCTTTGTCTTCCTCTTCTTCTTTAAAAACACCACACCGTCTTTAAGAAAAAAGTTTATTAGTCAGGGTCTTCACCTGGGGGCGGCAGCCTTTAAGTTCTTTTGCATGGCTGCCGCCTTCCCAGGGCTTCCAGCTTCTTCACCTGGTGGGCGGCGGCTGTTAAGCTCTTTTGCATAGCACTTGGAGAACCACAATTGCCAGCATGTCCGGACATAAAGGGCCCCCTGGCACCTGTAAAGAAAATATTAAAATAAAAACACCACACCGTCTTTAAAAAAATTTTTATTAGTCAGGGTCTTCACCTGGGGACGGCGGCATTTAAGCACTTTTGCATAGCCACTGCCTCTCCAGGGCTTCCGCCGTCTTCACCTGGGGGGCCGCCGCCTCCCCAGGGCTTCCGTCGTCTTTCTCCGGCGTCTTCACCTGGGAGGCAGCGGCCTTTAAGCTCTTTTGCATGGCTGCCGCCTTCCCGGGGCTTCCAGCGTCTTCACCTGGTGGATGGTGGCTGTTAAGCTTTTTTGCATAGCACTTGGAGAACCACAAGTGCCAGCATGTCCGGGCATAAAGGGCCCACTGGCACCTGTAGTCCACCTGTAAAAAAAATATAAAAATAAAAACACCACTCCGTCTTTAAAAAAAAGTTTATTAGTCAGGGTCTTCACCTGGGGGCGGCGGCCTTTAAGCTTTTTTGCATGGCTGCCGCCTCTCCAGGGCTTCCGACGCCTTCACCTGGGGGGCCGCCGCCTCCCCAGGGCTTCCAGCGTCTTCACCGGGGAGGCAGCGGCCTTTAAGCTCTATTGCATGGCTTCCGCCTTCCCAGGGCTTCCAGCGTCTTCACCTGGTGTGCGGCAGCCGTTAAGCTCTTTTGCATAGCACTTGGAGAACCACAAGTGCCAGCATGTCCGGACATAAAGGGCCCGCTGGCACCTGTAGTCCACCTGTAAAGAAAATATTAAAATAAAAACACCACACCATCTTTAAAAAAAAGTTTATTATTCAGGGTCTTCACCTGGGGGCGGCGGCCTTTAAGCTCGTTTGCATGGCTACAGCCCATCCAGGACTTCCAGCGTCTTCTTTCTTAAGGAGCTCTTCCGCCGTCGGACTGACGCCGATACCTCGTGCTGACTCATATAAGTCAGCCGGAGGGGCCGGGGTGATGACGCAGCGAGCCGTTATTGGCTCGTGGTTGCCATCTTGAATTTAAAAAATTTCTCTGAGGTGCCATTTTTGAAATTGGTACTGCTCCGCTGCCAAACTCTGCAGAATGGCAGTGCCACTAATACTCTCACTGCCACCAATGCCCACACCTCCGCGCACCCATATAGTGATGGCAGCGGATCCAGTGACGGATCCTCTGGCCAATCACTGTGGCCTCACTGACAGGGGTGTGCTTTCATGGGTTGAAAGCACGTCCCTGTATGAAAGCAGCACCTTTAATGGTGCCGCTTTCCCATGCATTCCCAAAAGACTTTTAATACCCATGGCTAGGCCCCCCGCCCCCCCCCCCCTGCTCCCACACCCTTCCCCATTCACACTGGGAGGCACCACGATCGGTGTCTCCCAAACACATTTAAACAGGGATAATGATTAGATTAATATAAAGGAGATACTTATGACACAGAATACAGTATGTGTCATAAGTATCTTCTTTATATTATTGTAATCATTAATGACAGGGGAGGCACTGCCTCCCCTGCCTTCCCTGACTGCACGTCCCTGGTTTGCCCTGACCATCCGCCCTCCAACTATCCTTGCCTAACCCAGTCTTCCCATCTGTCACCTCAAATCTGATATCTTGACCTATTTACCCGGCAGGAGAAAAACGCACCTATACGTCAATGGTTAGAGAGTGAAAAAAGAGAGCAAGAAATGAGTGGGGCATGGAGAGCCCACCGGGGGAATGCAGAGGTAAAGGCCCATGCTTAGGGGTGTGGCCTGCTGCCACAGAGACTTGGCTAACATGGTATAGGGCCCATGATAAATATATATAGTAAATACTGCTAGTACATGCATGATAATGTACCAGATTAATAACTGCAATGCACTGTAGATAATATGTATAATGTACAATTCAAGTGCACAGACGGGACCTGATCCATAGACGAGGAGGTGGGCCCCCAGACAGTAGGGCCCACCGGTGGTTTCCCCTGTACCCCTATGGGTTATGACTGTTCCCCTCCCCCCACACTCCCTGAGTGGGAATGAGGGGGGAGGGGGACAGTCATAACCACCATAGCATTAATTTCTGACGCTAACAGGAATTACAACTGTACAAATGTAGCTATTCTCGTTGTGGCTACATCTTAAGGCGATTGCGCCTTGCTAGTCGCGACCGCACCGCGTACATCTGGACATCTAAGACATGTGTGTGCCTCATTCACATGGATGGGGGCGGCAAATGCCGCAACTCGACATAGCTAGGCACAGGTGCGCATTGCTGCGTCGAGGGTGCACGTTTCCCTCAGATGTAGCCATGATCAGCATGGCTACATCTGTATATAGTATTGGATAAAAACAAAGGTAATGATTAAAGCGCATTTTAATTCTCTTACATCTCTACATATTAATAAAAATGGATCAGCGTGCAACACTGGCACACTGGGATTTAGGCAGGCAGAGAGAGAGAGAGTAAAGCACCCTTCATATATCTCCAATGGCCCATTTGCAGCCGCTTGTGGATGTTAAGTAATGGCACTGTCCCAGTAGGTGTGAGATTTTGTTTTTATCCAATACTATGCTATCCCCAAGGTCGTAAGTCATATATTATAATAGTCATGCTAAACGTCTGCCGACGATTCAAAATAAGCTGTTCTTATCTTTGTCCAGTCACTAACCTTCTACCAGTGTGCTATGCCGTGCCAGGCCTCTGAAAGCATATGCAAGAGACAGCAACAGCATAGCCCTGACATAGGCAGTTTCCATTATGACATCACAGCATGACCTCACACAACCCACCAGACCGGCTAAGACTGGTTATTTCTGGTTTGAGGCCCTTGTCTTTTACATGACTGACCTAAGGGAAATGTGACTTAAAATTATTACATGAGAAAAATTTTATTACTGCCATTTGCCGGCAGTTTTGCTCACTTAGGTGGTCATTCCGAGTTGTTCGCTCGTTGCCGATTTTCGTTATTTTGCGATTTTCCGCTTACTGCGCATGCGCAATGTAAATTTGTTATGCAGTTAGGTATTTTACTCACGGCATTACGAGGTTTTTTCTTCGTTCTGGTGATCGCAATGTGATTGACAGGAAGTGGGTGTTTCTGGGCGGAAACTGGCCGTTTTGTGGGTATGTTGGAATAAACGCTACCGTTTCTGGGAAAAACGCGGGAGTGGCTGGAGAAACGGGGGAGTGTCTGGGCGAATGCTAGGTGTGTTTGTGACGTCAAACCAGGAACGAAACTGACTAAAAATGATCACAATGGCTAAGTCCGGAGCTACTCAGAAACTGCTAAGAAAGGTCTATTCGCAATATTGCGAATCCGTCGGTCGCAATTTTGAGAAGCTAAGATTCACACCCAGTAGGCGGTGACTTAGCGTGTGCAAAGCTGCTAAAAGCAGCTTGCGAGCGAACAACTCGGAATGAGGGCCTTAGTGGCATCTAATCTTGTGATGTATATTTTATATTTTACAAATAGAGCCTGATTAAGGTTGGATCGCAATCGCAATAAGCAATCCAATGGTAAAAATTGCTAAGAGGATGCGGGATCCTGCGCAGGGCCCATCCTGCGCATGCGCCTGCATTTTCTACGGCGCCCCACAGAAAATGCGATTGCTTCTGCCTGTCTATGAGGCAGAGATGGTCACGGGGGGGAGGCAACGCTCCATTTCAAAGACGGAGATGGAGTATTGCGGGGACGAGACCTCAAAACAGGGGCGGCAACGGAGAAACAGGGGCGTAGTCGGTGCAGCTGCATGACATCACACGCAGCCGATGCTATCACATAAATGGCTGTGGGTCTCATGCGGGCGCCTAACATGTGGGGCATACTAGCCCTGTGCTGTGCGTCCCCCCGCATGTCAGAGAATCTGATCATAAATGTGCTAAATTTAGCACATCTAGGATCAGGTCTGAATCACCCCCATGGAACAAAAAAAAGGCCCAAATTATGTGATTTTAGTTTTGTTTGTCAATTTTTGAAAACAAAAAAACAAAACCAGTCACGGCAGTTTGGCAAAAAACAAATACAAAGCCGGATGACGAATCAGGGCCAATTGCAAATCCAGCAAAAATGGTCCTGTGCACATCTCTAGTAATATTCTAATACCACATTGAGTTTGCTAGCATTGTATGCCTAGGGATGTGCTGATATGAGACATTCCCTTTAACTCCTGTTTTATTGAGTTTAATAAATTATTCCTGTAGTTTAGCTGGTCATTCAAAACTTGGGATCAGTGCTACCATATGGTCCCTACTGGTCTGCACATGTGCACTGATGTTGCTCGCTAACTGGTAGCTGCATTAGAAGTTGTTGCATTCCACAGGAGTAGCTAGCTGCTTATATCCAGTTTTGTGTTCCACATGGCACAGTTCGGGAGCACCAGTGCCACATTTTACATATGGTACCCTGAGGTTACCGGCAGAGAGGTGCATCTCTGCCTGACCGATTACGTGACTTAAGTGTTGAACAGTATATTGTTGCTATAGGATGTGATACCACTACCAGGCAGGCCATGTGGTCCAAATTAAACTACTGTACATGTAGTTTGCTGTCTTTTTGTACATTATTCTGTTGGTATAAACATACTTGCCTACTCTCCCTCATTCTGCAGGAGACTCCCTGAAATAGAAGAAATCTCCCAAACTCCCTTAATAGTCCAGCAATCTCACTGATTGCACCTTAACCCCTGATGGGGGGTAAGGTAGAGAATAGAATAACAGTTGGTAATAGTAATTCTAGAAAGGCACTTGTAAATAATGGTAAGTTACCATTAAAGCAAAAGGGCAAAGGAAATATTAACATAAAATGTCTGCTTGCGAAAGCAAGAAGCCTATCAGGTAAAATGGGGGAATTGGAATGGCATGTATCAAAAAATCTGTATGATATTATAGGTATTATGGAAACATGGTGGGACGACTCTCACGACTAGGTTACTAATTTGGAGGGATATTCACTTCTCAGGAGGGACAGGGCTACCAAAAGGGGAGGAGGGGTTTGTCTCTATGTAAAACCATCTCTAAAACCAAACTTAATATATGTTATTTACGAGGGGATTGGTGATAATGTGGAATCACTATGGGTTGAGATCACTAGTGGGGGCACTGAAATAAAGAAACTAGTCATTGGCACATGCTACAAGCAACCAGATATTAGCATACGTGACGAGGAACTGCTCTCACAGCAAATTGAAAAAGCTGCGGGAATGGGGGACATCCTAGTGTTAGGGGATTTTTAACTATCCGGGTATAAACTGGAGTAACGATTCATGTGTAAAAATTAGGAGCAGCAGGATTCTAAACACATTAAAGGATCAATACTTGTCTCAATTAGTCGAGGACCCAACCAGAGGTTATAATGTTCTGGACCAAGTTATTACCAATAATGTGGACATTATATCAAACATTACAGTTGGGGAGACCTTGGGAAACAGTGATCACTATATGATCACATTCAGCATCAGTTTCAAGAAATATAGCTATAAGGAATCAACAAAAACATTCAACTTTAGAAAAGCTAACTTCAATATGCTAAACGACATTGACTGGGACGTTTTGTTTCATAGTAAAGACACATCGAAAATGTGGGATGCTTTAAAAGGGTTGCTTGATAGCAATATTCACAAATTCATACCCTGGGGCAGTAAATGCAAGAGTAATAGACTCAAATCAATGTGGCTTAATAAGGATGTCAAAGAAGCAATGGCTAAAAAGAGGTGTTCTTTTAAAGCATTTAAAACTAATGGAGGGGAGGAGTCATTCCAGTATTACAAAGAATGCAATAAAAGATGCAAAAAAGTAATAAGGGCAGCTACAATTGTAAACGAAAAACAAATTGCTATAGAGAATAAAGCCAATTCAAAAGAGTTTTATAAATACATAAACATTAAAGGGTTAAAAAAATAGAACATAGGACCATTAAAAGATGAACTGCGAGCCTTGGAAACGATGTCAAAATAAAAGCGGATATACTGAACAGCTTTTTTTCACCAGGGAGGATCAGACGGTGTTAGTAGTGCATAACGACAGTGAAGGTAATGATTCTTGGCTAGATGCTTGTTTAAGTGAGGAAATAGTCCTGGAGAGACTAAGCAACATAAAGATTAATAAATCACCGGGACCAAATGGTTTTCATACGAGGGTTATTATGGAGCTTAAGGCACAGCTTGCAAGACCCTTATCTTGATTTTCTATAGTTCCATTAAATCGGGTATGGTACCGATGGATTGGCGTATAGCTGAGGTAGTGCCATTATTTAAAAAGGGTTCTAAAAATCATCCTGGGTACTATAGACCAGTTAGTTTAACCTCTATAGTGGGTAAAATATTGGAAGGAATTTTGAGGGATAGCATAGAGGATTATCTGCGGAATACTAAGTTTATGAGCAGGAGTTACCATGGGTTTGTGAGCGACAGATCATGTCAAACTAACTTAATTAGCTTCTACGACGAAGTGAGCGATAATCTTAACCAGGGAAAAGCAGTGGATGTGGTCTATTTAGATTTTGCAAAAGCCTTCAATACAGTGCCTCACAAGAGACTGATCATCAAATTAAGGGAACTTGGCCTAGGATACACTATTTGTACATGGATAGGTAATTGCCTGGATAACAGGGTACAACGAGTAGTGGTCAATGAGATGTTCTCCAGCTGGGCACTAGTAGTCAGCGGTATACCACAAGGGTCCATATTTGGTCCGCTACTGTTCAATATATGTATTAATGACCTAGGAATAGGCCTGGGAAGCATAGTATCAATCTTTGCAGATGATACTAAACTGTGTAAGGTAATTAATTCAGAAATAGATGTGGAGTCTCTACAGAATGACTTATTTAAACTTGAATTCTGGGTGTCTAAATGGGGAATGAGGTTCAATATTGAAAAATGCAAAGCTATGCATTTTGGGATTAAAAACAAACTTGCATCCTATTCACTTAATGGGGAAAATATAGGGGTATCAGTAGTGGAAAAAGATTTGGGGGTCCTCATAGATAATACACTCAATAGCAGTACACAGTGTCAAAATGCAGTGAAGAAGACAAGTAAAGTCCTTGATTGCATAAAACGGGGTATTGAGACCAGGGACGAGGATGTAATCATGCCGCTGTACAAATCATTGGTACGTCCGCACCTGGAATATTGTGTTCAGTTTTTGGCACCATGTTATAAAAAAGATATTGGAGAACTCGAAAGAGTTCAAAGGCGTGCTACTAAACTGATTAAAGGGTTAGAGACACTGGAGTACGAGGAAAGGCTAACTATGTTAAATATGTATACTCTAGAAAAGAGGCGTCTAAGAGGAGATATTATTAATATCTTCAAATATGTAAAGGGTCATTACAAGGAGTTAGCAGGGGATTTGTTTATTAATAGAACTCTGTATAGGACACATGGACACTCACTGAGGTTAGAGGAGAGAAAATTCCATACAAAACGTAGGAAGGGGTTCTTCAGGGCAATAAAGATTTGGAACTCCCTGCCGGAGAAGGTAATAATGGCGGACTCTGTAAATGCATTCAAAATCAGATTGGACAGCTTTCTAGCTAAAAACAGTATAACCTGGGCAGAGTCAAGGTCTGCAGAAGCATGACCGGAACACCAACTGTCAGTGCAGTGCTATATGCTGGAAGTTCAACTGCACTAAGTGAGTGTAATAATTCCACTCATACTGTATAGTCATTTTGGACAGGTTGGTATTGGGTGATCGGTGATTGGGAGACTGGCGGTCACCATACCGACGCCAGGATTCCGTCTGTCAGATGGCCAGCAGGGAGGATTTCGGCCAGCACAACAAAGACCTTGTGGGCTCGTTGCGCTTGCCACAGGTTCTATCCCACTCTATGGGAATAGTCCCTGTTGCTCGGCATGCCAACTGGCGGGCTAGTCAGTGTTCATGATGCCAGCGCTGGTATTGTAACCACATCCTTTTTGGACTTGAGGAGCCTGCACACTGCAAGCATCTGGTTGTTCATTTATTGTTCCTCTCCCTGATGTTAGATCGAGACCATACATACCTCAATCCTTTTCTAGGTCACTAAGCTATACAACAGTGAAAATGTGATATAAATTCATACAGTAGTTTTTGTGTGATGCCAGAACGTACAGACACAGTCTAAATTTCACTTTTTTTTGTCTCCATGGTCCATAAACAGTCCCTAGAAGTATAATTCTCAATAAAAAAATGTCTATGTACAGACACAACCCTTACAGTTTTATTATATGTATATATTTTTATTGTAGGGTGTCCCTATTTATCTTTGGCTATGTAAGGCTTTGTGTGAACCCAATTTCCACTGTTGTTATGTTGTTTATTACTGTTCCAGTGTTTCAATGATAACCTCATTTAAGGACAAAACGATGAAAACTAGTGTGCCCTGAGCAGTCTCCAGGTGTGCCGCCATAGAAGCACATCCAGGCCCGTCAGTGTTTTGCCGTTACTGAGGCCCTGGAACGATCAATACTGGTGTGTTTAGTGGTTGCAGAGCCAGTTCTTATTTAGGACCCGGGCAGTGTTGGGCTCTTCTGGCTTTCTCAGATGTGGCTCAGGCGTTACCTATGGAGAAGCTGTAACATGACATCATAGGACATGCAACTGCACCATGCATCACCATTATATTTGAATGTGCCTTGGCAATACTTAAATCTTGTTCAGTGTGCCGCGAGATGTAAAGGGTTGAAAATCTCTTTGCTACAGTGTCGTCACCATGTTGTTATAAAAACAACAAAAGACGAGCATTGGTAAAGGGGCTGCTGGAGGGGCCTGGCAGAAGCCCCAGTTTGCTACCCCTCCCCAGTATGCCTGTGCTGTAGCCAGTGGCAGTGGCGCCGTCTTCATGGTGATTTCTTTGGGAAGATGGCACTGCACATAGAAAGCAAAGACTCTGGCACTGCTCCTGATTGGCTTCTGGTCCGTGAACACGGACCGGCACCTGATTTAAGATACCCGTGCCATCGCCAGAGATTGGACTGGGGAGCAAGAGAGGTGTGCGCTGTGCTCTCCTGCCCTCGATGCAAGCAAGGTGGTTGAGCCGCAAAAGGACCCCTGCCCGCGGGCCACAAAAGGATGCTGTAGGAGCTGCGAGTTTGACACCCCTGCCCTAGAGTTTAAGAATTTCTGTCATGGCACCCCAAGACCATAGTTTCTTAGTGAGAAATTTAGAAAAAAATATAAAATGAAGTAAATAGTGTTTATAATATGTTAACCTTAGGTTCAGTTATGTGGTGAAGGACTGGTTTTGCCGATTAAATTCACTATAAGCAATTTGAATTGTTCAAGGACCACCAAACTACAGCACCACTGCAAGGCCTCCCCTATCCCCCCCCCCCCCCCTCACCTTTCCTAAAGAACACCAGGGTCTCACGGCCCCCTGTATGGAAACTACTGCCATAAAATAAACTTATTTTTATAACTACATGTAATACACCTTAGATCTCAGTTCCTTTAAGGTTTTATATCCTTGTGTACAGTAAACTACACATATTTGAAAATCCTACACCAGGCACAAGTAATAATTCAGATGCGTTGTTGACCGGCGGCCGGGATCCTGGTGGTCAGCATACCGATGACGGGATCCTGACTGCCAGAATGCCGGGAGAGGGGCAAGCAAAATGAAGCCCCTTGCTGTGGGCTTCACGCTGCGAGCTTGGTGGCTTGCTGCGCTTGCCACAGGTTCTATTCCCTCTCTATGGGTGTCATGGACACCAACTAGTGGGAGTAGTCCTTGGCCCCACTGACTGCATTCGGTGGCCGGGATCCCGGTGGTGGTAAGCTGACCGCCGGGATGGTGACTACATCCCATTTAGATGACTATGTGGGAGTTTTAGCATTATTATCCTATTTGTATATAAAAAGTGTTGAAAGGGGAGAGCGCTACTGCGCAGATTCCATACTGTTCCTTCAGGAAGGCTTCACTCCCTGTACCAAGATGGCTGCTGACCTAAATCCTGCACATAAATGCGGCGGCATCTTGTCAATGTCTTAGAGCATCACAGTGGGAGACAGTAGTTTTTCACTTAACTCCTCAGAGACCTGAGATTATCAGAGATCCACAACACTTCCAGTGATCCTGCCGAATAACACCCCTCTCATCTCAGCCTCCGCTCAGTGAGAACCAGTGTGTAACAGTGATTAAGTAGGGTTCATAGAAATATTTTACGCAATTCACAGTATGAGCTTACCATCTTCAGAGTGTTGGAGAATTATTATACATTTTTATTTTTTGGTCAGAGAATTTTTTTTTATTATTTTATAATGTAACTGGACCCTGTATTGTTATTTTCCCCTCAGCTCACTTTAAAATAGATATAAAGGAGAAAGATATCTAAAAGCAATTATAGAGTAAGACCATTTTCCTTACTGCGTAAGCTGCAAACTAGGTGTCCTGTTAGTTGCTTTTCATTTTACCTTTGTATGCCTTACTGCCATGTTTTACTTATAGCACAGTGTAATCTATGTAGTGGACCCAAAATGGCTGCCTCACATGGTACTCTCTTGTGTAGAATAAACAATGCATGGTTTTAAACTCTCCTAATATATTTGTCTCCCTAAGTATGTGTCATTTCTTCACCTTTTGAGAGAATTTATTTATTAAGACAACTTCAAGCAAAATATATTTAAAAAATAAATGTCTATTTTTATTTTAAGCAAAATGTAGCCTATTTTTGTTCTACTACTACTACTTCTTCTTCTTCTTCTCCTTCTTCTTTTTTGTCTTCCTCTTCTTCTTTAAAAACACCACACCGTCTTTAAGAAAAAAGTTTATTAGTCAGGGTCTTCACCTGGGGGCGGCAGCCTTTAAGTTCTTTAGCATGGCTGCCGCCTTCCCAGGGCTTCCAGCTTCTTCACCTGGTGGGCGGCGGCTGTTAAGCTCTTTTGCATAGCACTTGGAGAACCACAATTGCCAGCATGTCCGGACATAAAGGGCCCCCTGGCACCTGTAAAGAAAATATTAAAATAAAAACACCACACCATCTTTAAAAAAATTTTTATTAGTCAGGGTCTTCACCTGGGGACGGCGGCATTTAAGCACTTTTGCATGGCCACTGCCTATCCAGGGCTTCCGCCGTCTTCACCTGGGGGGCCGTGGCCTCCCCAGGGCTTCCGTCGTCTTTTTCCGGCGTCTTCACCTGGGAGGCAGCGGCCTTTAAGCTCTTTTGCATGGCTGCCGCCTTCCCGGGGCTTCCAGCGTCTTCACCTGGTGGATGGTGGCTGTTAAGCTTTTTTGCATAGCACTTGGAGAACCACAAGTGCCAGCATGTCCGGACATAAAGGGCCCACTGGCACCTGTAGTCCACCTGTAAAAAAAATATTAAAATAAAAACACCACTCCGTCTTTAAAAAAAAGTTTATTAGTCAGGGTCTTCACCTGGGGGCGGCGGCCTTTAAGCTTTTTTGCATGGCTGCCGCCTCTCCAGGGCTTCCGACACCTTCACCCGGGGGGCCGCCGCCTCCACAGGGCTTCCAGCGTCTTCACCAGGGAGGCAGCGGCCTTTAAGCTCTTTTGCATGGCTTCCGCCTTCCCAGGGCTTCCAGCGTCTTCACCTGGTGGGCAGCAGCCATTAAGCTCTTTTGCATAGCACTTGGAGAACCACAAGTGCCAGCATGTCCGGACATAAAGGGCCCGCTGGCACCTGTAGTCCACCTGTAAAGAAAATATTAAAATAAAAACACCACACCATCTTTAAAAAAAAGTTTATTATTCAGGGTCTTCACCTGGGGGCGGCGGCCTTTAAGCTCGTTTGCATGGCTACAGCCCATCCAGGACTTCCAGCGTCTTCTTTCTTAAGGAGCTCTTCCGCCGTCGGACTGACGCCGATGCCTCGTGCTGACTTATATAAGTCAGCCGGAGGGGCCGGGGTGATGACGCAGCGAGCCGTGATTGGCTCCTGGTTGCCATCTTGAATTTAAAAAATTACGCTGAGATGCCATTTTTGAAATTGGTACTGCTCCGCTGCCAAACTCTGCAGAAAGGCAGTGCCTCTAATACTCTCACTGCCACCAATGCCCACACCTCCGCGCACCCATATAGTGATGGCAGCGGATCCAGTGACGGATCCTCTGGCCAATCACTGTGGCCTCACTGACAGGGGTGTGCTTTCATGGGTTGAAAGCACGTCCCTGTATGAAAGCAGCACCTCAATGGTGCCACTTTCCCATGCATTTCCAATGGACTTTTAAAACCCATGGCTAGGCCCCCCCCCCCCCCCCCCCCCGCTCCCACACCCTTCCCCATTCACACTGGGAGGCACCACGATCGGTGCCTCCCAAACACATTTAAACAGGGATAATGATTAGATTAATATAAAGGAGATACTTATGACACAGAATACAGTATGTGTCATAAGTATCTTCTTTATATTATTTTAATCATTAATGATGCCTTCCCTGACTGCACGTCCCTGGTTTGCCCAGACCACCCGCCCTCCAACTAACCTTGCCTAACCCAGTCTTCCCATCTGTCACCTCAAATCTGATATCTTGACCTATTTACCCGGCAGGAGAAAAACGCACCTATACGTCAATGGTTAGAGAGTGAAAAAAGAGAGCAAGAAATGAGTGGGGCATGGAGAGCCCACCAGGGGAATGCACAGGTAAAGGCCCATGCTAAGGGGTGTGGCCTGCTGCCACAGAGGCTTGGCTAACATGGTATAGGGCCCATGATAAATATATATAGTAAATACTGCTAGTACATGCATGATAATGTACCAGATTAATAACTGCAATGCACTGTAGATAATATGTATAATGTACAATTCAAGTGTACAGACGGGACCTGATCCATAGACGAGGAGGTGGGCCCCCAGACAGTAGGGCCCACCGGTGGTTTCCCCTGTACCCCTATGGGTTATGACTGTCCCCCTCCCCCCACACTCCCTGAGTGGGAATGAGGGGGGAGGGGGACAGTCATAACCACCATAGCATTCATTTCTGACGCTAACAGGAATTACAACTGTACAAATGTAGCTATTCTCGTTGTGGCTACATCTTAAGGCGATTGCGCCTTGCTAGTCGCGACCGCACCGCGTACATCTGGGCATCTAAGACATGTGTGTGCCCCATTCACATGGATGGGGGCGGCAAATGCCGCAACTCGACATAGCTAGGCACAGGTGCGCATTGCTGCGTCGAGGGTGCACGTTTCCCTCAGATGTAGCCATGATCAGCATGGCTACATCTGTATATAGTATTGGATAAAAACAAAGGTAATGATTAAAGCGCAATTTAATTCTCTTACATCTCCACATATTAATAAAAATGGATCAGCGTGCAACACTGGCACACTGGGATTTAGGCAGGCAGAGAGAGAGAGAGTAAAGCACCCTTCAAATATCTCCAATGGCCCATTTGCTGCCGCTTGTGGATGTTAAGTAATGGCACTGTCCCAGTAGGTGTGAGATTTTGTTTTTATCCAATACTATGCTATCCCCAAGGTCGTAAGTCATATATTATAATAGTCATGCTAAACGTCTGCCGACGATTCAAAATAAGCTGCTCTTATCTTTGTCCAGTCACTAACCTTCTACCAGTGTGCTATGCCGTGCCAGGCCTCTGAAAGCATATGCAAGAGACAGCAACAGCATAGCCCTGACAAAGGCAGTTTCCATTATGACATCACAGCATGACCTCACACAACCCACCAGACCGGCTAAGACTGGTTATTTCTGGTTTGAGGCCCTTGTCTTTTACATGACTGACCTAAGGGAAATGTGACTTAAAATTATTACATGAGAAAAATTTTATTACTGCCATTTGCCGGCAGTTTTGCTCACTTAGGTGGTCATTCCGAGTTGTTTGCTCGTTGCCGATTTTCGTTATTTTGCGATTTTCCGCTTACTGCGCATGCGCAATGTAAATTTGTTATGCAGTTAGGTATTTTACTCACGGCATTACGAGGTTTTTTCTTCGTTCTGGTGATCGTAATGTGATTGACAGGAAGTGGGTGTTTCTGGGCGGAAACTGGCCGTTTTGTGGGTGTGTTGGAAAAAACGCTACCGTTTCTGGGAAAAACGCGGGAGTGGCTGGAGAAACGGGGGAGTGTCTGGGCGAATGCTGGGTGTGTTTGTGACGTCAAACCAGGAACGAAACTGACTGAAATGATCGCAATGGCTAAGTCCGGAGCTACTCAGAAACTGCTAAGAAAGGTCTATTCGCAATATTGCGAATCCGTCGGTCGCAATTTTGAGAAGCTAAGATTCACACCCAGTAGGCGGCGACTTAGCGTGTGCAAAGCTGCTAAAAGCAGCTTGCGAGCGAACAACTCGGAATGAGGGCCTTAGTGGCATCTAATCTTGTGATGTATATTTTATATTTTACAAATAGAGCCTGATTAAGGTTGGATCGCAATCGCAATAAGCGATCCAACTGTAAAAATTGCTAAGAGGATGCGGGATCCTGCGCAGGGCCCATCCTGCGCATGCGCCTGCATTTTCTACGGCGCCCCACAGAAAATGCGATTGCATCTGCCTGTCTATGAGGCAGAGATGGTCACGGGTGGGGGGGGGGGGGGGGGGAGGCAACGCTTCGTTTCAAAGACGGAGATGGAGTATTGCGGGGACGAGACTTCAAAACAGGGACGGCAACGGAGAAACAGGGGAAGTAGTCGGTGCAGCTGCATGACATCACACGCAGCCGATGCTATCACAAAAATGGCTGTGGGTCTCATGCGGGCGCTTAACATGTGGGGCATACTAGCCCTGTGCTGGGCGTCCCCCCACATGTCAGAGAATCTGATCATAAATGTGCTAAATTTAGCACATCTAGGATCAGGTCTCAATCACCCCCATGGAACAAAAAAAAGGCCCAAATTATGTGATTTTAGTTTTGTTTGTCAATTTTTTAAAACAAAAAAACGAAACCAGTCACGGCAGTTTGGCAAAAACCAAATACAAAGCCGGATGACGAATCAGGGCCAATTGCAAATCCAGCAAAAATGGTCCTGTGCACATCTCTAGTAATATTCTAATACCACATTGAGTTTGCTAGCATTGTATGCCTAGGGGTGTGCTGATATGAGACATTCCCTTTAACTCCTGTTTTATTGAGTTTAATAAATTATTCCTGTAGTTTAGCTGGTCATTCAAAACTTGGGATCAGTGCTACCATATGGTCCCTACTGGTCTGCACATGTGCACTGATGTTGCTTGCTAACTGGTAGCTGCATTAGAAGTTGTTGCATTCCACAGGAGTAGCTAGCTGCTTATATCCAGTTTTTTGTTCCACATGGCACAGTTCGGGAGCACCAGTGCCACATTTTACACATGGTACCCTGAGGTTACCGGCAGAGAGGTGCATCTCTGCCTGACCGATTACGTGACTTAAGTGTTGAACAGTGTATTGTTGCTATAGGATGTGATACCACTACCAGGCAGGCCATGTGGTCCAAATTAAACTACTGTACATGTAGTTTGCTGTCTTTTTGTACATTATTCTGTTGGTATAAACATACTTGCCTACTCTCCCTCATTCTGCAGGAGACTCCCTGAAATAGAAGAAATCTCCCAAACTCCCTTAATAGTCCAGCAATCTCACTGATTGCACCTTAACCCCTGATGGGGGGTAAGGTAGAGAATAGAATAACAGTTGGTAAGAGTAATTCTAGAAAGGCACTTGTAAATAATGGTAAGTTACCATTAAAGCAAAAGGGCAAAGGAAATATTAACATAAAATGTCTGCTTGCGAAAGCAAGAAGCCTATCAGGTAAAATGGGGGAATTGGAATGGCATGTATCAAAAAATCAGTATGATATTATAGGTATTACGGAAACATGGTGGGACGACTCTCACGACTAGGTTACTAATTTGGAGGGATATTCACTTCTCAGGAGGGACAGGGCTACCAAAAGGGGAGGAGGGGTTTGTCTCTATGTAAAACCATCTCTAAAACCAAACTTAATATATGTTATTTACGAGGGGACTGGTGATAATGTGGAATCACTATAGGTTGAGATCACTAGTGGGGGCACTGAAATAAAGAAACTAGTCATTGGCACATGCTACAAGCAACCAGATATTAGCATACGTGACGAGGAACTGCTCTCACAGCAAATTGAAAAAGCTGCGGGAATGGGGGACATCCTAGTGTTAGGGGATTTTTAACTATCCGGGTATAAACTGGAGTAACGATTCATGTGCAAAAATTAGGAGCAGCAGGATTCTAAACACATTAAAGGATCAATACTTGTCTCAATTAGTCGAGGACCCAACCAGAGGTTATAATGTTCTGGACCAAGTTATTACCAATAATGTGGACATTATATCAAACATTACAGTTGGGGAGACCTTGGGAAACAGTGATCACTATATGATCACATTCAGCATCAGTTTCAAGAAACATAGCTATAAGGAATCAACAAAAACATTCAACTTTAGAAAAGCTAACTTCAATATGCTAAACGACATTGACTGGGAAGTTTTGTTTCATAGTAAAGACACATCGGAAATGTGGGATGCTTTAAAAGGGTTGCTTGATAGCAATATTCACAAATTCATACCCTTGGGCAGTAAATGCAAGAGTAATAGACTCAAATCAATGTGGCTTAATAAGGATGTCAAAGAAGCAATGGCTAAAAAGAGGTGTTTTTTTAAAGCATTTAAAACTAATGGAGGGGAGGAGTCATTCCAGTATTACAAAGAATGCAATAAAAGATGCAAAAAAGTAATAAGGGCAGCTACAATTGTAAACGAAAAACAAATTGCTATAGAGAATAAAGCCAATTCCAAAGAGTTTTATAAATACATAAACATTAAAGGGTTAAAAAAATAGAACATAGGCCCATTAAAAGATGAACTGTGAGCGTTGGAAACGATGTCAAAATAAAAGCGGATATACTGAACAGCTTTTTTTCACCAGGGAGGATCAGACGGTGTTAGTAGTGCATAACGACAGTGAAGGTAATGATTCTAGGCTAGATGCTTGTTTAAGTGAGGAAATAGTCCTGGAGAGACTAAGCAACATAAAGATTAATAAATCACCGGGACCAAATGGATTTCATACGAGGGTTATTATGGAGCTTAAGGCACAGCTTGCAAGACCCTTATACTTGATTTTCTATAGTTCCATTAAATCGGGTATGGTACCGATGGATTGGCGTATAGCTGAGGTAGTGCCATTATTTAAAAAGGGTTCTAAAAATCATCCTGGGTACTATAGACCAGTTAGTTTAACCTCTATAGTGGGTAAAATATTGGAAGGAATTTTGAGGGATAGCATAGAGGATTATCTGCGGAATACTAAGTTTATGAGCAGGAGTTACCATGGGTTTGTGAGCGACAGATCATGTCAAACTAACTTAATTAGCTTCTACGACGAAGTGAGCGATAATCTTAACCAGGGAAAAGCAGTGGATGTGGTCTATTTAGATTTTGCAAAAGCCTTCAATACAGTACCTTACAAGAGACTGATCAACAAATTAAGGGAACTTGGCCTAGGATACACTATTTGTACATGGATAGGTAATTGGCTGGATAACAGGGTACAACGAGTAGTGGTCAATGAGATGTTCTCCAGCTGGGCACTAGTAGTCAGCGGTATACCACAAGGGTCCATATTTGGTCCGCTACTGTTCAATATATGTATTAATGACCTAGGAATAGGCCTGGGAAGCAGAGTATCAATCTTTGCAAATGATACTAAACTGTGTAAGGTAATTAATTCAGAAATAGATGTGGAGTCTCTACAGAATGACTTATTTAAACTTGAATTCTGGGTGTCTAAATGGGGAATGAGGTTCAATATTGAAAAATGCAAAGCTATGCATTTTGGGATTAAAAACAAACTTGCATCCTATTCACTTAATGGGGAAAATATAGGGGTATCAGTAGTGGAAAAAGATTTGGGGGTCCTCATAGATAATACACTCAATAGCAGTACACAGTGTCAAAATGCAGTGAAGAAGACAAGTAAAGTCCTTGCTTGCATAAAACGGGGTATTGAGACCAGGGACGAGGATGTAATCATGCCGCTGTACAAATCATTGGTACGTCCGCACCTGGAATATTGTATTCAGTTTTTGGCACCATATTATAAAAAAGATATTGGAGAACTCGAATGAGTTCAAAGGCGTGCTACTAAACTGATTAAAGGGTTAGAGACACTGGAGTACGAGGAAAGGCTAACTATGTTAAATATGTATACTCTAGAAAAGAGGCGTCTAAGAGGAGATATTATTAATATCTTCAAATATGTAAAGGGTCATTACAAGGAGTTAGCAGGGGATTTGTTTATTAATAGAACTCTGTATAGGACACATGGACACTCACTGAGGTTAGAGGAGAGAAAATTCCATACAAAACGTAGGAAGGGGTTCTTCAGGGCAATAAAGATTTGGAACTCCCTGCCGGAGAAGGTAATAATGTCGGACTCTGTAAATGCATTCAAAATCAGATTGGACAGCTTTCTAGCTGAAAACAGTATAACCTGGGCAGAGTCAAGGTCTGCAGAAGCATGACCGGAACACCAACTGTCAGTGCAGTGCTATATGCTGGAAGTCCAACTGCACTAAGTGAGTGTAATAATTCCACTCATACTGTATAGTCATTTTGGACAGGTTGGTATTGGGTGATCGGTGATTGGGAGACTGGCGGTCACCATACCGACGCCGGGATTCCGTCTGTCAGATGGCCAGCAGGGGGGATTTCGGCCAGCACAACAAAGACCCTTGCTAGCTCGTTGCGCTTGCCACAGGTTCTATCCCACTCTATGGGAATAGTCCCTGTTGCTCGGCATGCCAACTGGCGGGCTAGTCAGTGTTCATGATGCCAGCGCTGGTATTGTAACCGCATCCTTTTTGGACTTGAGGAGCCTGCACACTGCAAGCATCTGGTTGTTCATTTATTGTTCCTCTCCCTGATGTTAGATCGAGACCATACATACCTCAGTCCTTTTCTAGGTCACTAAGCTATACAACAGTGAAAATGTGATATAAATTCATACAGTAGTTTTTGTGTGATGCCAGAACGTACAGACACAGTCTAAATTTCACTTTTTTTTTGTCTCCATGGTCCATAAACAGTCCCTAGAAGTATAATTCTCAATAAAAAAATGTCTATGTACAGACACAACCCTTACAGTTTTATTATATGTATATATTTTTATTGTAGGGTGTCCCTATTTATCTTTGGCTATGTAAGGCTTTGTGTGATCCCAATTTCCACTGTTGTTATGTTGTTTATTACTGTTCCAGTGTTTCAATGATAACCTCATTTAAGGACAAAACGATGAAAACTAGTGTGCCCTGAGCAGTCTCCAGGTGTGCCGCCATAGAAGCACATCCAGGCCCGCCAGTGTTTTGCCGTTACTGAGGCCCTGGAACGATCAATACTGGTGGGTTTAGTGGTTGCAGAGCCAGTTCTTATTTAGGACCCGGGCAGTGTTGGGCTCTTCTGGCTTTCTCAGATGTGGCTCAGGCGTTACCTATGGAGAAGCTGTAACATGACATCATAGGACATGCAACTGCACCATGCATCACCATTATATTTGAATGTGCCTTGGCAATACTTAAATCTTGTTCAGTGTGCCGCGAGATGTAAAGGGTTGAAAATCTCTTTGCTACAGTGTCGTCACCATGTTGTTATAAAAACAACAAAAGACGAGCATTGGTAAAGGGGCTGCTGGAGGGGCCTGGCAGAAGCCCCAGTTTGCTACCCCTCCCCAGTATGCCTGTGCTGTAGCCAGTGGCAGTGGCGCCGTCTTCATGGTGATTTCTTTGGGAAGATGGCACTGCACATAGAAAGCAAAGACTCTGGCACTGCTCCTGATTGGCTTCTGGTCCGTGAACACGGACCGGCACCTGATTTAAGATACCCGTGCCATCGCCGGAGATTGGACTGGGGAGCAAGAGAGGTGTGCGCTGTGCTCTCCTGCCCTCGATGCAAGCAAGGTGGTTGGGCCGCAAAAGGACCCCTGCCCGCGGGCCACAAAAGGATGCGGTAGGAGCTGCGAGTTTGACACCCCTGCCCTAGAGTTTCAGAATTTCTGTCATGGCACCCCAAGACCATAGTTTCTTAGTGAGAACTTTAGAAAAAAATATAAAATGAAGTAAATAGTGTTTATAATATGTTAACCTTAGGTTCAGTTATGTGGTGAAGGACTGGTTTTGCCGATTAAATTCACTATAAGCAATTTGAATTGTTCATGGACCACCAAACTACAGCACCACTGCAAGGCCTCCCCTATCCCCCCCCCCTTCCCACCTTTCCCAAGGAACCCCAGGGTCTCACGGCCCCCTGTATGGAAACTACTGCCATAAAATAAACTTATTTTTATAACTACATGTAATACACCTTAGATCTCAGTTCCTTTAAGGTTTTATATCCTTGTATACAGTAAACTACACATATTTGAAAATCCTACACCAGGCACAAGTAATAATTCAGATGCGTTGTTGACCGGCAGCCGGGATCCTGGTGGTCAGCATACCGATGACGGGATCCTGACTGCCAGAATGCCGGGAGAGGGGCAAGCAAAATGAAGCCCCTTGCTGTGGGCTTCACGCTGCGAGCTTGGTGGCTTGCTGCGCTTGCCACAGGTTCTATTCCCTCTCTATGGGTGTCATGGACACCAACTAGTGGGAATAGTCCTTGGCCCCACTGACTGCATTCGGTGGCCGGGATCCCGGTGGTGGTAAGCTGACCGTCGGGATGGTGACTACATCCCATTTAGATGACTATGTGGGAGTTTTAGCATTATTATCCTATTTGTATATAAAAAGTGTTGAATGGGGAGAGCGCTACTGCGCAGATTCCATACTGTTCCTTCAGGAAGGCTTCACTCCCTGTACCAAGATGGCTGCTGACCTAAATCCTGCACATAAATGCGGCGGCATCTTGTCAATGTCTTAGAGCATCACAGTGGGAGACAGTAGTTTTTCACTTAACTCCTCAGAGACCTGAGATTATCAGAGATCCACAATACTTCCAGTGATCCTGCCGAATAACACCCCTCTCATCTCAGCCTCCGCTCAGTGAGAACCAGTGTGTAACAGTGATTAAGTGGGGTTCATAGAAATATTTTATGCAATTCACAGTATGAGCTTACCATCTTCAGAGTGTTGGAGAATTATTATACATTTTTATTTTTTGGTCAGAGAATTTTTTTTTATTATTTTATAATGTAACTGGACCCTGTATTGTTATTTTCCCCTCAGCTCACTTTAAAATAGTTATAAAGGAGAAAGATATCTAAAAGCATTTATAGAGTAAGACCATTTTCCTTACTGCGTAAGCTGCAAACTAGGTGTCCTGTTAGTTGCTTTTCATGTTACCTTTGTATGACTTACTGCCATGTTTTACTTATAGCACAGTGTAATCTATGTAGTGGACCCAAAATGGCTGCCTCACATGGTACTCTCTTGTGTAGAATAAACAATGCATGGTTTTAAACTCTCCTAATATATTTGTTTCCCTAAGTATGTGTCATTTCTTCACCTTTTGAGAGAATTTATTTATTAAGACAACTTCAAGCAAAATATATTTAAAAAATAAATGTCTATTTTTATTTTAAGCAAAATGTAGCCTATTTTTGTTCTACTACTACTACTTCTTCTTCTTCTTCTTCTTCTTCTTCTTCTCCTTCTTCTTCTTTGTCTTCCTCTTCTTCTTTAAAAACACCACACCGTCTTTAAGAAAAAAGTTTATTAGTCAGGGTCTTCACCTGGGGGCGGCAGCCTTTAAGTTCTTTAGCATGGCTGCCGCCTTCCCAGGGCTTCCAGCTTCTTCACCTGGTGGGCGGCGGCTGTTAAGCTCTTTTGCATAGCACTTGGAGAACCACAATTGCCAGCATGTCCGGACATAAAGGGCCCCCTGGCACCTGTAAAGAAAATATTAAAATAAAAACACCACACCGTCTTTAATTTTTTTTTTATTAGTCAGGGTCTTCACCTGGGGACGGCGGCATTTAAGCACTTTTGCATGGCCACTGCCTCTCCAGGGCTTCCGCCGTCTTCACCTGGGGGGCCGCCGCCTCCCCAGGGCTTCCGTCGTCTTTCTCCGGCGTCTTCACCTGGGAGGCAGCGGCCTTTAAGCTCTTTTGCATGGCTGCCGCCTTCCCGGGGCTTCCAGCGTCTTCACCTGGTGGATGGTGGCTGTTAAGCTTTTTTGCATAACACTTGGAGAACCACAAGTGCCAGCATGTCCGGACATAAAGGGCCCACTGGCACCTGTAGTCCACCTGTAAAAAAAATATTAAAATAAAAACACCACTCCGTCTTTAAAAAAAAGTTTATTAGTCAGGGTCTTCACCTGGGGGCGGCGGCCTTTAAGCTTTTTTGCATGGCTGCCGCCTCTCCAGGGCTTCCGACGCCTTCACCTGGGGGGCCGCCGCCTCCCCAGGGCTTCCAGCGTCTTCACCGGGGAGGCAGCGGCCTTTAAGCTCTTTTGCATGGCTTCCGCCTTCCCAGGGCTTCCAGCGTCTTCACCTGGTGGGCGGCAGCCGTTAAGCTCTTTTGCATAGCACTTGGAGAACCACAAGTGCCAGCATGTCCGGACATAAAGGGCCCGCTGGCACCTGTAGTCCACCTGTAAAGAAAATATTAAAATAAAAACACCACACCATCTTTAAAAAAAAGTTTATTATTCAGGGTCTTCACCTGGGGGCGGCGGCCTTTAAGCTCGTTTGCATGGCTACAGCCCATCCAGGACTTCCAGCGTCTTCTTTCTTAAGGAGCTCTTCCGCCGTCGGACTGACGCCGATGCCTCGTGCGGACTTATATAAGTCAGCCGGAGGGGCCGGGGTGATGACGCAGCGAGCCGTGATTGGCTCGTGGTTGCCATCTTGAATTTAAAAAATTACGCTGAGGTGCCATTTTTGAAATTGGTACTGCTCCGCTGCCAAACTCTGCAGAATGGCATTGCCACTAATACTCTCACTGCCACCAATGCCCACACCTCCGCGCAACCATATAGTGATGGCAGCGGATCCAGTGACAGATCCTCTGGCCAATCACTGTGGCCTCACTGACAGGGGTGTGCTTTCATGGGTTGAAAGCACATCCCTGTATGAAAGCAGCACCTCTAATGGTGCCGCTTTCCCATGCATTTCCAATGGACTTTTAATACCCATGGCTAGGCCCCGCCCACCCGCTCCCACACCCTTCCCCATTCACACTGGGAGGCACCACGATCGGTGCCTCCCAAACACATTGAAACAGGGATAATGATTAGATTAATATAAAGGAGATACTTATGACACAGAATACAGTATGTGTCATAAGTATCTTCTTTATATTATTTTAATCATTAATGACAGGGGAGGCACTGCCTCCCCTGCCTTCCCTGACTGCACGTCCCTGGTTTGCCCAGACCACCCGCCCTCCAACTAACCTTGCCTAACCCAGTCTTCCCATCTGTCACCTCAAATCTGATATCTTGACCTATTTACCCGGCAGGAGAAAAACGCACCTATACGTCAATGGTTAGAGAGTGAAAAAAGAGAGCAAAAAATGAGTGGGGCATGGAGAGCCCAACGGGGGAATGCAGAGGTAAAGGCCCATGCTTAGGGGTGTGGCCTGCTGCCACAGAGGCTTGGCTAACATGGTATAGGGCCCATGATAAATATATATAGTAAATACTGCTAGTACATGCATGATAATGTACCAGATTAATAACTGCAATGCACTGTAGATAATATGTATAATGTACAATTCAAGTGTACAGACGGGACCTGATCCATAGACGAGGAGGTGGGCCCCCAGACAGTAGGGCCCACCGGTGGTTTCCCCTGTACCGCTATGGGTTATGACTGTCCCCCTCCCCCCACACTCCCTGAGTGGGAATGAGGGGGGAGGGGGACAGTCATAACCACCATAGCATTCATTTCTGACGCTAACAGGAATTACAACTGTACAAATGTAGCTATTCTCGTTGTGGCTACATCTTAAGGCGATTGCGCCTTGCTAGTCGCGACCGCACCGCGTACATCTGGACATCTAAGACATGTGTGTGCCCCATTCACATGGATGGGGGCGGCAAATGCCGCAACTCGACATAGCTAGGCACAGGTGCGCATTGCTGCGTCGAGGGTGCACGTTTCCCTCAGATGTAGCCATGATCAGCATGGCTACATCTGTATATAGTATTGGATAAAAACAAAGGTAATGATTAAAGCACAATTTAATTCTCTTACATCTCTACATATTAATAAAAATGGATCAGCGTGCAACACTGGCACACTGGGATTTAGGCAGAGAGAGAGTAAAGCACCCTTCATATATCTCCAATGGCCCATTTGCAGCCGCTTGTGGATGTTAAGTAATGGCACTGTCCCAGTAGGTGTGAGATTTTGTTTTTATCCAATACTATGCTATCCCCAAGGTCGTAAGTCATATATTATAATAGTCATGCTAAACGTCTGCCGACGATTCAAAATAAGCTGCTCTTATCTTTGTCCAGTCACTAACCTTCTACCAGTGTGCTATGCCGTGCCAGGCCTCTGAAAGCATATGCAAGAGACAGCAACAGCATAGCCCTGACATAGGCAGTTTCCATTATGACATCACAGCATGACCTCACACAACCCACCAGACCGGCTAAGACTGGTTATTTCTGGTTTGAGGCCCTTGTCTTTTACATGACTGACCTAAGGGAAATGTGACATAAAATTATTACATGAGAAAAATTTTATTACTGCCATTTGCCGGCAGTTTTGCTCACTTAGGTGGTCATTCCGAGTTGTTCGCTCGTTGCCGATTTTCGTTATTTTGCGATTTTCCGCTTACTGTGCATGCGCAATGTAAATTTGCTATGCAGTTAGGTATTTTACTCACGGCATTACGAGGTTTTTTCTTCGTTCTGGTGATCGTAATGTGATTGACAGGAAGTGGGTGTTTCTGGGCGGAAACTGGCCGTTTTGTGGGTGTGTTGGAAAATAAGAATTTACTTACCGATAATTCTATTTCTCGGAGTCCGTAGTGGATGCTGGGGTTCCTGAAAGGACCATGGGGAATAGCGGCTCCGCAGGAGACAGGGCACAAAAAGTAAAGCTTTAGGATCAGGTGGTGTGCACTGGCTCCTCCCCCTATGACCCTCCTCCAAGCCTCAGTTAGGATACTGTGCCCGGACGAGCGTACACAATAAGGAAGGATTTATGAATCCCGGGTAAGACTCATACCAGCCACACCAATCACACTGTACAACCTGTGATCTGAACCCAGTTAACAGTATGATAACAGCGGAGCCTCTGAAAGATGGCTCACAACAATAATAACCCGATTTTTGTAACTATGTACAAGTATTGCAGATAATCCGCACTTGGGATGGGCGCCCAGCATCCACTACGGACTCCGAGAAATAGAATTATCGGTAAGTAAATTCTTATTTTCTCTATCGTCCTAGTGGATGCTGGGGTTCCTGAAAGGACCATGGGGATTATACCAAAGCTCCCAAACGGGCGGGAGAGTGCGGATGACTCTGCAGCACCGAATGAGAGAACTCCAGGTCCTCCTTAGCCAGGTTATCAAATTTGTAGGATTTTACAAACGTGTTTGCCCCTGACTAAATAGCCGCTCGGCAAAGTTGTAAAGCCGAGACCCCTCGGGCAGCCGCCCAAGATGAGCCCACCTTCCTTGTGGAATGGGCATTTACATATTTTGGCTGTGGCAGGCCTGCCACAGAATGTGCAAGCTGAATTGTATTACACATCCAACTAGCAAAAGTCTGCTTAGAAGCAAGAGCACCCAGTTTGTTGGGTGCATACAGGATAACAGCAAGTCAGTTTTCCTGACTCCAGCCGTCCTGGAACCTATATTTTCAGGGCCCTGACCACATCTAGCAACTTGGAGTCCTCCAAGTCCCTAGTAGGCGCAAGACACCACAATAAGCTGGTTCAGGTGAAACACTGACACCACCTTAGGGAGAGAACTGGGGACGAGTCCGCAGCTCTGCCCTGTCCGAATGGACAAACAGATATGGGCTTTTTTGAGAAAAAAACCACCAATTTGACACTCGCCTGGTCCAGGCCAGGTCCAAGAGCATGTTCACTTTTCATGTGAGATGCTTCAAATCCACAGATTTGACTGGTTTTAAACCAATGTGTTTTGAGGAATCCCAGAACTACGTTGAGATCCCACAGTGCCACTGGAGGCACAAAAGGGGGTTGTATATGCAATACTCCCTTGACAAACTTCTGGACTTCAGGAACTGAAGCCAATTCTTTCTGGAAGAAAAATCGACAGGGCCGAAATTTGAACCTTAATGGACCCCAATTTGAGGCCCATAGACACTCCTGTTTGCAGGAAATGCAGGAATCGACCGAGTTGAAATTTCTTCGTGGGGCCTTCCTGGCCTCACACCACGCAACATATTTTCGCCACATGTGGTGATAATGTTGTGCGGTCACCTCCTTTCTGGCTTTGACCAGGGTAGGAATGACCTCTTCCTGAATGCCTTTTCCCTTAGGATCCGGCGTTCCACCGCCATGCCGTCAAACGCAGCTGCGGTAAGTCTTGGAACAGACATGGTACTTGCTGAAACAAGTCCCTTCTTAGCGGCAGAGGCCATAAGTCCTCTGTGAGCATCTCTTGAAGTTCCGGGTACCAAGTCCTTCTTGGCCAATCCGGAGCCATGAGTATAGTTCTTACTCCTCTACGTCTTATAATTCTCAGTACCTTAGGTATGAAAAGCAGAGGATGGAACACATACACCGACTGGTACACCCACGGTGTTACCAGAACGTCCACAGCTATTGCCTGAGGGTCTCTTAACCTGGCGCAATACCTGTCCCGTTTTTTGTTCAGACGGGACGCCATCATGTCCACCTTTGGTAATTCCCAACGGTTTACAATCATGTGGAAAACTTCCCCATGAAGTTCCCACTCTGCCGGGTGGAGGTCGTGCCTACTGAGGAAGTCTGCTTCCCAGTTTCCATTCCCGGAATGAAACACTGCTGACAGTGCTATCACATGATTTTCCGCCCAGCGAAAAGTCCTTGCAGTTTTTGCCACTGCCCTCCTGCTTCTTGTGCCGCCCTGTCTATTTACGTGGGCGACTGCCGTGATGTTTTATCCCACTGGATCAATACCGGCTGACCTTGAAGCAGAGGTCTTGCTAAGCTTAGAGCATTATAAATTTACCCTTAGCTATATTTATGTGGAGAAAAGTCTCCAGACTTGATCACACTCCCTGGAAATTTTTTCCTTGTGTGACTGCTCCCCAGCCTCTCGGGCTGGCCTCCGTGGTCACCAACATCCAAAACTGAATGCCGAATCTGCGGCCCTCTAGAAGATGAGCACTCTGTAACCACCACAGGAGAGACACCCTTGTCCTTGGATATAGGGTTATCCGCTGATGCATCTGAAGATGCGATCCGGACCATTTGTCCAGCAGATCCCACTGAAAAGTTCTTGCATGAAATCTGCCGACTGGAATTGCTTCGAAGGAAGTCACCATTTTTTTACCATGGCCCTTGTGCAATGATGCACTGATTTTAGGAGGTTCCTGACTAGCTCGGATAACTCCCTGGCTTTCTCTTCCGGGAGAAACACCTTTTTTTTTTTTTTTGGACTGTGTCCAGAATCATCCCTAAGCACAGGAGACTTGTTGTCGGGATCAGCTGCGATTTTGGAATATTTAGAATCCACCCCTGCTGTTGTAACAGTATCCGAGATAGTGCTACTCCGACCTCCAACTGTTCCCTGGACTTTGCCCTTATCAGGAGATCGTCCAAGTAAGGGATAATTAAGACGCCTTTTCTTCGAAGAAGAACCATCATTTCGGCCATTACCTTGGTAAAGACCCGGGGTGCCGTGGACAATCCAAACGGCAGCGTCTGAAACTGATAGTGACAGTTCTGTACCACGAACCTGAGGTACCCTTAGTGATAAGGGCAAATTTGGGACATGGAGGTAAGCATCCCTGATGTCTCGGGACACCATATAGTCCCTTTCTTCCCGGTTCGTTATCACTGCTCTGAGTGACTCCATCTTGATTTGAACCTTTGTAAGTGTTCAAATTTTTTTAGATTTAGAATAGGTCTCACCTAGCCTTCTGGCTTCAGTACCACAATATAGTGTGGAATAATACCCCTTTTCTTGTTGTAGGAGGGGTAATTTAATTATCACCTGCTGGGAATACAGCTCGTGAATTGTTTCCCATACTGCCTCCTTGTCGGAGGGAGACCTTGGTAAAGCAGACTTCAGGAGCCTGCGCAGGGGAAACGTCTCGACATTCCAATCTGTACCCCTGGGATACTACTTGTAGGATCCAGGGGTCCTGTACGGTCTCAGCGTCATGCTGAGAGCTTGTCAGAAGCGGTGGAACGCTTCTGTTCCTGGGAATGGGCTGCCTGCTGCAGTCTTCTTCCCTTTCCTCTATCCCTGGGCAGATATGACTCTTATAGGGACGAAAGGACTGAAGCTGAAAAGACGGTGTCTTTTTCTGCAGAGATGTGACTTAGGGTAAAAACGGTGGATTTTCCAGCAGTTGCGTGGCCACCAGGTCCGATGGACCGACCCCAAATAACTCCTCTTCCTTTATACGGCAATACACCTTTGTGCCGTTTGGAATCTGCATCACCTGACCACTGTCGTGTCCATAAACATCTTCTGGCAGATATGGACATCGCACTTACTCTTGATGCCAGAGTGCAAATATCCCTCTGTGCATCTCGCATATATAGAAATGCTTCCTTTAAATGCTCTATAGTCAATAAAATACTGTCCCTGTCAAGGGTATCAATATTTTTAGTCAGGGAATCCGACCAAGCCACCCCAGCTCTGCACATCCAGGCTGAGGCGATCGCTGGTCGCAGTATAACACCAGTATGTGTGTATATACTTTTTATGATATTTTCCAGCCTCCTGTCAGCTGGCTCCTTGAGGACGGCCCTATCTATAGACGGTACCGCCACTTGTTCTGATAAGCGTGTGAGCGCCTTATCCACCCTAAGGGGTGTTTCCCAACGCGCCCTAACTTCTGGCGGGAAAGGGTATACCGCCCATATTTTCTATCGGGGGGAACCCACGCATCATCACACACTTCATTTAATTTATCTGATTCAGGAAAAACTACGGTAGTTTTTTCACATCCCACATAATACCCTCTTTTGTGGTACTTGTAGTATCAGAAATATGTAACACCTCCTTCATTGCCCTTAACGTGTGGCCCTAATAAGGAATACGTTTGTTTATTCACCGTCGACACTGGATTCAGTGTCCCTGTCTGTGTCTGTGTCGACCGACTAAAGTAAACGGGCGTTTTAAAAACCCCTGACGGTGTTTTTGAGACGTCTGGACCGGTACTAATTGTTTGTCGGCCGTCTCATGTCGTCAACCGACCTTGCCGCGTGTTGACATTATCACGTAATTCCCTAAATAAGCCATCCATTCCAGTGTCGACTCCCTAGAGAGTGACATCACCATTACAGGCAATTGCTCCGCCTCCTCCCCAACATCGTCCTCATACATGTCGACACACACGTACCGACACACAGCACACACACAGGGAATGCTCTGATAGAGGACAGGACCTACTAGCCCTTTGGAGAGACAGAGGGAGAGTTTGCCAGCACACACCAAAAACGCTATAATTATATAGGGACAACCTTATATAAGTGTTTTCCCTTATAGCATCTTTTTTATATATTTTTAACGCCAAATTAGTGCCCCCCCTCTCTGTTTTAACCCTGTTTCTGTAGTGCAGTGCAGGGGAGAGCCTGGGAGCCTTCCCTCCAGCCTTTCTGTGAGGGAAAATGGCGCTGTGTGCTGAGGAGATAGGCCCCGCCCCTTTTTCGGCGGCCTCGTCTCCCGCTCTTAACGGATTCTGGCAGGGGTTAAATATCTCCATATAGCCCCCGGAGGCTATATGTGAGGTATTTTTAGCCAAAAATAGGTTTTCATTGCCTCCCAGGGCGCCCCCCTCCCAGCGCCCTGCACCCTCAGTGACTGCCGTGTGAAGTGTGCTGAGAGGAAATGGCGCACAGCTGCAGTGCTGTGCGCTACCTTAAGAAGACTGAGGAGTCTTCATGCCGCCGATTCTGGACCTTCTTCTTGTTTCAGCATCTGCAAGGGGGCCGGCGGCGAGGCTCCGGTGACCATCCAGGCTGTACCTGTGATCGTCCCTCTGGAGCTAATGTCCAGTAGCCAAAGAAGCCAATCCATCCTGTACGCAGGTGAGTTCACTTCTTCTCCCCTAAGTCCCTCGTTGCAGTGATCCTGTTGCCAGCAGGACTCACTGTAAAATAAAAAACCTAAGCTAAACTTTTCTAAGCAGCTCTTTAGGAGAGCCACCTAGATTGCACCCTTCTCGGCCGGGCACAAAAATCTAACTGAGGCTTGGAGGAGGGTCATAGGGGGAGGAGCCAGTGCACACCACCTGATCCTAAAGCTTTACTTTTTGTGCCCTGTCTCCTGCGGAGCCGCTATTCCCCATGGTCCTTTCAGGAACCCCAGCATCCACTAGGACGATAGAGAAAAAACGCTACCGTTTCTGGGAAAAACGCGGGAGTGGCTGGAGAAACGGGGGAGTGTCTGGGCGAATGCTGGGTGTGTTTGTGACGTCAAACCAGGAACGAAACTGACTGAAATGATCGCAATGGCTAAGTCCGGAGCTACTCAGAAACTGCTAAGAAAGGTCTATTCACAATATTGCGAATCCGTCGGTCGCAATTTTGAGAAGCTAAGATTCACACCCAGTAGGCGGCGACTTAGCGTGTGCAAAGCTGCTAAAAGCAGCTTGCGAGCGAACAACTCGGAATGAGGGCCTTAGTGCATCTAATCTTGTGATGTATATTTTATATTTTACAAATAGAGCCTGATTAAGGCTGGATCGCAATCGCAATAGCTAGTGATGAGCGGGTTCAGTTCCTCGGAATCCGAACCCGCCCGAACTTCACCTTTTTTTTACACGGGTCCGAGCGACTCGGATCCTCCCGCCTTGCTCGGTTGACCCGAGCGCGCCCGAACGTCATCATCCCGCTGTCGGATTCTCGCGAGACTCGGATTCTATATAAGGAGCCGCGCGTCGCCGCCATTTTCACACGTGCATTGAGATTGATAGGGAGAGGACGTGGCTGGCGTCCTCTCCGTAATAGAAAAGACTAAGAGTGACATGGTTATAATTGTGGGGAGATTGGGGACGGGGAGCAGCTGTTAGGGAGTACAGTGCAGGGTTTTGATTATACCACCAGTGACTTTAATCCTTTGTTTCTCTGCCTGAAAAATTAAAACGCTCCACCATATCTGTGGCTGTGCTCACTCAGTGTGCTGCACTGCTGCATGATATATCTGTGCTGAGTGCACTGCTCTGCTCACACTGCCTAATTGTGGGGACTGGGGAGCAGTTATAGCAGGAGTACAGTGCACAGTTTTGCTGACAGTGACCACCAGTCCAGTATACGTTTGTCTGCCTGAAAAACACTGTTGTGTTTTTTTTTTCTTTCTTCATGCTAGTTTGTTTAGCAGTCTGCTGACAGTGTCCACCAGGTCCGATATACAGTATATTATATATATAAGCACTAAGCAGCAGTATGGTAGGCCACGGCTGTACCTACCTCTGTGTCGTCTGTGCACTCGTCGTCCATAAGTATAAGTAATACTATACTATCCATCCATCTACATTGTATACCTGTGGTGTTTTTTTTTTCTTCATACTAGTTTAGCAGTCTGCTGACAGTGTCCACCAGGTCCGTTATACAGTATATTATATATATAAGCACTAAGCAGCAGTACGGTAGGCCACGGCTGTACCTACCTCTGTGTCGTCAGTGCACTCGTCGTCCATAAGTATAAGTAATACTATACTATCCATCCATCTACATTGTATACCTGTGGTGTTTTTTTTTCTTCATACTAGTTTAGCAGTCTGCTGACAGTGTCCACCAGGTCCGTTATACAGTATATTATATATATAAGCACTAAGCAGCAGTATGGTAGGCCACAGCTGTACCTACCTCTGTGTCGTCAGTGCACTCGTCGTCCATAAGTAATATAATACTATACTATCCATCCATCTACATTGTATACCTGTGGTGTTTTTTTTTTTCTTTCTTCATACTAGTTTAGCAGTCTGCTGACAGTGTCCACCAGGTCCGTTATACAGTATATTATATAAATAAGCACTAAGCAGCAGTATGGTAGGCCACGGCTTTACCTACCTCTGTGTCGTCAGTGCACTCGTCGTCCATAAGTAATATAATAGTATACTATCTATCCATCTACATTGTATACCTGTGGTGTTTTTTTTTTCTTTCTTCATACTAGTTTAGTAGTCTGCTGACAGTGTCCACCAGGTCCGTTATACAGTATATTATATATATAAGCACTAAGCAGCAGTACGGTAGGCCACGGCTGTACCTACCTCTGTGTCGTCAGTGCACTCGTCGTCCATAAGTATAAGTAATACTATACTATCCATCCATCTACATTGTATACCTGTGGTGTTTTTTTTTTCTTCATTCTAGTTTAGCAGTCTGCTGACAGTGTCCACCAGGTCCGTTATACAGTATATTATATATATAAGCACTAAGCAGCAGTACGGTAGGCCACGGCTGTACCTACCTCTGTGTCGTCAGTGCACTCGTCGTCCATAAGTAATATAATACTATGCTATCCATCCATCTACATTGTATACCTGTGGTGTTTTTTTTTTCTTCATACTAGTTTAGCAGCCTGCTGACAGTGTCCACCAGGTCCGTTATACAGTATATTATATATATAAGCACTAAGCAGCAGTACGGTAGGCCACGGCTGTACCTACCTCTGTGTCGTCAGTGCACTCGTCGTCCATAAGTATAAGTAATACTATTCTATCCATCCATCTACATTGTATACCTGTGGTGTTTTTTTCTTCTTCATACTAGTTTAGCAGTCTGCTGACAGTGTCCACCAGGTCCGTTATACAGTATATTATATATATAAGCACTAAGCAGCAGTACGGTAGGCCACGGCTGTACCTACCTCTGTGTCGTCAGTGCACTCGTCATCCATAAGTAATATAATACTATACTATCCATCCATCTACATTGTATACCTGTGGTGTTTTTTTTTTTCTTCATACTAGTTTAGCAGTCTGCTGACAGTGTCCACCAGGTCCGTTATACAGTATATTATATATATAAGCACTAAGCAGCAGTACGGTAGGCCACGGCTGTACCTACCTCTGTGTCGTCAGTGCACTCGTCGTCCATAAGTAATATAATACTATCCATCCATCTACATTGTATACCTGTGGTGTTTTTTTTTTCTTCATACTAGTTTAGCAGTCTGCTGACAGTGTCCACCAGGTCCGTTATACAGTATATTATATATATAAGCACTAAGCAGCAGTACGGTAGGCCACGGCTGTACCTACCTCTGTGTCGTCAGTGCACTCGTCGTCCAGAAGTATAAGTAATACTATACTATCCATCCATCTACATTGTATGCCTGTGGTGTTTTTTTTTTCTTCATACTAGTTTAGCAGTCTGCTGACAGTGTCCACCAGGTCCGTCATACAGTATATTATATATATAAGCACTAAGCAGCAGTTCGGTAGGCCACGGCTGTACCTACCTCTGTGTCGTCACTCGTCGTCCATAAGTATAAGTAATAATAGTATACTATCCACCCATCTACATTGTATACCTGTGGTGGCTTTTAGTTGTGCGCAAAATATGGAGAACAAAAATGTGGAGGTTAAAAAAATAGGGAAAGATCAAGATCCACTCCCACCTCGTGCTGAAGCTGCTGCCACTAGTCATGGCCGAGACGATGAAATGCCATCAATGTCGTCTGCCAAGGCCGATGCCCAATGTCATAGTAGAGAGCATGTAAAATCCAAAACACAAAAGATCAGTAAAAAAACGACCCAAAAATCAAAATTAAAAGCGTCTGAGGAGAAGCGTAAACTTGCCAATATGCCATTTACGACACGGAGTGGCAAGGAACGGCTGAGGCCCAGGCCTATGTTCATGGCTAGTGGTTCAGCTTCACATGAGGATGGAAGCACTCATCCTCTCGCTAGAAAAAAGAAAAGACTTGCGGCAAAAGCACAGCAAAGAACTGTGCGTTCTTCGAAATCCCAAATCCCAAAGGAGAGTCCAATTGTGTCGGTTGCGATGCCTGACCTTCCCAACACTGGACGGGAAGAGCTTGCGCCTTCCACCATTTGCACGCCCCCTGCAAGTGTTGAAAGGAGCACCCGCAGTCCAGTTCCTGATAGTGAAATTGAAGATGTCAGTGTTGAAGTACACCAGGATGAGGATATGGGTGTTGCTTGGGCTGGGGAGGAAATTGACCAGGAGGATTCTGATGGTGAGGTGGTTTGTTTAAGTCAGGCACCCGGGGAGACACCTGTTGTCCGTGGGAGGAATATGGCCATTGATATGCCTGGTGAAAATACCAAAAAAATCAGCTCTTCAGTGTGGAAGTATTTCAACAGAAATGCGGACAACAGGTGTCAAGCCGTGTGTTGCCTTTGTCAAGCTGTAATAAGTAGGGGTAAGGACGTTAACCACCTCGGAACATCCTCCCTTATACGTCACCTGCAGCGCATTCATAATAAGTCAGTGACAAGTTCAAAAACTTCGGGCGACAGCGGAAGCAGTCCACTGACCAGTAAATCCCTTCCTCTTGTAACCAAGCTCGCGCAAACCACACCACCAACTCCCTCAGTGTCAATTTACTCCTTACCCAGGAAAGCCAATAGTCCTGCAGGCCATGTCACTGGCAAGTCTGACGAGTCCTCTCCTGCCTGGGATTCCTCCGATGCATCCTTGAGTGTAACGCCTACTGCTGCTGGCGCTGCTGTTGTTGCTGCTGGGAGTCGATCATCATCCCAGAGGGGAAGTCGGAAGACCACTTGTACTACTTCCAGTAAGCAATTGACTGTCCAACAGTCCTTTGCGAGGAAGATGAAATATCACAGCAGTCATCCTGTTGCAAAGCGGATAACTGAGGCCTTGACAACTATGTTGGTGTTAGACGTGCGTCCGGTATCCACCATTAGTTCACAGGGAACTAGACAATTTCTTGAGGTAGTGTGCCCCCGTTACCAAATACCATCTAGGTTCCACTTCTCTAGGCAGGCGATACCGAGAATGTACACGGACGTCAGAAAAAGACTCACCAGTGTCCTAAAAAATGCAGTTGTACCCAATGTCCACTTAACCACGGACATGTGGACAAGTGGAGCAGGGCAGACTCAGGACTACATGACTGTGACAGCCCACTGGGTAGATGTATTGCCTCCCGCTGCAAGAACAGCAGCGGCCGCACCAGTAGCAGCATCTCGCAAACGCCAACTCGTTCCTAGGCAGGCTACGCTTTGAATCACCGCTTTCCAGAATACGCACACAGCTGAAAACCTCTTACGACAACTGAGGAAGATCATCGCAGAATGGCTTACCCCAATTGGACTCTCCTGGGGATTTGTGGCATCAGACAACGCCAGCAATATTGTGCGTGCATTACATCTGGGCAAATTCCAGCACGTCCCATGTTTTGCACATACCTTGAATTTGGTGGTGCAGAATTATTTAAAAAACGACAGGGGCGTGCAAGAGATGCTGTCGATGGCCAGAAGAATTGCGGGCCACTTTCGGCGTGCAGGCACTGCGTACAGAAGACTGGAGCACCACCAAAAAAACCTGAACCTGCCCTGCCATCATCTGAAGCAAGAGGTGGTAACGAGGTGGAATTCAACCCTCTATATGCTTCAGAGGATGGAGGAGCAGCAAAAGGCCATTCAAGCCTATACATCTGCCCACGATATAGGCAAAGGAGGTGGAATGCACCTGTCTCAAGCGCAGTGGAGAATGATTTCAACGTTGTGCAAGGTTCTGCTGCCCTTTGAACTTGCCACACGTGAAGTCAGTTCAGACACTGCCAGCCTGAGTCAGGTCATTCCCCTCATCAGGCTTTTGCAGAAGAAGCTGGAGGCATTGAAGGAGGAGCTAAAACAGAGCGATTCCGCTAGGCATGTGGGACTTGTGGATGGAGCCCTTCATTCGCTTAACCAGGATTCACGTGTGGTCAATCTGTTGAAATCAGAGCACTACATTTTGGCCACCGTGCTCGATCCTAGATTTAAAACCTACGTTGGATCTCTCTTTCCGGCAGACACAAATCTGCAGGGGTTCAAAGAACTGCTGGTGAGAAAATTGTCAAGTCAAGCGGAACGCGACCTGTCAACATCTCCTCCTTCACATTCTCCCGCAATTGGGGGTGCGAGGAAAAGGCTACGAATTCCGAGCCCACCCGCTGGCGGTGATGCAGGGCAGTCTGGAGCGACTGCTGATGCTGACATCTGGTCCGGACTGAAGGACCTGCCAACGATTACTGACATGTCGTCTACTGTCACTGCATATGATTCTCTCACCAATGAAAGAATGGTGGAGGATTATATGAGTGACCGCATCCAAGTAGGCACGTCAGACAGTCCGTACGTATACTGGCAGGGAAAAGAGGCAATTTGGAGGCCCTTGCACAAACTGGCTTTATTCTACCCAAGTTGCCCTCCCTCCAGTGTGTACTCCGAAAGAGTGTTTAGTGCCGCCGCTCACCTTATCAGCAATCGGCGTACGAGGTTACTTCCAGAAAATGTGGAGAAGATGATGTTCATTAAAATGAATTATAATCAATTCCTCCATGGAGACATTCACCAGCAGCAATTGCCTCCAGAAAGTACACGGGGACCTGAGATGGTGGATTCCAGTGGGGACGAATTAATAATCTGTGAGGAGGGGGATGTACACAGTGAAAGGGGTGATGAATCGGAGGATGAGGAGGAGGTGGACATCTTGCCTCTGTAGAGCCAGTTTGTGCAAGGAGAGATTGATTGCTTCTTTTTTGGTGGGGGCCCAAACCAACCAGTCATTTCAGTCACAGTCGTGTGGCAGACCCTGTCGCTGAAATGATGGGTTCGTTAAAGTGTGCATGTCCTGTTTATACAACATAAGGGTGGGTGGGAGGGCCCAAGGACAATTCCATCTTGCACCTCTTTTTTCTTTCATTTTTCTTTGCGTCATGTGCTGTTTGGGGAGTATTTATTGGAAGGGCCATCCTGCGTGACACTGCAGTGCCACTCCTAGATGGGCCAGGTGTTTGTGTCGGCCACTAGGGTCGCTTAGCTTACTCACACAGCTACCTCATTGCGCCTCTTTTTTTTCTTCTTTGCATCATGTGCTGTTTGGGGAGTATTTTTTGGAAGGGCCATCCTGCCTGACACTGCAGTGCCACTCCTAGATGAGCCAGGTGTTTGTGTCGGCCACTAGGGTCGCTTAGCTTACTCACACAGCTACTTCATTGCGCCTCTTTTTTTCTTTGCGTCATGTGCTGTTTGGGGAGTATTTTTTGGAAGGGCCATCCTGCCTGGCACTGCAGTGCCACTCCTAGATGGGCCAGGTGTTTGTGTCGGCCACTTGTGTCGCTTAGCTTAGCCATCCAGCGACCTCGGTGCAAATTTTAGGACTAAAAATAATATTGTGAGGTGTTCAGAATAGACTGAAAATGAGTATAAATTATGGTTATTGAGGTTAAGAATACTATGGGATCAAAATGACCCCCAAATTCAATGATTTAAGCTGTTTTTTAGGGTTTTTTGAAAAAAACACCCGAATCCAAAACACACCCGAATCCGACAAAAAATTTTCGGTGAGGTTTTGCCAAAACGCGTTCGAACCCAAAACACGGCGGCGGAAACAAACCCAAAACCAAAACACAAAACCCGAAAAATGTCCGGTGCACATCACTAATTACTAGCCCTGTGCTGGGCGTCCCCCCGCATGTCAGAGAATCTGATCATAAATGTGCTAAATTTAGCACATCTAGGATCAGGTCTGAATCACCCCCATGGAACAAAAAAAAGGCCCAAATTATGTGATTTTAGTTTTGTTTGTCAGTTTTTGAAAACAAAAAAACAAAACCAGTCACGGCAGTTTGGCAAAAACCAAATACAAAGCCGGATGACGAATCAGGGCCAATTGCAAATCCAGCAAAAATGGTCCTGTGCACATCTCTAGTAATATTCTAATACCACATTGAGTTTGCTAGCATTGTATGCCTAGGGATGTGCTGATATGAGACATTCCCTTTAACTCCTGTTTTATTGAGTTTAATAAATTATTCCTGTAGTTTAGCTGGTCATTCAAAACTTGGGATCAGTGCTACCATATGGTCCCTACTGGTCTGCACATGTGCACTGATGTTGCTTGCTAACTGGTAGCTGCATTAGAAGTTGTTGCATTCCACAGGAGTAGCTAGCTGCTTATATCCAGTTTTGCGTTCCACATGGCACAGTTCGGGAGCACCAGTGCCACATTTTACATATGGTACCCTGAGGTTACCGGCAGAGAGGTGCATCTCTGCCTGACCGATTACGTGACTTAAGTGTTGAACAGTGTATTGTTGCTATAGGATGTGATACCACTACCAGGCAGGCCATGTGGTCCAAATTAAACTACTGTACATGTAGTTTGCTGTCTTTTTGTACATTATTCTGTTGGTATAAACATACTTGCCTACTCTCCCTCATTCTGCAGGAGACTCCCTGAAATAGAAGAAATCTCCCAAACTCCCTGAATAGTCCAGCAATCTCACTGATTGCACCTTAACCCCTGATGGGGGGTAAGGTAGAGAATAGAATAACAGTTGGTAAGAGTAATTTTAGAAAGGCACTTGTAAATAATGGTAAGTTACCATTAAAGCAAAAGGGCAAAGGAAATATTAACATAAAATGTCTGCTTGCGAAAGCAAGAAGCCTATCAGGTAAAATGGGGGAATTGGAATGGCATGTATCAAAAAATCAGTATGATATTATAGGTATTACGGAAACATGGTGGGACGACTCTCATGACTAGGTTACTAATTTGGAGGGATATTCACTTCTCAGGAGGGACAGGGCTACCAAAAGGGGAGGAGGGGTTTGTCTCTATGTAAAACCATCTCTAAAACCAAACTTAATATATGTTATTTACGAGGGGACTGGTGATAATGTGGAATCACTATGGGTTGAGATCACTAGTGGGGGCACTGAAATAAAGAAACTAGTCATTGGCACATGCTACAAGCAACCAGATATTAGCATACGTGACAAGGAACTGCTCTCACAGCAAATTGAAAAAGCTGCGGGAATGGGGGACATCCTAGTGTTAGGGGATTTTTAACTATCCGGGTATAAACTGGAGTAACGATTCATGTGTAAAAATTAGGAGCAGCAGGATTCTAAACACATTAAAGGATCAATACTTGTCTCAATTAGTCGAGGACCCAACCAGAGGTTATAATGTTCTGGACCAAGTTATTACCAATAATGTGGACATTATATCAAACATTACAGTTGGGGAGACCTTGGGAAACAGTGATCACTATATGATCACATTCAGCATCAGTTTCAAGAAATATAGCTATAAGGAATCAACAAAAACATTCAACTTTAGAAAAGCTAACTTCAATATGCTAAACGACATTGACTGGGACGTTTTGTTTCATAGTAAAGACACATCGAAAATGTGGGATGCTTTAAAAGGGTTGCTTGATAGCAATATTCACAAATTCATACCCTGGGGCAGTAAATGCAAGAGTAATAGACTCAAATCAATGTGGCTTAATAAGGATGTCAAAGAAGCAATGGCTAAAAAGAGATGTTCTTTTAAAGCATTTAAAACTAATGGAGGGGAGGAGTCATTCCAGTATTACAAAGAATGCAATAAAAGATGCAAAAAAGTAATAAGGGCAGCTACAATTGTAAACGAAAAACAAATTGCTATAGAGAATAAAGCCAATTCAAAAGAGTTTTATAAATACATAAACATTAAAGGGTTAAAAAAATAGAACATAGGCCCATTAAAAGATGAACTGCGAGCCTTGGAAACGATGTCAAAATAAAAGCGGATATACTGAACAGCTTTTTTTCACCAGGGAGGATCAGACGGTGTTAGTAGTGCATAACGACAATGAAGGTAATGATTCTTGGCTAGATGCTTGTTTAAGTGAGGAAATAGTCCTGGAGAGACTAAGCAACATAAAGATTAATAAATCACCGGGACCAAATGGTTTTCATACGAGGGTTATTATGGAGCTTAAGGCACAGCTTGCAAGACCCTTATCTTGATTTTCTATAGTTCCATTAAATCGGGTATGGTACCGATGGATTGGCGTATAGCTGAGGTAGTGCCATTATTTAAAAAGGGTTCTAAAAATCATCCTGGGTACTATAGACCAGTTAGTTTAACCTCTATAGTGGGTAAAATATTGGAAGGAATTTTGAGGGATAGCATAGAGGATTATCTGCGGAATACTAAGTTTATGAGCAGGAGTTACCATGGGTTTGTGAGCGACAGATCATGTCAAACTAACTTAATTAGCTTCTACGACGAAGTGAGCGATAATCTTAACCAGGGAAAAGCAGTGGATGTGGTCTATTTAGATTTTGCAAAAGCCTTCAATACAGTGCCTCACAAGAGACTGATCATCAAATTAAGGGAACTTGGCCTAGGATACACTATTTGTACATGGATAGGTAATTGCCTGGATAACAGGGTACAACGAGTAGTGGTCAATGAGATGTTCTCCAGCTGGGCACTAGTAGTCAGCGGTATACCACAAGGGTCCATATTTGGTCCGCTACTGTTCAATATATGTATTAATGACCTAGGAATAGGCCTGGGAAGCATAGTATCAATCTTTGCAGATGATACTAAACTGTGTAAGGTAATTAATTCAGAAATAGATGTGGAGTCTCTACAGAATGACTTATTTAAACTTGAATTCTGGGTGTCTAAATGGGGAATGAGGTTCAATATTGAAAAATGCAAAGCTATGCATTTTGGGATTAAAAACAAACTTGCATCCTATTCACTTAATGGGGAAAATATAGGGGTATCAGTAGTGGAAAAAGATTTGGGGGTCCTCATAGATAATACACTCAATAGCAGTACACAGTGTCAAAATGCAGTGAAGAAGACAAGTAAAGTCCTTGCTTGCATAAAACGGGGTATTGAGACCAGGGACGAGGATGTAATCATGCCGCTGTACAAATCATTGGTACGTCCGCACCTGGAATATTGTGTTCAGTTTTTGGCACCATATTATAAAAAAGATATTGGAGAACTCGAAAGAGTTCAAAGGCGTGCTACTAAACTGATTAAAGGGTTAGAGACACTGGAGTACGAGGAAAGGCTAACTATGTTAAATATGTATACTCTAGAAAAGAGGCGTCTAAGAGGAGATATTATTAATATCTTCAAATATGTAAAGGGTCATTACAAGGAGTTAGCAGGGGATTTGTTTATTAATAGAACTCTGTATAGGACACATGGACACTCACTGAGGTTAGAGGAGAGAAAATTCCATACAAAACGTAGGAAGGGGTTCTTCAGGGCAATAAAGATTTGGAACTCCCTGCCGGAGAAGGTAATAATGGCGGACTCTGTAAATGCATTCAAAATCAGATTGGACAGCTTTCTAGCTAAAAACAGTATAACCTGGGCAGAGTCAAGGTCTGCAGAAGCATGACCGGAACACCAACTGTCAGTGCAGTGCTATATGCTGGAAGTTCAACTGCACTAAGTGAGTGTAATAATTCCACTCATACTGTATAGTCATTTTGGACAGGTTGGTATTGGGTGATCGGTGATTGGGAGACTGGCGGTCACCATACCGACGCCAGGATTCCGTCTGTCAGATGGCCAGCAGGGAGGATTTCGGCCAGCACAACAAAGACCTTGTGGGCTCGTTGCGCTTGCCACAGGTTCTATCCCACTCTATGGGAATAGTCCCTGTTGCTCGGCATGCCAACTGGCGGGCTAGTCAGTGTTCATGATGCCAGCGCTGGTATTGTAACCGCATCCTTTTTGGACTTGAGGAGCCTGCACACTGCAAGCATCTGGTTGTTCATTTATTGTTCCTCTCCCTGATGTTAGATCGAGACCATACATACCTCAATCCTTTTCTAGGTCACTAAGCTATACAACAGTGAAAATGTGATATAAATTCATACAGTAGTTTTTGTGTGATGCCAGAACGTACAGACACAGTCTAAATTTCACTTTTTTTTGTCTCCATGGTCCATAAACAGTCCCTAGAAGTATAATTCTCAATAAAAAAATGTCTATGTACAGACACAACCCTTACAGTTTTATTATATGTATATATTTTTATTGTAGGGTGTCCCTATTTATCTTTGGCTATGTAAGGCTTTGTGTGAACCCAATTTCCACTGTTGTTATGTTGTTTATTACTGTTCCAGTGTTTCAATGATAACCTCATTTAAGGACAAAACGATGAAAACTAGTGTGCCCTGAGCAGTCTCCAGGTGTGCCGCCATAGAAGCACATCCAGGCCCGTCAGTGTTTTGCCGTTACTGAGGCCCTGGAACGATCAATACTGGTGTGTTTAGTGGTTGCAGAGCCAGTTCTTATTTAGGACCCGGGCAGTGTTGGGCTCTTCTGGCTTTCTCAGATGTGGCTCAGGCGTTACCTATGGAGAAGCTGTAACATGACATCATAGGACATGCAACTGCACCATGCATCACCATTATATTTGAATGTGCCTTGGCAATACTTAAATCTTGTTCAGTGTGCCGCTAGATGTAAAGGGTTGAAAATCTCTTTGCTACAGTGTCGTCACCATGTTGTTATAAAAACAACAAAAGACGAGCATTGGTAAAGGGGCTGCTGGAGGGGCCTGGCAGAAGCCCCAGTTTGCTACCCCTCCCCAGTATGCCTGTGCTGTAGCCAGTGGCAGTGGCGCCGTCTTCATGGTGATTTCTTTGGGAAGATGGCACTGCACATAGAAAGCAAAGACTCTGGCACTGCTCCTGATTGGCTTCTGGTCCGTGAACACGGACCGGCACCTGATTTAAGATACCCGTGCCATCGCCGGAGATTGGACTGGGGAGCAAGAGAGGTGTGCGCTGTGCTCTCCTGCCCTCGATGCAAGCAAGGTGGTTGAGCCGCAAAAGGACCCCTGCCCGCGGGCCACAAAAGGATGCGGTAGGAGCTGCGAGTTTGACACCCCTGCCCTAGAGTTTCAGAATTTCTGTCATGGCACCCCAAGACCATAGTTTCTTAGTGAGAAATTTAGAAAAAAATATAAAATGAAGTAAATAGTGTTTATAATATGTTAACCTTAGGTTCAGTTATGTGGTGAAGGACTGGTTTTGCCGATTAAATTCACTATAAGCAATTTGAATTGTTCAAGGACCACCAAACTACAGCACCACTGCAAGGCCTCCCCTATCCCCCCCCCCCCCCTTCTCACCTTTCCTAAAGAACACCAGGGTCTCACGGCCCCCTGTATGGAAACTACTGCCATAAAATAAACTTATTTTTATAACTACATGTAATACACCTTAGATCTCAGTTCCTTTAAGGTTTTATATCCTTGTGTACAGTAAACTACACATATTTGAAAATCCTACACCAGGCACAAGTAATAATTCAGATGCGTTGTTGACCGGCGGCCGGGATCCTGGTGGTCAGCATACCGATGACGGGATCCTGACTGCCAGAATGCCGGGAGAGGGGCAAGCAAAATGAAGCCCCTTGCTGTGGGCTTCACGCTGCGAGCTTGGTGGCTTGCTGCGCTTGCCACAGGTTCTATTCCCTCTCTATGGGTGTCATGGACACCAACTAGTGGGAGTAGTCCTTGGCCCCACTGACTGCATTCGGTGGCCGGGATCCCGGTGGTGGTAAGCTGACCGCCGGGATGGTGACTACATCCCATTTAGATGACTATGTTGGAGTTTTAGCATTATTATCCTATTAGTATATAAAAAGTGTTGAAAGGGGAGAGCGCTACTGCGCAGATTTCATACTGTTCCTTCAGGAAGGCTTCACTCCCTGTACCAAGATGGCTGCTGACCTAAATCCTGCACATAAATGCGGCGGCATCTTGTCAATGTCTTAGAGCATCACAGTGGGAGACAGTAGTTTTTCACTTAACTCCTCAGAGACCTGAGATTATCAGAGATCCACAACACTTCCAGTGATCCTGCCGAATAACACCCCTCTCATCTCAGCCTCCGCTCAGTGAGAACCAGTGTGTAACAGTGATTAAGTAGGGTTCATAGAAATATTTTACGCAATTCACAGTATGAGCTTACCATCTTCAGAGTGTTGGAGAATTATTATACATTTTTATTTTTTGGTCAGAGAATTTTTTTTTATTATTTTATAATGTAACTGGACCCTGTATTGTTATTTTCCCCTCAGCTCACTTTAAAATAGATATAAAGGAGAAAGATATCTAAAAGCAATTATAGAGTAAGACCATTTTCCTTACTGCGTAAGCTGCAAACTAGGTGTCCTGTTAGTTGCTTTTCATTTTACCTTTGTATGCCTTACTGCCATGTTTTACTTATAGCACAGTGTAATCTATGTAGTGGACCCAAAATGGCTGCCTCACATGGTACTCTCTTGTGTAGAATAAACAATGCATGGTTTTAAACTCTCCTAATATATTTGTCTCCCTAAGTATGTGTCATTTCTTCACCTTTTGAGAGAATTTATTTATTAAGACAACTTCAAGCAAAATATATTTAAAAAATAAATGTCTATTTTTATTTTAAGCAAAATGTAGCCTATTTTTGTTCTACTACTACTACTTCTTCTTCTTCTTCTCCTTCTTCTTTTTTGTCTTCCTCTTCTTCTTTAAAAACACCACACCGTCTTTAAGAAAAAAGTTTATTAGTCAGGGTCTTCACCTGGGGGCGGCAGCCTTTAAGTTCTTTAGCATGGCTGCCGCCTTCCCAGGGCTTCCAGCTTCTTCACCTGGTGGGCGGCGGCTGTTAAGCTCTTTTGCATAGCACTTGGAGAACCACAATTGCCAGCATGTCCGGACATAAAGGGCCCCCTGGCACCTGTAAAGAAAATATTAAAATAAAAACACCACACCATCTTTAAAAAAAATTTTATTAGTCAGGGTCTTCACCTGGGGACGGCGGCATTTAAGCACTTTTGCATGGCCACTGCCTCTCCAGGGCTTCCGCCGTCTTCACCTGGGGGGCCGCCGCCTCCCCAGGGCTTCCGTCGTCTTTTTCCGGCGTCTTCACCTGGGAGGCAGCGGCCTTTAAGCTCTTTTGCATGGCTGCCGCCTTCCCGGGGCTTCCAGCGTCTTCACCTGGTGGATGGTGGCTGTTAAGCTTTTTTGCATAGCACTTGGAGAACCACAAGTGCCAGCATGTCCGGACATAAAGGGCCCACTGGCACCTGTAGTCCACCTGTAAAAAAAATATTAAAATAAAAACACCACTCCGTCTTTAAAAAAAAGTTTATTAGTCAGGGTCTTCACCTGGGGGCGGCGGCCTTTAAGCTTTTTTGCATGGCTGCCGCCTCTCCAGGGCTTCCGACACCTTCACCCGGGGGGCCGCCGCCTCCACAGGGCTTCCAGCGTCTTCACCGGGGAGGCAGCGGCCTTTAAGCTCTTTTGCATGGCTTCCGCCTTCCCAGGGCTTCCAGCGTCTTCACCTGGTGGGCGGCAGCCGTTAAGCTCTTTTGCATAGCACTTGGAGAACCACAAGTGCCAGCATGTCCGGACATAAAGGGCCCGCTGGCACCTGTAGTCCACCTGTAAAGAAAATATTAAAATAAAAACACCACACCATCTTTAAAAAAAAGTTTATTATTCAGGGTCTTCACCTGGGGGCGGCGGCCTTTAAGCTCGTTTGCATGGCTACAGCCCATCCAGGACTTCCAGCGTCTTCTTTCTTAAGGAGCTCTTCCGCCGTCGGACTGACGCCGATGCCTCGTGCTGACTTATATAAGTCAGCCGGAGGGGCCGGGGTGATGACGCAGCGAGCCGTGATTGGCTCCTGGTTGCCATCTTGAATTTAAAAAATTACGCTGAGATGCCATTTTTGAAATTGGTACTGCTCCGCTGCCAAACTCTGCAGAAAGGCAGTGCCTCTAATACTCTCACTGCCACCAATGCCCACACCTCCGCGCACCCATATAGTGATGGCAGCGGATCCAGTGACGGATCCTCTGGCCAATCACTGTGGCCTCACTGACAGGGGTGTGCTTTCATGGGTTGAAAGCACGTCCCTGTATGAAAGCAGCACCTCAATGGTGCCGCTTTCCCATGCATTTCCAATGGACTTTTAAAACCCATGGCTAGGCCCCCCCCCGCTCCCACACCCTTCCCCATTCACACTGGGAGGCACCACGATCGGTGCCTCCCAAACACATTGAAACAGGGATAATGATTAGATTAATATAAAGGAGATACTTATGACACAGAATACAGTATGTGTCATAAGTATCTTCTTTATATTATTTTAATCATTAATGACAGGGGAGGCACTGCCTCCCCTGCCTTCCCTGACTGCACGTCCCTGGTTTGCCCAGACCACCCGCCCTCCAACTAACCTTGCCTAACCCAGTCTTCCCATCTGTCACCTCAAATCTGATATCTTGACCTATTTACCCGGCAGGAGAAAAACGCACCTATACGTCAATGGTTAGAGAGTGAAAAAAGAGAGCAAGAAATGAGTGGGGCATGGAGAGCCCACCAGGGGAATGCACAGGTAAAGGCCCATGCTAAGGGGTGTGGCCTGCTGCCACAGAGGCTTGGCTAACATGGTATAGGGCCCATGATAAATATATATAGTAAATACTGCTAGTACATGCATGATAATGTACCAGATTAATAACTGCAATGCACTGTAGATAATATGTATAATGTACAATTCAAGTGTACAGACGGGACCTGATCCATAGACGAGGAGGTGGGCCCCCAGACAGTAGGGCCCACCGGTGGTTTCCCCTGTACCCCTATGGGTTATGACTGTCCCCCTCCCCCCACACTCCCTGAGTGGGAATGAGGGGGGAGGGGGACAGTCATAACCACCATAGCATTCATTTCTGACGCTAACAGGAATTACAACTGTACAAATGTAGCTATTCTCGTTGTGGCTACATCTTAAGGCGATTGCGCCTTGCTAGTCGCGACCGCACCGCGTACATCTGGGCATCTAAGACATGTGTGTGCCCCATTCACATGGATGGGGGCGGCAAATGCCGCAACTCGACATAGCTAGGCACAGGTGCGCATTGCTGCGTCGAGGGTGCACGTTTCCCTCAGATGTAGCCATGATCAGCATGGCTACATCTGTATATAGTATTGGATAAAAACAAAGGTAATGATTAAAGCGCAATTTAATTCTCTTACATCTCCACATATTAATAAAAATGGATCAGCGTGCAACACTGGCACACTGGGATTTAGGCAGGCAGAGAGAGAGAGAGTAAAGCACCCTTCATATATCTCCAATGGCCCATTTGCAGCCGCTTGTGGATGTTAAGTAATGGCACTGTCCCAGTAGGTGTGAGATTTTGTTTTTATCCAATACTATGCTATCCCCAAGGTCGTAAGTCATATATTATAATAGTCATGCTAAACGTCTGCCGACGATTCAAAATAAGCTGCTCTTATCTTTGTCCAGTCACTAACCTTCTACCAGTGTGCTATGCCGTGCCAGGCCTCTGAAAGCATATGCAAGAGACAGCAACAGCATAGCCCTGACATAGGCAGTTTCCATTATGACATCACAGCATGACCTCACACAACCCACCAGACCGGCTAAGACTGGTTATTTCTGGTTTGAGGCCCTTGTCTTTTACATGACTGACCTAAGGGAAATGTGACTTAAAATTATTACATGAGAAAAATTTTATTACTGCCATTTGCCGGCAGTTTTGCTCACTTAGGTGGTCATTCCGAGTTGTTCGCTCGTTGCCGATTTTCGTTATTTTGCGATTTTCCGCTTACTGCGCATGCGCAATGTAAATTTGCTATGCAGTTAGGTATTTTACTCACGGCATTACGAGGTTTTTTCTTCGTTCTGGTGATCGTAATGTGATTGACAGGAAGTGGGTGTTTCTGGGCGGAAACTGGCCGTTTTGTGGGTGTGTTGGAAAAAACGCTACCGTTTCTGGGAAAAACGCGGGAGTGGCTGGAGAAACGGGGGAGTGTCTGGGCGAATGCTGGGTGTGTTTGTGACGTCAAACCAGGAACGAAACTGACTGAAATGATCGCAATGGCTAAGTCCGGAGCTACTCAGAAACTGCTAAGAAAGGTCTATTCGCAATATTGCGAATCCGTCGGTCGCAATTTTGAGAAGCTAAGATTCACACCCAGTAGGCGGCGACTTAGCGTGTGCAAAGCTGCTAAAAGCAGCTTGCGAGCGAACAACTCGGAATGAGGGCCTTAGTGGCATCTAATCTTGTGATGTATATTTTATATTTTACAAATAGAGCCTGATTAAGGTTGGATCGCAATCGCAATAAGCGATCCAACTGTAAAAATTGCTAAGAGGATGCGGGATCCTGCGCAGGGCCCATCCTGCGCATGCGCCTGCATTTTCTACGGCGCCCCACAGAAAATGCGATTGCATCTGCCTGTCTATGAGGCAGAGATGGTCACGGGTGGGGGGGGGGGGGTGGGGGAGGCAACGCTTCGTTTCAAAGACGGAGATGGAGTATTGCGGGGACGAGACTTCAAAACAGGGACGGCAACGGAGAAACAGGGGAAGTAGTCGGTGCAGCTGCATGACATCACACGCAGCCGATGCTATCACAAAAATGGCTGTGGGTCTCATGCGGGCGCTTAACATGTGGGGCATACTAGCCCTGTGCTGGGCGTCCCCCCACATGTCAGAGAATCTGATCATAAATGTGCTAAATTTAGCACATCTAGGATCAGGTCTCAATCACCCCCATGGAACAAAAAAAAGGCCCAAATTATGTGATTTTAGTTTTGTTTGTCAATTTTTTAAAACAAAAAAACGAAACCAGTCACGGCAGTTTGGCAAAAACCAAATAAAAAGCCGGATGACGAATCAGGGCCAATTGCAAATCCAGCAAAAATGGTCCTGTGCACATCTCTAGTAATATTCTAATACCACATTGAGTTTGCTAGCATTGTATGCCTAGGGATGTGCTGATATGAGACATTCCCTTTAACTCCTGTTTTATTGAGTTTAATAAATTATTCCTGTAGTTTAGCTGGTCATTCAAAACTTGGGATCAGTGCTACCATATGGTCCCTACTGGTCTGCACATGTGCACTGATGTTGCTTGCTAACTGGTAGCTGCATTAGAAGTTGTTGCATTCCACAGGAGTAGCTAGCTGCTTATATCCAGTTTTTTGTTCCACATGGCACAGTTCGGGAGCACCAGTGCCACATTTTACACATGGTACCCTGAGGTTACCGGCAGAGAGGTGCATCTCTGCCTGACCGATTACGTGACTTAAGTGTTGAACAGTGTATTGCTGCTATAGGATGTGATACCACTACCAGGCAGGCCATGTGGTCCAAATTAAACTACTGTACATGTAGTTTGCTGTCTTTTTGTACATTATTCTGTTGGTATAAACATACTTGCCTACTCTCCCTCATTCTGCAGGAGACTCCCTGAAATAGAAGAAATCTCCCAAACTCCCTTAATAGTCCAGCAATCTCACTGATTGCACCTTAACCCCTGATGGGGGGTAAGGTAGAGAATAGAATAACAGTTGGTAAGAGTAATTCTAGAAAGGCACTTGTAAATAATGGTAAGTTACCATTAAAGCAAAAGGGCAAAGGAAATATTAACATAAAATGTCTGCTTGCGAAAGCAAGAAGCCTATCAGGTAAAATGGGGGAATTGGAATGGCATGTATCAAAAAATCAGTATGATATTATAGGTATTACGGAAACATGGTGGGACGACTCTCACGACTAGGTTACTAATTTGGAGGGATATTCACTTCTCAGGAGGGACAGGGCTACCAAAAGGGGAGGAGGGGTTTGTCTCTATGTAAAACCATCTCTAAAACCAAACTTAATATATGTTATTTACGAGGGGACTGGTGATAATGTGGAATCACTATGGGTTGAGATCACTAGTGGGGGCACTGAAATAAAGAAACTAGTCATTGGCACATGCTACAAGCAACCAGATATTAGCATACGTGACGAGGAACTGCTCTCACAGCAAATTGAAAAAGCTGCAGGAATGGGGGACATCCTAGTGTTAGGGGATTTTTAACTATCCGGGTATAAACTGGAGTAACGATTCATGTGCAAAAATTAGGAGCAGCAGGATTCTAAACACATTAAAGGATCAATACTTGTCTCAATTAGTCGAGGACCCAACCAGAGGTTATAATGTTCTGGACCAAGTTATTACCAATAATGTGGACATTATATCAAACATTACAGTTGGGGAGACCTTGGGAAACAGTGATCACTATATGATCACATTCAGCATCAGTTTCAAGAAACATAGCTATAAGGAATCAACAAAAACATTCAACTTTAGAAAAGCTAACTTCAATATGCTAAACGACATTGACTGGGAAGTTTTGTTTCATAGTAAAGACACATCGGAAATGTGGGATGCTTTAAAAGGGTTGCTTGATAGCAATATTCACAAATTCATACCCTTGGGCAGTAAATGCAAGAGTAATAGACTCAAATCAATGTGGCTTAATAAGGATGTCAAAGAAGCAATGGCTAAAAAGAGGTGTTTTTTTAAAGCATTTAAAACTAATGGAGGGGAGGAGTCATTCCAGTATTACAAAGAATGCAATAAAAGATGCAAAAAAGTAATAAGGGCAGCTACAATTGTAAACGAAAAACAAATTGCTATAGAGAATAAAGCCAATTCCAAAGAGTTTTATAAATACATAAACATTAAAGGGTTAAAAAAATAGAACATAGGCCCATTAAAAGATGAACTGTGAGCGTTGGAAACGATGTCAAAATAAAAGCGGATATACTGAACAGCTTTTTTTCACCAGGGAGGATCAGACGGTGTTAGTAGTGCATAACGACAGTGAAGGTAATGATTCTAGGCTAGATGCTTGTTTAAGTGAGGAAATAGTCCTGGAGAGACTAAGCAACATAAAGATTAATAAATCACCGGGACCAAATGGATTTCATACGAGGGTTATTATGGAGCTTAAGGCACAGCTTGCAAGACCCTTATACTTGATTTTCTATAGTTCCATTAAATCGGGTATGGTACCGATGGATTGGCGTATAGCTGAGGTAGTGCCATTATTTAAAAAGGGTTCTAAAAATCATCCTGGGTACTATAGACCAGTTAGTTTAACCTCTATAGTGGGTAAAATATTGGAAGGAATTTTGAGGGATAGCATAGAGGATTATCTGCGGAATACTAAGTTTATGAGCAGGAGTTACCATGGGTTTGTGAGCGACAGATCATGTCAAACTAACTTAATTAGCTTCTACGACGAAGTGAGCGATAATCTTAACCAGGGAAAAGCAGTGGATGTGGTCTATTTAGATTTTGCAAAAGCCTTCAATACAGTGCCTCACAAGAGACTGATCAACAAATTAAGGGAACTTGGCCTAGGATACACTATTTGTACATGGATAGGTAATTGGCTGGATAACAGGGTACAACGAGTAGTGGTCAATGAGATGTTCTCCAGCTGGGCACTAGTAGTCAGCGGTATACCACAAGGGTCCATATTTGGTCCGCTACTGTTCAATATATGTATTAATGACCTAGGAATAGGCCTGGGAAGCAGAGTATCATTCTTTGCAAATGATACTAAACTGTGTAAGGTAATTAATTCAGAAATAGATGTGGAGTCTCTACAGAATGACTTATTTAAACTTGAATTCTGGGTGTCTAAATGGGGAATGAGGTTCAATATTGAAAAATGCAAAGCTATGCATTTTGGGATTAAAAACAAACTTGCATCCTATTCACTTAATGGGGAAAATATAGGGGTATCAGTAGTGGAAAAAGATTTGGGGGTCCTCATAGATAATACACTCAATAGCAGTACACAGTGTCAAAATGCAGTGAAGAAGACAAGTAAAGTCCTTGCTTGCATAAAACGGGGTATTGAGACCAGGGACGAGGATGTAATCATGCCGCTGTACAAATCATTGGTACGTCCGCACCTGGAATATTGTATTCAGTTTTTGGCACCATATTATAAAAAAGATATTGGAGAACTCGAATGAGTTCAAAGGCGTGCTACTAAACTGATTAAAGGGTTAGAGACACTGGAGTACGAGGAAAGGCTAACTATGTTAAATATGTATACTCTAGAAAAGAGGCGTCTAAGAGGAGATATTATTAATATCTTCAAATATGTAAAGGGTCATTACAAGGAGTTAGCAGGGGATTTGTTTATTAATAGAACTCTGTATAGGACACATGGACACTCACTGAGGTTAGAGGAGAGAAAATTCCATACAAAACGTAGGAAGGGGTTCTTCAGGGCAATAAAGATTTGGAACTCCCTGCCGGAGAAGCTAATAATGTCGGACTCTGTAAATGCATTCAAAATCAGATTGGACAGCTTTCTAGCTGAAAACAGTATAACCTGGGCAGAGTCAAGGTCTGCAGAAGCATGACCGGAACACCAACTGTCAGTGCAGTGCTATATGCTGGAAGTCCAACTGCACTAAGTGAGTGTAATAATTCCACTCATACTGTATAGTCATTTTGGACAGGTTGGTATTGGGTGATCGGTGATTGGGAGACTGGCGGTCACCATACCGACGCCGGGATTCCGTCTGTCAGATGGCCAGCAGGGGGGATTTCGGCCAGCACAACAAAGACCCTTGCTAGCTCGTTGCGCTTGCCACAGGTTCTATCCCACTCTATGGGAATAGTCCCTGTTGCTCGGCATGCCAACTGGCGGGCTAGTCAGTGTTCATGATGCCAGCGCTGGTATTGTAACCGCATCCTTTTTGGACTTGAGGAGCCTGCACACTGCAAGCATCTGGTTGTTCATTTATTGTTCCTCTCCCTGATGTTAGATCGAGACCATACATACCTCAGTCCTTTTCTAGGTCACTAAGCTATACAACAGTGAAAATGTGATATAAATTCATACAGTAGTTTTTGTGTGATGCCAGAACGTACAGACACAGTCTAAATTTCACTTTTTTTTTTGTCTCCATGGTCCACAAACAGTCCCTAGAAGTATAATTCTCAATAAAAAAATGTCTATGTACAGACACAACCCTTACAGTTTTATTATATGTATATATTTTTATTGTAGGGTGTCCCTATTTATCTTTGGCTATGTAAGGCTTTGTGTGAACCCAATTTCCACTGTTGTTATGTTGTTTATTACTGTTCCAGTGTTTCAATGATAACCTCATTTAAGGACAAAACGATGAAAACTAGTGTGCCCTGAGCAGTCTCCAGGTGTGCCGCCATAGAAGCACATCCAGGCCCGCCAGTGTTTTGCCGTTACTGAGGCCCTGGAACGATCAATACTGGTGGGTTTAGTGGTTGCAGAGCCAGTTCTTATTTAGGACCCGGGCAGTGTTGGGCTCTTCTGGCTTTCTCAGATGTGGCTCAGGCGTTACCTATGGAGAAGCTGTAACATGACATCATAGGACATGCAACTGCACCATGCATCAGCATTATATTTGAATGTGCCTTGGCAATACTTAAATCTTGTTCAGTGTGCCGCGAGATGTAAAGGGTTGAAAATCTCTTTGCTACAGTGTCGTCACCATGTTGTTATAAAAACAACAAAAGACGAGCATTGGTAAAGGGGCTGCTGGAGGGGCCTGGCAGAAGCCCCAGTTTGCTACCCCTCCCCAGTATGCCTGTGCTGTAGCCAGTGGCAGTGGCGCCGTCTTCATGGTGATTTCTTTGGGAAGATGGCACTGCACATAGAAAGCAAAGACTCTGGCACTGCTCCTGATTGGCTTCTGGTCCGTGAACACGGACCGGCACCTGATTTAAGATACCCGTGCCATCGCCGGAGATTGGACTGGGGAGCAAGAGAGGTGTGCGCTGTGCTCTCCTGCCCTCGATGCAAGCAAGGTGGTTGGGCCGCAAAAGGACCCCTGCCCGCGGGCCACAAAAGGATGCGGTAGGAGCTGCGAGTTTGACACCCCTGCCCTAGAGTTTCAGAATTTCTGTCATGGCACCCCAAGACCATAGTTTCTTAGTGAGAACTTTAGAAAAAAATATAAAATGAAGTAAATAGTGTTTATAATATGTTAACCTTAGGTTCAGTTATGTGGTGAAGGACTGGTTTTGCCGATTAAATTCACTATAAGCAATTTGAATTGTTCATGGACCACCAAACTACAGCACCACTGCAAGGCCTCCCCTATCCCCCCCCCCCTTCCCACCTTTCCCAAGGAACCCCAGGGTCTCACGGCCCCCTGTATGGAAACTACTGCCATAAAATAAACTTATTTTTATAACTACATGTAATACACCTTAGATCTCAGTTCCTTTAAGGTTTTATATCCTTGTATACAGTAAACTACACATATTTGAAAATCCTACACCAGGCACAAGTAATAATTCAGATGCGTTGTTGACCGGCAGCCGGGATCCTGGTGGTCAGCATACCGATGACGGGATCCTGACTGCCAGAATGCCGGGAGAGGGGCAAGCAAAATGAAGCCCCTTGCTGTGGGCTTCACGCTGCGAGCTTGGTGGCTTGCTGCGCTTGCCACAGGTTCTATTCCCTCTCTATGGGTGTCATGGACACCAACTAGTGGGAATAGTCCTTGGCCCCACTGACTGCATTCGGTGGCCGGGATCCCGGTGGTGGTAAGCTGACCGTCGGGATGGTGACTACATCCCATTTAGATGACTATGTGGGAGTTTTAGCATTATTATCCTATTTGTATATAAAAAGTGTTGAATGGGGAGAGCGCTACTGCGCAGATTCCATACTGTTCCTTCAGGAAGGCTTCACTCCCTGTACCAAGATGGCTGCTGACCTAAATCCTGCACATAAATGCGGCGGCATCTTGTCAATGTCTTAGAGCATCACAGTGGGAGACAGTAGTTTTTCACTTAACTCCTCAGAGACCTGAGATTATCAGAGATCCACAACACTTCCAGTGATCCTGCCGAATAACACCCCTCTCATCTCAGCCTCCGCTCAGTGAGAACCAGTGTGTAACAGTGATTAAGTGGGGTTCATAGAAATATTTTATGCAATTCACAGTATGAGCTTACCATCTTCAGAGTGTTGGAGAATTATTATACATTTTTATTTTTTGGTCAGAGAATTTTTTTTTATTATTTTATAATGTAACTGGACCCTGTATTGTTATTTTCCCCTCAGCTCACTTTAAAATAGTTATAAAGGAGAAAGATATCTAAAAGCAATTATAGAGTAAGACCATTTTCCTTACTGCGTAAGCTGCAAACTAGGTGTCCTGTTAGTTGCTTTTCATGTTACCTTTGTATGACTTACTGCCATGTTTTACTTATAGCACAGTGTAATCTATGTAGTGGACCCAAAATGGCTGCCTCACATGGTACTCTCTTGTGTAGAATAAACAATGCATGGTTTTAAACTCTCCTAATATATTTGTTTCCCTAAGTATGTGTCATTTCTTCACCTTTTGAGAGAATTTATTTATTAAGACAACTTCAAGCAAAATATATTTAAAAAATAAATGTCTATTTTTATTTTAAGCAAAATGTAGCCTATTTTTGTTCTACTACTACTACTTCTTCTTCTTCTTCTTCTTCTTCTCCTTCTTCTTCTTTGTCTTCCTCTTCTTCTTTAAAAACACCACACCGTCTTTAAGAAAAAAGTTTATTAGTCAGGGTCTTCACCTGGGGGCGGCAGCCTTTAAGTTCTTTAGCATGGCTGCCGCCTTCCCAGGGCTTCCAGCTTCTTCACCTGGTGGGCGGCGGCTGTTAAGCTCTTTTGCATAGCACTTGGAGAACCACAATTGCCAGCATGTCCGGACATAAAGGGCCCCCTGGCACCTGTAAAGAAAATATTAAAATAAAAACACCACACCGTCTTTAATTTTTTTTTTATTAGTCAGGGTCTTCACCTGGGGACGGCGGCATTTAAGCACTTTTGCATGGCCACTGCCTCTCCAGGGCTTCCGCCGTCTTCACCTGGGGGGCCGCCGCCTCCCCAGGGCTTCCGTCGTCTTTCTCCGGCGTCTTCACCTGGGAGGCAGCGGCCTTTAAGCTCTTTTGCATGGCTGCCGCCTTCCCGGGGCTTCCAGCGTCTTCACCTGGTGGATGGTGGCTGTTAAGCTTTTTTGCATAACACTTGGAGAACCACAAGTGCCAGCATGTCCGGACATAAAGGGCCCACTGGCACCTGTAGTCCACCTGTAAAAAAAATATTAAAATAAAAACACCACTCCGTCTTTAAAAAAAAGTTTATTAGTCAGGGTCTTCACGTGGGGGCGGCGGCCTTTAAGCTTTTTTGCATGGCTGCCGCCTCTCCAGGGCTTCCGACGCCTTCACCTGGGGGGCCGCCGCCTCCCCAGGGCTTCCAGCGTCTTCACCGGGGAGGCAGCGGCCTTTAAGCTCTTTTGCATGGCTTCCGCCTTCCCAGGGCTTCCAGCGTCTTCACCTGGTGGGCGGCAGCCGTTAAGCTCTTTTGCATAGCACTTGGAGAACCACAAGTGCCAGCATGTCCGGACATAAAGGGCCCGCTGGCACCTGTAGTCCACCTGTAAAGAAAATATTAAAATAAAAACACCACACCATCTTTAAAAAAAAGTTTATTATTCAGGGTCTTCACCTGGGGGCGGCGGCCTTTAAGCTCGTTTGCATGGCTACAGCCCATCCAGGACTTCCAGCGTCTTCTTTCTTAAGGAGCTCTTCCGCCGTCGGACTGACGCCGATGCCTCGTGCGGACTTATATAAGTCAGCCGGAGGGGCCGGGGTGATGACGCAGCGAGCCGTGATTGGCTCGTGGTTGCCATCTTGAATTTAAAAAATTACGCTGAGGTGCCATTTTTGAAATTGGTACTGCTCCGCTGCCAAACTCTGCAGAATGGCATTGCCACTAATACTCTCACTGCCACCAATGCCCACACCTCCGCGCAACCATATAGTGATGGCAGCGGATCCAGTGACAGATCCTCTGGCCAATCACTGTGGCCTCACTGACAGGGGTGTGCTTTCATGGGTTGAAAGCACATCCCTGTATGAAAGCAGCACCTCTAATGGTGCCGCTTTCCCATGCATTTCCAATGGACTTTTAATACCCATGGCTAGGCCCCGCCCACCCGCTCCCACACCCTTCCCCATTCACACTGGGAGGCACCACGATCGGTGCCTCCCAAACACATTGAAACAGGGATAATGATTAGATTAATATAAAGGAGATACTTATGACACAGAATACAGTATGTGTCATAAGTATCTTCTTTATATTATTTTAATCATTAATGACAGGGGAGGCACTGCCTCCCCTGCCTTCCCTGACTGCACGTCCCTGGTTTGCCCAGACCACCCGCCCTCCAACTAACCTTGCCTAACCCAGTCTTCCCATCTGTCACCTCAAATCTGATATCTTGACCTATTTACCCGGCAGGAGAAAAACGCACCTATACGTCAATGGTTAGAGAGTGAAAAAAGAGAGCAAAAAATGAGTGGGGCATGGAGAGCCCAACGGGGGAATGCAGAGGTAAAGGCCCATGCTTAGGGGTGTGGCCTGCTGCCACAGAGGCTTGGCTAACATGGTATAGGGCCCATGATAAATATATATAGTAAATACTGCTAGTACATGCATGATAATGTACCAGATTAATAACTGCAATGCACTGTAGATAATATGTATAATGTACAATTCAAGTGTACAGACGGGACCTGATCCATAGACGAGGAGGTGGGCCCCCAGACAGTAGGGCCCACCGGTGGTTTCCCCTGTACCGCTATGGGTTATGACTGTCCCCCTCCCCCCACACTCCCTGAGTGGGAATGAGGGGGGAGGGGGACAGTCATAACCACCATAGCATTCATTTCTGACGCTAACAGGAATTACAACTGTACAAATGTAGCTATTCTCGTTGTGGCTACATCTTAAGGCGATTGCGCCTTGCTAGTCGCGACCGCACCGCGTACATCTGGACATCTAAGACATGTGTGTGCCCCATTCACATGGATGGGGGCGGCAAATGCCGCAACTCGACATAGCTAGGCACAGGTGCGCATTGCTGCGTCGAGGGTGCACGTTTCCCTCAGATGTAGCCATGATCAGCATGGCTACATCTGTATATAGTATTGGATAAAAACAAAGGTAATGATTAAAGCACAATTTAATTCTCTTACATCTCTACATATTAATAAAAATGGATCAGCGTGCAACACTGGCACACTGGGATTTAGGCAGAGAGAGAGTAAAGCACCCTTCATATATCTCCAATGGCCCATTTGCAGCCGCTTGTGGATGTTAAGTAATGGCACTGTCCCAGTAGGTGTGAGATTTTGTTTTTATCCAATACTATGCTATCCCCAAGGTCGTAAGTCATATATTATAATAGTCATGCTAAACGTCTGCCGACGATTCAAAATAAGCTGCTCTTATCTTTGTCCAGTCACTAACCTTCTACCAGTGTGCTATGCCGTGCCAGGCCTCTGAAAGCATATGCAAGAGACAGCAACAGCATAGCCCTGACATAGGCAGTTTCCATTATGACATCACAGCATGACCTCACACAACCCACCAGACCGGCTAAGACTGGTTATTTCTGGTTTGAGGCCCTTGTCTTTTACATGACTGACCTAAGGGAAATGTGACATAAAATTATTACATGAGAAAAATTTTATTACTGCCATTTGCCGGCAGTTTTGCTCACTTAGGTGGTCATTCCGAGTTGTTCGCTCGTTGCCGATTTTCGTTATTTTGCGATTTTCCGCTTACTGTGCATGCGCAATGTAAATTTGCTATGCAGTTAGGTATTTTACTCACGGCATTACGAGGTTTTTTCTTCGTTCTGGTGATCGTAATGTGATTGACAGGAAGTGGGTGTTTCTGGGCGGAAACTGGCCGTTTTGTGGGTGTGTTGGAAAATAAGAATTTACTTACCGATAATTCTATTTCTCGGAGTCCGTAGTGGATGCTGGGGTTCCTGAAAGGACCATGGGGAATAGCGGCTCCGCAGGAGACAGGGCACAAAAAGTAAAGCTTTAGGATCAGGTGGTGTGCACTGGCTCCTCCCCCTATGACCCTCCTCCAAGCCTCAGTTAGGATACTGTGCCCGGACGAGCGTACACAATAAGGAAGGATTTATGAATCCCGGGTAAGACTCATACCAGCCACACCAATCACACTGTACAACCTGTGATCTGAACCCAGTTAACAGTATGATAACAGCGGAGCCTCTGAAAGATGGCTCACAACAATAATAACCCGATTTTTGTAACTATGTACAAGTATTGCAGATAATCCGCACTTGGGATGGGCGCCCAGCATCCACTACGGACTCCGAGAAATAGAATTATCGGTAAGTAAATTCTTATTTTCTCTATCGTCCTAGTGGATGCTGGGGTTCCTGAAAGGACCATGGGGATTATACCAAAGCTCCCAAACGGGCGGGAGAGTGCGGATGACTCTGCAGCACCGAATGAGAGAACTCCAGGTCCACCTTAGCCAGGTTATCAAATTTGTAGGATTTTACAAACGTGTTTGCCCCTGACTAAATAGCCGCTCGGCAAAGTTGTAAAGCCGAGACCCCTCGGGCAGCCGCCCAAGATGAGCCCACCTTCCTTGTGGAATGGGCATTTACATATTTTGGCTGTGGCAGGCCTGCCACAGAATGTGCAAGCTGAATTGTATTACACATCCAACTAGCAAAAGTCTGCTTAGAAGCAAGAGCACCCAGTTTGTTGGGTGCATACAGGATAACAGCAAGTCAGTTTTCCTGACTCCAGCCGTCCTGGAACCTATATTTTCAGGGCCCTGACCACATCTAGCAACTTGGAGTCCTCCAAGTCCCTAGTAGGCGCAAGACACCACAATAAGCTGGTTCAGGTGAAACACTGACACCACCTTAGGGAGAGAACTGGGGACGAGTCCGCAGCTCTGCCCTGTCCGAATGGACAAACAGATATGGGCTTTTTTGAGAAAAAAACCACCAATTTGACACTCGCCTGGTCCAGGCCAGGTCCAAGAGCATGTTCACTTTTCATGTGAGATGCTTCAAATCCACAGATTTGACTGGTTTTAAACCAATGTGTTTTGAGGAATCCCAGAACTACGTTGAGATCCCACAGTGCCACTGGAGGCACAAAAGGGGGTTGTATATGCAATACTCCCTTGACAAACTTCTGGACTTCAGGAACTGAAGCCAATTCTTTCTGGAAGAAAAATCGACATGGCCGAAATTTGAACCTTAATGGACCCCAATTTGAGGCCCATAGACACTCCTGTTTGCAGGAAATGCAGGAATCGACCGAGTTGAAATTTCTTCGTGGGGCCTTCCTGGCCTCACACCACGCAACATATTTTCGCCACATGTGGTGATAATGTTGTGCGGTCACCTCCTTTCTGGCTTTGACCAGGGTAGGAATGACCTCTTCCTGAATGCCTTTTCCCTTAGGATCTGGCGTTCCACCGCCATGCCGTCAAACGCAGCTGCGGTAAGTCTTGGAACAGACATGGTACTTGCTGAAACAAGTCCCTTCTTAGCGGCAGAGGCCATAAGTCCTCTGTGAGCATCTCTTGAAGTTCCGGGTACCAAGTCCTTCTTGGCCAATCCGGAGCCATGAGTATAGTTCTTACTCCTCTACGTCTTATAATTCTCAGTACCTTAGGTATGAAAAGCAGAGGATGGAACACATACACCGACTGGTACACCCACGGTGTTACCAGAACGTCCACAGCTATTGCCTGAGGGTCTCTTAACCTGGCGCAATACCTGTCCCGTTTTTTGTTCAGACGGGACGCCATCATGTCCACCTTTGGTAATTCCCAACGGTTTACAATCATGTGGAAAACTTCCCCATGAAGTTCCCACTCTGCCGGGTGGAGGTCGTGCCTACTGAGGAAGTCTGCTTCCCAGTTTCCATTCCCGGAATGAAACACTGCTGACAGTGCTATCACATGATTTTCCGCCCAGCGAAAAGTCCTTGCAGTTTTTGCCACTGCCCTCCTGCTTCTTGTGCCGCCCTGTCTATTTACGTGGGCGACTGCCGTGATGTTTTATCCCACTGGATCAATACCGGCTGACCTTGAAGCAGAGGTCTTGCTAAGCTTAGAGCATTATAAATTTACCCTTAGCTATATTTATGTGGAGAAAAGTCTCCAGACTTGATCACACTCCCTGGAAATTTTTTCCTTGTGTGACTGCTCCCCAGCCTCTCGGGCTGGCCTCCGTGGTCACCAACATCCAAAACTGAATGCCGAATCTGCGGCCCTCTAGAAGATGAGCACTCTGTAACCACCACAGGAGAGACACCCTTGTCCTTGGATATAGGGTTATCCGCTGATGCATCTGAAGATGCGATCCGGACCATTTGTCCAGCAGATCCCACTGAAAAGTTCTTGCATGAAATCTGCCGACTGGAATTGCTTCGAAGGAAGTCACCATTTTTTTACCATGGCCCTTGTGCAATGATGCACTGATTTTAGGAGGTTCCTGACTAGCTCGGATAACTCCCTGGCTTTCTCTTCCGGGAGAAACACCTTTTTTTTTTTTTTGGGACTGTGTCCAGAATCATCCCTAAGCACAGGAGACTTGTTGTCGGGATCAGCTGCGATTTTGGAATATTTAGAATCCACCCCTGCTGTTGTAACAGTATCCGAGATAGTGCTACTCCGACCTCCAACTGTTCCCTGGACTTTGCCCTTATCAGGAGATCGTCCAAGTAAGGGATAATTAAGACGCCTTTTCTTCGAAGAAGAACCATCATTTCGGCCATTACCTTGGTAAAGACCCGGGGTGCCGTGGACAATCCAAACGGCAGCGTCTGAAACTGATAGTGACAGTTCTGTACCACGAACCTGAGGTACCCTTAGTGATAAGGGCAAATTTGGGACATGGAGGTAAGCATCCCTGATGTCTCGGGACACCATATAGTCCCTTTCTTCCCGGTTCGTTATCACTGCTCTGAGTGACTCCATCTTGATTTGAACCTTTGTAAGTGTTCAAATTTTTTTAGATTTAGAATAGGTCTCACCTAGCCTTCTGGCTTCAGTACCACAATATAGTGTGGAATAATACCCCTTTTCTTGTTGTAGGAGGGGTAATTTAATTATCACCTGCTGGGAATACAGCTCGTGAATTGTTTCCCATACTGCCTCCTTGTCGGAGGGAGACCTTGGTAAAGCAGACTTCAGGAGCCTGCGCAGGGGAAACGTCTCGACATTCCAATCTGTACCCCTGGGATACTACTTGTAGGATCCAGGGGTCCTGTACGGTCTCAGCGTCATGCTGAGAGCTTGTCAGAAGCGGTGGAACGCTTCTGTTCCTGGGAATGGGCTGCCTGCTGCAGTCTTCTTCCCTTTCCTCTATCCCTGGGCAGATATGACTCTTATAGGGACGAAAGGACTGAAGCTGAAAAGACGGTGTCTTTTTCTGCAGAGATGTGACTTAGGGTAAAAACGGTGGATTTTCCAGCAGTTGCCGTGGCCACCAGGTCCGATGGACCGACCCCAAATAACTCCTCTTCCTTTATACGGCAATACACCTTTGTGCCGTTTGGAATCTGCATCACCTGACCACTGTCGTGTCCATAAACATCTTCTGGCAGATATGGACATCGCACTTACTCTTGATGCCAGAGTGCAAATATCCCTCTGTGCATCTCGCATATATAGAAATGCATCCTTTAAATGCTCTATAGTCAATAAAATACTGTCCCTGTCAAGGGTATCAATATTTTTAGTCAGGGAATCCGACCAAGCCACCCCAGCTCTGCACATCCAGGCTGAGGCGATCGCTGGTCGCAGTATAACACCAGTATGTGTGTATATACTTTTTATGATATTTTCCAGCCTCCTGTCAGCTGGCTCCTTGAGGACGGCCCTATCTATAGACGGTACCGCCACTTGTTCTGATAAGCGTGTGAGCGCCTTATCCACCCTAAGGGGTGTTTCCCAACGCGCCCTAACTTCTGGCGGGAAAGGGTATACCGCCCATATTTTCTATCGGGGGGAACCCACGCATCATCACACACTTCATTTAATTTATCTGATTCAGGAAAAACTACGGTAGTTTTTTCACATCCCACATAATACCCTCTTTTGTGGTACTTGTAGTATCAGAAATATGTAACACCTCCTTCATTGCCCTTAACGTGTGGCCCTAATAAGGAATACGTTTGTTTATTCACCGTCGACACTGGATTCAGTGTCCCTGTCTGTGTCTGTGTCGACCGACTAAAGTAAACGGGCGTTTGAAAAACCCCTGACGGTGTTTTTGAGACGTCTGGACCGGTACTAATTGTTTGTCGGCCGTCTCATGTCGTCAACCGACCTTGCCGCGTGTTGACATTATCACGTAATTCCCTAAATAAGCCATCCATTCCGGTGTCGACTCCCTAGAGAGTGACATCACCATTACAGGCAATTGCTCCGCCTCCTCCCCAACATCGTCCTCATACATGTCGACACACACGTACCGACACACAGCACACACACAGGGAATGCTCTGATAGAGGACAGGACCTACTAGCCCTTTGGAGAGACAGAGGGAGAGTTTGCCAGCACACACCAAAAACGCTATAATTATATAGGGACAACCTTATATAAGTGTTTTCCCTTATAGCATCTTTTTTATATATTTTTAACGCCAAATTAGTGCCCCCCCTCTCTGTTTTAACCCTGTTTCTGTAGTGCAGTGCAGGGGAGAGCCTGGGAGCCTTCCCTCCAGCCTTTCTGTGAGGGAAAATGGCGCTGTGTGCTGAGGAGATAGGCTCCGCCCCTTTTTCGGCGGCCTCGTCTCCCGCTCTTAACGGATTCTGGCAGGGGTTAAATATCTCCATATAGCCCCCGGAGGCTATATGTGAGGTATTTTTAGCCAAAAATAGGTTTTCATTGCCTCCCAGGGCGCCCCCCTCCCAGCGCCCTGCACCCTCAGTGACTGCCGTGTGAAGTGTGCTGAGAGGAAATGGCGCACAGCTGCAGTGCTGTGCGCTACCTTAAGAAGACTGAGGAGTCTTCATGCCGCCGATTCTGGACCTTCTTCTTGTTTCAGCATCTGCAAGGGGGCCGGCGGCGAGGCTCCGGTGACCATCCAGGCTGTACCTGTGATCGTCCCTCTGGAGCTAATGTCCAGTAGCCAAAGAAGCCAATCCATCCTGCACGCAGGTGAGTTCACTTCTTCTCCCCTAAGTCCCTCGTTGCAGTGATCCTGTTGCCAGCAGGACTCACTGTAAAATAAAAAACCTAAGGTAAACTTTTCTAAGCAGCTCTTTAGGAGAGCCACCTAGATTGCACCCTTCTCGGCCGGGCACAAAAATCTAACTGAGGCTTGGAGGAGGGTCATAGGGGGAGGAGCCAGTGCACACCACCTGATCCTAAAGCTTTACTTTTTGTGCCCTGTCTCCTGCGGAGCCGCTATTCCCCATGGTCCTTTCAGGAACCCCAGCATCCACTAGGACGATAGAGAAAAAACGCTACCGTTTCTGGGAAAAACGCGGGAGTGGCTGGAGAAACGGGGGAGTGTCTGGGCGAATGCTGGGTGTGTTTGTGACGTCAAACCAGGAACGAAACTGACTGAAATGATCGCAATGGCTAAGTCCGGAGCTACTCAGAAACTGCTAAGAAAGGTCTATTCACAATATTGCGAATCCGTCGGTCGCAATTTTGAGAAGCTAAGATTCACACCCAGTAGGCGGCGACTTAGCGTGTGCAAAGCTGCTAAAAGCAGCTTGCGAGCGAACAACTCGGAATGAGGGCCTTAGTGCATCTAATCTTGTGATGTATATTTTATATTTTACAAATAGAGCCTGATTAAGGCTGGATCGCAATCGCAATAGCTAGTGATGAGCGGGTTCAGTTCCTCGGAATCCGAACCCGCCCGAACTTCACCTTTTTTTTACACGGGTCCGAGCGACTCGGATCCTCCCGCCTTGCTCGGTTGACCCGAGCGCGCCCGAACGTCATCATCCCGCTGTCGGATTCTCGCGAGACTCGGATTCTATATAAGGAGCCGCGCGTCGCCGCCATTTTCACACGTGCATTGAGATTGATAGGGAGAGGACGTGGCTGGCGTCCTCTCCGTAATAGAAAAGACTAAGAGTGACATGGTTATAATTGTGGGGAGGATTGGGGACGGAGAGCAGCTGTTAGGGAGTACAGTGCAGGGTTTTGATTATACCACCAGTGACTTTAATCCTTTGTTTCTCTGCCTGAAAAATTAAAACGCTCCACCATATCTGTGGCTGTGCTCACTCAGTGTGCTGCACTGCTGCATGATATATCTGTGCTGAGTGCACTGCTCTGCTCACACTGCCTAATTGTGGGGACTGGGGAGCAGTTATAGCAGGAGTACAGTGCACAGTTTTGCTGACAGTGACCACCAGTCCAGTATACGTTTGTCTGCCTGAAAAACACTGTTGTGTTTTTTTTTTTCTTTCTTCATGCTAGTTTGTTTAGCAGTCTGCTGACAGTGTCCACCAGGTCCGATATACAGTATATTATATATATAAGCACTAAGCAGCAGTATGGTAGGCCACGGCTGTACCTACCTCTGTGTCGTCTGTGCACTCGTCGTCCATAAGTATAAGTAATACTATACTATCCATCCATCTACATTGTATACCTGTGGTGTTTTTTTTTCTTCATACTAGTTTAGCAGTCTGCTGACAGTGTCCACCAGGTCCGTTATACAGTATATTATATATATAAGCACTAAGCAGCAGTACGGTAGGCCACGGCTGTACCTACCTCTGTGTCGTCAGTGCACTCGTCGTCCATAAGTATAAGTAATACTATACTATCCATCCATCTACATTGTATACCTGTGGTGTTTTTTTTCCTTCATACTAGTTTAGCAGTCTGCTGACAGTGTCCACCAGGTCCGTTATACAGTATATTATATATATAAGCACTAAGCAGCAATATGGTAGGCCACAGCTGTACCTACCTCCGTGTCGTCAGTGCACTCGTCGTCCATAAGTAATATAATACTATACTATCCATCCATCTACATTGTATACCTGTGGTGTTTTTTTTTTCTTTCTTCATACTAGTTTAGCAGTCTGCTGACAGTGTCCACCAGGTCCGTTATACAGTATATTATATAAATAAGCACTAAGCAGCAGTATGGTAGGCCACGGCTTTACCTACCTCTGTGTCGTCAGTGCACTCGTCGTCCATAAGTAATATAATAGTATACTATCTATCCATCTACATTGTATACCTGTGGTGTTTTTTTTTTCTTTCTTCATACTAGTTTAGTAGTCTGCTGACAGTGTCCACCAGGTCCGTTATACAGTATATTATATATATAAGCACTAAGCAGCAGTACGGTAGGCCACGGCTGTACCTACCTCTGTGTCGTCAGTGCACTCGTCGTCCATATGTATAAGTAATACTATACTATCCATCCATCTACATTGTATACCTGTGGTGTTTTTTTTTTCTTCATTCTAGTTTAGCAGTCTGCTGACAGTGTCCACCAGGTCCGTTATACAGTATATTATATATATAAGCACTAAGCAGCAGTACGGTAGGCCACGGCTGTACCTACCTCTGTGTCGTCAGTGCACTCGTCGTCCATAAGTAATATAATACTATACTATCCATCCATCTACATTGTATACCTGTGGTGTTTTTTTTTTTCTTCATACTAGTTTAGCAGTCTGCTGACAGTGTCCACCAGGTCCGTTATACAGTATATTATATATATAAGCACTAAGCAGCAGTACGGTAGGCCACGGCTGTACCTACCTCTGTGTCGTCAGTGCACTCGTCGTCCATAAGTATAAGTAATACTATTCTATCCATCCATCTACATTGTATACCTGTGGTGTTTTTTTCTTCTTCATACTAGTTTAGCAGTCTGCTGACAGTGTCCACCAGGTCCGTTATACAGTATATTATATATATAAGCACTAAGCAGCAGTACGGTAGGCCACGGCTGTACCTACCTCTGTGTCGTCAGTGCACTCGTCATCCATAAGTAATATAATACTATACTATCCATCCATCTACATTGTATACCTGTGGTGTTTTTTTTTTCTTCATACTAGTTTAGCAGTCTGCTGACAGTGTCCACCAGGTCCGTTATACAGTATATTATATATATAAGCACTAAGCAGCAGTACGGTAGGCCACGGCTGTACCTACCTCGGTGTCGTCAGTGCACTCGTCGTCCATAAGTAATATAATACTATCCATCCATCTACATTGTATACCTGTGGTGTTTTTTTTTTCTTCATACTAGTTTAGCAGTCTGCTGACAGTGTCCACCAGGTCCGTTATACAGTATATTATATATATAAGCACTAAGCAGCAGTACGGTAGGCCACGGCTGTACCTACCTCTGTGTCGTCAGTGCACTCGTCGTCCAGAAGTATAAGTAATACTATACTATCCATCCATCTACATTGTATACCTGTGGTGTGTTTTATTTCTTCATACTAGTTTAGCAGTCTGCTGACAGTGTCCACCAGGTCCGTTATACAGTATATTATATATATAAGCACTAAGCAGCAGTTCGGTAGGCCACGGCTGTACCTACCTCTGTGTCGTCACTCGTCGTCCATAAGTATAAGTAATAATAGTATACTATCCACCCATCTACATTGTATACCTGTGGTGGCTTTTAGTTGTGCGCAAAATATGGAGAACAAAAATGTGGAGGTTAAAAAAATAGGGAAAGATCAAGATCCACTTCCACCTCGTGCTGAAGCTGCTGCCACTAGTCATGGCCGAGACGATGAAATGCCATCAATGTCGTCTGCCAAGGCCGATGCCCAATGTCATAGTAGAGAGCATGTAAAATCCAAAACACAAAAGATCAGTAAAAAAACGACCCAAAAATCAAAATTAAAAGCGTCTGAGGAGAAGCGTAAACTTGCCAATATGCCATTTACGACACGGAGTGGCAAGGAACGGCTGAGGCCCAGGCCTATGTTCATGGCTAGTGGTTCAGCTTCACATGAGGATGGAAGCACTCATCCTCTCGCTAGAAAAAAGAAAAGACTTGCGGCAAAAGCACAGCAAAGAACTGTGCGTTCTTCGAAATCCCAAATCCCAAAGGAGAGTCCAATTGTGTCGGTTGCGATGCCTGACCTTCCCAACACTGGACGGGAAGAGCTTGCGCCTTCCACCATTTGCACGCCCCCTGCAAGTGTTGAAAGGAGCACCCGCAGTCCAGTTCCTGATAGTGAAATTGAAGATGTCAGTGTTGAAGTACACCAGGATGAGGATATGGGTGTTGCTTGGGCTGGGGAGGAAATTGACCAGGAGGATTCTGATGGTGAGGTGGTTTGTTTAAGTCAGGCACCCGGGGAGACACCTGTTGTCCGTGGGAGGAATATGGCCATTGATATGCCTGGTGAAAATACCAAAAAAATCAGCTCTTCAGTGTGGAAGTATTTCAACAGAAATGCGGACAACAGGTGTCAAGCCGTGTGTTGCCTTTGTCAAGCTGTAATAAGTAGGGGTAAGGACGTTAACCACCTCGGAACATCCTCCCTTATACGTCACCTGCAGCGCATTCATAATAAGTCAGTGACAAGTTCAAAAACTTTGGGCGACAGCGGAAGCAGTCCACTGACCAGTAAATCCCTTCCTCTTGTAACCAAGCTCGCGCAAACCACACCACCAACTCCCTCAGTGTCAATTTACTCCTTACCCAGGAAAGCCAATAGTCCTGCAGGCCATGTCACTGGCAAGTCTGACGAGTCCTCTCCTGCCTGGGATTCCTCCGATGCATCCTTGAGTGTAACGCCTACTGCTGCTGGCGCTGCTGTTGTTGCTGCTGGGAGTCGATCATCATCCCAGAGGGTAAGTCGGAAGACCACTTGTACTACTTCCAGCAAGCAATTGACTGTCCAACAGTCCTTTGCGAGGAAGATGAAATATCACAGCAGTCATCCTGTTGCAAAGCGGATAACTGAGGCCTTGACAACTATGTTGGTGTTAGACGTGCGTCCGGTATCCACCATTAGTTCACAGGGAACTAGACAATTTCTTGAGGTAGTGTGCCCCCGTTACCAAATACCATCTAGGTTCCACTTCTCTAGGCAGGCGATACCGAGAATGTACACGGACGTCAGAAAAAGACTCACCAGTGTCCTAAAAAATGCAGTTGTACCCAATGTCCACTTAACCACGGACATGTGGACAAGTGGAGCAGGGCAGACTCAGGACTACATGACTGTGACAGCCCACTGGGTAGATGTATTGCCTCCCGCTGCAAGAACAGCAGCGGCCGCACCAGTAGCAGCATCTCGCAAACGCCAACTCGTTCCTAGGCAGGCTACGCTTTGTATCACCGCTTTCCAGAATACGCACACAGCTGAAAACCTCTTACGACAACTGAGGAAGATCATCGCAGAATGGCTTACCCCAATTGGACTCTCCTGGGGATTTGTGGCATCAGACAACGCCAGCAATATTGTGCGTGCATTACATCTGGGCAAATTCCAGCACGTCCCATGTTTTGCACATACCTTGAATTTGGTGGTGCAGAATTATTTAAAAAACGACAGGGGCGTGCAAGAGATGCTGTCGATGGCCAGAAGAATTGCGGGCCACTTTCGGCGTGCAGGCACTGCGTACAGAAGACTGGAGCACCACCAAAAAAACCTGAACCTGCCCTGCCATCATCTGAAGCAAGAGGTGGTAACGAGGTGGAATTCAACCCTCTATATGCTTCAGAGGATGGAGGAGCAGCAAAAGGCCATTCAAGCCTATACATCTGCCCACGATATAGGCAAAGGAGGTGGAATGCACCTGTCTCAAGCGCAGTGGAGAATGATTTCAACGTTGTGCAAGGTTCTGCTGCCCTTTGAACTTGCCACACGTGAAGTCAGTTCAGACACTGCCAGCCTGAGTCAGGTCATTCCCCTCATCAGGCTTTTGCAGAAGAAGCTGGAGGCATTGAAGGAGGAGCTAAAACAGAGCGATTCCGCTAGGCATGTGGGACTTGTGGATGGAGCCCTTCATTCGCTTAACCAGGATTCACGTGTGGTCAATCTGTTGAAATCAGAGCACTACATTTTGGCCACCGTGCTCGATCCTAGATTTAAAACCTACGTTGGATCTCTCTTTCCGGCAGACACAAATCTGCAGGGGTTCAAAGAACTGCTGGTGAGAAAATTGTCAAGTCAAGCGGAACGCGACCTGTCAACATCTCCTCCTTCACATTCTCCCGCAATTGGGGGTGCGAGGAAAAGGCTACGAATTCCGAGCCCACCCGCTGGCGGTGATGCAGGGCAGTCTGGAGCGACTGCTGATGCTGACATCTGGTCCGGACTGAAGGACCTGCCAACGATTACTGACATGTCGTCTACTGTCACTGCATATGATTCTCTCACCAATGAAAGAATGGTGGAGGATTATATGAGTGACCGCATCCAAGTAGGCACGTCAGACAGTCCGTACGTATACTGGCAGGGAAAAGAGGCAATTTGGAGGCCCTTGCACAAACTGGCTTTATTCTACCTAAGTTGCCCTCCCTCCAGTGTGTACTCCGAAAGAGTGTTTAGTGCCGCCGCTCACCTTATCAGCAATCGGCGTACGAGGTTTTTACCAGAAAATGTGGAGAAGATGATGTTCATTAAAATGAATTATAATCAATTCCTCCATGGAGACATTCACCAGCAGCAATTGCCTCCAGAAAGTACACGGGGACCTGAGATGGTGGATTCCAGTGGGGACGAATTAATAATCTGTGAGGAGGGGGATGTACACAGTGAAAGGGGTGATGAATCGGAGGATGAGGAGGAGGTGGACATCTTGCCTCTGTAGAGCCAGTTTGTGCAAGGAGAGATTGATTGCTTCTTTTTTGGTGGGGGCCCAAACCAACCAGTCATTTCAGTCACAGTCGTGTGGCAGACCCTGTCGCTGAAATGATGGGTTCGTTAAAGTGTGCATGTCCTGTTTATACAACATAAGGGTGGGTGGGAGGGCCCAAGGACAATTCCATCTTGCACCTCTTTTTTCTTTCATTTTTCTTTGCGTCATGTGCTGTTTGGGGAGTATTTATTGGAAGGGCCATCCTGCGTGACACTGCAGTGCCACTCCTAGATGGGCCAGGTGTTTGTGTCGGCCACTAGGGTCGCTTAGCTTACTCACACAGCTACCTCATTGCGCCTCTTTTTTTTCTTCTTTGCATCATGTGCTGTTTGGGGAGTATTTTTCGGAAGGGCCATCCTGCCTGACACTGCAGTGCCACTCCTAGATGAGCCAGGTGTTTGTGTCGGCCACTAGGGTCGCTTAGCTTACTCACACAGCTACTTCATTGCGCCTCTTTTTTTCTTTGCGTCATGTGCTGTTTGGGGAGTATTTTTTGGAAGGGCCATCCTGCCTGGCACTGCAGTGCCACTCCTAGATGGGCCAGGTGTTTGTGTCGGCCACTTGTGTCGCTTAGCTTAGCCATCCAGCGACCTCGGTGCAAATTTTAGGGCTAAAAATAATATTGTGAGGTGTTCAGAATAGACTGAAAATGAGTGTAAATTATGGTTATTGAGGTTAAGAATACTATGGGATCAAAATGACCCCCAAATTCAATGATTTAAGCTGTTTTTTAGGGTTTTTTGAAAAAAACACCCGAATCCAAAACACACCCGAATCCGACAAAAAATTTTCGGTGAGGTTTTGCCAAAACGCGTTCGAACCCAAAACACGGCGGCGGAAACAAACCCAAAACCAAAACACAAAACCCGAAAAATGTCCGGTGCACATACTAGCCCTGTGCTGGGCGTCCCCCCCCATGTCAGAGAATCTGATCATAAATGTGCTAAATTTAGCACATCTAGGATCAGGTCTGAATCACCCCCATGGAACAAAAAAAAGGCCCAAATTATGTGATTTTAGTTCTGTTTGTCAGTTTTTGAAAACAAAAAAACAAAACCAGTCACGGCAGTTTGGCAAAAACCAAATACAAAGCCGGATGACGAATCAGGGCCAATTGCAAATCCAGCAAAAATGGTCCTGTGCACATCTCTAGTAATATTCTAATACCACATTGAGTTTGCTAGCATTGTATGCCTAGGGATGTGCTGATATGAGACATTCCCTTTAACTCCTGTTTTATTGAGTTTAATAAATTATTCCTGTAGTTTAGCTGGTCATTCAAAACTTGGGATCAGTGCTACCATATGGTCCATACTGGTCTGCACATGTGCACTGATGTTGCTTGCTAACTGGTAGCTGCATTAGAAGTTGTTGCATTCCACAGGAGTAGCTAGCTGCTTATATCCAGTTTTGCGTTCCACATGGCACAGTTCGGGAGCACCAGTGCCACATTTTACATATGGTACCCTGAGGTTACCGGCAGAGAGGTGCATCTCTGCCTGACCGATTACGTGACTTAAGTGTTGAACAGTGTATTGTTGCTATAGGATGTGATACCACTACCAGGCAGGCCATGTGGTCCAAATTAAACTACTGTACATGTAGTTTGCTGTCTTTTTGTACATTATTCTGTTGGTATAAACATACTTGCCTACTCTCCCTCATTCTGCAGGAGACTCCCTGAAATAGAAGAAATCTCCCAAACTCCCTGAATAGTCCAGCAATCTCACTGATTGCACCTTAACCCCTGATGGGGGGTAAGGTAGAGAATAGAATAACAGTTGGTAAGAGTAATTTTAGAAAGGCACTTGTAAATAATGGTAAGTTACCATTAAAGCAAAAGGGCAAAGGAAATATTAACATAAAATGTCTGCTTGCGAAAGCAAGAAGCCTATCAGGTAAAATGGGGGAATTGGAATGGCATGTATCAAAAAATCAGTATGATATTATAGGTATTACGGAAACATGGTGGGACGACTCTCATGACTAGGTTACTAATTTGGAGGGATATTCACTTCTCAGGAGGGACAGGGCTACCAAAAGGGGAGGAGGGGTTTGTCTCTATGTAAAACCATCTCTAAAACCAAACTTAATATATGTTATTTACGAGGGGACTGGTGATAATGTGGAATCACTATGGGTTGAGATCACTAGTGGGGGCACTGAAATAAAGAAACTAGTCATTGGCACATGCTACAAGCAACCAGATATTAGCATACGTGACGAGGAACTGCTCTCACAGCAAATTGAAAAAGCTGCGGGAATGGGGGACATCCTAGTGTTAGGGGATTTTTAACTATCCGGGTATAAACTGGAGTAACGATTCATGTGTAAAAATTAGGAGCAGCAGGATTCTAAACACATTAAAGGATCAATACTTGTCTCAATTAGTCGAGGACCCAACCAGAGGTTATAATGTTCTGGACCAAGTTATTACCAATAATGTGGACATTATATCAAACATTACAGTTGGGGAGACCTTGGGAAACAGTGATCACTATATGATCACATTCAGCATCAGTTTCAAGAAACATAGCTATAAGGAATCAACAAAAACATTCAACTTTAGAAAAGCTAACTTCAATATGCTAAACGACATTGACTGGGAAGTTTTGTTTCATAGTAAAGACACATCGGAAATGTGGGATGCTTTAAAAGGGTTGCTTGATAGCAATGTTCACAAATTCATACCCTTGGGCAGTAAATGCAAGAGTAATAGACTCAAATCAATGTGGCTTAAAAAGGATGTCAAAGAAGCAATGGCTAAAAAGAGGTGTTCTTTTAAAGCATTTAAAACTAATGGAGGGGAGGAGTCATTCCAGTATTACAAAGAATGCAATAAAAGATGCAAAAAAGTAATAAGGGCAGCTACAATTGTAAACGAAAAACAAATTGCTATAGAGAATAAAGCCAATTCCAAAGAGTTTTATAAATACATAAACATTAAAGGGTTAAAAAAATAGAACATAGGCCCATTAAAAGATGAACTGCGAGCCTTGGAAACGATGTCAAAATAAAAGCGGATATACTGAACAGCTTTTTTTCACCAGGGAGGATCAGACGGTGTTAGTAGTGCATAATGACAGTGAAGGTAATGATTCTTGGCTAGATGCTTGTTTAAGTGAGGAAATAGTCCTGGAGAGACTAAGCAACATAAAGATTAATAAATCACCGGGACCAAATGGTTTTCATACGAGGGTTATTATGGAGCTTAAGGCACAGCTTGCAAGACCCTTATACTTGATTTTCTATAGTTCCATTAAATCGGGTATGGTACCGATGGATTGGCGTATAGCTGAGGTAGTGCCATTATTTAAAAAGGGTTCTAAAAATCATCCTGGGTACTATAGACCAGTTAGTTTAACCTCTATAGTGGGTAAAATATTGGAAGGAATTTTGAGGGATAGCATAGAGGATTATCTGCGGAATACTAAGTTTATGAGCAGGAGTTACCATGGGTTTGTGAGCGACAGATCATGTCAAACTAACTTAATTAGCTTCTACGACGAAGTGAGCGATAATCTTAACCAGGGAAAAGCAGTGGATGTGGTCTATTTAGATTTTGCAAAAGCCTTCAATACAGTGCCTCACAAGAGACTGATCATCAAATTAAGGGAACTTGGCCTAGGATACACTATTTGTACATGAATAGGTAATTGGCTGGATAACAGGGTACAACGAGTAGTGGTCAATGAGATGTTCTCCAGCTGGGCACTAGTAGTCAGCGGTATACCACAAGGGTCCATATTTGGTCCGCTACTGTTCAATATATGTATTAATGACCTAGGAATAGGCCTGGGAAGCATAGTATCAATCTTTGCAGATGATACTAAACTGTGTAAGGTAATTAATTCAGAAATAGATGTGGAGTCTCTACAGAATGACTTATTTAAACTTGAATTCTGGGTGTCTAAATGGGGAATGAGGTTCAATATTGAAAAATGCAAAGCTATGCATTTTGGGATTAAAAACAAACTTGCATCCTATTCACTTAATGGGGAAAATATAGGGGTATCAGTAGTGGAAAAAGATTTGGGGGTCCTCATAGATAATACACTCAATAGCAGTACACAGTGTCAAAATGCAGTGAAGAAGACAAGTAAAGTCCTTGCTTGCATAAAACGGGGTATTGAGACCAGGGACGAGGATGTAATCATGCCGCTGTACAAATCATTGGTACGTCCGCACCTGGAATATTGTGTTCAGTTTTTGGCACCATATTATAAAAAAGATATTGGAGAACTCGAAAGAGTTCAAAGGCGTGCTACTAAACTGATTAAAGGGTTAGAGACACTGGAGTACGAGGAAAGGCTAACTATGTTAAATATGTATACTCTAGAACAGAGGCGTCAAAGAGGAGATATTATTAATATCTTCAAATATGTAAAGGGTCATTACAAGGAGTTAGCAGGAGATTTGTTTATTAATAGAACTCTGTATAGGACACATGGACACTCACTGAGGTTAGAGGAGAGAAAATTCCATACAAAACGTAGGAAGGGGTTCTTCAGGGCAATAAAGATTTGGAACTCCCTGCCGAAGAAGGTAATAATGGCGGACTCTGTAAATGCATTCAAAATCAGATTGGACAGCTTTCTAGCTGAAAACAGTATAACCTGGGCAGAGTCAAAGTCTGCAGAAGCATGACCGGAACACCAACTGTCAGTGCAGTGCTATATGCTGGAAGTCCAACTGCACTAAGTGAGTGTAATAATTCCACTCATACTGTATAGTCATTTTGGACAGGTTGGTATTGGGTGATCGGTGGTTGGGAGACTGGCGGTCACCATACCGACGCCGGGATTCCGTCTGTCAGATGGCCAGCAGGGGGGATTTCGGCCAGCACAACAAAAGACCCTTGCGGGCTCGTTGCGCTTGCCACAGGTTCTATCCCACTCTATGGGAATAGTCCCTGTTGCTCGGCATGCCAACTGGCGGGCTAGTCAGTGTTCATGATGCCAGCGCTGGTATTGTAACCGCATCCTTTTTGGACTTGAGGAGCCTGCACACTGCAAGCATCTGGTTGTTCATTTATTGTTCCTCTCCCTGATGTTAGATCGAGACCATACATACCTCAGTCCTTTTCTAGGTCACTAAGCTATACAACAGTGAAAATGTGATATAAATTCATACAGTAGTTTTTGTGTGATGCCAGAACGTACAGACACAGTCTAAATTTCACTTTTTTTTTGTCTCCATGGTCCATAAACAGTCCCTAGAAGTATAATTCTCAATAAAAAAATGTCCATGTACAGACACAACCCTTACAGTTTTATTATATGTATATATTTTTATTGTAGGGTGTCCCTATTTATCTTTGGCTATGTAAGGCTTTGTGTGAACCCAATTTCCACTGTTGTTATGTTGTTTATTACTGTTCCAGTGTTTCAATGATAACCTCATTTAAGGACAAAACGATGAAAACTAGTGTGCCCTGAGCAGTCTCCAGGTATGCCGCCATAGAAGCACATCCAGGCCCGTCAGTGTTTTGCCGTTACTGAGGCCCTGGAACGGGTTTAGTGGTTGCAGAGCCAGTTCTTATTTAGGACCCGGGCAGTGTTGGGCTCTTCTGGCTTTCTCAGATGTGGCTCAGGCGTTACCTATGGAGAAGCTGTAACATGACATCATAGGACATGCAACTGCACCATGCATCACCATTATATTTGAATGTGCCTTGGCAATACTTAAATCTTGTTCAGTGTGCCGCGAGATGTAAAGGGTTGAAAATCTCTTTGCTACAGTGTCGTCACCATGTTGTTATAAAAACAACAAAAGACGAGCATTGGTAAAGGGGCTGCTGGAGGGGCCTGGCAGAAGCCCCAGTTTGCTACCGCTCCCCAGTATGCCTGTGCTGTAGCCAGTGGCAGTGGAGCCGTCTTCATGGTGATTTCTTTGGGAAGATGGCACTGCACATAGAAAGCAAAGACTTTGGCACTGCTCCTGATTGGCTTCTGGTCCGTGAACACGGACCGGCACCTGATTTAAGATACCCGTGCCATCGCCGGAGATTGGACTGGGGAGCAAGAGAGGTGTGCGCTGTGCTCTCCTGCCCTCGATGCAAGCAAGGTGGTTGGGCCGCAAAAGGACCCCTGCCCGCGGGCCACAAAAGGATGCGGTAGGAGCTGCGAGTTTGACACCCCTACCCTAGAGTTTCAGAATTTCTGTCATGGCACCCCAAGACCATAGTTTCTTAGTGAGAAATTTAGAAAAAAATATAAAATGAAGTAAATAGTGTTTATAATATGTTAACCTTAGGTTCAGTTATGTGGTGAAGGACTGGTTTTGCCGATTAAATTCACTATAAGCAATTTGAATTGTTCATGGACCACCAAACTACAGCACCACTGCAAGGCCTCCCCTATCCCCCCCTTTCCCAAGGAACCCCAGGATCTCACGGCCCCCTGTATGGAAACTACTGCCATAAAATAAACTTATTTTTATAACTACATGTAATACACCTTAGATCTCAGTTCCTTTAAGGTTTTATATCCTTGTATACAGTAAACTACACATATTTGAAAATCCTACACCAGGCACAAGTAATAATTCAGATGCGTTGTTGACCGGCGGCCGGGATCCTGGTGGTCAGCATACCGATGACGGGATCCTGACTGCCAGAATGCCGGCAGAGGGGCAAGCAAAATGAAGCCCCTTGCTGTGGGCTTCACGCTGCGAGCTTGGTGGCTTGCTGCCCTTGCCACAGGTTCTATTCCCACTCTATGGGTGTCATGGACACCAACTAGTGGGAATAGTCCTTGGCCCCACTGACTGCATTCGGTGGCCGGGATCCCGGTGGTGGTAAGCTGACCGCCGGGATGGTGACTACATCCCATTTAGATGACTATGTGGGAGTTTTAGCATTATTATCCTATTTGTATATAAAAAGTGTTGAAAGGGGAGAGCGCTACTGCGCAGATTCCATACTGTTCCTTCAGGAAGGCTTCACTCCCTGTACCAAGATGGCTGCTGACCTAAATCCTGCACATAAATGCGGCAGCATCTTGTCAATGTCTTAGAGCATCACAGTGGGAGACAGTAGTTTTTCACTTAACTCCTCAGAGACCTGAGATTATCAGAGATCCACAACACTTCCAGTGATCCTGCCGAATAACACCCCTCTCATCTCAGCCTCCGCTCAGTGAGAACCAGTGTGTAACAGTGATTAAGTGGGGTTCATAGAAATATTTTATGCAATTCACAGTATGAGCTTACCATCTTCAGAGTGTTGGAGAATTATTATACATTTTTATTTTTTGGTCAGAGAATTTTTTTTTATTGTTTTATAATGTAACTGGACCCTGTATTGTTATTTTCCCCTCAGCTCACTTTTAAAATAGATATAAAGGAGAAAGATATCTAAAAGCAATTATAGAGTAAGACCATTTTCCTTACTGCGTAAGCTGCAAACTAGGTGTCCTGTTAGTTGCTTTTCATTTTACCTTTGATTGCCTTACTGCCATGTTTTACTTATAGCACAGTGTAATCTATGTAGTGGACCCAAAATGGCTGCCTCACATGGTACTCTCTTGTGTAGAATAAACAATGCATGGTTTTAAACTCTCCTAATATATTTGTTTCCCTAAGTATGTGTCATTTCTTCACCTTTTGAGAGAATTTATTTATTAAGACAACTTCAAGCAAAATATATTTAAAAAATAAATGTCTATTTTTATTTTAAGCAAAATGTAGCCTATTTTTGTTCTACTACTACTACTTCTTCTTCTTCTTCTTCTTCTTCTTCTTCTCCTTCTTCTTCTTCTTTGTCTTCCTCTTCTTCTTTAAAAACACCACACCGTCTTTAAGAAAAAAGTTTATTAGTCAGAGTCTTCACCTGGGGGCGGCAGCCTTTAAGTTCTTTAGCATGGCTGCCGCCTTCCCAGGGCTTCCAGCTTCTTCACCTGGTGGGCGGCGGCTGTTAAGCTCTTTTGCATAGCACTTGGAGAACCACAATTGCCAGCATGTCCGGACATAAAGGGCCCCCTGGCACCTGTAAAGAAAATATTAAAATAAAAACACCACACCGTCTTTAATTTTTTTTTTATTAGTCACTGTCTTCACCTGGGGACGGCGGCATTTAAGCACTTTTGCATGGCCACTGCCTCTCCAGGGCTTCCGCTGTCTTCACCTGGGGGGCCGCCGTCTCCCCAGGGCTTCCGTCGTCTTTCTCCGGCGTCTTCACCTGGGAGGCAGCGGCCTTTAAGCTCTCTTGCATGGCTGCCGCCTTCCCGGGGCTTTCAGCGTCTTCACCTGGTGGATGGTGGCTGTTAATCTTTTTTGCATAGCACTTGGAGAACCACAAGTGCCAGCATGTCCGGACATAAAGGGCCCACTGGCACCTGTAGTCCACCTGTAAAAAAAATATTAAAATAAAAACACCACTCCGTCTTTAAAAAAAAGTTTATTAGTCAGGGTCTTCACCTGGGGGCGGCGGCCTTTAAGCTTTTTTGCATGGCTGCCGCCTCTCCAGGGCTTCCGACGCCTTCACCTGGGGGGCCGCCGCCTCCCCAGGGCTTCCAGCATCTTCACCGGGGAGGCAGCGGCCTTTAAGCTCTTTTGCATGGCTTCCGCCTTCCCAGGGTTTCCAGCGTCTTCACCTGGTGGGCGGCAGCCGTTAAGCTCTTTTGCATAGCACTTGGAGAACCACAAGTGCCAGCATGTCCGGACATAAAGGGCCCGCTGGCACCTGTAGTCCACCTGTAAAGAAAATATTAAAATAAAAACACAACACCATCTTTAAAAAAAAGTTTATTATTCAGGGTCTTCACCTGGGGTGGCGGCCTTTAAGCTCGTTTGCATGGCTACAGCCCATCCAGGACTTCCAGCGTCTTCTTTCTTAAGGAGCTCTTCCGCCGTCGGACTGACGCCGATGCCTCGTGCTGACTTATATAAGTCAGCCGGAGGGGCCGGGGTGATGACGCAGCGAGCCGTGATTGGCTCGTGGTTGCCATCTTGAATTTAAAAAATTACGCTGAGGTGCCATTTTTGAAATTGGTACTGCTCCGCTGCCAAACTCTGCAGAATGGCAGTGCCACTAATACTCTCACTGCCACCAATGCCCACACCTCCGCGCACCCATATAGTGATGGCAGCGGATCCAGTGACGGATCCTCTGGCCAATCACTGTGGCCTCACTGACAGGGGTGTGCTTTCATGGGTTGAAAGCACGTCCCTGTATGACAGCAGCACCTCTAATGGTGCCGCTTTCCCATGCATTTCCAATGGACTTTTAATACCCATGGCTAGCCCCCCCCCCTTCCCCCCCCCCGCTCCCACACCCTTCCCCATTCACACTGGGAGGCACCACGATCGGTGCCTCCCAAACACATTGAAACAGGGATAATGATTAGATTAATATAAAGGAGATACTTATGGCACAGAATACAAAATGTGTCATAAGTATCTTCTTTATATTATTTTAATCATTAATGACAGGGGAGGCACTGCCTCCCCTGCCTTCCCTGACTGCACGTCCCTGGTTTGCCCAGACCACCCGCCCTCCAACTAACCTTGCCTAACCCAGTCTTCCCATCTGTCACCTCAAATCTGATATCTTGACCTATTTACCCGGCAGGAGAAAAACGCACCTATACGTCAATGGTTAGAGAGTGAAAAAAGAGAGCAAAAAATGAGTGGGGCATGGAGAGCCCAACGGGGGAATGCAGAGGTAAAGGCCCATGCTTAGGGGTGTGGCCTGCTGCCACAGAGGCTTGGCTAACATGGTATAGGGCCCATGATAAATATATATAGTAAATACTGCTAGTACATGCATGATAATGTACCAGATTAATAACTGCAATGCACTGTAGATAATATGTATAATGTACAATTCAAGTGCACAGACGGGACCTGATCCATAGACGAGGAGGTGGGCCCCCAGACAGTAGGGCCCACCGGTGGTTTCCCCTGTACCCCTATGGGTCATGACTGTCCCCCTCCCCCCACACTCCCTGAGTGGGAATGAGGGGGGAGGGGGACAGTCATAACCACCATAGCATTCATATCTGACACTAACAGGAATTACAACTGTACAAATGTAGCTATTCTCGTTGTGGCTACATCTTAAGGCGATTGCGCCTTGCTAGTCGCGACCGCACCGCGTACATCTGGACATCTAAGACATGTGTGTGCCCCATTCACATGGATGGGGGCGGCAAATGCCGCAACTCGACATAGCTAGGCACAGGTGCGCATTGCTGCGTCGAGGGTGCACGTTTCCCTCAGATGTAGCCATGATCAGCATGGCTACATCTGTATATAGTATTGGATAAAAACAAAGGTAATGATTAAAGCACAATTTAATTCTCTTACATGGAAAAAACGCTACCGTTTCTGGGAAAAACGCGGGAGTGGCTGGAGAAACGGGGGAGTGTCTGGGCGAATACTGGGTGTGTTTGTGACGTCAAACCAGGAACGAAACTGACTGAAATGATCGCAATGGCTAAGTCCGGAGCTACTCAGAAACTGCTAAGAAAGGTCTATTCGCAATATTGCGAATCCGTCGGTCGCAATTTTGAGAAGCTAAGATTCACACCCAGTAGGCGGCGACTTAGCGTGTGCAAAGCTGCTAAAAGCAACGCTCCATTTCAAAGACGGAGATGGAGTATTGCGGGGACGAGACTTCAAAACAGGAGCGGCAACGGAGAAACAGGGGGCGTAGTCGGTGCAGCTGCATGACATCACACGCAGCCGATGCTATCACAAAAATGGCTGTGGGTCTCATGCGGGTGCCTAACATGTGGGGCATACTAGCTAGTGATGAGCGGGTTCAGTTCCTCGGAATCCGAACCCGCCCGAACTTCACCTTTTTTTTACACGGGTCCGAGCGACTCGGATCCTCCCGCCTTGCTCGGTTGACCCGAGCGCGCCCGAACGTCATTATCCCGCTGTCGGATTCTCGCGAGACTCGGATTCTACATAAGGAGCCGCGCGCCGCCGCCATTTTCACACGTGCATTGAGATTGATAGGGAGAGGACGTGGCTGGCGTCCTCTCCGTAATAGAAAAGACTAAGAGTGACATGGTTATAATTGTGGGGAGGATTGGGGACGGGGAGCAGCTGTTAGGGAGTACAGTGCAGGGTTTTGATTATACCACCAGTGATTTTAATCCTTTGTTTCTCTGCCTGAAAAATTAAAACGCTCCACCATATCTGTGGCTGTGCTCACTCAGTGTGCTGCACTGCTGCATGATATATCTGTGCTGAGTGCACTGCTCTGCTCACACTGCCTAATTGTGGGGACTGGGGAGCAGTTATAGCAGGAGTACAGTGCACAGTTTTGCTGACAGTGACCACCAGTCCAGTATACGTTTGTCTGCCTGAAAAACACTGTTGTGTTTTTTTCTTTTCTTTCTTCATGCTAGTTTGTTTAGCAGTCTGCTGACAGTGTCCACCAGGTCCGTTATACAGTATATTATATATATAAGCACTAAGCAGCAGTACGGTAGGCCACGGCTGTACCTACCTCTGTGTCGTCAGTGCACTCGTCGTCCATAAGTATAAGTAATACTATACTATCCATCCATCTACATTGTATACCTGTGGTGTTTTTTTTTCCCTCATACTAGTTTAGCAGTCTGCTGACAGTGTCCACCAGGTCCGTTATACAGTATATTATATATATAAGCACTAAGCAGCAGTACGGTAGGCCACGGCTGTACCTACCTCTGTGTCATTAGTGCACTTGTCGTCCATAAGTATAAGTAATACTATACTATCCATCCATCTACATTGTATACCTGTGGTGTTTTTTTTTCTTCATACTAGTTTAGCAGTCTGCTGACAGTGTCCACCAGGTCCGTTATACAGTATATTATATATATAAGCACTAAGCAGCAGTACGGTAGGCCACGGCTGTACCTACCTCTGTGTCGTCAGTGCACTCGTCGTCCATAAGTAATATAATACTTTAACTATCCATCCATCTACATTGTATACCTGTGGTGTTTTTTTTTTTCTTTCTTCATACTAGTTTAGCAGTCTGCTGACAGTGTCCACCAGGTCCGTTATACAGTATATTATATATATAAGCACTAAGCAGCAGTACGGTAGGCCACGGCTGTACCTACCTCTGTGTCGTCAGTGCACTCGTCGTCCATAAGTAATATAATACTATACTATCCATCCATCTACATTGTATACCTGTGGTGTTTTTTTTTTCTTCATACTAGTTTAGCAGTCTGCTGACAGTGTCCACCAGGTCCGTTATACAGTATATTATATATATAAGCACTAAGCAGCAGTACGGTAGGCCACGGCTGTACCTACCTCTGTGTCGTCAGTGCACTCGTCGTCCATAAGTATAAGTAATACTATACTATCCATCCATCTACATTGTATACCTGTGGTGTTTTTTTTTTCTTCATACTAGTTTAGCAGTCTGCTGACAGTGTCCACCAGGTCCGTTATACAGTATATTATATATATAACCACTAAGCAGCAGTACGGTAGGCCACGGCTGTACCTACCTCTGTGTCGTCAGTGCACTCGTCGTCCATAAGTAATATAATACTATACTATCCATCCATCTACATTGTATACCTGTGGTGTTTTTTTTTTCTTCATACTAGTTTAGCAGTCTGCTGACAGTGTCCACCAGGTCCGTTATACAGTATATTATATATATAAGCACTAAGCAGCAGTACGGTAGGCCACGGCTGTACCTACCTCTGTGTCGTCAGTGCACTCGTCGTCCATAAGTATAAGTAATACTATACTATCCATCCATCTACATTGTATACCTGTGGTGTTTTTTTTTTCTTCATACTAGTTTAGCAGTCTGCTGACAGTTTCCACCAGGTCCGTTATACAGTATATTATATATATAAGCACTAAGCAGCAGTACGGTAGGCCACGGCTGTACCTACCTCTGTGTCGTCACTCGTCGTCCATAAGTATAAGTAATAATAGTATACTATCCACCCATCTACATTGTATACCTGTGGTGGCTTTTAGTTGTGCGCAAAATATGGAGAACAAAAATGTGGAGGTTAAAAAAATAGGGAAAGATCAAGATCCACTTCCACCTCGTGCTGAAGCTGCTGCCACTAGTCATGGCCGAGACGATGAAATGCCATCAATGTCGTCTGCCAAGGCCGATGCCCAATGTCATAGTAGAGAGCATGTAAAATCCAAAACACAAAAGATCAGTAAAAAAATGACCCAAAAATCAAAATTAAAAGCGTCTGAGGAGAAGCGTAAACTTGCCAATATGCCCTTTACGACACGGAGTGGCAAGGAACAGCTGAGGCCCTGGCCTATGTTCATGGCTAGTGGTTCAGCTTCACATGAGGATGGAAGCACTCATCCTCTCGCTAGAAAAAAGAAAAGACTTGCGGCAAAAGCACAGCAAAGAACTGTGCGTTCTTCGAAATCCCAAAACCCCAAAGGAGAGCCCAATTGTGTCGGTTGCGATGCCTGACCTTCCCAACACTGGACGGGAAGAGCTTGCGCCTTCCACTATTTGCACGCCCCCTGCAAGTGTTGAAAGGAGCACCCGCAGTCCAGTTCCTGATAGTGAAATTGAAGATGTCAGTGTTGAAGTACACCAGGATGAGGATATGGGTGTTGCTTGGGCTGGGGAGGAAATTGACAAGGAGGATTCTGATGGTGAGGTGGTTTGTTTAAGTCAGGCACCCGGGGAGACACCTGTTGTCCGTGGGAGGAATATGGCCATTGATATGCCTGGTGAAAATACCAAAAAAATCAGCTCTTCAGTGTGGAAGTATTTCAACAGAAATGCGGACAACAGGTGTCAAGCCGTGTGTTGCCTTTGTCAAGCTGTAATAAGTAGGGGTAAGGACGTTAACCACCTCGGAACATCCTCCCTTATACGTCACCTGCAGCGCATTCATAATAAGTCAGTGACAAGTTCAAAAACTTTGGGCGACAGCGGAAGCAGTCCACTGACCAGTAAATCCCTTCCTCTTGTAACCAAGCTCGCGCAAACCACACCACCAACTCCCTCAGTGTCAATTTACTCCTTACCCAGGAAAGCCAATAGTCCTGCAGGCCATGTCACTGGCAAGTCTGACGAGTCCTCTCCTGCCTGGGATTCCTCCGATGCATCCTTGAGTGTAACGCCTACTGCTGCTGGTGCTGCTGTTGTTGCTGCTGGGAGTCGATCGTCATCCCAGAGGGTAAGTCGGAAGACCACTTGTACTACTTCCAGTAAGCAATTGACTGTCCAACAGTCCTTTGCGAGGAAGATGAAATATCACAGCAGTCATCCTGTTGCAAAGCGGATATCCGCCATTAGTTCACAGGGAACTAGACAATTTCTTGAGGTAGTGTGCCCCCGGTACCAAATACCATCTAGGTTCCACTTCTCTAGGCAGGCGATACCGAGAATGTACACGGACGTCAGAAAAAGACTCACCAGTGTCCTAAAAAATGCAGTTGTACCCAATGTCCACTTAACCACGGACATGTGGACAAGTGGAGCAGGGCAGACTCAGGACTACATGACTGTGACAGCCCACTGGGTAGATGTATTGCCTCCCGCTGCAAGAACAGCAGCGGCCGCACCAGTAGCAGCATCTCGCAAACGCCAACTCGTTCCTAGGCAGGCTACGCTTTGTATCACCGCTTTCCAGAATACGCACACAGCTGAAAACCTCTTACGGCAACTGAGGAAGATCATCGCAGAATGGCTTACCCCAATTGGACTCTCCTGGGGATTTGTGGCATCGGACAACGCCAGCAATATTGTGCGTGCATTACATCTTGGCAAATTCCAGCACGTCCCAAGTTTTGCACACACCTTGAATTTGGTGGTGCAGAATTATTTAAAAAATGACAGGGGCGTGCAAGAGATGCTGTCGGTGGCCAGAAGAATTGCGGGCCACTTTCGGCGTGCAGGCACCGCGTACAGAAGACTGGAGCACCACCAAAAAAACCTGAACCTGCCCTGCCATCATCTGAAGCAAGAGGTGGTAACGAGGTGGAATACAACCCTCTATATGCTTCAGAGGATGGAGGAGCAGCAAAAGGCCATTCAAGCCTATACATCTGCCCACGATATAGGCAAAGGAGGTGGAATGCACCTGTCTCAAGCGCAGTGGAGAATGATTTCAACGTTGTGCAAGGTTCTGCTGCCCTTTGAACTTGCCACACGTGAAGTCAGTTCAGACACTGCCAGCCTGAGTCAGGTCATTCCCCTCATCAGGCTTTTGCAGAAGAAGCTGGAAGCATTGAAGGAGGAGCTAAAACAGAGCGATTCCGCTAGGCATGTGGGACTTGTGGATGGAGCCCTTCTTATTCTTATTCACTTATTCACTTCTCCTTGTTGCATTATGTATTACTCTACCTGTCACTAGCTGCTTTCAATAATAGTTAAAATATGTTCACTCTGAAATGTGGTCAATTTTAATATAATTGTTGCTTATTTATAGAATTATCAATATTATGTAGGCCACGTGATTTTATAACTAGGAAATCCATTATGTTACCATGGCTTTAATTAAACCCCCCGCCCTATTTTATATCAAGCCAATCACGTTTTATGTACTTTAGGTTCATTGCAGACTTAAGATACTTCCTCAATCTGCAAAATACATGAATTTGCGGCTCACAGACGCTAACAGGAAGTGCGTCATCGGAAGCCGGCATGCGGTTCAATATGCGTTCCACATACCGGAAGTACCGGACGGAGGTCCGTGAAGGACTACAAACTTAAGATACACCACATTTATCCACTGTTACCACCAATATTGGCATCCAGGAACACCCTAAAGAACTAATAAGGAACTTTATATTGATGAACATGGGCTTAAAAAATATCGACACCGCCGGACCGGAAGTTAAAGTAATACTACTTCCGGGTACTTTATTATTATGTTTTTTTTTAACTGTTTCTAAAGATAGATTTTATACATCAGTCCCTGGAGATTTATCACCCAGTTATAGCTATGTGTTATGGATATTATTCATAGATTATACGATGTAATTCATTTTTATTATGACGTGACCTTTGACCCGGATGTGTTTCTCATGCAGAGCATAAATAGCTCATTCTGTTCACAGTCTGTCATGCAGCCTTGATGAAGGGAGAGATCCCGAAACGCGTCGGCACTGTATGACAGACTAACCACTGCTGAAGGAAGATTTACCAGACGAACGGAGGATTGTGGAGAATTAGGTTCCGGAGCCGATATCTCCCCTGGGTAACATCTCAAATGCAATCACTTCATATAAATCTGGTAAACCCCCACCTTCACTTGATTTCAAGATATCTGATGTTTTTTAGCCAACCAGAACTTAAAGGCACTATTTAAAGCCTCAATTATTTCCATCCTCTGGTAATTTCCCATCTACCACCTGTGCTTGCAGCAAACTGATGTACAATGATTTTATAGTTGATTGTTAGTGTATTGTATTAAAAATTGTATTTTGAACATACTACACTATATATTTTAATTTTCTTTTTCACATATGGATCCATGTTATTGGAATAATACGGTAAATCCCACGACAGAGGTTGTGTAAGGGAAGTACCATTTCATATTTTATTTTCCCGATTAGCGCACATCTTCTGGTTTAACTCTATTGTATATGCTTCCATTTGGGTATTGGGGATACCTCCTTGACCAGTCGATTTGCAGCTTGCATCGGTTGGCGCCACGACTCTTCTCTATTTCAAACTATAACTGTCCAAAAACATACCCCAACAGAGAAGAATCCAGGCGACATCATGTTTCAACATCTCAAAAGTAGAGAAGAAAAGCTGAAAGAAGTATTTACAGAGAAAATTACGAACAATAGTGATGAGGACCTGGATGGCACCATGGGCCGTCTTGAGAAGCTTTTATTACGTGAGAACCGCCTATGGTGGGAATGCGCGACACTGGAAAAATATGTCGCTGACCAAATTATACCAAAGGGATTGAGGATCAAAAAACTACCATCTTTCGACGATGCCAGTGAAAAATTTCAAGATGAATGGATGCGGACACTTGAGATCTGTTCATTTACGCTTCTAGAATTGATCATGAAGGAACGACGGGAGAAATTGAAAACACTAAAGGATCAGATCAACCACATACAAACAAACTTAGATCCATTTAAGGAATTAACGGAATTTAAGAATAAAGAAAAAGAAATTCAACACAAAATAAACCTCAATACGAGGGAAATTATTCTAAAAAAAACAGAATAAATTAAGAAGGGATCATGAATACTACAAAAAGGAAGGAAAAGATCCCTTCAAACTAATGAGGGAAGAAGGAACACCTGTGTCAGTCTACTCCTTCACAGAAGAAGAAGATCGAGATCCACCATATAGACAAGAAAAAGAAAACTTCCACCCAGTGCAACATAAGGAAGACTGTCCAAGATATAGAAGGGGTTCACAAAATGCCACCACATCGAGGAGGAACAAAGATGTCAGGACACAAAGAAGGGGATCATCTATACATTCGCATGAAAGAGAACATCAGTTGTCACGAGGACGGAGTAGAAGAAGAGAAGACAACTTAACCATTACTCGACCAATAGAATATTACAGAAGAAAGCCCCATCAACAACCAACGAACCAAAGATGGACCAGGAGGAATCTATGGTATAGAAATATACAGTACCCAAGACATTTCAGTACTGAAAGACACAATGAAAGAAGAGATAGAAGAGAATTCTATCAAGATTACGAGAATTACCCTGAGAGACATATTGATAGGAGACCATCACGCAACTTCCCGTCCAACATGAACAACAACGAGATGGGAAGGACCCCTTTTTTAGGAAGAACAAACTATCGTCACTACCAATAAGGAGAAAAAGGGGCAAAAGGGGGGGGTGCTAAACACAAGAAACATAAATCAAACCTGACAATCACTGATGAACTGGCAAAAATACCTATTAATGATTTGAATCACGGAAAGATATATAATTTAAGTGACAGACAATTAACAAAGACAGAAGAAAAACTCCTCTTAAAGGGTCTGAAATTCGCCCCCACTAATAAAATGGATCAATTTGGCATATTTTTAGATGTGGAAAAATTTGTTAGGAAGTTAACAATAAAAAAATTCTTTACCAAAAAAGAATTAGAAGGCGAAATCAGTGAGACAATAAGCAATGGAGAGTTTAAGAACAAATCCACGTTCTATCCAAAACATCTGAAAGGAAGTCCGGTGGACAGCTTCCAGAAGGCAGTTCTGGACGATCTAGAAAAAATGGGCAACACAAAAAACACTAAAAGCAATTTAAGCCATAAAGAGCGTTTGGCTTTGAAAGATCTACAGGGGGACGAGTCCATTGTCATCAAACCTAGTGACAAGGGAGGAGGAGTTGTAATCCTCAATAAAGACGATTACATCAAAGAAATCCACCGGCAACTGGATGACGGGAAGACATACATCAAGCTTAGAAATGACCCGACATTAAGAATCAAAGCAAATCTAAGCAAGCTATTGCAGTCCCATTTGGACAAGAATACACTCACGAAAAAAGAATTTGAATTTTTAAACGTCTCAGAACCCTCAATACCCACAATCTACATCTTACCAAAAATTCATAAAAGTGTGACAAAACCCCCAGGAAGACCCATAGTGGCAGGGATTGGAAGCCTAACTGCAAACTTATCAGAATATATTGATGCCCATCTACAACCTCTAGTAAGCAGAACAGAATTTCATTTAAAGGATACAACAGACACACTGCAAAAACTTAAAAATATTGAGTGGAGTAACAACATGTTCATGACAACAGCAGACGTGGAAGCCCTTTACACGAACATCCCTCATGAAAAAGGGATAGAAGCAGTCAAGTACTATCTTGATAAAACGGATCTTACTGAGAACAAAAAAGATCTACTGCTACAAGGTATTACCTTTATATTGAAAAACAACTACTTTTATTTCAATGGTTCCTACTACAACCAATTAATCGGTACCGCTATGGGTACTAAATTTGCGCCTAGTTTCGTGAACCTATATATGTCATATTGGGAAGAGAAACAGGTGAAGGCAAACCCTAACTATAAGAAAAATCTCAAACTTTGGTATCGCTATATAGACGACATCATATTCTTTTGGGAAGGACCACAGGAGGAACTGGACTGTTTCTGTCAATCACTGAACAACAATGATTTCAATCTGGCCCTTACCTGTACAACAAGCCAAAAAGAATTACACTTTTTGGATCTCAATATTTATATTGAGGAAGGGAAACTGGAGACGAAATGCTATAAAAAACCGACTGACGCTAATAACTACATAGATGTATCAAGTGAACACCATATCAATTGGCTGAATAGTGTTCCAAAAAGCCAATTCCTCAGGTTAAGAAGAAATTGTAGCAGGAAAAACATATGTGAAGAACAAATCGATCAAATGAAGAAAGGTTTTGAAGAAAAGGGCTACGATAAAGACCGATTGGGAAAATTCAAAGAGGAAGTGATGAACAAGGACAGAGAAGAACTTTTGAAAGGAAAAGAAAAAAGAAAATCAGAAGAGGGTACACACAAATTGGCTTTTATCACACAATTCACCCAACAACATAAAAAGATTGAATCAATAGTCAAAAAACATTGGCATCTCTTGCAGAGAGACCCACTTCTAAAGGACACTACCAGCAAGGCCCAAATTCATATATCGCAAAGCACCAAATCTAAAAAGTAAACTGACCAAAAGTGCACTATCATTACAGGATCACCATCCGATTCGAAGTAAGGGCTTCTACAGATGTGGGACATGCCAGGCTTGTCGCGAAGTACAAACTGTTAAATCAAAATATGAAGAATTCAGCATCAATGGGACTACGTACAAACTTCACAACTTCATGACCTGCCACACCACGAATGTAATATATCTTATAGAGTGCAGTTGCCATATGATTTATGTGGGAAAAACTAGTCGGGCACTGAAAACCCGCTTGGGTGAACATATAAGGAATATTAAGAAAGGAGTAATGACACATCCTTTATCCAGTCATTTTAAAGAAAAACATAATTCCTCCACCAAACACATCTTACAGTTTCTGGCAATTGAAAATATAAAGAATACTTGGAGATACAGAGACGAAACAACTCGACTGGCGAAAACTGAGATGAAATGGATATTTAAACTAAAAAGCCTCATCCCGAACGGCTTGAATGCAGACTTCGAATTAAAATGGTTCCTCTGATTTCCCCCCCCCATCCCCCTGACTCCATCTACATTCACTATCTATTCGTTTCTATTTACTATTCTTATTCACTTCTCCTTGTTGCATTATGTATTACTCTACCTGTCACTAGCTGCTTTCAATAATAGTTAAAATATGTTCACTCTGAAATGTGGTCAATTTTAATATAATTGTTGCTTATTTATAGAATTATCAATATTATGTAGGCCACGTGATTTTATAACTAGGAAATCCATTATGTTACCATGGCTTTAATAAAACCCCCCGCCCTATTTTATATCAAGCCAATCACGTTTTATGTACTTTAGGTTCATTGCAGACTTAAGATACTTCCTCTATCTGCAAAATACATGAATTTGCGGCTCACAGACGCTAACAGGAAGTGCGTCATCGGAAGCCGGCATGCGGTTCAATATGCGTTCCACATACCGGAAGTACCGGACGGAGGTCCGTGAAGGACTACAAACTTAAGATACACCACATTTATCCACTGTTACCACCAATATTGGCATCCAGGAACACCCTAAAGAACTAATAAGGAACTTTATATTGATGAACATGGGCTTAAAAAATATCGACACCGCCGGACCGGAAGTTAAAGTAATACTACTTCCGGGTACTTTATTATTATGTTTTTTTTTAACTGTTTCTAAAGATAGATTTTATACATCAGTCCCTGGAGATTTATCACCCAGTTATAGCTATGTGTTATGGATATTATTCATAGATTATACGATGTAATTCATTTTTATTATGACGTGACCTTTGACCCGGATGTGTTTCTCATGCAGAGCATAAATAGCTCATTCTGTTCACAGTCTGTCATGCAGCCTTGATGAAGGGAGAGATCCCGAAACGCGTCGGCACTGTATGACAGACTAACCACTGCTGAAGGAAGATTTACCAGACGAACGGAGGATTGTGGAGAATTAGGTTCCGGAGCCGATATCTCCCCTGGGTAACATCTCAAACGCAATCACTTCATATAAATCTGGTAAACCCCCACCTTCACTTGATTTCAAGATATCTGATGTTTTTTAGCCAACCAGAACTTAAAGGCACTATTTAAAGCCTCAATTATTTCCATCCTCTGGTAATTTCCCATCTACCACCTGTGCTTGCAGCAAACTGATGTACAATGATTTTATAGTTGATTGTTAGTGTATTGTATTAAAAAATGTATTTTGAACATACTACACTATATATTTTAATTTTCTTTTTCACATATGGATCCATGTTATTGGAATAATACGGTAAATCCCACGACAGAGGTTGTGTAAGGGAAGTACCATTTCATATTTTATTTTCCCGATTAGCGCACATCTTCTGGTTTAACTCTATTGTATACGGAGCCCTTCATTCGCTTAACCAGGATTCACGTGTGGTCAATCTGTTGAAATCAGAGCACTACATTTTGGCCACCGTGCTCGATCCTAGATTTAAAACCTACGTTGGATCTCTCTTTCCGGCAGACACAAGTCTGCAGGGGTTCAAAGAACTGCTGGTGAGAAAATTGTCAAGTCAAGCGGAACGCGACCTGTCAACATCTCCTCCTTCACATTCTCCCGCAATTGGGGGTGCGAGGAAAAGGCTACGAATTCCGAGCCCACCCGCTGGCGGTGATGCAGGGCAGTCTGGAGTGACTGCTGATGCTGACATCTGGTCCGGACTGAAGGACCTGCCAACGATTACTGACATGTCGTCTACTGTCACTGCATATGATTCTCTCACCATTGAAAGAATGGTGGAGGATTATATGAGTGACCGCATCCAAGTAGGCACGTCAGACAGTCCGTACGTATACTGGCAGGGAAAAGAGGCAATTTGGAGGCCCTTGCACAAACTGGCTTTATTCTACCTAAGTTGCCCTCCCTCCAGTGTGTACTCCGAAAGAGTGTTTAGTGCCGCCGCTCACCTTATCAGCAATCGGCGTACGAGGTTACTTCCAGAAAATGTGGAGAAGATGATGTTCATTAAAATGAATTATAATCAATTCCTCCATGGAGACATTCACCAGCAGCAATTGCCTCCAGAAAGTACACGGGGACCTGAGATGGTGGATTCCAGTGGGGACGAATTAATAATCTGTGAGGAGGGGGATGTACACAGTGAAAGGGGTGATGAATCGGAGGATGAGGAGGAGGTGGACATCTTGCCTCTGTAGAGCCAGTTTGTGCAAGGAGAGATTGATTGCTTCTTTTTTGGTGGGGGCCCAAACCAACCAGTCATTTCAGTCACAGTCGTGTGGCAGACCCTGTCGCTGAAATGATGGGTTCGTTAAAGTGTGCATGTCCTGTTTATACAACATAAGGGTGGGTGGGAGGGCCCAAGGACAATTCCATCTTGCACCTCTTTTTTCTTTCATTTTTCTTTGCGTCATGTGCTGTTTGGGGAGTATTTATTGGAAGGGCCATCCTGCGTGACACTGCAGTGCCACTCCTAGATGGGCCAGGTGTTTGTGTCGGCCACTAGGGTCGCTTAGCTTACTCACACAGCTACCTCATTGCGCCTCTTTTTTTCTTCTTTGCGTCATGTGCTGTTTGGGGAGTATTTTTTGGAAGGGCCATCCTGCCTGACACTGCAGTGCCACTCCTAGATGGGCCAGGTGTTTGTGTCGGCCACTAGGGTCGCTTAGCTTACTCACATAGCTACCTCATTGCGCCTCTTTTTTTTCTTCTTTGCGTCATGTGCTGTTTGGGGAGTATTTTTTGGAAGGGCCATCCTGACTGGCACTGCAGTGCCACTCCTAGATGGGCCAGGTGTTTGTGTCGGCCACTTGTGTCGCTTAGCTTAGCCATCCAGTGACCTCGGTGCAAATTTTAGGACTAAAAATAATATTGTGAGGTGTGAGGTGTTCAGAATAGACTGAAAATGAGTGTAAATTATGGTTATTGAGGTTAATAATACTATGGGATCAAAATGACCCCCAAATTCAATGATTTAAGCTGTTTTTTAGGGTTTTTTGAAAAAAACACCCGAATCCAAAACACACCTGAATCCGACAAAAAAATTTCGGTGAGGTTTTGCCAAAACGCGTTCGAACCCAAAACACAGCGGCGGAACCGAACCCAAAACCAAAACACAAAACCCGAAAAATGTCCGGTGCACATCACTAATACTAGCCCTGTGCTGGGCGTCCCCCCGCATGTCAGAGAATCTGATCATAAATGTGCTAAATTTAGCACATCTAGGATCAGGTCTGAATCACCCCCATGGAACAAAAAAAAGGCCCAAATTATGTGATTTTAGTTTTGTTTGTCAATTTTTGAAAACAAAAAACCAAAACCAGTCACGGCAGTTTGGCAAAAACCAAATACAAAGCCGGATGACGAATCAGGGCCAATTGCAAATCCAGCAAAAATGGTCCTGTGCACATCTCTAGTAATATTCTAATACCACATTGAGTTTGCTAGCATTGTATGCCTAGGGATGTGCTGATATGAGACATTCCCTTTTACTCCTGTTTTATTGCGTTTAATAAATTATTCCTGTAGTTTAGCTGGTCATTCAAAACTTGGGATCAGTGCTACCATATGGTCCATACTGGTCTGCACATGTGCACTGATGTTGCTTGCTAACTGGTAGCTGCATTAGAAGTTGTTGCATTCCACAGGAGTAGCTAGCTGCTTATATCCAGTTTTGCGTTCCACATGGCACAGTTCGGGAGCACCAGTGCCACATTTTACACATGGTACCCTGAGGTTACCGGCAGAGAGGTGCATCTCTGCCTGACCGATTACGTGACTTAAGTGTTGAACAGTGTATTGTTGCTATAGGATGTGATACCACTACCAGGCAGGCCATGTGGTCCAAATTAAACTACTGTACATGTAGTTTGCTGTCTTTTTGTACATTATTCTGTTGGTATAAACATACTTGCCTACTCTCCCTCATTCTGCAGGAGACTCCCTGAAATAGAAGAAATCTCCCAAACTCCCTGAATAGTCCAGCAATCTCACTGATTGCACCTTAACCCCTGATGGGGGGTAAGGTAGAGAATAGAATAACAGTTGGTAAGAGTAATTCTAGAAAGGCACTTGTAAATAATGGTAAGTTACCATTAAAGCAAAAGGGCAAAGGAAATATTAACATAAAATGTCTGCTTGCGAAAGCAAGAAGCCTATCAGGTAAAATGGGGGAATTGGAATGGCATGTATCAAAAAATCAGTATGATATTATAGGTATTACGGAAACATGGTGGGACGACTCTCACGACTAGGTTACTAATTTGGAGGGATATTCACTTCTCAGGAGGGACAGGGCTACCAAAAGGGGAGGAGGGGTTTGTCTCTATGTAAAACCATCTCTAAAACCAAACTTAATATATGTTATTTACGAGGGGACTGGTGATAATGTGGAATCACTATGGGTTGAGATCACTAGTGGGGGCACTGAAATAAAGAAACTAGTCATTGGCACATGCTACAAGCAACCAGATATTAGCATACGTGACGAGGAACTGCTCTCACAGCAAATTGAAAAAGCTGCGGGAATGGGGGACATCCTAGTGTTAGGGGATTTTTAACTATCCGGGTATAAACTGGAGTAACGATTCATGTGCAAAAATTAGGAGCAGCAGAATTCTAAACACATTAAAGGATCAATACTTGTCTCAATTAGTCGAGGACCCAACCAGAGGTTATAATGTTCTGGACCAAGTTATTACCAATAATGTGGACATTATATCAAACATTACAGTTGGGGAGACCTTGGGAAACAGTGATCACTATATGATCACATTCAGCATCAGTTTCAAGAAACATAGCTATAAGGAATCAACAAAAACATTCAACTTTAGAAAAGCTAACTTCAATATGCTAAATGACATTGACTGGGAAGTTTTGTTTCATAGTAAAGACATAGTAAACAAAAAACATGTTTCTAATTTTGGTGCGCAAGAAACCCCCCCTATATTGCAGCTAGTTATGTATATCAGAGTAGTACATCCAGGTTACTCAGAAAACAGTGAATAGAAGAAGAAGATAGATATACACACTCCAGCGCTAAGGAGAGTACCACATTCACAAAATATATTCAGAACACTTCATGCAAAAAACTTATCACCAGTGTGGATAATAGGTCAATCGGTAATACTTAACGTTAGGGAAGTAATCAGCACAAATGTAGAATGGTCTTAATCCGTAGATTTCCACAGTTTACCATTTAAAAAGAACAAAAAATATATAATAGTGCAGATTATTTAAAACTAGATTCAAATTTTATTACAGGAATCCACTTACAAACATGAGGTTTGGTTTGAGCCTGATATTATTCCTGTAGTGGCAATTTCAGCATCTAGTAGTTGCATCGATTCCAGGTATACTTTGGATCCTTCAAATTGACTCCATGATAAGGTGTATGATACTGTGAACAACCTTATTGTGAAAAGAACCTGTGTGATGGCTTCACTGTAGTTGTCTGCAGTTCCAGACTGTTAGGTTCCTGGTGCTCAGAACAAGGGAGATGTTATGAAGCGAGTCCAGAGCACCAGGACGTAATGCTGGGAAAGGGGAATGGAAAGGGAATAGCCCCTGGCGCCCTAACTCCGTTGTCTCGCCCGTGTGGTCAGAAATCCCCTGCGAGACTATGGTTGCTTGAGCCCATGGCAGCCGCGTTTGAAGGGCGGATTATGTCTGCCCAACTCCGATGCCCCCTCAGGTCTTAATGGGAGACAAAGGGAAATCCGAGACAGGGTGACAACAAGGGGCCCTCTGACTAAACAACCAGGCCAGGGGCTACAAGCTAACTGACTAAACCTGAGGTATGTGCGGTAACCCGCCAGGGAAAAGGACAACCAAAATCCACTAGTCCGTACTCCTACCCAGCACCGCTGGATACCAGAGTGGATCTGTGGGAGCGGAATCCTCCGCAAAAGCTCCGGAACACAAATAATAAAAGATAAATAATTAAGCGGCCCAAGCCGCAACACACGGCTACGCCGTGACTCACGAACACCACTGGATGTTCAAAGGTGCTCAGTCAGGACTCCAGGAACAGATGACGACTTCCGAGTACAGGACAACTGAGAACAGGAACGACCGGATACAGCAGGACTGGAAACACTTTCAGCAAACAGATTCAGCATTCAGGAAGCTCAGGAACTAGCAGGAACCAAGCTCAGAACTCAAGCAGACTGAAAACCCAGAAATATCACCAGCATCTGCGAACTGCAATCAGCCAGCATATAACAGAGAGGCCTAATTAATAATCCAGTGCAGCTGGCCTATTGCAGGACTCCAAGCTGACAAGATGCAATTAGCAGCCAGATGAGGCTGAACACATGGGAACAAGCTGCAATTGCACAGACTCACCAGCGGCAGCAGACAAGAGTAATCTAAAACAGAGCAATGGGAAATCCTGGCATGCAAGACAACTAAATAAACATAAAATAGAAATGAACCACTACCTGTGGTTCATAGTATCCCCTCCTTAAGGGTGAGCTCCGAGCACCCCATGACACCCACGGGGAACATAAACAGAAGTATAACATAAAATACATAACAAAAATGCAAAACAGGAATGAGCCATAGCCGTGGCTCATAACATTACCCCCCCCTTGAGGAGGGGTCAAAAGACCCCAAAATTCAGACTATCCAGAACAAGGGATACAAAAAAAAAAAAAAAACCTGACACACTGGTCTAACAGACAAGAAAACAAAAACAAGCTGTAGCAACAACTTGTAACAGTGCCCTCCCCCTAACGGTGGCCACAGGACACAAGACAAGGAGAAAAAAAAATCTCTTTTTTTTTTTTTTTTTTTTTAAATCAAGGCAAGAGTCAAAAAATTATTTCTTTTTCTTCTTCTTCTTTTTACAAAGCTCTTTAGGTCTGACCAAGGTAATTCCCCAAACATTGTCTGAACTGATGGTACCACCCAGCAAGGCTGCGTTCAAATCAGAGACAGGTTTCTTACCCTTGGGAGCTGAACTTTCTGGTAAAGTACTATTATTAGAAGAAGAAGAAGTCAAAAAAGCACATCCTGCAGTCAAAACATCGGGCTGGGACTCTTGTGCAGAGTTTACAGTATTTGGTGGACTCTCAGCAGACAAGACGGGTGACTTAGAGGAACCTGAACGAATTTCTTTGGAACCGTATCTTTTAACAATTGCATCACAGAATGCTAGGGGATCCTGAAGAATGGGATCTTCAGCTTTCATTAGGCTGGTTGCCCACTCAGAAGGCTCTCCTCTAAAAGAATAAATCAGATAGAGCCCAAGGTTTTCTGAAGTGATGCCCAGAAATGGTCTAGACAACATAATAGTGTAATAGTGTTTGAAAAGCGCCAGAAATTGGGCGAAGTCCCCATCAAAGGTTATGGATGTTGAGATATCAGAGTCAGGATCTGTTTCCTTCTCATCTGACTGACTGGAGTGCTTTGCTAGGACCTGGTCACTATTGACCTTACTCGAGGCTGAGACTCTCTGAACCCCACCCGGGGCTGAGACTTTCTGAACCCCACCCGGGGCAGTGACTTTCTGAACCCCACCCGGGGCAGTGACTTTCTGAACCCCACCCGGGGCAGTGACTTTCTGAACCCAACCCGGGGCAGTGACTTTCTGAACCCCACCCGGGGCAGTGGCCTCCGGGGACCCCGATGGGGCAGTGGCCTCCGGGAACCCCGCTGGGGCAGTGGCCTCCGGGAACCCCGCTGGGGCAGTGGCCTCCGGGAACCCCGCTGGGGCAGTGGCCTCCGGGAACCCCGCTGGGATAGTGGCCTCCGGGAACCCCGCTGGGACAGTGGCCTCCGAGAACCCTGCTGGGGCAGTGGCCTCCGAGAACCCCGCTGGGGCAGTGGCCTCCGAGAACCCCGCTGGGGCAAGCACCTCGGATTCTTTTACTGGGACCGGGCCGTTGGCCTCCCTGACTGGGATCGGGCCATCGGCCTCCCTCTCTGAGTCGATAATTGTCGAAAGTTCTCCCGGGACTATGACTTCCGGGACTTTTGCTGAAGCAATAACGTTCAGATCCTCCACTAATGCTATGCTTCTTAAGTTCTTTCCTGGGGAAGCGACTTCTAGACCCTTCTTTGGGGCTGCGTCTCTCGAGACCCCACTTGGGGATATTACTTCAAAGATCCCTTCTGGGGTTTTGCTTCTCGAGTTCCCCTCAAGAACTATGGTTTTAGAGACCCTTTCTAGGGTTGCGCTTTTCAAGTCCCTACCTGGGGTAACAGCTTCTGAGACCCCTTCCGATATGGACACCTGAACTATAATATTTGATGTCCCTCTATAAGCTAGGGCATCAGGTACCGCTCCAGCACTCTGGGCATCGGGTACCGCTCCAGCACTCTGGGCATCGGGTACCGCTCCAGCACTCTGGGCATCGGGTACCGCTCCAGCACTCTGGGCATCGGGTACCGCTCCAGCACTCTGGGCATCGGGTACCGCTCCAGCACTCTGGGCATCGGGCACCGCTCCAGGACCCTGGGCTACGGGCACCACTCCAGGACCCTGGGCTACGGGCACCACTCCAGGACCCTGGGCTACGGGCACCACTCCAGGACCCTGGGCTACGGGCACCACTCCAGGACCCTGGGCTACGGGCACCACTCCAGGACCCTGGGCTACGGGCACCACTCCAGGACCCTGGACTACGGGCACCACTCCAGGACCTTGGGCATCGGGCACCACTCCAGGACCCTGGGCATCAGGCACCACTCCAGGAACCTGGGCATCAGGCACCACTCCAGGAACCTGGGCATCAGGCACCACTCCAGGGACTTGCAACTCCGCTTCCACAGGAACCTCAAGAGAGGAGAGAAACATTCTCTTTTGATTCCTGAATCTATAATGGGGCTCCCTTGCCCAAGGACCCCAATTATAGGACAGAGAGCTTTTTTGTGTGGGTTGTGTGACAAGTGCCTCTGCCACAGTAGAGACAGGAGTAGGTCTTGTATCATGACTCAACTTGGCCAGAGGGCAAGACTCGTCACCACACTTTGGCTTGCGCAACTCACAGGTCTGCAGATAATGGCCTAAACCCCCACAATATAGGCATAAGTTTAAGTTTCTGCGACGCAGACGCTCCTCTTCTGAGAGCCTGGGCCGCAGAAAACTTTTAAACCTTTTCTCTTCAATTAGACCAGAGGATTCTCTTGTCACCATACTGTGAGCAAGAGTCTCTTTAGAGATAGATGTACTCTCAACGACTTCTGGCAAAATGAGCAAGATTTTAGTCAGAAGGTTTTGCAGTTGCTTTAGGGATTGCTGCAAAACTTCTAGTCGCTCTGGTCTCAAAGCACTGAATACAGAGTTCAGAGCTGCGAGAGATGCCTGCAGGGCTTGCATAGTAGACATAGGAGGATTTAAAACTAGACGAGACAAGACAAGACAAGGCAAGACAAGGCAAGGCAAGACAAGGCAAGGCAAGACAAGGCAAGGCAAGACTAAATTTTGCTAAACAAAACAAGACTTTTTTTTTTTTTTTTTTAAACACCGGACTGGATTCTAAACACCGGACTGGATTCTAAACACCGGACTGGATTCAAAACACCGGACTGGATTCAAAACACCGGACTGGATTCTAGACTAGACACTGGACTGGGCCAAAAAAGAAAAAAAAGTTTTATTTCTTTTTTGTGGTATGGCTGGTGATAATGTTAGGTTCCTGGTGCTCAGAACAAGGGAGATGTTATGAAGCGAGTCCAGAGCACCAGGACGTAATGCTGGGAAAGGGGAATGGAAAGGGAATAGCCCCTGGCGCCCTAACTCCGTTGTCTCGCCCGTGTGGTCAGAAATCCCCTGCGAGACTATGGTTGCTTGAGCCCATGGCAGCCGCGTTTGAAGGGCGGATTATGTCTGCCCAACTCCGATGCCCCCTCAGGTCTTAATGGGAGACAAAGGGAAATCCGAGACAGGGTGATAACAAGGGGCCCTCTGACTAAACAACCAGGCCAGGGGCTACAAGCTAACTGACTAAACCTGAGGTATGTGCGGTAACCCGCCAGGGAAAAGGACAACCAAAATCCACTAGTCCGTACTCCTACCCAGCACCGCTGGATACCAGAGTGGATCTGTGGGAGCGGAATCCTCCGCAAAAGCTCCGGAACACAAATAATAAAAGATAAATAATTAAGCGGCCCAAGCCGCAACACACGGCTACGCCGTGACTCACGAACACCACTGGATGTTCAAAGGTGCTCAGTCAGGACTCCAGGAACAGATGACGACTTCCGAGTACAGGACAACTGAGAACAGGAACGACCGGCTACAGCAGGACTGGAAACACTTTCAGCAAACAGATTCAGCATTCAGGAAGCTCAGGAACTAGCAGGAACCAAGCTCAGAACTCAAGCAGACTGAAAACCCAGAAATATCACCAGCATCTGCGAACTGCAATCAGCCAGCATATAACAGAGAGGCCTAATTAATAATCCAGTGCAGCTGGCCTATTGCAGGACTCCAAGCTGACAAGATGCAATTAGCAGCCAGATGAGGCTGAACACATGGGAACAAGCTGCAATTGCACAGACTCACCAGCGGCAGCAGACAAGAGTAATCTAAAACAGAGCAATGGGAAATCCTGGCATGCAAGACAACTAAATAAACATAAAATAGAAATGAACCACTACCTGTGGTTCATAACAGTATCCCCTCCTTAAGGGTGAGCTCCGAGCACCCCATGACACCCACGGGGAACATAAACAGAAGTATAACATAAAATACATAACAAAAATGCAAAACAGGAATGAGCCACAGCCGTGGCTCATAACACAGACTCTGACTCACAGCAAGTCCAGTTATCGGTTTCAATGAGTTTTAGCAGTATTACAAGGGAAAGGCAAAAGCAAATCCTTTAAACAAGTCCAGAGATCTGTTACACAAGGTATCCAGCAGGCAGGTCCTGCCTGCTGGATACCTTGTGTAACAGATCTCTGGACTTGTTTAAAGGATTTGCTTCTGCCTTTCCCTTGTAATACTGCTAAAACTCATTGAAACCGATAACTGGACTTGCTGTGAGTCAGAGTCTGGAACTGCAGACAACTACAGTGAAGCCATCACACAGGTTCTTTTCACAATAAGGTTGTTCACAGTATCATACACCTTATCATGGAGTCAATTTGAAGGATCCAAAGTATACCTGGAATCGATGCAACTACTAGATGCTGAAATTGCCACTACAGGAATAATATCAGGCTCAAACCAAACCTCATGTTTGTAAGTGGATTCCTGTAATAAAATTTGAATCTAGTTTTAAATAATCTGCACTATTATATATTTTTTGTTCTTTTTAAATGGTAAACTGTGGAAATCTACGGATTAAGACCATTCTACATTTGTGCTGATTACTTCCCTAACGTTAAGTATTACCGATTGACCTATTATCCACACTGGTGATAAGTTTTTTGCATGAAGTGTTCTGAATATATTTTGTGAATGTGGTACTCTCCTTAGCGCTGGAGTGTGTATATCTATCTTCTTCATAGTAAAGACACATCGGAAATGTGGGATGCTTTAAAAGGGTTGCTTGATAGCAATATTCACAAATTCATACCCTTGGGCAGTAAATGCAAGAGTAATAGACTCAAATCAATGTGGCTTAATAAGGATGTCAAAGAAGCAATGGCTAAAAAGAGGTGTTCTTTTAAAGCATTTAAAACTAATGGAGGGGAGGAGTCATTCCAGTATTACAAAGAATGCAATAAAAGATGCAAAAAAGTAATAAGGGCAGCTACAATTGTAAACGAAAAACAAATTGCTATAGAGAATAAAGCCAATTCCAAAGAGTTTTATAAATACATAAACATTAAAGGGTTAAAAAAATAGAACATAGGCCCATTAAAAGATGAACTGCGAGCCTTGGAAACGATGTCAAAATAAAAGCGGATATACTGAATGGCTTTTTTTCACCAGGGAGGATTAGACGGTGTTAGTAGTGCATAACGACAGTGAAGGTAATGATTCTTGGCTAGATGCTTGTTTAAGTGAGGAAATAGTCCTGGAGAGACTAAGCAACATAAAGATTAATAAATCACCGGGACCAAATGGTTTTCATACGAGGGTTATTATGGAGCTTAAGGCACAGCTTGCAAGACCCTTATACTTGATTTGCTATAGTTCCATTAAATCGGGTATGGTACCGATGGATTGGCGTATAGCTGAGGTAGTGCCATTATTTAAAAAGGGTTCTAAAAATCATCCTGGGTACTATAGACCAGTTAGTTTAACCTCTATAGTGGGTAAAATATTGGAAGGAATTTTGAGGGATAGCATAGAGGATTATCTGCGGAATACTAAGTTTATGAGCAGGAGTTACCATGGGTTTGTGAGCGACAGATCATGTCAAACTAACTTAATTAGCTTCTACGACGAAGTGAGCGATAATCTTAACCAGGGAAAAGCAGTGGATGTGGTCTATTTAGATTTTGCAAAAGCCTTCAATACAGTGCCTCACAAGAGACTGATCATCAAATTAAGGGAACTTGGCCTAGGATACACTATTTGTACATGGATAGGTAATTGGCTGGATAACAGGGTACAACGAGTAGTGGTCAATGAGATGTTCTCCAGCTGGGCACTAGTAGTCAGCGGTATACCACAAGGGTCCATATTTGGTCCGCTACTGTTCAATATATGTATTAATGACCTAGGAATAGGCCTGGGAAGCATAGTATCAATCTTTGCAGATGATACTAAACTGTGTAAGGTAATTATTTCAGAAATAGATGTGGAGTCTCTACAGAATGACTTATTTAAACTTGAATTCTGGGTGTCTAAATGGGGAATGAAGTTCAATATTGAAAAATGCAAAGCTATGCATTTTGGGATTAAAAACAAACTTGCATCCTATTCACTTAATGGGGAAAATATAGGGGTATCAGTAGTGGAAAAAGATTTGGGGGTCCTTATAGATAATACACTCAATAGCAGTACACAGTGTCAAAATGCAGTGAAGAAGACAAGTAAAGTCCTTGCTTGCATAAAACGGGGTATTGAGACCAGGGACGAGGATGTAATCATGCCGCTGTACAAATCATTGGTACGTCCGCACCTGGAATATTGTGTTCAGTATTTGGCACCATATTATAAAAAAGATATTGGAGAACTCGAAAGAGTTCAAAGGCGTGCTACTAAACTGATTAAAGGGTTAGAGACACTGGAGTACGAGGAAAGGCTAACTATGTTAAATATGTATACTCTAGAAAAGAGGCGTCTAAGAGGAGATATTATTAATATCTTCAAATATGTAAAGGGTCATTACAAGGAGTTAGCAGGGGATTTGTTTATTAATAGAACTCTGTATAGGACACATGGACACTCACTGAGGTTAGAGGAGAGAAAATTCCATACAAAACGTAGGAAGGGGTTCTTCAGGGCAATAAAGATTTGGAACTCCCTGCCGGAGAAGGTAATAATGGCGGACTCTGTAAATGCATTCAAAATCAGATTGGACAGCTTTCTAGCTGAAAACAGTATAACCTGGGCAGAGTCAAGGTCTGCAGAAGCATGACCGGAACACCAACTGTCAGTGCAGTGCTATATGCTGGAAGTCCAACTGCACTAAGTGAGTGTAATAATTCCACTCATACTGTATAGTCATTTTGGACAGGTTGGTATTGGGTGATCGGTGATTGGGAGACTGGCGGTCACCATACCGACACCGGGATTCCGTCTGTCAGATGGCCAGCAGGGAGGATTTCGGCCAGCACAACAAAGACCTTGTGGGCTCGTTGCGCTTGCCACAGGTTCTATCCCACTCTATGGGAATAGTCCCTGTTGCTCGGCATGCCAACTGGCGGGCTAGTCAGTGTTCATGATGCCAGCGCTGGTATTGTAACCGCATCCTTTTTGGACTTGAGGAGCCTGCACACTGCAAGCATCTGGTTGTTCATTTATTGTTCCTCTCCCTGATGTTAGATCGAGACCATACATACCTCAATCCTTTTCTAGGTCACTAAGCTATACAACAGTGAAAATGTGATATAAATTCATACAGTAGTTTTTGTGTGATGCCAGAACGTACAGACACAGTCTAAATTTCACTTTTTTTTTTGTCTCCATGGTCCATAAACAGTCCCTAGAAGTATAATTCTCAATAAAAAAATGTTTATGTACAGACACAACCCTTACAGTTTTATTATATGTATATATTTTATTGTAGGGTGTCCCTATTTATCTTTGGCTATGTAAGGCTTTGTGTGAACCCAATTTCCACTGTTGTTATGTTGTTTATTACTGTTCCAGTGTTTCAATGATAACCTCATTTAAGGACAAAACGATGAAAACTAGTGTGCCCTGAGCAGTCTCCAGGTGTGCCGCCATAGAAGCACATCCAGGCCCGTCAGTGTTTTGCCGTTACTGAGGCCCTGGAACGATCAATACTGGTGGGTTTAGTGGTTGCAGAGCCAGTTCTTATTTAGGACCCGGGCAGTGTTGGGCTCTTCTGGCTTTCTCAGATGTGGCTCAGGCGTTACCTATGGAGAAGCTGTAACATGACATCATAGGACATGCAACTGCACCATGCATCACCATTATATTTGAATGTGCCTTGGCAATACTTAAATCTTGTTCAGTGTGCCGCGAGATGTAAAGGGTTGAAAATCTCTTTGCTACAGTGTCGTCACCATGTTGTTATAAAAACAACAAAAGACGAGCATTGGTAAAGGGGCTGCTGGAGGGGCCTGGCAGAAGCCCCAGTTTGCTACCGCTCCCCAGTATGCCTGTGCTGTAGCCAGTGGCAGTGGCGCCGTCTTCATGGTGATTTCTTTGGGAAGATGGCACTGCACATAAAAAGCAAAGACTCTGGCACTGCTCCTGATTGGTTTCTGGTCCGTGAACACGGACCGGCACCTGATTTAAGATACCCGTGCCATCGCCGGAGATTGGACTGGGGAGCAAGAGAGGTGTGCGCTGTGCTCTCCTGCCCTCGATGCAAGCAAGGTGGTTGGGCCGCAAAAGGACCCCTGCTCGCGGGCCACAAAAGGATGCGGTAGGAGCTGCGAGTTTGACACCCCTGCCCTAGAGTTTCAGAATTTCTGTCATGGCACCCCAAGACCATAGTTTCTTAGTGAGAAATTTAGAAAAAAATATAAAATGAAGTAAATAGTGTTTATAATATGTTAACCTTAGGTTCAGTTATGTGGTGAAGGACTGGTTTTGCCGATTAAATTCACTATAAGCAATTTGAATTGTTTATGGACCACCAAACTACAGCACCACTGCAAGGCCTCCCCTATCCCCCCCCCCTTCTCACCTTTCCCAAGGAACCCCAGGGTCTCACGGCCCCCTGTATGGAAACTACTGCCATAAAATAAACTTATTTTTATAACTACATGTAATATACCTTAGATCTCAGTTCCTTTAAGGTTTTATATCCTTGTATACAGTAAACTACACATATTTGAAAATCCTACACCAGGCACAAGTAATAATTCAGATGCGTTGTTGACCGGCGGCGGGGATCCTGGTGGTCAGCATACCGATGACGGGATCCTGACTGCCAGAATGCCGGGAGAGGGGCAAGCAAAATGAAGCCCCTTGCTGTGGGCTTCACGCTGCGAGCTTGGTGGCTTGCTGCGCTTGCCACAGGTTCTATTCCCTCTCTATGGGTGTCATGGACACCAACTAGTGGGAATAGTCCTTGGCCCCACTGACTGCATTCGGTGGCCGGGATCCCGGTGGTGGTAAGCTGACCGCCGGGATGGTGACTACATCCCATTTAGATGACTATGTGGGAGTTTTAGCATTATTATCCTATTTGTATATAAAAAGTGTTGAAAGGGGAGAGCGCTACTGCGCAGATTCCATTCCGTTCCTTCAGGAAGGCTTCACTCCCTGTACCAAGATGGCTGCTGACCTAAATCCTGCACATAAATGCGGCGGCATCTTGTCAATGTCTTAGAGCATCACAGTGGGAGACAGTAGTTTTTCACTTAACTCCTCAGAGACCTGAGATTATCAGAGATCCACAACACTTCCAGTGATCCTGCCGAATAACACCCCTCTCATCTCAGCCTCCGCTCAATGAGAACCAGTGTGTAACAGTGATTAAGTGGGGTTCATAGAAATATTTTATGCAATTCACAGTATGAGCTTACCATCTTCAGAGTGTTGGAGAATTATTATACATTTTTATTTTTTGGTCAGAGAATTTTTTTTTATTATTTTATAATGTAACTAGACCCTGTATTGTTATTTTCCCCTCAGCTCACTTTAAAATAGATATAAAGGAGAAAGATATCTAAAAGCAATTATAGAGTAAGACCATTTTCCTTACTGCGTAAGCTGCAAACTAGGTGTCCTGTTAGTTGCTTTTCATTTTACCTTTGTATGCCTTACTGCCATGTTTTACTTATAGCACAGTGTAATCTATGTAGTGGACCCAAAATGGCTGCCTCACATGGTACTCTCTTGTGTAGAATAAACAATGCATGGTTTTAAACTCTCCTAATATATTTGTCTCCCTAAGTATGTGTAATTTCTTCACCTTTTGAGAGAATTTATTTATTAAGACAACTTCAAGCAAAATATATTTAAAAAATAAATGTCTATTTTTATTTTAAGCAAAATGTAGCCTATTTTTGTTCTACTACTACTACTTCTTCTTCATCTTCTTCTTCTTCTTCTCCTTCTTCTTCTTTGTCTTCCTCTTCTTCTTTAAAAACACCACACCGTCTTTAAGAAAAAAGTTTATTAGTCAGGGTCTTCACCTGGGGGCGGCAGCCTTTAAGTTCTTTAGCATGGCTGCGGCCTTCCCAGGGCTTCCAGCTTCTTCACCTGGTGGGCGGCGGCTGTTAAGCTCTTTTGCATAGCACTTGGAGAACCACAATTGCCAGCATGTACGGACATAAAGGGCCCCCTGGCACCTGTAAAGAAAATATTAAAATAAAAACACCACGCCGTCTTTAATTTTTTTTTTATTAGTCAGGGTCTTCACCTGGGGACGGCGGCATTTAAGCACTTTTGCATGGCCACTGCCTCTCCAGGGCTTCCGCCGTCTTCACCTGGGGGGCCGCCGCCTCCCCAGGGCTTCCGTCGTCTTTCTCCAGCGTCTTCACCTGGGAGGCAGCGGTCTTTAAGCTCTTTTGCATGGCTGCCGCCTTCCCGGGGCTTCCAGCGTCTTCACCTGGTGGATGGTGGCTGTTAAGCTTTTTTGCATAGCACTTGGAGAACCACAAGTGCCAGCATGTCCGGACATAAAGGGCCCCCTGGCACCTGTAAAGAAAATATTAAAATAAAAACACCACACCCTCTTTAAAAAAAAATTTATTAGTCAGGGTCTTCACCTGGGGACGGCGGCATTTAAGCACTTTTGCATGGCCACTGCCTCTCCAGGGCTTCCGCCGTCTTCACCTGGGGGGCCGCCGCCTCCCCAGGGCTTCCGTCGTCTTTCTCCGGCGTCTTCACCTGGGAGGCAGCGGCCTTTAAGCTCTTTTGCATGGCTGCCGCCTTCCCGGGGCTTCCAGCGTCTTCACCTGGTGGATGGTGGCTGTTAAGCTTTTTTGCATAGCACTTGGAGAACCACAAGTGCCAGCATGTCCGGACATAAAGGGACCACTGGCACCTGTAAAAAAAAATATTAAAATAAAAACACCACTCCGTCTTTAAAAAAAAGTTTATTAGTCAGGGTCTTCACCTGGGGGCGGCGGCCTTTAAGCTTTTTTGTATGGCTGCCGCCTCTCCAGGGCTTCCGACGCCTTCACCTGGGGGGCCGCCGCCTCCCCAGGGCTTCCAGCGTCTTCACCGGGGAGGCAGCGGCCTTTAAGCTCTTTTGCATGGCTTCCGCCTTCCCAGGGCTTCCAGCGTCTTCACCTGGTGGGCGGCAGCCGTTAAGCTCTTTTGCATAGCACTTGGAGAACCACAAGTGCCAGCATGTCCGGACATAAAGGGCCCGCTGGCACCTGTAGTCCACCTGTAAAGAAAATATTAAAATAAAAACACCACACCATCTTTAAAAAAAAGTTTATTATTCAGGGTCTTCACCTGGGGGCGGCGGCCTTTAAGCTCGTTTGCATGGCTACAGCCCATCCAGGACTTCCAGCGTCTTCTTTCTTAAGGAGCTCTTCCGCCGTCGGACTGACGCCGATGCCTCGTGCGGACTTATATAAGTCAGCCGGAGGGGCCGGGGTGATGACGCAGCGAGCCGTGATTGGCTCATGGTTGCCATCTTGAATTTAAAAAATTACGCTGAGGTGCCATTTTTGAAATTGGTACTGCTCCACTGCCAAACTCTGCAGAATGGCAGTGCCACTAATACTCTCACTGCCACCAATGCCCACACCTCCGCGCACCCATATAGTGATGGCAGCGGATCCAGTGACGGATTCACTGGCCAATCACTGTGGCCTCACTGACAGGGGTGTGCTTTCATGGGTTGAAAGCACGTCCCTGTATGAAAGCAGCACCTCTAATGGTGCCGCTTTCCCATGCATTTCCAATGGACTTTTAATACCCATGGCTAGCCCCCCCCCCCCCCCCCCCCCCGCTCCCACACCCTTCCCCATTCACACTGGGAGGCACTACGATCGGTGCCTCCCAAACACATTTAAACAGGGATAATGATTAGATTAATATAAAGGCGATACTTATGACACAGAATACAGTATGTGCCATAAGTATCTTCTTTATATTATTTTAATCATTAATGACAGGGGAGGCACTGCCTCCCCTGCCTTCCCTGACTGCACGTCCCTGGTTTGCCCAGACCACCCGCCCTCCAACTAACCTTGCCTAACCCAGTTTTCCCATCTGTCACCTCAAATCTGATATCTTGACCTATTTACCCGGCAGGAGAAAAACGCACCTATACGTCAATGGTTAGAGAGTGAAAAAAGAGAGCAAGAAATGAGTGGGGCATGGAGAGCCCACCGGGGGAATGCAGAGGTAAAGGCCCATGCTTAGGGGTGTGGCCTTCTGCCACAGAGGCTTGGCTAACATGGTATAGGGCCCATGATAAATATATATAGTAAATACTGCTAGTACATGCATGATAATGTACCAGATTAATAACTGCAATGCACTGTAGATAATATGTATAATGTACAATTCAAGTGCACAGACGGGACCTGATCCATAGATGAGGAGGTGGGCCCCCAGACAGTAGGGCCCACCGGTGGTTTCCCCTGTACCCCTATGGGTTATGACTGTCCCCCTCCCCCCACACTCCCTGAGTGGGAATGAGGGGGGAGGGGGACAGTCATAACCACCATAGCATTCATTTCTGACGCTAACAGGAATTACAACTGTACAAATGTAGCTATTCTCGTTGTGGCTACATCTTAAGGCGATTGCGCCTTGCTAGTCGCGACCGCACCGCGTACATCTGGACATCTAAGACATGTGTGTGCCCCATTCACATGGATGGGGGCGGCAAATGCCACAACTCGACATAGCTAGGCACAGGTGCGCATTGCTGCGTCGAGGGTGCACGTTTCCCTCAGATGTAGCCATGATCAGCATGGCTACATCTGTATATAGTATTGGATAAAAACAAAGGTAATGATTAAAGCACAATTTAATTCTCTTACATCTCTACATATTAATAAAAATGGATCAGCGTGCAACACTGGCACACTGGGATTTAGGCAGGCAGAGAGAGAGAGAGTAAAGCACCCTTCATATATCTCCAATGGCCCATTTGCAGCCGCTTGTGGATGTTAAGTAATGGCACTGTCCCAGTAGGTGTGAGATTTTGTTTTTATCCAATACTATGCTATCCCCAAGGTCGTAAGTCATATATTATAATAGTCATGCTAAACGTCTGCCGACGATTCAAAATAAGCTGCTCTTATCTTTGTCCAGTCACTAACCTTCTACCAGTGTGCTATGCCGTGCCAGGCCTCTGAAAGCATATGCAAGAGACAGCAACAGCATAGCCCTGACATAGGAAGTTTCCATTATGACATCACAGCATGACCTCACACAACCCACCAGACCGGCTAAGACTGGTTATTTCTGGTTTGAGGCCCTTGTCTTTTACATGACTGACCTAAGGGAAATGTGACTTAAAATTATTACATGAGAAAAATTTTATTACTGCCATTTGCCGGCAGTTTTGCTCACTTAGGTGGTCATTCCGAGTTGTTCGCTCGTTGCCGATTTTCGTTATTTTGCGATTTTCTGCTTACTGTGCATGCGCAATGTAAATTTGCTATGCAGTTAGGTATTTTACTCACGGCATTACGAGGTTTTTTCTTCGTTCTGGTGATCGTAATGTGATTGACAGGAAGTGGGTGTTTCTGGGCGGAAACTGGCCGTTTTGTGGGTGTGTTGGAAAAAACGCTACCGTTTCTGGGAAAAACGCGGGAGTGGCTGGAGAAACGGGGGAGTGTCTGGGCGAATGCTGGGTGTGTTTGTGACGTCAAACCAGGAACGAAACTGACTGAAATGATCGCAATGGCTAAGTCCGGAGCTATTCAGAAACTGCTAAGAAAGGTCTATTCGCAATATTGCGAATCCGTCGGTCGCAATTTTGAGAAGCTAAGATTCACACCCAGTAGGCGGCGGCTTAGCGTGTGCAAAGCTGCTAAAAGCAGCTTGCGAGCGAACAACTCGGAATGAGGGCCTTAGTGGCATCTAATCTTGTGATGTATATTTTATATTTTACAAATAGAGCCTGATTAAGGTTGGATCGCAATCGCAATAAGCGATCCAACGGTAAAAATTGCTAAGAGGATGCGGGATCCTGCGCAGGGCCCATCCTGCGCATGCGCCTGCATTTTCTACGGCGCCCCACAGAAAATGCGATTGCTTCTGCCTGTCTATGAGGCAGAGATGGTCACGGGGGGGAGGCAACGCTCCATTTCAAAGACGGAGATGGAGTATTGCGGGGACGAGACTTCAAAACAGGGGCGGCAACGGAGAAACAGGGGGCGTAGTCGGTGCAGCTGCATGACATCACACGCAGCCGATGCTATCACAAAAATGTCTGTGGGTCTCATGCGGGCGCCTAACTTGTGGGGCATACTAGCCCTGTGCTGGGTGTCCCCCCCCGCATGTCAGAGAATCTGATCATAAATGTGCTAAATTTAGCACATCTAGGATCAGGTCTGAATCACCCCCATGGAACAAAAAAAAGGCCCAAATTATGTGATTTTAGTTTTGTTTGTCAATTTTTGAAAAAACAAAACAAAACCAGTTACGGCAGTTTGGCAAAAACCAAATACAAAGCCGGATGACGAATCAGGGCCAATTGCAAATCCAGCAAAAATGGTCCTGTGCACATCTCTAGTAATATTCTAATACCACATTGAGTTTGCTAGCATTGTATGCCTAGGGATGTGCTGATATGAGACATTCCCTTTAACTCTTGTTTTATTGAGTTTAATAAATTATTCCTGTAGTTTAGCTGGTCATTCAAAACTTGGGATCAGTGCTACCATATGGTCCCTACTGGTCTGCACATGTGCACTGATGTTGCTTGCTAACTGGTAGCTGCATTAGAAGTTGTTGCATTCCACAGGAGTAGCTAGCTGCTTATATCCAGTTTTGCGTTCCACATGGCACAGTTCGGGAGCACCAGTGCCACATTTTACATATGGTACCCTGAGGTTACCAGCAGAGAGGTGCATCTCTGTCTGACCGATTACGTGACTTAAGTGTTGAACAGTGTATTGTTGCTATAGGGTGTGATACCACTACCAGGCAGGCCATGTGGTCCAAATTAAACTACTGTACATGTAGTTTGCTGTCTTTTTGTACATTATTCTGTTGGTATAAACATACTTGCCTACTCTCCCTCATTCTGCAGGAGACTCCCTGAAATAGAAGAAATCTCCCAAACTCCCTGAATAGTCCAGCAATCTCACTGATTGCACCTTAACCCCTGATGGGGAGTAAGGTAGAGAATAGAATAACAGTTGGTAAGAGTAATTTTAGAAAGGCACTTGTAAATAATGGTAAGTTACCATTAAAGCAAAAGGGCAAAGGAAATATTAACATAAAATGTCTGCTTGCGAAAGCAAGAAGCCTATCAGGTAAAATGGGGGAATTGGAATGGCATGTATCAAAAAATCAGTATGATATTATAGGTATTACGGAAACATGGTGGGACGACTCTCACGACTAGGTTACTAATTTGGAGGGATATTCACTTCTCAGGAGGGACAGGGCTACCAAAAGGGGAGGAGGGGTTTGTCTCTATGTAAAACCATCTCTAAAACCAAACTTAATATATGTTATTTACGAGGGGACTGGTGATAATGTGGAATCACTATGGGTTGAGATCACTAGTGGGGGCACTGAAATAAAGAAACTAGTCATTGGCACATGCTACAAGCAACCAAATATTAGCATACGTGACGAGGAACTGCTCTCACAGCAAATTGAAAAAGCTGCGGGAATGGGGGACATCCTAGTGTTAGGGGATTTTTTACTATCTGGGTATAAACTGGAGTAACGATTCATGTGTAAAAATTAGGAGCAGCAGGATTCTAAACACATTAAAGTGTTAGGCGCCGAGGGTCCGCTCGTCAGTGCGGCCCGGCGCCTAGCAACTAGGGACGCCGCATGCGGACAGCCGCCGGCTCCCTAGCAACGCTAGACGCCGGGCGCACGGAGCCGCACAGACCCTAGCAACGGGGACGCCACTGTCGGACCGCGTTCCCCGTTGCTGGGTCTAAGTTAATCACCTCACTGGTTCCTGGCCGTGCAGCATGCAGCTGCACGGCATGTTGTAATTAGCCCTGTCTGGCTCCTGATTGGAGGTCTCCCATTTAAAGGCACTCTCAGGACTTCTCACAGACGCCGGTTATAGCTTCCTGTTTGCTGTGTCAGTTGCAGAGAGTTTTCCAGTCCTGTTCTATCCGGTCGTTCCTGTCCTCAGTGGTCCAGTACTCGGAAGTTGTCATCTTTTCCTGGAGTCCAGACCGAGCACCTTTAACATCCTGTGGTGTTCGTGAGTCGCGGCGTAGCCGTGTGTTGCGGCTTGACCGCTTACTATTTATTATTTGGTTATATTGTGTTTCGGAGCTTTTGCGGAGGATTCCGCTCCCACAAATCCACTCTGGTATCCAGCGGTGCTGGATAGGAGTTACGGATTAATGGATTTTTGGTTGTCCTTTTCCCTGGCGGTTTGTCCGCACATACTTCTGGTTTAAGTTAGTTAGCTTGTAGCCCCTGGCCTGGTTGCTTAGTCAGAGGGCCCCTTGTTATCACCCTGTCTCGGATTTCCCTTTGTCTCCCATTAAGACCTGAGGGGGCATCGGAGTTGGGCAGACATAATCCGCCCTTCAAACGCGGCTGCCATGGGCTCAAGCAACCATAGTCTCGCAGGGGATTTCTGATTACACGGGCGAGACAACGGAGTTAGGGCGCCAGGGGTTACTAGGCTTTCCCGCTCCCGTAACCAGCATTTCCTTCCAGTACTCTGGCCTCTGTCATAAGATCTCCTCTGGTCAGAAGTACTGGAATCATAACATTATAACCGGCCAGACCAAAACTTAAAATTAAACAGGGTTTGATTTTTTCCCTTATTCAGTTTAGAAGATTTGTCGGCCTCATGAATCCCACTGGTTTAGGGCCAAATCCTGGCCAGCTTCTAGTTAGCCAGATTCAAGAACTTACTCAGATGGTTCAGGATCTTTCCCTTCGGGTGAAGTCGCAGGAAGATCTTTTACGGACTTCCCCAAGGGTCGTCCCTGAACCGAAAATGCATTTGCCTGATCGTTTTTCTGGTGATAGGAAGCAGTTTTTTAATTTTAAAGAGTCTTGTAAACTTTATTTTCGTTTAAGACCAATCTCCTCAGGTACTGAAGCTCAGCGGGTCGGAATTATTATTTCTTTACTTCAGGGGGATCCCCAGACCTGGGCTTTTGGTTTAAGAACAGAGGATCCGGCATTGTTGTCGGTAGACGCCTTTCTGGGGTCGTTAGGGCTTTTGTATGATGACACTGATAGAGAGGCATCCGCCGAGAGTCAGTTACGTGCTCTCAGACAGGGTAGGAATCCCGCAGAGATTTATTGTACGGAGTTTCGCCGTTGGTCGAACGACTGTGGCTGGAATGACCCAGCCCTGCGCAGTCAGTTTCGCCTCGGCTTATCTGAGTCTATAAAAGACAGTCTCCTTCAGTATCCCGCTCCTGAGACTCTCGATAAACTCATGGAGCTTTCTATTAAGATTGATCGTCGCCTCAGAGAGCGGAGGGCTGAAAAAGGAGCACCTGTCGGATCTACTCCTTGTGTTTTTTCCATTCCTGTGGACATAGAGGAACCCATGCAGATGGGTCTCTCCAAGCTGTCTCCTGAAGAAAGAACCAGAAGGCAAAATTCTGGTCTTTGTTTGTACTGTGGGGGTAAGGGACATTTTGCCCGTAACTGTCCGAACAAGTCGGGAAACGCCTCGACCAAGTGAATTGTGAGGGGGTTCACTTTGGTCTGCAGCTTATCTCCTCGAATAATTCCCTGTTAGTCCCAGCTAAAGTTTCCTTTGGCAGCCTCTGTTCTTCGGTGTCGGCGTTTGTTGACAGTGGAGCTGCAGGGAACTTTATGGACTTAACGTGGGCCAAGGCCTTAGGTATTCCTCATATAATCTTGGGTAGGCGTATCACCATGCATGGTTTAGATGGGAGTCCCTTGTCCAATGGGGTTATTTCCCTCTGTACACCCCCTGTTCTACTTTCGGTAGGAGCTCTTCACTCCGAAAAGATTGAATTTTTCCTTACCCATTGCCCAGCAGTTCCGGTGGTTCTAGGTCACCCTTGGCTGGCCTTTCATAATCCCATCATTGATTGGCAGTCGGGGGAGATCTCACAATGGGGTACCATCTGTAATAAGGAATGTATTACGCTTCCCCTCAGAATTGCTGCTGTCATTCCCGCACCCATTCCTGTGGAATACCAGGATTTTGTTGATGTATTTTCCAAGGGCAATGCGGACATTCTGCCTCCCCATCGGCCTTATGATTGTGCTATTGAGCTAATTCCTGGTGCCACATTGCCAAAGGGAAGGTTATATGCATTGTCCGGACCAGAAACTGTGGCCATGAATGAGTATGATAAAGAGAGCTTAGGGAAAGGATTTATCAGGCCATCTAAATCCCCTTTAAGTGCAGGCTTCTTCTTTGTGGAGAAGAAAGATGGATCACTCAGACCCTGCATTGACTTTAGAGCCTTGAATAAGATCTCAGTAAAGAATACTTACCCTTTGCCGCTGATTTCTGTCCTCTTTGATCAGCTACATTCGGCTGTGATTTTTTCTAAGATTGACCTGAGAGGAGCGTATAACCTCATCCGAATCAAGTCAGGAGATGAGTGGAAAACGGCATTCAGTACTCAATCGGGTCACTACGAGTATCTGGTTATGCCATTCGGCCTGTCTAACGCTCCGGCAGTTTTCCAGGATCTCATTAACGATGTGCTCCGTGATTTTCTTGGAAGATTCGTAGTCGTCTACTTAGACGATATCTTGATCTATTCTGACTCTATTGAACTACATGTTACCCAGGTGCATCAGGTTCTTCAAAAATTACGTGAAAATCACCTATATGCCAAGCTGGAGAAGTGTGAATTTCATGTCACGGAGGTATCCTTTTTAGGGTACATTATTTCCCCTCGGGGATTCTGTATGGAACCAAAGAAGCTCCAAGCCATCCTTAGTTGGGCGCAACCCACCAACTTAAAAGCAATTCAGCGCTTTTTAGGGTTTGCGAATTATTATAGAAGATTTATTCATTCTTTTTCCGACCTGGTTGCTCCCATTGTGGCACTGACTAAGAAGGGAGCGGATCCAACCAACTGGTCACGTGAAGCTGAAGTATCTTTCCAGGCCTTGAAACAAGCCTTCATCTCAGCCCCAGTCCTCAGACATCCCAACCCAGAATTGCCTTTCATTGTTGAGGTTGATGCCTCGGAGGTTGGAGTAGGGGCTATCCTGTCTCAGAAGGATCCGGACTCTCTAGAATTACATCCTTGTGCCTTTATGTCCAGGAAATTCTCTTCTGCTGAATCCAACTACGATGTTGGTAACCGGGAATTACTGGCTATTAAATGGGCTTTCGAGGAGTGGAGGCATTGGCTTGAGGGAGCAACACATACCATTTCAGTTTTGACTGATCACAAAAATCTTCAGTACATCGAATCAGCTAAACGGCTGAATGCCCGGCAGGCTCGTTGGGCTTTATTTTTTACTCGTTTCAAGTTTTTTATCACCTTCAGGCCAGGTTCCAAGAATACCAAGGCGGATGCCCTGTCACGCAGTTTTCTTCCAGTTCATGATAACAGTCCTGTTACTCCCATACTTCCGTCTTCAGTCATTCGGGCAGGTCTCACACAAGATTTATTCACCCAGTTAAAGCAGCTTCAACATCAAGCTCCTGGAAATACTCCTGCTGGTCGTCTTTATGTCCCTGAGTTTTTGAGAGCAACTGTTTTGACTGAGTTTCATGATAGCAAAGTTGCCGGGCATCCGGGGATCTCTAAGACTTTGGAATTAGTCTCCCGCTCAGTATGGTGGCCTGGTCTTTCCAAAGACATTAAGGAGTTTGTTTTTTCTTGTCAAGTCTGTGCACAGCATAAAGTTCCCCGTTCCTTGCCTATCGGTCAACTTATGCCCTTAAATGTTCCTCTCAGGCCATGGTCTCATATTTCCATGGATTTTGTGGTAGACCTCCCTCTGTCAGCCGGATGCCGAGTCATATGGGTAGTAGTGGACCGTTTTAGCAAGATGGCCCATTTCATTGCTCTTCCCCGACTGCCATCTGCCCAGGGATTGGCAGTTTTGTTCCTCCGCCATGTTTTCAGACTCCATGGATTACCCACTGATATTGTTTCTGATCGGGGTCCACAATTCATTGCACAATTTTGGAAGTCTTTTTGTGTCTCATTAAAGATGAAATTGTCTTTAACGTCCGGCTACCATCCCCAATCCAACGGGCAGACTGAGCGAGTTAATCAATCATTAAAACAGTATTTGCGTTTGTACTCGGCCAAACTCCAAAATGATTGGTCCGAGTTTCTTCCTTTGGCGGAGTTTGCTTACAACAATGCCTGTCATTCCTCCACCAATGTGTCTCCATTTTTTACAGTTTTCGGTTTTCATCCCAGGGCTAATTCCTTTTTTCAACATTCCTCTGTCTCCTCGCTGACCTTGACCTCTCATCTCAGACTCATTTGGAGAAAAGTGCACCTTGCTCTCAGAAAAGCGGCATTTCGGGAGAAAAAATTTTCTGACAGGCTCCGGCGGCCTTGCACTTTTAAAGTAGGAGATAGGGTATGGTTGTCGACTCGCAACATTAAACTTCGACAAACCTCAGCCAGATTGGGCCCCAAATTTATTGGACCATTTCATATTATAAAAAAGATCAATCCAGTTGCTTTCCGGTTACGTTTACCAAGAACTCTCCGGATCGGAAATACGTTCCATTGCTCCTTGTTGAAACCATACGTTTCTTCCAGTAGATTTCCTCGAAAGGTCTCTCAGGGGAAATCACCAGTAGATGTACAGGGTCAGCAGGAGTTCTTGGTGGAGAAGGTTCTCGATTCCAAGTTGTCCCGAGGTCGGCTTTATTTTCTGGTACATTGGAGAGGTTATGGTCCAGAAGAAAGGTCTTGGGTCCTGGATAAGGATCTCCATGCCCCGAGGCTCAAGAGGGCATTTTTTCGAGAATTTCCTCAGAAACCTGGCTTTAGGGGTTCCTTGACCCCTCCTCAAGGGGGGGGTACTGTTAGGCGCCGAGGGTCCGCTCGTCAGTGCGGCCCGGCGCCTAGCAACTAGGGACGCCGCATGCGGACAGCCGCCGGCTCCCTAGCAACGCTAGACGCCGGGCGCACGGAGCCGCACAGACCCTAGCAACGGGGACGCCACTGTCGGACCGCGTTCCCCGTTGCTGGGTCTAAGTTAATCACCTCACTGGTTCCTGGCCATGTTGTAATTAGCCCTGTCTGGCTCCTGATTGGAGGTCTCCCATTTAAAGGCACTCTCAGGACATCTCACAGACGCCGGTTATAGCTTCCTGTTTGCTGTGTCAGTTGCAGAGAGTTTTCCAGTCCTGTTCGGTCGTTCCTGTCCTCAGTGGTCCAGTACTCGGAAGTTGTCATCTTTTCCTGGAGTCCAGACCGAGCACCTTTAACATCCTGTGGTGTTCGTGAGTCGCGGCGTAGCCGTGTGTTGCGGCTTGACCGCTTACTATTTATTATTTGGTTATATTGTGTTTCGGAGCTTTTGCGGAGGATTCCGCTCCCACAAATCCACTCTGGTATCCAGCGGTGCTGGATAGGAGTTACGGATTAGTGGATTTTTGGTTGTCCTTTTCCCTGGCGGTTTGTCCGCACATACTTCTGGTTTAAGTTAGTTAGCTTGTAGCCCCTGGCCTGGTTGCTTAGTCAGAGGGCCCCTTGTTATCACCCTGTCTCGGATTTCCCTTTGTCTCCCATTAAGACCTGAGGGGGCATCGGAGTTGGGCAGACATAATCCGCCCTTCAAACGCGGCTGCCATGGGCTCAAGCAACCATAGTCTCGCAGGGGATTTCTGATTACACGGGCGAGACAACGGAGTTAGGGCGCCAGGGGTTACTAGGCTTTCCTGCTCCCGTAACCAGCATTTCCTTCCAGTACTCTGGCCTCTGTCATAAGATCTCCTCTGGTCAGAAGTACTGGAATCATAACATAAAGGATCAATACTTGTCTCAATTAGTCGAGGACCCAACCAGAGGTTATAATGTTCTGGACCAAGTTATTACCAATAATGTGGACATTATATCAAACATTACAGTTGGGGAGACCTTGGGAAACAGTGATCACTATATGATCACATTCAGCATCAGTTTCAAGAAATATAGCTATAAGGAATCAACAAAAACATTCAACTTTAGAAAAGCTAACTTCAATATGCTAAACAACATTGACTGGGAAGTTTTGTTTCATAGTAAAGACACATCGAAAATGTGGGATGCTTTAAAAGGGTTGCTTGATAGCAATATTCACAAATTCATACCCTTGGGCAGTAAATGCAAGAGTAATAGACTCAAATCAATGTGGCTTAATAAGGATGTCAAAGAAGCAATGGCTAAAAAGAGGTGTTCTTTTAAAGCATTTAAAACTAATGGAGGGGAGGAGTCATTCCAGTATTACAAAGAATGCAATAAAAGATGCAAAAAAGTAATAAGGGCAGCTACAATTGTAAACGAAAAACAAATTGCTATAGAGAATAAAGCCAATTCCAAAGAGTTTTATAAATACATAAACATTAAAGGGTTAAAAAAATAGAACATAGGCCCATTAAAAGATGAACTGCGAGCCTTGGAAACGATGTCAAAATAAAAGCGGATATACTGAACGGCTTTTTTTCACCAGGGAGGATCAGACGGTGTTAGTAGTGCATAACGACAGTGAAGGTAATGATTCTTGGCTAGATGCTTGTTTAAGTGAGGAAATAGTCCTGGAGAGACTAAGCAACATAAAGATTAATAAATCACCGGGACCAAATGGTTTTCATACGAGGGTTATTATGGAGCTTAAGGCACAGCTTGCAAGACCCTTATACTTCATTTTCTATAGTTCCATTAAATCGGGTATGGTACCGATGGATTGGCGAATTAAGGGAACTTGGCCTAGGATACACTATTTGTACATGGATAGGTAATTGGCTGGATAACAGGGTACAACGAGTAGTGGTCAATGAGATGTTCTCCAGCTGGGCACTAGTAGTCAGCGGTATACCACAAGGGTCCATATTTGGTCCGCTACTATTCAATATATGTATTAATGACCTAGGAATAGGCCTGGGAAGCATAGTATCAATCTTTGCAGATGATACTAAACTGTGTAAGGTAATTAATTCAGAAATAGATGTGGAGTCTCTACAGAATGACTTATTTAAACTTGAATTCTGGGGGGTATATTTACTAACATTCGTAATTTTCGGAAAAAGGTCAAAGTTCAATCACGAATGACATCGACAGTGTAAAATTGCAACTTTTTGAATTGATTACGACTAATTTACTAAGCTGCCGTATTTTGCCTTTTCGGGTTTTCCGATGTCGATGTAATTCGTGTTTTTTTTCTGTTTTTTACGGCAGTGATTAGCAAAACACTGCCGACTTTTTCAAAATGAATCTCGGCCGGATCTGTGTGATCCGTGCTGGGGTTCATTTTTTTTTTAAATAAATACTGTAAAACTTAAAAAAAAATTGCGTGGGGTCCCCCTTCCTAAGCATAACCAGCCTCGGGCTCTTTGAGCCGATCCTGGTTGCAGAAATATGGGGGAAAAAATGACATGGGTTCCCCCATATTTAAGCAACCAGCATCGGGCTCTGCGCCTGGTCCTGGTTCCAAAAATACGGGGGACAAAAAGCGTAGGGGTCCCCCGTATTTTTAAAACCAGCACCGGGCTCCACTAGCTGGACAGATAATGCCACAGCCGGGGGTCACTTTTATATAGTGCCCTGCGGCCGTGGCATCAAAAATCCAACTAGTCACCCCTGGCCGGGGTACCCTGGGGGAGTGGGGACCCCTTCAATCAAGGGGTGTCCCCCCCAGCCACCCAAGGGCCAGGGGTGAAGCCCGAGGCTGTCCCCCCCATCCAATTGGCTGCGGATGGGGGGCTGATAGCCTTTTGTGAAAATGAAAAGATATTGTTTTTAGTAGCAGTACTACAAGGCCCAGCAAGCCTCCCCCGCATGCTGGTACTTGGAGAACCACAAGTACCAGCATGCGGTGGAAAAACGGGCCCGCTGGTACCTGTAGTACTACTACTAAAAAAATACCCAAAAAAAGACAAGACACACACACCTTGAAAGTAAAGATTTATTACATACATCCACACAAACATACAAACATACTTACCTATGGCCCCACGCAGGTCGGTCCTCTTCTCCAGTAGAATCCAAGGGGTACCTGTTGAATAAATTAAACTCACCAGCTCCAGGGTCCCAGGCTCCTCGTAGCATCCATTTGTAATCCACGTACTTGAATAAAATAAAAAAACGGACACCCGAGCCACGCACTGAAAGGGGACCCATGTTTGCACATGGGTCCCCTTTCCCCGATTGCCAGAAACCCACTCTGACTTCTGTCTAAGTGTGTTTCTTCAGCCAATCAGGGAGCGCCACGTTGTAGCACCCTCCTGATCGGCTGTGTGCTCCTGTACTGACTGACAGGCAGCACGCGGCAGTGTTACAATGTAGCGCCTATGCGCTCCATTGTAACCAATGGTGGGAACTTTCTGCCCTGCGGTTGACCGAAAGTGACCTCACCGCTGAGAAGTCAGAGTGGGTTTCTGGCAGTCGGGGAAAGGGGACCCATGTGCAAACATGGGTCCCCTTTCAGTGCGTGGCTCGGGTGTCCGTTTTTTTATTTTATTCAAGTACGTGGATTACAAATGGATGCTACGAGGAGCCTGGGACCCTGGAGCTGGTGAGTATAATTTATTCAACAGGTACCCCTTGGATTCTACTGGAGAAGAGGACCGACCTGCGTGGGGCCATAGGTAAGTATGTTTGTATGTTTGTGTGGATGTATGTAATAAATCTTTACTTTCAAGGTGTGTGTGTGTCTTGTCTTTTTTTGGGTATTTTTTTAGTAGTAGTACTACAGGTACCAGCGGGCCCGTTTTTCCACCGCATGCTGGTACTTGTGGTTCTCCAAGTACCAGCATGCGGGGGAGGCTTGCTGGGCCTTGTAGTACTGCTACTAAAAACAATATCTTTTCATTTTCACAAAAGGCTATCAGCCCCCCATCCGCAGCCAATTGGATGGGGGGGACAGCCTCGGGCTTCACCCCTGGCCCTTGGGTGGCTGGGGGGGGGACCCCTTGATTGAAGGGGTCCCCACTCCCCCACGGTACCCCGGCCAGGGGTGACTAGTTGGATATTTGATGCCACGGCCGCAGGGCACTATATAAAAGTGACCCCCGGCTGTGGCATTATCTGTCCAGCTAGTGGAGCCCGGTGCTGGTTTTAAAAATACGGATCCCTACTCTTTTTGTCCCCCGTATTTTTGGAACCAGGACCAGGCGCAGAGCCCGATGCTGGTTGCTTAAATATGGGGGAACCCCTGTCAATTTTTTCCCCATATTTCTGCAACCAGGATCGGCTCAAAGAGCCCGAGGCTGGTTATGCTTAGGAGGGGGGACCCCACGCAATTTTTTTTTAGAAAATAACCACTTTCCCACCCCTTCCCACTGATATACATGCACGGATCTCATGGATCCCTGCATGCCTATACAATCACGGATTAAAAAAGCAGGTCTGTTTTTTTTTAGCACTTTTTTACGAGATGTAATTTTTCACGGCAGTGTTTTATTTTTTTTTGCTTTGCACTTCTTAGTAAATGACCGAGATTCATACTTAAACAGCAGCGTTTTGACCGATGGTGTATTCATTCGTAATTATTTTCATGGACTACCCAAAAAATACGAATGCCCTCATCACTGCCGTGATTTGAGTTTAGTAAATTACCGAGATGACACTTTGAAGAAAAAACGGCATCTCGGTCAAAATCGGGACCTTAGTAAATATACCCCTGGGTGTCTAAATGGGGAATGAAGTTCAATATTGAAAAATGCACAGCTATGCATTTTGGGATTAAAAACAAACTTGCATCCTATTCACTTAATGGGGAAAATATAGGGGTATCAGTAGTGGAAAAAGATTTGGGGGTCCTCATAGATAATACACTCAATAGCAGTACACAGTGTCAAAATGCAGTGAAGAAGACAAGTAAAGTCCTTGCTTGCATAAAACGGGGTATTGAGACCAGGGACGAGGATGTAATCATGCCGCTGTACAAATCATTGGTACGTCCGCACCTGGAATATTGTGTTCAGTTTTTGGCACCATATTATAAAAAAGATATTGGAGAACTCGAAAGAGTTCAAAGGCGTGCTACTAAACTGATTAAAGGGTTAGAGACACTGAAGTACGAGGAAAGGCTAACTATGTTAAATATGTATACTCTAGAAAAGAGGCGTCTAAGAGGAGATATTATTAATATCTTCAAATATGTAAAGGGTCATTACAAGGAGTTAGCAGGGGATTTGTTTATTAATAGAACTCTGTATAGGACACATGGACACTCACTGAGGTTAGAGGAGAGAAAATTCCATACAAAACGTAGGAAGGGGTTCTTCAGGGCAATAAAGATTTGGAACTCCCTGCCGGAGAAGGTAATAATGGCGGACTCTGTAAATGCATTCAAAATCAGATTGGACAGCTTTCTAGCTGAAAACAGTATAACCTGGGCAGAGTCAAGGTCTGCAGAAGCATGACCGGAACACCAACTGTCAGTGCAGTGCTATATGCTGGAAGTCCAACTGCACTAAGTGAGTGTAATAATTCCACTCATACTGTATAGTCATTTTGGACAGGTTGGTATTGGGTGATCGGTGGTTGGGAGACTGGCGGTCACCATACCGACGCCGGGATTCCGTCTGTCAGATGGCCAGCAGGGGGGATTTCGGCCAGCACAACAAAGACCCTTGCGGACTCGTTGCGCTTGCCACAGGTTCTATCCCACTCTATGGGAATAGTCCCTGTTGCTCGGCATGCCAACTGGCGGGCTAGTCAGTGTTCATGATGCCAGCGCTGGTATTGTAACCGCATCCTTTTTGGACTTGAGGAGCCTGCACACTGCAAGCATCTGGTTGTTCATTTATTGTTCCTCTCCCTGATGTTAGATCGAGACCATACTGTAACATTGCAAAATACATATAAAAACATTACTATGTTTGTTTGAACAAAGCTATAAGGTAACACATTATGTATTCCAATGTGTTTTTATGGTGGAGTATGTGTGAGCTACAATAAAACTAAAGTGTTTGCTTTCACAATTAAGTAACCAGACACATTTGCCTCAAACAGGCATATGTATGTATTTAAGTTATGAGTGATGATGCTAGCCAGAATAGTTGAAAGCAACAGTGAATGACATGTGTTCCATGTGTAGTGATTTGTTTACATTTCACAAACATATGGATAGCTAACGGAGATTTGTTTAACATTTCAGCTTCGAGTCCTAGGAACAGCATCCCTCCACAACAACAGCAACACAGTGACATGGAGGAGACAAACATCTTAGAAATGCAGCCATTAATGCAAGGAATGAGCCCCCCAGCACCTGTGAGTACACCACCACAGCAAAGCACACCACCACCACAACACAGCCCAACAACACCAGGAACACAAGGCCCTGATCAGGTGTTTTGGACTATTTGGGCTAGACAGCAGGCCACTAATGAAGATTGCCTGCGTAAGCAGACACAAATGTTTGCAAGCCTACCATCTCACCTCAGAAGAATATCAAGAAATCTGAGTAGACAAAATAAACAAACAACCAGAATAGGCAATACCATGGAACTCATGCGTACAGACATTACACAGGTCATGGGCAACTTACAGCGCATAATGGAAGAACAGCACAGACAACAGCAAAGTTATATGAGCATTTTTCAAAACAATCAAAAGATTAATGAAAGTTTATTCCGAATAGTAGACAATCAAAATGCTGCTACACGTGAACTCAATGCCACCCTCACTAACCTGAATGAAACACTCAGATGCATGCACCAACAGCAAACAAGCAGCAGTTCTGGTACGACTACTCTAAATATCACGCCAGTCTCATCACCACCAAGACGCTCCACCAGAGCACGACAACATGACAGTGCTAAAGGCAAAGGGCAGGCAAGCAGCCACCCAAAAAAAACGTGAAAAAATACAAGTTAGACATTTGTGATAAGTAACTCAAAATAATTAGCAAGTGTATATTTTTGCAAAAAAAATATAACACTTAGCTACTTGACACTTTTTTCGACATCATTAATTATAAGTGGTACAAACAAAAAAATAAAATTTGTACGCACATTTATTCTTTACCATTTTTTGGGGGTATTGGAGGAGGGAAATGTTGATGGAGCCACACATACATGTTAGCAGGAAGTAAACTGACCACTTGATTTTTTCTAATCATTACTCTTTCTAGATTCCAATCATTCTCTTTTCCTGCAGATACAATAATTGCCAGCCAGGCAGAATGTCTTTAGCAGGAAGTAAACTGACCACTTGAATTTTTTCTAATCATTACTCTTTCTAGATTCCAATCATTCTCTTTTCCTGCAGACAATCCAAATTACAATGTTATTGATACATATTTTAGCTTTCTTATCTATACAACATTACAAGAAGAACACAATTGACTTGCGTAAAAAGCTTGTAATATGTTGGCTTTGTTTTGTTTGAAAAACATTGTCAAAATGAATGTCAGTATTGTTGGGACATGTTTGTGTGTGTTAAAAATTAGTAAGAATGTTTTTACACATGATGCTGAAACAAACAAATATGTACTTTTACTACAAAAAAACAAAAAATGTGTATAATAATGTATATGTGTGGCAAACTGTATTTACTTACACATCATCAAGTTTACAGCATCAAACATTAGGGAATAAATTATTCCTGATTACAGTAAGTTTGTGTGTCTTAAATATGATGGTGCATCACACATAGGGACACATGTATTCCTCAAGGCTAACATATTATATGTTGAGGAGTGTTTTTTGGGAACACAGGTTCTCAAACTCGGCCCTCAGGAACCCACACAGTGCATGTTTTGCAGGTTTCCTCACAGAATCACAAGTGACATAATTAACTCCACCTGTGAACCTTTTAACATGTCTGTGAGTAATTCATACACCTGTGCTTCTACTGGGTTACGTGAAAAACATGCACTGTGTGTGGTCCTGAGGGCCGAGTTTGTGAACCTGTGCATTAGGACGTTACACACAATGATAAAGTGAAATACTAAATGGATGATGTGGGCTTGTAAGAAATTAGCACTGCAAGTTTACGAGCACTTATCCAGACTTAATGCATGCCACTCAATCTGTTGTTTTGAGAATAAAAATACACACAATACACATGCGACATTTGTTTGTCATATAGCGAGGGTATGTTTGTATATGTCAAGGAGACAGACACATTCTGAGTAATGGCTTTTGAAAAAAAAGGCAAAACATCTATTTATGATTACACAAGAAATGAAATAAGCAAACCAAGCTTACATTAGAAATAGCGATTGATGATCTCTTGCCTAAGCTGCCTCCCTACATCAGTACTCCAAGTATCACCAGATGTCTCTAATTCCTCTGCTTGCTGGCTGCTTTCTTCCTCCTCCTCCTCCTCAACATGTGGCAGATGTTGTTTCAAACACATGTTGTGAAGAAAGCAGCAGCAGAACACAATTTGAGTCACCTTGGAGGGACTACACAACAAAAGGCCACCAGACTTATCCAGACACTGAAACCTAGATTTCAGCACACCAAAACATCTTTCTATCACATTCCACGTGGACTTATGTGCATGATTGTAATTGTGTTCAGCAGGGGTATCAGGTCGGGACAATGGAGTTAGAAGCCAAGAGAAACAGCCATATCCTCCATCACCTAAAAGACAGATATAGTAACGTGATTCATGTTAAGATACAGCAACACATAAGTAACACACTGTGGGGCAGATGTATTAACCTGTAGAAGGCATAAGGAAGTGAAAAACCAGTGATATGTGCAAGGTAATAAAGGCAGCGGACAATCTGTTCCTAAATGTTCATTTACATATTGGAGCTGATTGGCTGGTGCCTTTATCACCTTGCACAGATCACTGGTTTCTCACTTCTTTATGCCTTCTACAGGTTAATACATCTGCCCCTGTATTTGGACAAAGTATACGCAGGCCTACACATATCAAATTACATACCAAGCAGCCATCCATCTGGCATTTGTCCGTCCTCAAACTTATCAAAGAGGGATGACTGACTGAGGATGAAGGAGTCATGGCAGCCCCCAGGGTAACCAGCAACAACACTCATTATTTTGAGATTTGCATCACAAACCACCTGCACATTTGTGGAGTGTTCGAAATGGTGGTTTGTATATATGTGCTGCCTGCCCCTAGGTGGTCTCAGCTGAATGTGTGTGCAATCTATGGCTCCAAGTACATTGGGCATGCCAGCCAGCTCATAGAAATCTACCCTGACGGCATGCCACTGAGACTCCTGGGTAGGGAAGCAGATTGAGGCCTCGATGTGGGGCTGCAAAACAGCCAACACCTGTGTGTATATTTTACAGTACAATAAACATGAGATTTTAGGACAGAACTGGCCACCGAGAAATTAAAACAAATACAAAACAGAAGAGGTAGTTAGGTATACATCACCTGGGTTAAGATTCTGGAAAATGAGGGCTGTGAGATTCCTATGACATCCCCAGACACAGCCTGAAAGCTGCCAGTAGCCAGAAAGTGCAACACAGCCAGGAGTTTGTGCAGGCCTGAGACAGAGCGAGAGCGTGCTGTCTAAGGGGCTAGGCCCAATTTGACAAGGTCATACAGACGGAAAATGTTGTTACGATTTAGACGGAACATCTGTATGACCTTATCATCGGACAATGCGTTCAAGTTTAAACGCCCCCTAAAAAATCGAGGCCTGCGCAGCCTCCGCGGAACCTGTACAACCTGCTGAACATGTTCAGTTTCTTGGCCCTGGTTACTTACAGGCTGATGTCTGAGGAATCCCACAGCACACAAAAGATCACTGGCCCACAGTCCTGCTGCCATTGTAGGTGTATTGAAATGGGCCTAACATCCTTTTATAGGCATCCTAATTCAGGTGGGAGTGATTTTTTATTTGCAACATATGTAAACACGACTGAAAAAAGCAGGTCTATTTTTTTTCTGCTTTTTTTTTAACGAATCGCAAAAAAATACGACCGCATTTGAGCACTCAGAGACTAACACCCAAATACGAATGAATAGTGAATTCCCGTATTCTATGTAATAACAGCCGCGTTTGACCGATGGTCTATTCATTCGTATTTGTGAACGTTGTCATTCAAACCATTACGAATAGTCCAAACACTGCCGAGATTTGTGCTTAGTGAATTCCCGGATTGGGACTTAGAAAAAAAAAACACAAATCGGACAAACTCGGATTCTTAGTAAATACTGGCCATTGAGTTTGTAATAAGAGACCACAGAGTAGGCCTGCAAGACGTCATGGAGGGCCCGAAGAGAATCGTGAGGTTCGGTAATGGTGAGAAGAACATCATCCGCAAAGAGGCAGATCTTGTACATATGACCAAACAAAGCCGGACCTCTCACCCCGGGATTTATGCGGATAGCCTCCGCCAAAGGTTCTATGGCTAATACAAAAGCTAAAAGGGATAACGGGCAACCCTGGCGAGTACCGTTTGAAATTGTAAATATGGGAGAGAGCATACAATTTATAGATACTTTAGCTGCAGGGACAGAGTAGAGTGCAGTAATTGAGGACAGGGCCCTACCAGAAATACCAAATTTGATCAAAACTGCTTTCAGATAGCCCCAGTGTAGTCTGTCGGACGCCTTCTCTGCATCCAATGAAAGTAACAAAAGAGGATCCACCAACTCAGAGAAGGCGTCCAACAGATCTATAATCCTCCTGGTGTTATCGGGAGCCTGGCGGTTCTGTACAAAGCCCACTTGGTATTGGTTAATAAGGGATGGTAATAGCAGATTTAATCTATTAGCTATTAATTTTGCGTAAATTTTAACGTCTGAATTTAAGAGGGCAATAGGGCGGTAGTTAGATAGCATAACTGGGTTCTTACCAGGTTTGGGGAAAGCTACTATTCTGGCTTCCAACATTTCCGATGGAAACAAGCCAGTTGACGTAGCCTCATCAAAAACCGTCCTCAAGACCGGGGCTAGGGTATCTCTAAAACATTTAAAAAACCCGTTTGTGAAGCCATCTGGGCCAGGGGCTTTATCTGACGGGAGGCCATCAATTACTCGACTAATCTCCTCTAAGGTCCATGAGCATTCCATCAACTGAAGGGATTGATATCAGCACCAGTATTAAGGCAACCAGATATAAATAAACCCTTTTTTCTCGAAGTGGACACCTACTCGGAAGCGGTAGGAGCGGTACTCTCTCAAAGGTACGAAGATCATAAGCTCCATCCTTGTGGTGACTTCTCGAAGAAGTTTCTCCCCGCCGATAAGAACTACACTATCGGGGAGCAGGAGCTGTTGACGGTCAAGCTGGCCCTAGAGGAATGGCGATACCTCCTGGAAGGAGCTAACTTCCCTATTACCATTTATAGAGATCATCGGAACTTAACCTTCCTGAAAGACCTACAATGTCCGCGTTTTGCTCATTGGACCATGTTCTTCTCCCGCTTTTCGTTCATCCTGACTTATCAGGCTGGTTCACAGAATATCAAAGCAGATGCTCTGTCATGGTCCACTACTTCCGTTGAATCTGAAGAACCTCCTCAAACACACACCGTCCTAGATGGAAAAGTTTTTGCCTCCACTCGTCTACAACCTCCTGCAGGGAAAACCTTTGTCACTCCCCAACTACGGAAGAAACTCATATCTTGGGCTCGCATTTCCCGATTTTCAGGTCATCCAGGTGTTCACAAGCCAATGGAATTTCTGCACACATCCTATTGGTGGCCCACGCTGAAAGCAGATGTGATAGCCTTCATTTCCTCCTGCATTAAGTGCGCCCAACACAAGGTCTTTCCGCAACCTCCGGCTGGGAAGTTATTGCCTCTTTCTGTACCCTTTCAACCGTGGTCCCATTTTTCAATGGACTTCATAACAGATTTACCATCTTCTAGAGGCTACACTACAATCTGGGTGGTGATAGACCGATTCTCCAAAATGGCCCACTTTGTACCATTGAAGAAATTACCAACAGCATCTGAATTGGCCCACCATTTCATTTCCGGGATTTTCAGGCTTCACGGTCTTCCCACCTAAATAGTGTCTGATCGAAGGGTACAATTTGTACAGTAGCAAAGTTCTGAAAATCCCTTTGTACAGCCTTACAAATCAAATTGCAGTATTCCACAGCCTATCATCCACAGTCCAACGGTTCCACAGAACGAGTTAATCAAGATTTGGAGACCTTTCTACGCATTAACCTTTCCTCTTCTCAGGATGATTGGGTAGAACATTTACCTTGGGCTGAGTTCACCCACAACAATACTTACCATTCTTCTACTAGGCTTACGCCCTTCCTCATTGTTTACGGAGCCCATCCTAAAGTTCCAGCATTTCAAAGTCTACTGGCACTCGACCTCCCTAAAGCGTTTTTTGAACATTTGGAATCGAGTTCATACCAATCTTCAAAAGGCTTCTCTTCGTTACAAGAAATGGGCTGATAGAAAACGAAGAACAATTCCTAGTCTCAAGGTAGGAGAAGTTTGGCTTTCTACAAGGAACTTACGCTTACGAGTACCTTCAATGAAGTTTGCCCCCCCTCCCCCCCCACACACACACTTTATAGGTCCTTTTCCAATTGTGGGAATAATTAATCCAGTGGCTTATAAACTCAAACTACCCCCTTACCCCAAAATTCCTTCTTCTTTCCATGTTTCCTTGCTAAAACCTTTAGTTTTGAACCGATTTCAGGGACTGTTACCACGACCACCCAATGTGGAATAGAGTTTGAGGTTAAAAAAGTACTTGACTCCCAAATTCGTTAAGGTCAGTTACAGTCCGGAGTAACGGTCCTGGGAGTACGCGACAGATGTTCATGCCCCAGCATTAGTTCGCAAATTTCATTCTGAACATCCTGAGAAGCCTAAATTGTGTCCAGGGGCCACTCTAAAGAATGGGGGTAATGTCACGGTCTGGCGGGAGACTGTGCAGGGGAGCCGGCTCTTACCTGTCCGGTCCCTTTGGAGAAGCCCACTTGGTGGAGGTGCGGGCTGCTGGCACCGGGCAGGGTGCGCTGAGAGGACAGGCAGGGGCACTGGTTGGTGGCTCTGCAGGCTGGCAGCATGTCCCTCCGGCAGGGGTTAGCGGTGCTGCTGTGGAGCCATGGCTTCTGTAAACAGGCTGGACTGTGCTCCCGGTGGCCATCTTGGATGTGGGCAAAAAGCCTGTCTTGCCCACACTTCACCAATTTATCACTTTCCTGTGGCCAATTGGCTCCGAGCAGCTGCTATAAGACAGGAAGGCATGGAGGAGGGAATTTGCCAGTGCAACGTCTTTCACAGTATCTGTGAAGCTCGTTCTCTGTACTCCCGCAGCATCTCCAGTGTCAGGTTCTTGTTACCGCAAAGTACCCAAGCCTCCTGATATAGCCTTACGCAGACTGCCGACTCTGTTCACGTGTTCTACCTAGCTACCTGTTCCGGACGCCGCAGTAACCAGCCTTCAGAATTTCTCCTTTAAAGTACTGGGTCACGGTTCTGGTATCCTCAGCCACCCGCTAACCTACAGTCGTATCTCTATTCAACTGTCTTTGACGAACCCTGTTAAACTACTCCAATAAATAAATGCGCAAGACCTTCATCCGTCCCGCTCGTTTGTGATTCAGAGATCCAAGTGCACCAGAATCATCTTCCCCAAATACGGATCCACAAGAATCCTCAGACGTGACACCCAGCTACTTCCTCTCACTGATCTCCCAGCTACTTCCTCTCACTGGTCTCTCAGCTACTGCCTCTCACTGATCTCCCAGCTTCTGCTTCTCACTGGCTTCCCAGCTACTTCCTCTCACTGATCTCCCAGATACTGCCTCTCACTGGTCTCTCAGCTACTGGCTCTCACTGATCTCCCAGCTACTTTTTCTCACTGATCTCCCAGGTACTGCCTCTCACTTTTCTCCCAGCTATTGCCTCTCACTGGTCTCCCAGCTAGTGCCTCTCACTTTTCTCCCAGCTACTTCCTCTCACTGATCTCCCAGCTACTTCCTCTCACTGGCTTCCCAGCTACTTCCTCTCACTGATCTCCCAGCTACTTCTCACTAGCTTCCCAGCTTCTGCCTCTCACTGGCTTCCCAGCTACTGCACTGTCTCTCACTGATCTCCAAGCTACTTCCTCTCACTGGTTTCTCAGCTACTGCCTCTCACTGTTCTCCCAGCTACTTCCTCTCACTGATCTCCCAGCTACTTCCTCTCAATTTTCTCCCTGCTACTTCCTCTCACTGATCTCCAAGCTACTGCCTCTCACTGGCTTCCCAGCTACTTCCTCTCACTGATCTCCCAGCTACTTCTTCTCACTGGCTTCCCAGCTACTGCCTCTCACTTGGCTTCCCAGCTACTGCACTGTCTCTCACTGATCTCCAAGCTACTTCCTCTCACTGGTTTCTCAGCTACTGCCGCTCACTGTTCTCCCAGCTACTGCCTCTCACTGGCTTCCCAGCTTCTACCTCTCACTGATCTCCCAGATACTTCCTCTCACTGGCTTCCCAGCTACTGCAATGTCTCTCACTGATCTCCAAGCTAGTACTTCCTCTCACTTTTCTCACAGCCACTTCCTCTCACCGATCTCCCAGCTACTGCCTCTCACTGGTCTCTCAGCTACTGCCTCTCACTGATCTCCCAGGGTAGCGTCTAGATTCTCTTTGTGCAGAGGACCTTTCCCATAACCCCCTGGGTCCATGTCACAATCTATTTGGAATAGAAAAGTGTGGCGAGCAAAGCGAGACACCGAGCCCGCGAGGGTCCAATGCCGCATAGAAAAAAAAAATACCCCAAACGATCGGAGAACGAAGAAAACATTTAGGAGCTGTAAGGGTGGAAGTTCTCTCCTGCCCTCTCGTTTTGTCACGTCCAGGTCCTTTGCACGAAGGCAACATAGACACAACTGATCTCCCAGCTACTGCCTCTCACTGATCTCCCAGATTAGGGGTGGGCAACAGGCGGCCCGCAGACCGATCCTGCCTGGTCCGCTGTGCCCCACCAGAGTGCAATGACAAGCGGGCCGACATGCCGCTTGTCATTGCACTGCTCTCAGACGCGGCGCTGCTGAGGAAATCCCGGTCACGTCACAATGCAACTGACCGGGATTTCCTCTGTTATCATGCGCTGGGCGGCACGGGGGCGGGCACTGCAGTGAGCAGGAGCGGCGGCCGAGAAGCGGAGGCCAGTGAGGAGAGGAAGCGGCGGACAGCGAGCGGGAGCAGGAGAGGCCACATCAGCAGTGACTCCGGCCAGCAGCAGTGCAGATCATCGGACAGCGGGGATTGTCTGCCACTGTGACAAACAGGTAAACTCCCTGTCCAGCCAGCCCCTGGATCACTGCTTAAGCTGCTATATAGGTTTAGGGGTGGGGAGGGAGGGGAGTTAAAAACTGCAATATGGGTTTTAGGTGTAGGGGGGGAAGGGGGGTAGGGACTGTCTGCCGTAATGTGTAAAAACGGGGGCCCTGTCTGCCGTAATGTGTAAAAACGGGGGCCCTGTCTGCCGTAATGTGTAAAAACGGGGGCGCTGTCTGCCGTAATGTGTAAAAACGGGGGCGCTGTCTGCCGTAATGTGTAAAAACGGGGGCGCTGTCTGCCGTAATTATAAAAACGGGGGCGCTGTCTGCCGTAATGTGTAAAAACGGGGGCGCTGTCTGCTGTAATGTGTAAAAACGGGGGCGCTGTCTGCCGTAATGTATAAAAACAGGGGCGCTGTCTGCCGTAATGTGTAAAAAGGGGACGCTGTCTGCCGTAATGTGTAAAAACGGGGGCGCTGTCTGCCGTAATGTGTAAAAACGGGAGTGCTGTCTGCCGTAATGTGTAAAAACGGGGGCGCTGTCTGCTGTAATGTGTAAAAACGGGAGTGCTGTCTGCCGTAATGTGTAAAAACGGGGGCGCTGTCTGCCGTAATGTATAAAAACGGGGGCGCTATCTGCCGTAATGTATACAAACGGGGGCGCTGTCTGTCGTAATTATAAAAACGGGGGCGCTGTCTGTCGTAATGTGTAAAAAGGGGACGCTGTCTGTCGTAATGTGTAAAAAGGGGGACGCTGTCTGCCGTAATGTGTAAAAAGGGCACGCTGTCTGCCGTATGTGTAAAAAGGGATCTCTTTTTGAGTATTTTGTGTGTGGCCCTCGAATATTCGCTGGAAGTGTTAAGCGGCCCACCAGCTGAAATAATTGCCCACCCCTGTCCCAGATACTTCCTCTCACCGATCTCCCAGCGGTAGATGCTAGAATCAATCTCCCAGCTACTGCCTCTCACTGATCTCCCAGCTACTTCCTCTCACTGGTCTCTCAGCTACTGCCTCTCACTGGTCTCCCAGCTTCCTCCTGCCTGTCTCTCAGTAACTCGCTGTCAGTACCGGGCTCCTAGGCCGGTGTCATGCGCTCCTGTGCTGCTGGGGTAAGGCAGACACACACAGCACGTAGAGAGCGTCAAATGGGGGTGTGACGCAGCCAGTGACAGCAGCGGCGGCTCCTCCCAGGCCGGGACGGGCACAGCACGGAGAGAAAGAGACATGGCCGGGAAGGAGCACACCTCTGCCGCCGCCGTGACAGCTCTGGGCCGGGCTGCTGACACCTGGCTGACGTGGGACAAGGTGAGGCGGCCTCATGCACAGACATACTGTAGGTGCCGCTGTATGTAACGCCGCAGCAACGGTGCAGTGATATCGGTCATCGTGCCCTCCCCTGTGCCCTGTGTACACTGTCCGGGCTCCACAGCAGTTGCAGCATCAGTCATTCATTGTGTGTGTACATCAATATTTGTTCTTCTGAGTTTACTAAGGTTTTCTATTTTGGGATATGATTGTGTGTGCGGTGCTGCACATTGGTGCCAGCAGCCCAGGGTATAGTAATTACTGTCAGTGCTTCCTCCCAGAAGAAAACACTTAAAAATACAGGGTATTGCATAACGTACGTAGATAGTATCTTTTTTTTTTTCTTAAGATACATTGATACCATATGTGTTCTAGTGTAAGTATGTGTCTGCTGCACCGTGCGCGCGTGAGTGTTCTGGTACGCGTGTCTGCTGCACCGTGCGCGCGTGAGTGTTCTGGTACGCCTGTCTGCTGCACCGTGCGCGCGTGAGTGTTCTGGTACGCCTGTCTGCTGCACCGTGCGCGCGTGAGTGTTCTGGTACGTCTGTCTGCTGCACTGTGCGCGCGTGAGTGTTCTGGTACGCGTGTCTGCTGCACCGTGCGCGCGTGAGTGTTCTGGTACGCGTGTCTGCTGCACCGTGCGCGCGTGAGTGTTCTGGTACGCGTGTCTGCTGCAGCGTGCGCGCGTGAGTGTTCTGGTACGCGTGTCTCCTGCACCGTGCGCGCGTGAGTGTTCTGGTACGCGTGTCTGCTGCACCGTGCGCGCGTGAGTGTTCTGGTACGCCTGTCTGTTGCACCGTGCGCGCGTGAGTGTTCTGGTACGCCTGTCTGCTGCACCGTGAGCGCGTGAGTGTTCTGGTACGCCTGTCTGCTGCACCGTGAGCGCGTGAGTGTTCTGGTACGCCTGTCTGCTGCACCGTGCGCGCGTGAGTGTTCTGGTACGCCTGTCTGCTGCACCGTGCGCGCGTGAGTGTTCTGGTACGCCTGTCTGCTGCACCGTGAGCGCGTGAGTGTTCTGGTACGCCTGTCTGCTGCACCGTGCGCGCGTGAGTGTTCTGGTACGCCTGTCTGCTGCACCGTGCGCGCGTGAGTGTTCTGGTACGCGTGTCTGCTGCACTGTGCGCGCGTGAGTGTTCTGGTACGCCTGTCTGCTGCACCGTGCGCGCGTGAGTGTTCTGGTACGCCTGTCTGCTGCACCGTGCGCGCGTGAGTGTTCTGGTACGCCTGTCTGCTGCACCGTGAGCGTTCTGGTACGCCTGTCTGCTGCACCGTGAGCGCTTGAGTGTTCTGGTACGCCTGTCTGCTGCACCGTGCGCGCGTGAGTGTTCTGGTACGCCTGTCTGCTGCACCGTGCGCGTGTGAGTGTTCTGGTATGCCTGTCTGCTGCACCGTGCGCGCGTGAGTGTTCTGGTACGCCTGTCTGCTGCACCGTGCGCGCGTGAGTGTTCTGGTACGCCTGTCTGCTGCACCGTGCGCGCGTGAGTGTTCTGGTACGCCTGTCTGCTGCACCGTGCGCGCGTGAGTGTTCTGGTACGCCTGTCTGCTGCACCGTGCGCGCGTGAGTGTTCTGGTACGCCTGTCTGCTGCACCGTGAGCGTTCTGGTACGCCTGTCTGCTGCACCGTGAGCGCTTGAGTGTTCTGGTACGCCTGTCTGCTGCACCGTGCGCGCGTGAGTGTTCTGGTACGCCTGTCTGCTGCACCGTGCGCGTGTGAGTGTTCTGGTACGCCTGTCTGCTGCACCGTGCGCGCGTGAGTGTTCTGGTACGCCTGTCTGCTGCACTGTGCGCGCGTGAGTGTTCTGGTACGCCTGTCTGCTGCACCGTGCGCGCGTGAGTGTTCTGGTACGCCTGTCTGCTGCACCGTGCGCGTGTGAGTGTTCTGGTACGCCTGTCTGCTGCACCGTGAGTGTTCTGGTACGCCTGTCTGCTGCACCGTGCGCGCGTGAGTGTTCTGGTACGCCTGTCTGCTGCACCGTGCGCGTGTGAGTGTTCTGGTACGCCTGTCTGCTGCACCGTGCGCGCGTGAGTGTTCTGGTACGCCTGTCTGCTGCACTGTGCGCGCGTGAGTGTTCTGGTACGCCTGTCTGCTGCACCGTGCGCGCGTGAGTGTTCTGGTACGCCTGTCTGCTGCACCGTGCGCGCGTGAGTGTTCTGGTACGCGTGTCTGCTGCACCGTGAGCGTTCTGGTACGCCTGTCTGCTGCACCGTGCGCGCGTGAGTGTTCTGGTACGCCTGTCTGCTGCACCGTGCGCGCGTGAGTGTTCTGGTACGCCTGTCTGCTGCACCGTGAGCGTTCTGGTACGCCTGTCTGCTGCACCGTGAGCGTTCTGGTACGCCTGTCTGCTGCACCGTGAGCGTTCTGGTACGCCTGTCTGCTGCACCGTGAGCGTTCTGGTACGCCTGTCTGCTGCACCGTGCGCGCGTGAGTATTCAGGTGCACGTGTCTGCTGCACCGTGTGCACTCGAGTGTTCTGGTGCATGTGTCTGCTGTACTGTATGCGTGCGAGTGTTCTGGTGCATGTGTCTGCTGTACTGTATGCGTGCGAGTGTTCTGGTGCACGTGTCTGCTGTACTGTATGCGTGCGAGTGTTCTGGTGCACGTGTCTGCTGTACTGTATGCGTGCGAGTGTTCTGGTGCACGTGTCTGCTGTACTGTATGCGTGCGAGTGTTCTGGTGCACGTGTCTGCTGTACTGTATGCGTGCGAGTGTTCTGGTGCACGTGTCTGCTGTACTGTATGTGTGCGAGTGTTCTGGTGCACGTGTCTGCTGTACTGTATGCGTGCGAGTGTTCTGGTGCATGTGTCTGCTGTACTGTATGCGTGCGAGTGTTCTGGTGCACGTGTCTGCTGTACTGTATGTGTGCGAGTGTTCTGGTGCACGTGTCTGCTGTACTGTATGCGTGCGAGTGTTCTGGTGCACGTGTCTGCTGTACTGTATGCGTGCGAGTGTTCTGGTGCACGTGTCTGCTGTACTGTATGCGTGCGAGTGTTCTGGTGCACGTGTCTGCTGTACTGTATGCGTGCGAGTGTTCTGGTGCACGTGTCTGCTGTACTGTATGTGTGCGAGTGTTCTGGTGCACGTGTCTGCTGTACTGTATGCGTGCGAGTGTTCTGGTGCACGTGTCTGCTGTACTGTATGCGTGCGAGTGTTCTGGTGCACGTGTCTGCTGTACTGTATGTGTGCGAGTGTTCTGGTGCACGTGTCTGCTGTACTGTATGTGTGCGAGTGTTCTGGTGCACGTGTCTGCTGTACTGTATGCGTGCGAGTGTTCTGGTGCATGTGTCTGCTGTACTGTATGCGTGCGAGTGTTCTGGTGCACGTGTCTGCTGTACTGTATGTGTGCGAGTGTTCTGGTGCACGTGTCTGCTGTACTGTATGCGTGCGAGTGTTCTGGTGCACGTGTCTGCTGTACTGTATGCGTGCGAGTGTTCTGGTGCACGTGTCTGCTGTACTGTATGCGTGCGAGTGTTCTGGTGCACGTGTCTGCTGTACTGTATGTGTGCGAGTGTTCTGGTGCACGTGTCTGCTGTACTGTATGCGTGCGAGTGTTCTGGTGCACGTGTCTGCTGTACTGTATGCGTGCGAGTGTTCTGGTGCACGTGTCTGCTGTACTGTATGTGTGCGAGTGTTCTGGTGCACGTGTCTGCTGTACTGTATGCGTGCGAGTGTTCTGGTGCACGTGTCTGCTGCATCGTGCGCACTCGAGTGTTCTGGTGCACGTGTCTGCTGTACTATATGCATGCAAGTGTTCTGGTGGGGTGGTCTTCAGTATGCCGACTGACGGGATCCCGGCGCACAGTATACCGGCGCCGGGATCCCGACAGCCGGCATACAACACTTATTTTCCCTCGTGGGGGTCCACGACCCCCCTGGCGGGAGAATAAAATAGCGTGGCGTGCGTTGCGAGCCCGCAAGGGGCTCATTTGCATTTGCGCTCGCCACACTGTCGGTAAGCCGGCGGTCGGGTGCCGGTATGCTGGTCGCCGGGAGCCCGACCGCCGGCATACCATAGTGAACCCGTTCTGGTGCACGTGTCTGCTGTACTGTGTGCGTGCGAGTGTTCTGGTGCACACATCTGCTACACCATTTGCTTGTGCGAGTGTTCTGGTGCACACATCTGGTACACTGTTTGGTTGTGCGTATGTTCTCGTGCACACATCTGGTACACTGTTTGGTTGTGCGTATGTTCTCGTGCACACATCTGGTACACTGTTTGGTTGTGCGAGTGTTCTGGTGCACACATCTGGTACACTGTTTGGTTGTGCGTATGTTCTCGTGCACGTGTCTGCTGCATCATACGTGTGCGAGGGTACTTCCTCATGGTGACTTGCTGGAGGTAGCTGGCTGTAGTACACAATGACACCAGGACATACTGGAACATCACCTGGAGAGCTTTTCTCACACACACATTGTGAAAGCAGATGTCTCTGGCAGAGTGCGTTACAACCGGTCATGGTATCCGGATGATAGACAGTGTCTAGTTAGACAGTCAATAGATAGACACCATATGTTAGACAGACATTAGGTCGACAGGGTCAAAAGGTCGACATGAAAAATGTAGACAATACAAAAGGTCGACAGGGTCAAAAGGTCAACATAAAAAAAGATAGACAAATGTTTTTTTTAATGTAACATGTTTGTGTACTATTTCATACCTTCTCTATCCATGTCGGCATAGAGTTGGTTATAAACCTTGTGGCGAGCGCAGCGAGTCCGAAGCGTGGTGAGCGCAGCCTTTCTACAATTGGGGGGTCCCGGATGACAAAACTATCCACACAAAACACAAAAATGCAAAAAACATGGTGTCGACCTTTTGTACTGTCTACCTTTTCATGTCGACCTTTTGACCCTGTCGACCTAATATCTGTCAACATATGGTGTCTATTTGTTGACTGTCTAAGTAGACACTGTCTATCTATTATACCACACCCACCGGTCATATAATGCTACTGTTTCAGCACCATAGGCAGTACAGACACAATGCGGCTGGTGCGGAACTGAATGCAGGTCAGCGGTAATTGCTCCTGCAGTACTGTACGTATATTTGCCCGCACGTGTACAGCATACCCTCTGTCAGTACGCTTGATTTTCTAGCTGTCGTCATTTGTGCTCACTTAAACACCCAAATCCCTGGTGCAAAAGATGCATTTAAAGGAATAAAACTTACAGATATTCACCTGCTCCTTGTTATTTATTAGAGGTACTGTATATGTTACTTAGTGGGAAGTTGTATGTATGTCAGTTGTTCCCTTGAAGTACAGCTGACCTAGAAGTCATTTTGTAATACACATGACATTTATTTGGTTGTCAAGCTGCAAGTTATGCAGCTTTCTACTGTATATAATGCATACAAAACATAAGGCAAGATATCATTTCCTATCAGCAGATCTCGGTAACCTGCCCTTTTCTCACTGAAATTAATATATTACTTGTTTCTGCGCAGAATCCCAAAACCTCTGCAGCGGTGAAGCAGCTGGTGTCTGATGGGAAGACAGAAGAGTTGGAGAAATGTTTTGGCTCCAGGATGGAGTTTGGTACAGCAGGACTGCGAGCAGCGATGGGAGCTGGTGTCTCCCGGATGAATGACCTGACCATTATCCAAACTACTCAGGTATCACCTTGTACTTTGTGTTACCAACCAATATACAAGATTGTTTGTGCAATCGGGGAGCGTTTTAGGAACACGGGTAGCTTTGGGCACAATAAGACGGCAAATACAGTATTTACAGCTGTACAGACCAGAATGAATGGACAGCCAAGTATTTCATTTTCAGGAAATGTTTATATAACAGGGACATTACTTAAGTATTGCACACTCAGATCGCTTTTCCTGTCTGTCAGTTCTGCACAAGGCCGATGCTAGGGTGTTTGGCGCCCCCCTGCAAATTATAAATTTGTGCCCTCCCTCCCATACTTCACAAAATCATGCTGCGCATAAAAGGGGTGTGGTCTGCTGGGAATCCACGGGAGGAGAGCACAGTGGCTAGTAGAGAACACAGATGGTGTTGGGGGGGGGGGGGGGGTAACACAATGGCTGGGACGGAACATTGAGGGGGGGGGTGACAGAACACAAAGGGGTGACAGTGGGCAGAACACAGAGGGGAGCTGTGACACAGTGACAGAACACAAATGGGGGGGGGGGGGGGGGGGAGCAGTACAGCGAGACTTCCGAGTATTTACAAAATCACGAGAACCAGGAGTCTCAGTGTGTATGCTAACCCGGGCGCTTGCGTCCCTGTGCCCTTCCCAGGGATCTGAAGTGCTGTGCAGCGCAGAGACCACCCACTCATGATGCTGCCTGTCTCTGCCCATGGCGGCTACGATGCTGCCTTTTATAGCTGGTTTACTTACATTTCCTCTTGTGCGCTGACCACAGCTGTGGGGATACTGGGGGCTTCATGGCAGTCGCAGAGGGGCACAATGTGGCTGGCCGCAGAAGCAATATGAGACGCTGCCAGGCATAAGGGGGTGGGGCTTGCTGCAATCTTGCTAGAGAGGGTGAAGCCTGACCTGCTCTACTATAACTGTGCACCTTCATTGTTTTGAATGAAGTGTATGCCACACCAACTATGCCCCATAGAGCCACATTACTTCGGTATATAAAACATACATGGCACTGAACACTCACCATAGAAGGAGTCAGAGATGTTGCTAATGGCTCTTGGAGTGGGCGTGGCTTGCAGAGGGTGTGACAGTCAGTGAGAGCATTAGATGTTTCAGGTGGACGTGGTCAGTGTGTGCCTCGGCACTTCTTCATCCAGTTCGAGTCAGGCAGCTGCTGGTGGGGGCTCATAGGTGAAACTGCATGATGTGACAAATGCACCCATCCACAGTGGCGGCCACCGCATTGGTATAAGACAGTAGGCAGCGCTTCCACTATACGTGTGAGCGGAGGCAAGGGCTGAGACGTTGCCGGACACTGGATGTGCCAGCTACTGGATGCCTAAACCGCTCCATACGTCATTGGAACATGCGGATGGGGAAGTATAGTCCTTCCCTTGGTGCTGCCTGAGTGCCGGCTCCTGCCCACCCCACTCCAAGTGACACAGGCGCTACACACATGTATGGTAACGTCAGCTACGCGGTCCAATCCGCAGTGCACACTATACAAACTTTGTGCCCACACTCCACACAGCTGCTGGCGCCGCTGCCAATTATAAAGTATGACAGGCGCAGCCAGCAGCAAGAGTCATGTACAGCAGCAGGGATGCAGAGCAGGGAGAGCGCCACTCCTGCCTGGCGCCTACCTGCTCTGCATCCCTTCGCTGAGCGGGTAGCGCCGGGCCTGGTTCTGCATAACAAATGCAGTGGTTTAATGCGTTCTAGTAAAATTGGCCACATGCGGCCTCAGCCATGACTATCGGTGACACGTGATCCCATGCGTTTAACCTCTTCTGTTGTATGCTACATGGAATAATGGAGCGTAACGTATTTATCAGACACATAAATGGTTTGGTCTGATTGTATTATACCCCTTTCAGATCGCTTGAGGCGGGTCGCACACGGGAGCCTGACACTGGAGCTCCCCGTGTGCGACCTGGCATATTGCCGAATTGGTGACACGGCGGGGGTGGCGCTTGGAAATCACATGATCTCCAAGCGGCGCCCATATACAGAGTGTGAACAGGAAATGGGTCGCATCGACCCGGCTCCGGTTTATACCGCACAGTGAGCCGGGTTTAACATGTGCTCAACCCTGCTCACGACCAGTGTTGAAATACCGCGTCACTCGACCCAGTATTTCAACCCTGGCACCTTTCAGACCGCTACTGAACGCGGGTTATGCGCGCTCCTGTGCCAATAACCCGTGTTCATAGGTGGCGGTCTGAAAGGGGTAGTAGATGAAAATTATGTAAAAAAGTAGCAAAATACCCTTATAGATGTTTATATTAAACCTGTATTTAATTTATGAAAGGTATAATAGGATCTTTAACCCATAAACCAACTTCATTTGAATATGAAATATCTCACAGTTGGGTTCTATGACAACAACAGTCACATGACTGCTGAAAAATAAGAATTTACTTACCGATAATTCTATTTCTCATAGTCCGTAGTGGATGCTGGGGACTCCGAAAGGACCATGGGGAATAGCGGCTCCGCAGGAGACTGGGCACAAAGTAAAAGCTTTAGGACTAGCTGGTGTGCACTGGCTCCTCCCCCTATGACCCTCCTCCAAGCCTCAGTTAGGATACTGTGCCCGGACGAGCGTACACAATAAGGAAGGATTTTGAATCCCGGGTAAGACTCATACCAGCCACACCAATCACACCGTACAACTTGTGATCTGAACCCAGTTAACAGCATGATAACAGAAGGAGCCTCTGAAAAGATGGCTCACAACAACAATAACCCGATTTTTGTAACAATAACTATGTACAAGTAATGCAGACAATCCGCACTTGGGATGGGCGCCCAGCATCCACTACGGACTATGAGAAATAGAATTATCGGTAAGTAAATTCTTATTTTCTCTAACGTCCTAGTGGATGCTGGGGACTCCGAAAGGACCATGGGGATTATACCAAAGCTCCCAAACGGGCGGGAGAGTGCGGATGACTCTGCAGCACCGAATGAGAGAACTCCAGGTCCTCCTCAGCCAGGGTATCAAATTTGTAGAATTTAGCAAACGTGTTTGCCCCTGACCAAGTAGCTGCTCGGCAAAGTTGTAAAGCCGAGACCCCTCGGGCAGCCGCCCAAGATGAGCCCACTTTCCGTGTGGAATGGGCTTTTACAGATTTTGGCTGTGGCAGGCCTGCCACAGAATGTGCAAGCTGAATTGTACTACAAATCCAACGAGCAATCGTCTGCTTAGAAGCAGGAGCACCCAGCTTGTTGGGTGCATACAGGATAAACAGCGAGTCAGATTTTCTGACTCCAGCCGTCCTGGAAACATATATTTTCAGGGCCCTGACTACGTCCAGCAACTTGGAATCCTCCAAGTCCCTAGTAGCCGCAGGCACCACAATAGGTTGGTTTAAGTGAAATGCTGAAACCACCTTAGGGAGAAATTGAGGACGAGTCCTCAATTCTGCCCTGTCCGTATGAAAAATTAGGTAAGGGCTTTTATAGGATAAAGCCGCCAATTCTGATACACGCCTGGCTGAAGCCAGGGCTAACAGCATTACCACTTTCCATGTGAGATATTTCAAGTCCACAGTGGTGAGTGGTTCAAACCAATGTGATTTTAGGAATCCCAACACTACATTGAGATCCCAAGGTGCCACTGGAGGCACAAAAGGAGGCTGTATATGCAGTACTCCCTTGACAAACGTCTGAACTTCGGGAACAGAAGCTAGTTCTTTTTGGAAGAATATCGACAGGGCCGAAATTTGAACCTTAATGGACCCTAATTTGAGGCCCATAGACAGTCCTGTTTGCAGGAAATGCAGGAATCGACCCAGTTGAAATTCCTCCGTAGGGGCCTTCCTGGCCTCGCACCACGCAAAATATTTACGCCAAATACGGTGATAATGTTGTACGGTTACATCCTTCCTGGCTTTGATCAGGGTAGGGATGACTTCATCCGGAATGCCTTTTTCCTTCAGGATCCGGCGTTCAACCGCCATGCCGTCAAACGCAGCCGCGGTAAGTCTTGGAACAGACATGGTCCCTGCTGGAGCAGGTCCTGTCTTAGAGGTAGAGGCCACGGGTCTTCCGTGAGCATCTCTTGAATTTCCGGGTACCAAGTCCTTCTTGGCCAATCCGGAGCCACGAGTATAGTCTTTACTCCTCTCCTTCTTATGATTCTCAGTACTTTTGGTATGAGAGGAAGAGGAGGGAACACATACACTGACCGGTACACCCACGGTGTTACCAGAGCGTCCACAGCTATTGCCTGAGGGTCCCTTGACCTGGAGCAATATCTGTCCAGTTTTTTGTTGAGGCGAGACGCCATCATGTCCACCTTTTGGTTTTTCCCAACGGTTTACAATCATGTGGAAGACTTCTGGGTGAAGTCCCCACTCCCCCGGGTGAAGATCGTGTCTGCTGAGGAAGTCTGCTTCCCAGTTGTCCACTCCCGGAATGAACACTGCTGACAGTGCTATCACATGATTTTCCGCCCAGCGAAGAATCCTTGCCACTTCCGTCATTGCCCTCCTGCTTCTTGTGCCGCCCTGTCTGTTTACGTGGGCGACTGCCGTGATGTTGTCCGACTGGATCAATACAGGCTGACCCTGAAGCAGAGGCCTTGCCTGACTTAGGGCATTGTAAATGGCCCTTCGTTCCAGGATATTTATGTGAAGTGACGTTTCCATGCTTGACCACAAGCCCTGGAAATTTTTTCCCTGTGTGACTGCTCCCCAGCCTCTCAGGCTGGCATCCGTGGTCACCAGGACCCAATCCTGAATGCCGAATCTGCGGCCCTCTAGGAGATGAGCACTCTGTAACCACCACAGGAGAGACACCCTTGTCCTTGGAGACAGGGTTATCCGCTGATGCATTTGAAGATGCGATCCGGACCATTTGTCTAGCAGATCCAACTGAAAAGTTCTTGCGTGGAATCTGCCGAATGGAATCGCTTCGTAAGAAGCCACCATCTTTCCCAGGACCCTTGTGCACTGATGCACTGACACCTGGCCTGGTCTTAGGAGTTTCCTGACTAGGTCGGATAACTCCCTGGCTTTCTCTTCCGGGAGAAACACCTTTTTCTGTACTGTGTCCAGAATCATCCCTAGGAACAGCAGACGTGTCGTCGGAATCAGCTGCGATTTTGGAATATTTAGAATCCATCCGTGCTGTCGTAGTACTATTTGAGATAGTGCTACTCCGACTTCTAACTGTTCTCTGGACCGTGCCCTTATCAGGAGATCGTCCAAGTAAGGGATAATTAAGACGCCTTTTCTTCGAAGAAGAATCATCATTTCGGCCATTACCTTGGTAAAGACCCGGGGTGCCGTGGACAATCCAAACGGCAGCATCTGAAACTGATAGTGACAGTTCTGTACCACAAACCTGAGGTACCCTTGGTGAGAAGGGCAAATTGGGACATGGAGGTAAGCATCCTTGATGTCCAGAGACACCATGTAGTCCCCTTCTTCCAGGTTCGCTATCACTGCTCTGAGTGACTCCATCTTGAACTTGAACCTTTTTATGTAAGTGTTCAAGGCTTTCAGATTTAAAATGGGTCTCACCGAGCCGTCCGGCTTCGGTACCACAAACAGCGTGGAGTAATACCCCTTTCCCTGTTGTAGGAGGGGTACCTTGATTATCACTTGCTGGGAATACAGCTTGTGAATGGCTTCCAATACCGCCTCCCTGTCGGGGGTAGACGTTGGTAAAGCAGACTTCAGGAACCGGCGAGGGGGAGACGTCTCGAATTCCAATTTGTACCCCTGAGATACTACCTGCAGGATCCAGGGGTCCACTTGCGAGTGAGCCCACTGCGCGCTGAAATTGTTGAGACGGGCCCCCACCGTGCCTGAGTCCGCTTGTAAGGCCCCAGCGTCATGCTGAGGACTTGGCAGAAGCGGGGGAAGGCTTCTGTTCGTGGGAAGAAGCTGTCTGTTGCAGTCTTTTTCCCCTTCCTCTGCCCCGGGGCAGATATGAGTGGCCTTTTGCCCGTTTGCCCTTATGGGGACGAAAGGACTGAGCCTGAAAAGACGGTATCTTTTTCTGCTGCGAGGTGACTTGGGGTAAAAAGGTGGATTTCCCAGCCGTTGCCGTGGCCACCAGGTCCGATAGACTGCCCCCAAATAACTCCTCCCCTTTATACGGCAATACTTCCATATGCCGTTTGGAATCCGCATCCCCTGACCACTGTCGCGTCCATAATCCTCTTCTGGCAGAAATGGACATCGCACTTACTCTTGATGCCAGAGTGCAAATGTCTCTCTGTGCATCTCGCATATATAGGAATGCATCCTTTAAATGCTCTATAGTCAATAATATATTGTCCCTGTCCAGGGTATCAATATTTTCAGTCAGGGAATCCGACCAAGCCACCCCAGCACTGCACATCCAGGCTGAGGCGATTGCTGGTCGCAGTATAACACCAGTATGTGTGTATATACTTTTAAGGATATTTTCCAGCCTCCTATCTGCTGGCTCCTTAAGGGCGGCCGTTTCTGGAGACGGTAACGCCACTTGTTTTGATAAGCGTGTGAGCGCCTTATCCACCCTAGGGGGTGTTTCCCAACGAGCCCTAACCTCTGGTGGGAAGGGATATAGTGCCAATAATTTTTTAGAAATTAGCAGTTTTTTGTCGGGGGTAACCCACGCTTCATCACACACTTCATTCAATTCATCTGATTCAGGAAAAACTACGGGTAGTTTTTTCACACCCCACATAATACCCCTTTTTGTGGTACTTGCAGTATCAGAGATATGCAAAACCTCCTTCATTGCCGTGATCATGTAACGTGTGGCCCTACTGGAAAATACGTTTGTTTCTTCACCGTCGACACTGGAGTCAGTGTCTGTGTCTGGGTCCGTGTCGACCCACTGAGGTAACGGGCGTTTAATAGCCCCTGACGGTGTTTGAGACGCCTGGACAGGCACTAACTGAGCTGCCGGCTGTCTCATGTCGTCAACAGTTTTCTGTAACGTGCCGACACTGTCACGTAATTCCTTAATTACGGCCATCCATTCAGGTGTCGACTCCCTAGGGGGTGACATCACCATTATAGGCAATTGCTCCGCCTCCACATCATTTTCCTCCTCATACATGTCGACACACACGTACCGACACCCAGCACACACACAGGGAATGCTCTGATAGAGGACAGGACCCACTTAGCCCCTTGGGGAGACAGAGGGAGAGTTTGCCAGCACACACCAGAGCGCTATATATGTATAGGGACAACCTTACAATAAGTGTCTATCCCTTATAGCTGCTTATATCTGTTATTTTGCCAAATAAGTGCCCCCCTCTCTTTTTTACCCTGTTTCTGTAGTTGCAGGATGCAGGGGAGATTCTGGGAGCCTTCCTACCAGCGGAGCTGTGTGGGAAAAATGGCGCTGTGTGCTGAGGAGATAGGCCCCGCCCCCTTCACGGCGGGCTCTTCTCCCGCTTTTTACTGGAAAACTGGCAGGGGTTAAATACATCCATATAGCCCAGGAGCTATATGTGATGTATTTTTTGCCAAATAAGGTAAATTCATTGCTTCCCAGGGCGCCCCCCCCCAGCGCCCTGCACCCTCAGTGACCGAAGTGTGAAGTGTGCTGAGAGCAATGGCGCACAGCTGCAGTGCTGTGCGCTACCTTATGAAGACAGGAAAGTCTTCTGCCGCCGATTTATGGACCTCTTCTTGCTTCAGCATCTGTAAGGGGGCCGGCGGCGCGGCTCCGGGACCCATCCATGGCTGGGCCTGTGATCGTCCCTCTGGAGCTAATGTCCAGTAGCCTAAGAAGCCCAATCCACTCTGCACGCAGGTGAGTTCGCTTCTTCTCCCCTTAGTCCCTCGATGCAGTGAGCCTGTTGCCAGCAGGTCTCACTGAAAATAAAAAACCTATTTAAACTTTTACTCTAAGCAGCTCAGGAGAGCCACCTAGATTGCACCCTTCTCGTTCGGGCACAAAATCTCAACTGAGGCTTGGAGGAGGGTCATAGGGGGAGGAGCCAGTGCACACCAGCTAGTCCTAAAGCTTTTACTTTGTGCCCAGTCTCCTGCGGAGCCGCTATTCCCCATGGTCCTTTCGGAGTCCCCAGCATCCACTAGGACGTTAGAGAAAGCCTTTTTTAAATTCGCAGAGGAATTTGAATTACAGGGTTAGTAAATGCTGGCCTTTGTTACACGCTCTTAATATATTCTGCTTGCAGTACATTGCCCATTGAGTGATAATCTAATTTTCAATTTTAATGAATTATCTTTATTGCATTCATGTGGGTTTAATAATTGAAGGGAAATGATTGCAATATCCTGATTTGATCAAATGTACTGTAGGCACAGGCGATACAGGAAAATTGTTGCATCACATTCTGTAATATGAGATAGTTGTTGTAATACTGAGATTTGGACACTGACTAGTGTGTGTATTTGTGCCTTTAGTAACATGCACAAGAGATTGTTACGGCTTTAAGGGGCAGATTTAATGAGTGATATTCTTGTTATCACTTGTTACGAATGTTAACTGGGAGCTGATTGGCTGGAGCACCAACTGTCATAGCGTTCATTCTAGCAGCCTGCACCTGTCACAACCCATGCAGTTCCTCTTTTGTTTGGTGTATCAGTATCTGCTCCAGTGCTTCTAGCACACTCTGGTCTGTATCTGAGATACAGACCACAGTGTGCTAGAAGCACCAGAGAGCGATACCCCAGATAGGAAAGAGGAACTGCCTGGTTGTGACAGCTGCAGGCTGCTAGAATGAACGCTATGACAGGAGTTGATTGGCTGGAGCACCATTTAACATTCGTAGCGAGTGATAAAAAGAGTATCACTTTGTTTTATCTGCCCCTAAATATGAAATGCTGACTTGATTTCAGTAATGTCAAATATGGGTGGCATGCTCTCCAAGAATAGCTTCCTTTGAACAGCAGATTATATGACAGAGTGGTCACTATTTTTGTATTCTTTGTAAATCGTGTTGGGATTCCGGTAGGGTGGGGACACCAGCATAAGTGTGGAGAACAAACAAAGATGAAAAACCATAGTTCTGGGCCACGCACATTTAGTTGCCTGAAAGATATATACATACAGAAACTCAGCTTGTAAAAATTGGCAGCCTCCTGTTCTTAAAACCATCTGTTTAATGCATCCTGCTGGTACATATTCGGAACACCCTGCCCTCAGGCGTGAAATGGAAATGAATACATTCAGAGTTTGTTGAAAACACAAGTTGCTGCTTTTTTCAAATCAATTGCTTCTTATTTTTATTTAAGTGAGCACTTTCGTCTTTTGCCCTAGTGACTCTGTTTCGTTATTCATTTACGACGGCTCGCACCGAGAGGGCCGGGACACGGGCTGGTGTGGACACAGCCGGAGTACAGTAAGGGCATATTGACAAGAAACACGTTTCAAGTTGACAGCTGAACCGTTATCAAGCCCCGGTGCTATCTGGTGATGATGGCGCACTCTGGCCACGTCTGATTTGTGTCTAACTGCTGCCATCTAATAGCTGCTGTAGATATATATAAAAGTATAGATCCTTCTGAGTTTGGGAAGGGAGAGGCTGCTTTTAACAGGCTCTAAGCAACTTGGGTACTTGTTAGCTAGACTTTCCAGCCATTTACTATAATGTGTTTCTGAGCGTCTTCTGTGCTCGCAGTGACTGTTCCGTGGAGTCCTGCACAGTATTGCTGTCACTGATATGGAGCGGAATAAACCAACAGGATAATATGTGCTCTCTTGTGCTGTTTTACTAGTCCTTCTTTTTTTTTTTTTTTAAAGTAAATTTGGACAGTAGCAACCATTGAGACTTTTTACAAATGTTTTACAGGAGGAGCCCTGCCTCCTTTATCCACCAGTAACTGTAAGGGGTTGGGTATAAAGTCCCGGCAGTCAGGATCCCGCCAGTCAGTCAGAATCCCAGCAGATTGCGGTATTTAAATTTACAACTAACAATAACCCACCCCTCCTGCAGCCTAAGGGGGATATCCAACTATCCCCGTTAAAACACCGGGTCCGAAAAACGTCCGTTTTCGTCCGTTTACCTGACTTTTTTCCGCTGTTTCACAGTTTTTAAAAAAATTGTTTTACAGGCTATCCTGTTAAATCGCGTGTAAAAAAAAAAAACCCTTTCTCTCGAAAACACACAGGTTCAGTGAAACCTGTGTGTTTTCGGGTGAAACAGCCCAGTTTCTGTGGCTGTTTCCGGGGATTCTGCTTCGCCTGCCGGAGGCAGGTGACACAAAATCCCAGATAAGCTGGCGCGTGCCGCGGCTTATCGGGGCTAATTAGATAGCCCCCAGCGGGGGCTAATTGGATATCCCCCTAAGGCTGAGTACACACTATGCTGATATCAGGCCGATTTGTTTCCGGGCATATTGGGCAGTGTGTATGCCTGAGTTGCGTGTCCCTGCAGTCATTAGCGATGTCTTCTGGACGGACCTGCTGCAGGGTCAACCAGGAGACAACGCTAACAATGCCATGCTGCCCCCCTGCATTGGCAAGTGTGTATGCTCTTGCCGATCCAAGGTCTCGTCGCCTGCAGGATTGGCCAGCTACACATAATTCTGACGTGTAGCCGGCCTAACCCTAATTGTCCCATCTCTTAGTCTAACCCTCCCACGAGTGCCTAATGCAAACCCAAACTCCAGTACTTGCCTTTGGGATCTGTAAGGATTGCTGACTGTCGGTATCCCCTGTACAGTGCTGCCTTAGTTACAATAGGAGAAATCTATACTCTTCATGAATATATTGTACCAGCTAATGTTGTATATGGTAAACTCTTGGATTCAAAATATAGAGAGGTGTCCTCATACACTGTGGCTTCAGTTACCCCAAAGAGCCGCTCTCTGCGCAAGAGGTCACAGGTAACTCAGCCATGCTGACACTCTTTTTAGCACACTGGGGCAGATGTATTAACCTGGAGAAGGCATAAGGAAGTGATAAACCAGTGATATGTGCAAGCTGATAAACACACCAGCCAATCAGCTCCAATATGTAAATTAACAGGATCTGATTGGCTGCTGCCTTTATCACCTTGCACATATCACTGGTTTATCACTTCCTTATGCCTTCTCCAGGTTAATACATCTGCCCCATAATGTCTTATTTGCACAAATAAAATGGCTTGAAACCAGAAAACTACTTTGCTAGATTACACGGATCACTTTGATGTGGGACATTTGTACATCTGTGTGTGACGGAGTCTGAATCTGTATGTGAAATGCTACGATGCAGCAGCCTTGGCTTTTTCTTACGCTACACTCCATGTGCTTCATCTGAGACTCTGGACGTGTTTAAACCTAATTCCTGTGCTGGTATTCGCAGCCCAGGCCCTCTAGTACCCTGTGAGTGGTGTTTCTCTGCGTCTGCAATGTGATTTAGATACAGAATGTAAAGAAAAAGATGCTTCTCTCGGAGAGGCTCAGTCGTGCCCTAATGCTTGTAGAGGCCGGGTGTATGAGGACACATCTGTATAAGGGTTATGTCCCTTTTACTTTTTCAGTTGATTAGATGTATGTATGTATTTATCTTTTACAGTTACACAAGGGGTTGATATTGAAATCCCGGAACTCACTATCCTGAGCATCGGAATGTCAACAGCAGATCTCTGATGGTCAAAAATCCCGACGGATCCTAGTGTTCCCTCCTGGATTTTTTGAGGGCAGGGCGCCAGTGCTGCCGGAGCACTTCGGCTTGTGCGCGCACATAAAGGGGGTGCGGTCCACTGGTGTCACTATTGGGGGTGTGCCGCCCCCCTCTACATCACTAGTGCAGGTCCCATCACGTCACTTGTGGGGGCGTGCGTGCTGCTCTTCCCCCAAGCTCTCCCTTGAATGTATATAGATGCCGTGTGCGTGGCATCTATTCAAACAGCGGCATCAGGCACCGGGCAGGCTGTTTTAGCAGAGCACCGCAAAAGGGACAGGGTGCATTTTGCTCTTTAAAAGTCGGGCAGGGCGCTAAAACAGCCTAGCGTGAACACTAGATCCCATTAAGTATTTAACCCTAGCCATCTTCTCCCACAGTCTGATTCTATCGGTCACCCCCGCAGCCTAACCCTCCCCCTAGAACAGGGGTGGGCAATTATTTCAGCTGAGGGGCCACTTGACACTTTCCTGTCAGTATTCGAGGGCCGCACACAAAATAGCAGCCCCCCCCCCCCCCCCCCCCCCCTCCATGCGCCAAAAATATAGGGACGTGGCCAAAAATCATACAGATTCATATTAGGCTGCACAATAGTCTCCATTATTTAAATGATGCCACACAGTAGCGTCACTTACACACATTACACCAGGTAGAGCCCCTTTTACATTACAGCAGGTAGAGCTCTCTTTTACACACTGTGGGTGGGGGTGGGGGGAGGGTTTGGGTTAGGCTGCGAGGAGTGGAGGTTAGGGTTGGGCACCGCCCTCGGAGGGTTAGGGTTAGGCTACTGGGGGAAGGGCCCTAGGTTTAGGCAGCCATGGGGGGTGGTTAGGGTTAGGCACCAAGGGATGAGGTTAGGGTTAGGTTGCGGGGAGGGAGGGTTAGGGCGTTGGGAAGAAGGGAGAACACCCCTTACTCACCCCTGTCAGTTTCGAGATATCGGGATCCCAGCGTCGGTATTTTGAACGACGGGATCCCAAGTGGCGGTGAATGATACTGATCCAACACATACACAGAGCTACATATACAGAGTTACACAGACACATATACAGAGTTACATATACATAGTTACACAGACACATATACAGAGTTACACAGACACATATACAGAGTTACAGACATACAGTATACATAGAGTTACACAGACACATATAGAGCTACAGACACATATACAGAGCTACAGACACATATAGAGCTACAGACACATATACAGAGCTATAGACACATATAGAGTTACACAGAGACATATACAGACACATACACAGAGTTACAGGCACATTATCATTTACAGTTACACAGACATAATATAATTTATGGTCCCTCATACCTTAAATGAAAGACTGTCACTGCATGAAAACTGACTTCTTTGGAAGCCCATCATCCTACCTGCCATTCATAATAAAGTGCAGGAGCAACAGGGCTGTGCTCCGTGCTGGATAGCCCCGCCCCCTGCAGGGACACTACTTCCTCCTTTCTTCTTTCTGATAATCAGGGATTTCCCATTAAAGGAGGGGGGCCCAGGACACATGCCCCGAGAGACCCCTGCTACTGAGAGCCCACCATTCTCCGCACGGCAAAGCAGTCCTTCCCCCTGTCTCAGAGGCGGAGCTTTGCCTGGCTGGCTGGGTGAGTGAGAATAGCAGGGGGAGGAGGAGCTGCGCTGACAGGGAGAAGGGGGAGAGATCACATAGTGCCGGCTGTGGCAACAGAGCTCGCAGCCGCTGCTGGTGACCTGGGCTGGAAGCAGGGCCGGTGCTAAGGTGTTAGGCGCCCCCCTGCAAAATATCAATTTGCGCCCTCTCTCCTACAAAGGCATACACCGAGTGACAGAGGGGCATATATGGTGACAGTGGCAGATATATGCGGGGTGACAGGGACATACACAGGGTGACAGTGGCAGATATACACAGGGTGACAGGGATATACACGGGGTGACAGAGACATAAACAGGGTGACAGTGGCAGATATACATGGGGTGAAAGGGACATACGCAGGGTGACAGTAGCACATATACACGGGATTACAGGGACATATACAGGGTAACAGTGGCACGTATACACGGGTGACAGGGATATATACATGGTGATAGAGGGGCATAGACAGGGGACAGTGGCACATATACACAGGGTGACAGTGGGTTATGCCCTCGAGGTGACAGTGAGACATAATTCACAGAACATAGGACAGTGGGTCATGCACAGAGTGGCAATGCTGTGCCAATTCCCCTCCCCACTGTGCCCCAAATTACATCATACAGTATGACCCACTATGCCTACAGCTTAATATAATACAACAGCTTAATTCTTACATTTTTCACAGTATTTCTCCTTTCAACTTTTTCCTCTGATCTTCTACTGTACTTTTTTCCGTGCCATGCAGCTCCTCTTGCACAGTGGCTCCTCATCATCTGTGCAGCAGCCGGGCACAGAACAGCTACAGAGGGAGGGATGCCGGGCAGACAGTCCCAGGCCAGCGCACGCAGAGTGACTGATGGAGTCAGATGCGGCGAGCACTGTGCAACACACCCTCATCATGGTGTGCGTTGCTGCCGGCAGTACGGCCCAATGTGCGGTGGAAAGGTCATTGGAAGAAGACGCTACAGACTCTGCTGAGCATGCTCAGCTTCCTCCGTCTTACCTCTTTTTGCTATCACCGCGGTGCTCACTAAAGCAACTGCGGTCCAGCCTAAGTAGTTCGGCAGGTAGTTTTTTCACTAGCAGGGGGGGGGGATGTGCCAGGGCCCCTCGGAAGCACGAGTACCCGTAGTACCCCCCTATTCAAGGGCCTGCCAATAGGCGCAGTGTGGAGTAAGGGGCAGGGGGAGGAGGACAGACACTGGAGATTGCACGGCGCACTTCACTGTTCACGCTGCACAGCCGGCAGTAACAGTGGACAGACAGCAGCAGGGTAGCAGAGCGGGGAGAGCGCCTCTCCTAGCCGGCGCCTCCCTGCTTTGCATACCCTTGCTGAGTGGGTAGCGCCGGCACTGGCTGGAAGCTGGCCGGGACAATGACAAGCGGCCCTGTCGGGCCGCTTGTCATTGCATGCAGGTGGGAGGCAGCGGGCCGGGCAGGATCGGTTCGCGGGCCGCATCCGGCCCGCGGGCCGTATTTTGCCCACCCCTACCCTAGAGTCTTAAACCTAACCCAAGTACTTACTGTCGCTATTCTAACTGTCTGGATACTGACTGTATCCCGCCTGAAGCACACACTTACCTGTTCACCCCAAAAAAACTTAGAATTTTATATTTGAGGTCAAACTTGTAAATACAGTGGGTAAAATTTAAATGTTATTCCAGTTGGCAGCCACTAGATGGCGTCAAACGGAGCTATTCAAATGTAGCTCCATTCGAGTGCGAACGGAACGGCTGCCGGCGTCTACATTTCAGCTTGCACCCGCCGGGGGTGGCGAGCTGAAATGTGTAAAAAGTGATCCAGCGGCCAACAGCACTTTTCCTGATCGCGCCCATTTAGGCGGCTAAACCCAACACTATTGGTCGTGATCAGCACAATAGGGGACATCAATTGTATATTGCCCCCTGCTATATCCCGTTGCTTTAGACGGGAGATTGGGGGCGATAACATTTGAATTCCCCCCAATGTGTGTTTATGTATAGATATTCCTGGTTCACACCTGCATTTTTTTTTCCCTAGGGGTTCTGCAGGTACCTTGAGAAAAGTATCAGTGACTTGAAGGACAGAGGTGTTGTCATTGGCTATGATGCCCGAGCTGACCCAGCAAGTGGAGGTAGCAGTAAGAGGTGAGTTAAAGCTTTAGTGTGTGGTTTTTACAGGGGTAGGACACGTGCTAACCTCTTCCACATCTGTATCTAGCAGTGCATGCAGGGAGTGATAGTGCACAATATGCTGCTTGGGATAATACACATAGCAATAGCAGCTACATCTAGTTCACGTCTGCGTTATGTTTGTACCTACATTATCACCCAGATACACCCTAATGATATTGTATACATTATGTATGCCAGCATAATATATAATAATTTTATATATATTTCAACCAAATAGCAAGGAAAGTTTTTATTTTTATGTTAACATTTAGGTTAACCTTACTGTACGTCTGTGTTACACAACATTTTATATGTAATAGCTGCATGATCTGTAGTTCTGAGTATGGCCGCACACCAGGACATGAGGCTGTAGTGTGCCCTTATGAAGACACACTGCAGAGTCATTAATAGTGCTGAATCTGGTGACATCACCAAGTGCCGCATCCCTCAGTCATGTTGCGTGTTGATAGACGATTAATAAACTCTATTCTTATTAATATTCATGATCTTAAAATTGCTGCCTTCAATTGTTCTCAGTCGGTAAGTACTCTGTGCAGCCTTATAACAGTGTTCTGTGCCAAATATCCCCCATTACGACAAGTTAAGGCTGCTTTTCTAGCACACGATCACATTTATGAAAACCTTCTACATGTAACCTTGGCCCAAAATGTAATGAAATTGTGTTTGTCCAGATTTGCAAGGCTTGCTGCCACAACCTTTGTCAGTCAAGGAATCCGAGTCTTCCTCTACTCCAGTATCACCCCAACACCTTTCGTGGTGAGTACCAGTATACAGTTACAGTTAGGTTGGGAGTAACTCTGCTGGAACAATCATTTATAATGTAACAGAAGCATTTAATGTTGGACCTCTAATATTGCGTGATCATATCGGTGATGAAGCTTTTCATAAGGACAGACAAAATGCTAGTTTAGTAAATGGTTTAGGGTTGTTGTATTTGTAGACTTGTGGTATGGTCTACTGTATTACAGCAAAACTTTCAGCAATGTAATCACAATGGCATCTAATTTACTTCTGTACTGTGATTGGAATTGTTTGGGTTTTTCAGCAAGAAATAAGATAGAACCAACATTTGGTGGCACTGTCCTAAACTACTCCCTATATCCATGGAAGTACATCATCTCACTACGCATATTACTGACACTGCAATCTCTCTTCTTCTATTTCTGTCTTTCTTGGTACCCCCAAACATGTCCGATGGCTGGTAACTCACATTTTATGTACTGCTAAGTGTCAAGTAGCTCTCTTGTGAAAGAATCCATGAGCCCACTCCTTAATCCCTATCACAAATAGAATATGGCAGGTCTACCACATGGAAATATATCTGTTGCATTCTTCATAGTATCCCCAGCATGTTTTCAATGACTTGGACTCTCTCTCTCTCTCTCTCCCCTCACCATCCCTTGCTTTTGACCCACCTCTCGACACTTTGTGCTATTGTCTACAACATAGTTTCCTCCACTTTTTTTTAAATCGTTAAGATATTTCCAATTTTACAAATGAAGTCATGTAAGGTGAAGTAACGGTGTCCCTTTGTTTCATAGCCCTATGCGGTAACACATCTTAAACTGTGTGCTGGGATCATGGTCACTGCCTCACACAATCCAAAGGAAGACAATGGATACAAGGTATGGAAAAGACGCCCCATGAAATCCTGGCAGCCGCTTCCCTGTCTAGATGTAGGTACTCGCAGTATTCAGTGAGATCGGCAGAACAGGAGCCTGCAGAGAAGTGACTGGCATAGTATTACCCTGGAAGTCTCTTCAGACAGATGTATTCCAAATAAGACAAGTGAAATTAAGCTAGTTATGTCTAATTGTAATGACTAATCATCTGCTGTGCACGAAGTATGGATTTTAGCAGACCCTGTATAACTCGCTGTTCCATGTGCATTGCCTGCTGGGCTGCATAAAATAATAAGCACAGCAATAGGGATAGAGCAAGTATTAACCAGGGCCTCATACGATTGATTTTTAACACTACATTGATAATCCATAACCATCATTTTACTCTAACTCACTGTATTTTAAGAACCTCCAAGCCTAAACTGAATGTCCGCTTTCATAAAAGCTACTAATAACATACACAAATATATCTGTAAAAGTCCTAGGTGCCTATACCGGCTTAGTGCTCCAATTCTGTACGGTGCTGAGAACCTCAGGGTGTCACCAGGCAACACACACCACTACACTCCTCTCCTGCAGCAGACCACATAACGTCCAGAACAGATACATACATCAGGTGCTTTGTAGCTACACTTAGGATCAATTATCACATTTGTTACTATTACAACAGTCAGGTACTTCATGGGCCGGATGTCATGCAGTGTGAGACGGCTGGAGCTCCGAGAATCCGGGTGAAACGGTACGTTTCTTTGAAAGTAGCAATCATTTACAAGGCAAAATCAGGTTGGTTTTGCTTTGTCAATGATTGCCGTTTAAACAAAACCGTACGTGTTTGTCTGGAATCCCGGCGCTCCGGCCGCCTCACACTGCATTACATACGGCCCCATGTCTGAAACCTGTTTCACAGTAAGTAGTGTTACACTGTTTGTAGTGTATACTTCAGATTTAGTTGTCCTTCTTTTTTTTTTTTTTTTTTTTTAAAGGTATTGCTTTTTCCTTCCCTTTGCCAGGGTACAGTACAGCAGTACTGCTCATATACAATGTACCAGTCACTTCCCATGTGTCAGGAAGCACATAGCCCTTTTCCATGCTGTGTATACGATTTTTGTTGTTTTATCCTGAATATTTACATGTTTACTCTGGGAATTAGCTGTAACCATGCATTACTTCTTGCTAGTCTTTTTTGGTCTGCTGTGCCGCAGTAATGTGTGTCTTATTTACGCTGCAGGTTTATTGGGAGAACGGAGCTCAGATCATTTCTCCACATGACAAGGGTATTGCACAGGCTATTGAGGGGAACCTGGAGCCGTGGCCGCAAGCCTGGGATGATTCTCTCATTGACGGCAGCTCCCTTCTTAAAGACCCCTACAAGTCTATTAACAAGGAATACTTTTCTGATATACAGAAGCACTGCTTCCACAGGTTAGCCAATTACCAGCCTCTGCGGCCAACCTTTCGTGTACAATTGTAATTATTGTGTTTAATAATTGACTAGTACAGATCATACACAAGATATTCCTAAAACAAATTTGCGTGATCACGGTAATAAATTACCAATAGCCAGAGATCAAACTGTGACAGATAATTAATAAACCACTTACTAATCACGTTCTCACCAATGTTTGGGGCCTGATATACTGTGATATTGGAGTCAATGGCGCCAGTCCGATATATTGCCTGCAGTTAGGTCATGCTATAGGCTCACTGCAGTAGGCAGATGATGAGTCTCCCAGTTAAGAGGTCTCGCTTTCCATGCAGCGCTTTCTGTGTGACCCAGGCTGCTCCGATTACTCCATCTGCGTTCTGTGAATGTAAGAAGTGTATGGGTCATCGATATGAAGATGCTGTTCCGGTGTTAATTGGTTGTCAGCTATGCGGGAGTGCTGATACCGCAGTGACACATATTAATGATGCATGACCTTTGATTGTCCAACCCCACCACAAAGAAGCGATAACAGTAATACAGAATTACATTTAGGAGGCACAGCAGGAACTTGGGCGATTCATCTCCATGAAAACGACACACATTTGGCTGTGCATCTAGGGATAACCTAGGGTTACTAATAGACTTGAGGGGTCATATATGGAATGGGCTACACACAGGAGAACTCCTCTATGTTGTCACTTAGTGCCAGCTAGTTGTGCTTTGTCACACTAGTCTAAGAGTGTTGTGGATGTGCGTGTTTCCACTTCGCTGTCCTGTGACAAGGAAACTGTTGTTCCTATAAAGAACTGTGTGGACTTTTGGCTACATATTTAAAAGTAGACAAACATGTTGTGCAGGTTACTCTAATTTAATGTGAAAGTTGTCAAAACACTAGAGTTCTGCAGCTACAGAGATGTTCCGTTACATCTGGGAAAGGGACAGGAATCTGCATAGATCCTAATGGACATGAACTCTGATTTCTTAGGGCTCCTTCAGTGCAGCCAACTGAATATTTGTCCAGTAATGATTGGAATGTTTATTCTGCGTCAAGCCCATCAGGCAGCATACAGTATGGTATGTTATTATAAGGTGTGCATTCTAGAGGTAGAAGCCTGTACAGAAGAACTAGTCAGCAAATTGCATGCCTGGGGAACAGTTACATAATCTGTCATTATAATTTCTACATGCGTGACACTTTCTGTTGTACAGGTGTCGTTTTTTGTCAATTGACAGAGTTGTCCCAGTCGTTAGACTCTTAACTTATCTGCTTTCAGGCAAATGTTAATTGCTCATACACTTCCTTTATACAGTTGCAAGCATAGTAGTAATTACTGTCTAGATCTTGGGCCTAATTCAGACCTGATCGTAGATGTGCTAAATTTAGCGGGGGGACGCCCAGCACAGGGCTAGTCCGCCCTGCATGTCAAGCACGACCCTTCCCCCCCCCATACAAGTACAAAAGCATTGCACAGTGCGCTGGCAGGGAGCTACTCGTCGCTGTGAGGGTCGCAGCCGCCACAGGCCACCTCCCGCACGGTCCGGGCACCCCTAAAATGGCGACCAAATGCCACCGGCCCGCCCAATCCTGCCCAGCAACCTCCTCTGCCTGTCAATCAGGCAGAGGCGATTGCAGGGCTGAGTCGGCCGTCGGCTGTCTGGCATGTGCCGGTGCACTGCGGCGCCGGCGCATGCGTAGTTCAGACCTGATCAGCTGCCGCACAGCACCGATCAGGTCTGAATTAGGCACCTTGTCAATTACTCTAAGGTTTAAGCTGCGATTTGCTCTTTTTCAGAGATATAAACAAGAAGTCCAAGTTGAAGTTTGTCCACACATCTGTGCATGGTGTCGGCCACGAGTTTGTGCAGTTTGCATTCCAGGCTTTCAGCTTCCCACCCCCACTCGCTGTTCCAGAACAAAAGGACCCAGACCCAGAATTTCCTACCGTGAAATACCCCAACCCTGAAGAGGGTAAAGGAGTCTTGGTACGAACATCCATTGAAACAGCTTAGTTTGTTTGTTTTCTTTTAAACTGTACTGTATTGGAATTTTTCTGGATAGTTATGTTTTTATTTAGTAACACTCTAAATGATTATCTGTAAATAGCATACTGTTTTTTATCCAGCTGGTAATGGATGGAGCTATTGATCTGTCTGTAATAGTTATGGGCAGTGCAGGAAGTCATAGGGTGCATAGACTGCTAACCACAATCTCATTCAACTACACAGGAAATGTACATATATTCTCATCCTGTCTTGCACATGTGGATTGCATTTTGGAAACTGACAAGTTGCCCCTTGGTATTGGTTCTTGTTTTAGACCAGGGGTGGGGAACCTATTTCTACCGAGGGCCATTTGGATATTTATAAAATCCTTCGGGGGCCATACAAAAATTCTCAACTTAAAAAATTACTCTGCCCCCCAGTAGGTCTGCCCCTTAGAGGTACTGTGTGTGCGCGCCGGATGCGCGCACGCGCCAAAAAAATGGGTGTGGCCAGTTAAAATGGGACGTGATACACATATGCCCCCAATAGTGCTGTGCCAGATCCACAATTGCCCCCACAGTGCCAGGTATACAAATGCCCCCACAGTGCCAGGTATACAAATGCCCCTCACAGTGCCAGGTATACAAATGCCCCTCACAGTGCCAGGTATACAGATGCCCCTCACAGTGCCAGGTATACAGATGCCCCTCACAGTGCCAGGTATACAGATGCCCCCACAGTGCCAGGTATACAAATGCCCCTCACAGTGCCAGGTATACAAATGTCCCCACAGTGCCAGGTATACAGATGCCCCCACAGTGCCAGGTATACAAATGTCCCCACAGTGCCAGGTATACAAATGCCCCTCACAGTGCCAGGTATACAAATGCCCCTCACAGTGCCAGGTATACAAATGCCCCTCACAGTGACAGGTATACAAATGCCCCCACAGTGCCAGGTATACAAATGCCTCCACAGTGCCAGGTATACAAATGCCCCTCACAGTGCCAGGTATACAAATGCCCCTCACAGTGCCAGGTATACAAATGCACCTCACAGTGCCAGGTATACTAATGCCCCTCACAGTGCCAGGTATACTAATGCCCCTCACAGTGCCAGGTATACAAATGCCCCCACAGTGCCAGGTATACAAATGTCCCCACAGTGCCAGCTATACAGATGCCCGATGCCCTCCCCCCTCCTCTCCCCCCTCTCCCTTCTCCCCTCCCCCCTCCGTGCTACTTACCGTGGGACACGGAGGAGAGCGCGGCTGTCGTGTGGGAGCGGCGGCGTGTAGTACTTCAAACCAGCCGCCGGTTCGAGAGCCAACCCGAGCTCGCGGACCGGCAGCCGCGGCTCCTGATTGGCTGCCGGTCCGCGAGCTCTGATTGGCTCACGGACCGGCGGCTGGTTTGAAGTACTACACGCCGCCGCTCCCACTCGACAGCCGCGCTCTCCTCCGTCTCCCTGTTCTCACAGCTGAGACACGCTGCCGCCAGACTGAGCGGCAGCGTGTCTCACTGACATAAGCTGGTGGGCCGGACCAAACGGCGGAGGTTCCCCACCCCTGTTTTAGACTATGTGGCCCTTTAAAGATTCATAGTTGATGGAAAATAATTAATTGTATGTTTACTTCTTTTCAGAAATTATCTTTTGCGTTGGCCAACAAAGAAGAAGCCACAATATTATTGGCAAATGACCCAGATGCTGACCGGCTTGCTGTTGCAGAAAAACAGGAAAGGTGAGCTTACAATGTTGAATTATATGTGTATGTATGTATGTATGTATGTATGTATATATATATATATATATATATATATATATGTATATGTATATGTGTGTGATATTACAGGTGATGCAGAGCCCTGGTGAGTCTGTCTGTGATCAGCCATATAAAACGGTATACGTTCAAGTTGCCAGCTGTCCGGATCCAGAGCAGCTGGAATACCGGCCGATCAGTACTATTCCCACTCATGGGTATCCACAACACCCGCACAGTGGGAATAGAACCTGTGGCAAGCCACCAAGCCCGCAGCATGGCGAACCCCGCAAGGGGACTCTTTGTGCTTGCCCCGCTGCCGACATACTGGCAGTATGACCGGGATGCCGCACTGTCGGGCGGCATCCCGGTCGCCGGTAAATCATATCGAACCATATAAATCTGCTTCCTCTCTCACAGATTAACCTTCATTGGGGCAGATGTATTAACCTGGCGAAGGCACAAGGAAGTGATAAACCAGTGTTAAGTGCAAGGTGATAAACGCACCAGCCAATCAGCTCCAATATGTAAATTAACAGTTAGGAGCTCATTGGCTAATGCGTTTATCACCTTGCACTTTTCACTGCTTTATCACTTCCTTATGCTGTCTCCAAGCTTAATACATCTGCCCCATTGTCTTTTGTCAGGCAGGGAGTTGCGATCTGGGTTGGCTCTTAATGTCCAGGATTGCATTGCAATATGCAATCCTGTAATCCAGTGGTTCTCAAACTCGGTCCTCAGGACCCCACACGGTTCACGTTTTCCATGTCACCCAGCAGCTGCACTGTGTATCACCAACTGTCACATTTTAAAAATCTACAGGTGACCTGCAAAACATGAACCGTGTGGGGTCCTGAGGACCGAGTATGAGAACCTGTGCTATAAACCAAATGTCTCTGTGATGTGTTATGGCGGCTGCTGGGGCATCTACACATGTGCGGTAAGCTCTGACCACGCACGCACATCTGCCACTTCCGGGGAGGGTTCCGGGCAAACCCACTGCCTAGCCAGCAATGCGATGCTATGGGGGATGCAGCTGCAGGCAGCAATGGAGGAATCACAGCTGCTGCGGTCCCTCCTTTTTACATTCAGGAGATACCTAATGTCTCCATAAGGGATATTGGGGAGACTTAATTTCTTCAATGGGTGTGCTGGCTCCTCCCCTCTATGCCCCCTCCCACAGGTAGTTTAGAAAAAAGCGCCCTCAGGAGAGGATGCACATTTCTGCAGCTCCAGAGAGTTTTCTTCAGTTTATTTTAAATCTTCGTTATTTTCGGTATGCTGTTTGGACAGCAGCATACCTGCACCGTGGGAGTTGGGGGAAGGGGAGCGAGGTGTCAGAGCCGCTTCCCCGCTGCAGGCCCACTGTCCTGAGAGGTTGATTATTAAGTGGGGCACTGCGCCTTAGCTGTCGCAATCGCAGCACGCCTCACACCCCTAACATATGCCTGAAGTTGACAACAGTGGTGAGGACAAACCGGGGGCCCCGCCAGGGGGGTCCCCCAGTTCATGGTGCGGCATACGGGGGGGACCCGCTAGAGCCCCTTGTGTAGACTGGCTAACAGTGGCTTAAACTAGCACTTGTGTGATGTTTTTAAGCACGTTAGGAGACATTGCCAGTATAAAAAACATGTAGCTTTGGCGCCATTGGGGGGGGGGGGGGGCGGAGCGGAGCTACACAGCACCTCCTGACACTCAGAGAAAAACTGGTACAGGGTGTAGCAAAGGGGGAGAGCTGCTATTGTACACAATCTGTGTCTTATACAGGACAGAATTCATAAGTGTTTCACTGTGATATTATAAGCTGACAGCCTGACTGGGACTGTGTAGCTGGGGTGTGCTGGTCTTCTCCCTCTCACATACTGTAAGGGCAGGCTTGGTAAGTATTACTGTATGTGTAAATCATTGTGATTACCGTGAACATGGGTAAACACAAACTATGCAGTGTATTCCACACCAGATTCTCTCCCTTGTCATCTGATTCTGTTTCATGTGAACAATGAACACTGAAACTGGAGGGAGGCAGGTTCAGGGGAAATTTAAGGAAAAATTACTTCACAGAAAGGGTAGTGGATAAGTGGAATAGCCTCCCATCAGAGGTGGTAGAGGCTAAGACTGTAGAGCAATTTAAACATGCTTGGGATAGGCATATGAATATCCTTACAAAGAATTAAGGTTCAAAAAGGGTTGAGATTACCTAAAGGATAAAAAAAGGGGCAGACTAGATGGGCCAAGTGGTTCTTATCTGTCGTCAAATTCTGTGTTTCTATGTTTAATCTTCACAACTCAGTGAGGGGGCTAGGGGAGAGGGTCAAGAACCTTCCTGGCTAGGGGCCCTTAAGAATATGATGTCTGATATGTCGTCACAACTCTCTGCTAATGTTCTGAAAACTCATCTACTACTACATGCTGTTGCAGACTTGGCTGCTAGGGCAGATGTTACAAACCCCCCTCTCTCACTTAGGACCACAAAAGCGTGGTTTACCTGCCTTACTCTCTGATTCAGATGAAGAAATACAGGAGATGGGGAGGACTTGGATCCCGTTAGTGGGGATTCCGCTTCTGCCCAGGGTATTGAACCCCTCATTCTGGCTATATGGGACGTGTTAAAACTCCCTCTAGAGGACGTGGCGTCACAGCAGTCATTTTTCTTTATACAAAACAAACCTAATGTCACTTTCCCTGATTCTGCAGAGTTAGTTGACCGATTTAAGTTAGCCTGGAAAAATACGGACAAAAAATACCAAGTGATTTTTGCACACTTTTCTATTTGCTCCTAAAGGTAGGAAATTCTGTGAAGAACCCCCGGGAGTTGGCGTCTCAGTCTCTCAACTGTCAAAAAAGGCGGTGCTGCCTGCCCCGGGCTCCTTTACCATAAAGGACCCAGGGGACAGAAAAATAGAGACTACACTAAGGTCTATCTACACAGCAGCAGGTGTATCGCAAAGGCTTGTCATAGAGGGTTGCTGGATGACCCATGCCATTCACACGTGAGCTTCTCAAATTCAGAAGGGCCTCTCCGGGGATATGCCTCTGGTCACTACATTGACTCTCCTGCAGCATATTCAGGACACTGCTCGCGTCTTGGGTGACTCGCTCAAAGAGATGGGCAATATTAATGCTAGGACTTCTGCCATGGCAGTGTCAGCACGCAGGGCCTTGTGGTTGCATCAGTGGATAGCGGATGCAAAGTCCAAGCGCAGTGTGGAATCTCTCCCCTTTTCTGGGGAATGGCTCTTTCGGGTTGAGTTGGATACGTGGATTTCCAAAGTCACTGCAGGGAAATCCACATTTCTCCCCTCTGGGGCTCCGCTGGCTAGGCGTCCCTACCCCAGGCCATCTGTTCAGCCCTTTCGGTCTAACAGATTTCGATCTAGGGCCAGGGGTTCCTCCAGTGCGGCTAGAGGCACCAGAGGTAAGACAAGAAGACCTGCGAACACTGGTTCTCAGGAACAGAGCACCAGTTCTGCTTCCATTAAGTCCTCAGCATGAGGACTTAATGGAAGCAGAGGTGGGAGCTCGACTGCGTCACTTCAGCCGCGTCTGGGAGGGTTCCTGCCAGGATACCTGGGTCAAGGACCTCATTTCTCAGGGCTACAAGCAGGAGTTCGATGGTGCTCCTCCCCAACTATTTTTCAAATCAAGCTTACCAGCTTTGGAGGTTACGCAAGTTACGTTGCAACTGGCCATCCAAAAGTTGGTCCAGTCCCACGTCATTGTTCCATTACCAATACCACAACAAGGAAAGTGTTATTACTCCAACCTGTTTGTGGTACAGAAGCTGGAAAGTTCAGTAAGACCCATTTTGAATTTAAACTCCTTGAACCCTTACCTAAAGGTTTTCAAGTTCAAGATGGAATCCTTGAGAGCAGTGATTGCAGGCCTGGAAGAACAGGAATTCATGGTTTCCTTGGATATCAAGGACACCTACCTTCATATTCCAATTTGGCCACCTCATTGGGCTTATCTGAGGTTTGCCCTACTGGACGATCACTACCAGTTCCAGGCACTGCCACAGCTCCAAGGGTATTCACAAAGGTAATGGCGGAGATGATGTTCCAGCTCCGGGTCCAGGGGGTCAATCTGTTCCCTTATCTGGACGATCTCCTGATAAAAGCAAGATCCAGGGAACTTTTATTGCTACATATCGACCACACTATCCAGCTTCTGTCACACCATGGGTAGATTCTCAATTTACAGAAGTCCCATCTGGAGCCAACTCAGTGGCTCCTGTTTTCTGTGAATGTTACTGGATACTGTGGCCCAGAAGGTGTTCCTCCCGGAGGACAAAGCGAGAAAGCTTCAAGAGATGGTCCGCATGCTGCTCAGACCTGCTCGAGTGTCTATCCATATTTGCATAAGATTGTTGGGGAAGATGGTTGTCTCATACGAGGCGATCCAATATGGGAGCTTCCATGCCAGAACATTTCAATTGGATCTCCTGAGCAAGTGGTCCGGATCACATCTACAGATCCACCGGATGATACGGCTGTCACCTCAGGCCAGGATTTCCCTTCTGTGGTGGCTAGAGTCCTCCAATCTCCTGGAAGGCCGGAGTTTTGGGATTACAGGATTGGATCCTCCTCGCGACGGATGCGAGTCTGAGAGGATGGGGAGCTGTCACCCAAGGGGCTCAGTTCCAATCAACATTCTGGAACTTAGGGCGATCTACAATGCTCTGCTTCAGGTCTCTCCTCTGCTCAAGGATCACGCGATCCAAGTACAGTCGGACAACGCCACGTCAGTGGCGTACATCAATCGGCAAGGAGGAACAAAAAGCAGACCCTGCATGCGAGAGGTGTCAAAGATACTCCTCTGGGCGGAAAGAAATGCAAGAGCAGTGTCGGCAATCTTTATTCCGGGAGTGGACAACTGGGAAGCGGACTTCCTGAGTCGTCACGATCTCCACCTGGGGGAGTGGGGGCTCCACCATCAGGCGTTTCAGCAGATCATCAACCGGTGGGGTTGCCCACAAATAGACATGATGGCTTTTCGACTCAACAAGAAGCTTCACTGGTATTGCTCAGGCGAGGGCAGTAGATGTGCTCAAGCGAATCAGAAACCAGGGAGTTCAGACAATGCTGATTGCCCCGAATTGGCCTCTGAGTGCGTAGTACGCGGATCTTCTGGACATGTCCGTCGAAGACCCTTGGCCTCTACAACTAAGAAGAGCTCTTCAACAAGGGCCGTTCGTCTACCCGGACTTACGGCGACTTCGTTTGACAGCATGGAGGTTGAGCGGAACATCCTAGCTCACGAGGGCCTTTCCAAGAAGGTTATTGCTACAATGGTTCAGACCCGGTAACCTGTGACGTGAAAGCACTGTCATCATATCTGGAGAAGATATGTTTCTTGGTACGAGGAATGCACGTATCCACTTGGGATGTTTCTTACGTTTCCTGCAGGCTGGCGTGGATAAGGGCTTACGTTTGGGTTCCGTTAAGGTCCAGATTTCAGCTCTCTCAATTTTCTTTCAGAAGAAATTGGCAGTGTTGCTAGAAGTTCAGACCTTCTTGCAAGGGGTGCTCCACATACAACCTCCTTTTGTGCCGCCTACGGCACCCTGGGATTTGACTGTGGTGTTGGAGTTTCTACAGTCCTCGTGGTTTGAACCTCTGATGACTGTAAAAGAAGTACCTCACGTGGATGACGGTGATGTTAATGGCCCTGGCTTCTGCTAGACTTATCTCAGAATTGGGGGGCTTACCGTATAAAAGTCCCTACTTGGACTTTTACGAGAACAGAGTTCCTGCCGAAGGATGTCTCTGCGTTCCACTTGAATCAGCCTATTGTGGTTCCATCCAGTTCTGGCACTTCTGCTCCTCCGGAAGCATTGGATGCTGTGCGAGCCTTGAAAATCTATGTCAAGCGAGCGGCTCGGGTGAGAGAGACTGATTCCTTGTTCATGCTCTATGATGTGCAGAAAAAGGGTTGTCCTGCTTCCAAGCAGTCCATTGCTCGTTGGCTTAGGCTTACTATCCAACAGGCCTATGTGTCTGCAGCCTTACCTGTTCCTAAGTCTCTGAAGGCCCACTCTACAAGATCAGTGGGCTCTTCTTGGGTGGCTGCCTGTGGAGTCTCGGCCTTGCAACTATGCCGAGCTGCTACCTGGTCGGGGAAGAACACTTTTGTTAAGTTCTACAAGTTCGATACCCTGGCCAAAGAGGATACCCAGTTTGGGCAGGCGGTGCTGCAGCAGTCTCCGCACGTTCCCGCCCGTCCTGGAAGCTTTGGGATGTCCCCATCATACTAAGTCTCCCCAATATCCCTTATGGATGCTAGAGAAAATAGGATTTTAATTACCTACCGGTAAATCCTTTTCTCGTAATCCATAAGGGATATTGGGCGACCGCCTCAGTGCGTTGGCTTTTCTGCAGGTTCTCTTTATATGGTTACCTGTTGGGCTGTTGTTGTTACCAGTCGTTGCTGGTTGTATGTTAGTGGTGTGCTGGTGTATACAGTTCACCACTCATTGTTATGTTTCTTCTCTCATATATGTCCTTTCTCTTTCGGGCACTGTTCTACCTATAACTGCCTGCGGGAGGGGGCATAGAGGGGAGGAGTCAGCACACCCAGTGAAGAAATTTAAAGTGCAGCGGCTCCTTTGGATCCCATCTATACCTCATCGTACTAAGTCTCCCCAATAAATGGGTGGTATATTTGATTAGGTCTCACTGTGGCTAATGAGTGCGCATTACATGATAAAAGTTGTAAATATATTGCTGTATTTACGAATTGTGGGTCACAGGTAATTGTGCCAAAAAGGTGCAGTCAGAGTAATCACATACAGATGTTTCTCTAGGACAGTTTATAAAGTGAAAGCAAATATGTGATTGCTGATTACTGTGGATTATTACAGCTTTTTAGCAGCAGTTCTCCTAAATGATACCTATGTTCCTCTACTGTAGGCAGAGGAAAGAATCGGATTCCTTTTTGAGTTGATATATTATAATTTGCTGTACTGGAGTGCAAATAAGTGGTGTGCCAGCGCCATAATTAGACTGTAATTATAATGGTCTATGCTATTGTAAGACACTTCACACTGATTCTGATGTAACAATACATTTCCTCTATTAATGCATAGCTTAAAATACACAAAACTTGATGTAAAGTATACAATCCATGTCATTATTACTGGGCCCAAGGTGCCCCAAGCAATATAATTCACACCTCAAACAGGAAAAAAGTATTCTGTTTTGTTGGGTCCCTTTACTGTAATAGAGAATCAAATGAATTAGCATTGTAAAATAACTATAGAGTTAATTACAAAGAACTAGATAAACCCAGCACTACGTATTAGGAAGGGAAAGTGGCTGGAAAACAGATGACATAATATTAAAAACTATTCAGTCTTCATTGCTTTCATTTAAAATGAAAATCTATCTGAACGTAAAGGTGAAATATAAAAATATATACACTATGGGGGTAATTCCAAGTTGATCGCAGCAGGAAATTTTTTAGCAATTGGGCAAAACCATGTGCACTGCAGGGGGGGCAGATATAACATTTGCAGAGAGAGTTAGATTTGGGTGAGGTGTGTTCAATCTGCAATCTAATTTGCAGTGTAAAAATAAAGCAGCCAGTATTGACCCTGCACAGAAATAAAATAACCCACCCAAATCTACCTCTCTCTGCAAATGTTATATCTGCCACACCTGCAGTGCACATTGTTTTGCCCAATTGCTAACTTTCTTGCTGCTGCGATCAACTCAGAATTACCCCCTATGTCCTATGCAATTATTTGTGTTACTTGGGCACTAATGGATACCGCTGTGGGGAGACAGAAGGGGTAAGGAGGGGAGGTTCTCTCAACCCATCGTCAAAATATACTAGTTGTATTATATCAATCAAAGTAATTTTTATCAGCTGAGAGCAAACAACTAACATTCGCTACTAGTGTATTCAGCCTTTGTAGGGCCAACAAACTGATGCTACAGGACATTTATATACAGATGCTATTCAGCAGACATTCCTAAGACACCAAAGCATTAATTGTCTACTATCTATTAAGGGATGCTTCTTATCAGCTATATGTGATTATAGCAACCAAATGGAACCATACACTTGCAGTAAATTAACCGCTAATAAATTGTGATACAAATTTCACACTATTTTTTGAAATACAGTAAATTGGATATCTGTGCGGTTTATCTGAAAGGATCAAATATGTTTCCTGCGGTCTCTATAATGGTTTACAGATCTGCTTACACACACATTTCTCTTACGTCCTAGAGGATGCTGGGGACTCCAAAAGGACCATGGGGTATAGACGGGATCCGCAGGAGACATGGGCACACTAAAAAGACTTTGACTGGGTGTGAACTGGCTCCTCCCTCTATGCCCCTCCTCCAGACCTCGGTTAGACTCTTTGCCCAGGAGTGACTGGACACAACTAGGGGAGCTCTACTGAGTTTCTCTGGAAAAGACTTATGTTAGGCTTTTTTATTTTCAGGGAGACCTGCTGGCTACAGGCTCCCTGCATCGTGGGACTGAGGGGAGAGAAGTCAGACCTACTTCTTTTTAGTTAAGGGCTCTGCTTAGGCTACTGGACACCATTAGCTCCAGAGGGTTCGATCACTTGGTTCGCCTAGCTGCTTGTTCCCGGAGCCGCGCCGTCACCCCCCTCACAGAAGCCAGAAGAAAGAAGCCGGGTGAGTATTAGAAGAACAGAAGACATCAGACAGCAGTAGACTTCAGCAACGGTACAGCGCAATGGTAGCGCTGCGTTCCATGCTCCCACACACATCACCAACAGCACTTACAGGGTGCAGGGCGCTGGGGGGGAGCGCCCTGGGCAGCAGTTACTGAGGGTCAATTTACCTGGCAGAAGGCATTTACGGTGCCCGGGCACCGTATACAATACCCCCGCCAGTTTAAAAATTTCAAATTTGAGCGGGACGACAGCGCGCCGGGAAGGGGCGGGGCTTAGCCGCACAGCTTAACAGCGCAATTTTCTCTCTCCTCAGCCGCTGCAGAGACGCTGGCCCGGACCTCCAAGCTCCTTTCAAGTAACAAGAGAGCAAAACGGTGGGAGGGGGGGGGGGCACATGCAATTTGGTGCTTTTTATCTTTATATGGCAGCGCAAACCACATATATTATTGATTCGTAGTATATGGGCGCTGGGGTGTGAGCTGGCATACTCCCTCTGTGTTTCTCTCTGCAGGCTTCCCTGTGGGTCTGTCCCCTTGATTTGGCCAGTGTGGGTTTGTCGGTACTACGTGTCGACATGTCTGAGGCTGAGTGTTCCTCCCCGGAGGAAGTTACTGGGGGCGCAGAAAAGGATTTGGGAATGACTCTGTCGGCACAGCCAACTGCTGATTGGGTAAACATGTTGAGTACACTGAATGCTAATGTGGTTTTATTGTCTAAGAGGCTGGATAAATCTTATTCTCAGACACAAACATGGAGGAAATCCATGGAGGACGCTTTGTCTCAGGTACAGACCCCCTCAGAGTCACAAAAACGTTCATTTCCCCAGATGGCAATAGTCTCCTAACTGGTCTTCCCAAAACGAGACTCTCACCACTACAATCCATTCTGAATGCAGCGGCGAGGCTTATCTTCCTCGCTAGACGTTCATCGTCTGCAGATCCACTCTATCAGTCCCTCCATTGGTTACCTGTACTCTACCGCATTCAATATAAAATACTTTTACTCACACACAAGGCCATTAACCAAACTACACCAACATACATCACTTTGCTTATCACAAAATATCTTCCAACCCGACCTCTTCGCTCTTCACAAGACCTGCGTCTCTCATCCACACTCATTACTCGCTCCCACTCACTACTGCAGGACTTTCATCGGGCTGCACCCACTTTGTGGAATGCCCTACCACGCACAATAAGACTCTCCTCTAGTCTCCAAACCTTCAAGCGTTCCCTGAAAACTCACCTCTTCAGGCAAGCGTATCAAATTCCAGAACCGCACACATAACTTTCATAAACCTTCCTATCAAATTGCATCCACTCTGTACAGTCCACACATATCCTCACGTCTTCTCATTCTATGCAATAGATAGGCATATGTACACAAGGAAAGGTGCTATTTCCCTATAGATTGTAAGCTTGCTAGCAGGGCCTTCCTACCTCTATGACTGTTATCACCCAGTTTGTTATTGTTATTTCAAATTGTAAAGCATAACGGAATTTGCTGCGCTATATAAGAAACTGTTAATAAATAAATAATAAATAGACGGCAGATACAGATACCGATACGGACTCTAATTCCGATGTCGATTTCAATGAGGCTACTTTACACCCAAGGGTAGTTAGGAGTATTCGGTACATGATTGTGGCTATTAAAGATGTTTCGCATATCTCTGAGGAACCTGCTGTTCCAGACACAAGGGTTTGCTTATTTAAAGGGAAAAAGCCTGAGGTGAAGTTTCCCCCCTCTCATGAAATGAACGCTCTTTGTGAAAAGGTTTGGGAGTCGCCGGACAAAAGGTGGCAGATTCCCAAGATAATTTTTATGGCATATCCTTTCCCCTCTGATGACCAGGAGAAATGGGAGTCGTCTCCCAATGTTGACAAGGCTCTATCCCGATTGTCCAAGAAGGTGGCGCTTCCGTCCCCTCACACGGCTGCTCTCAAGGATCCGGCGGATCGCAAGCTGGAGACGACATTGAAGGCCATTTTCGTTAATACTGGTGCATTGCTCAGACCTGCTGTGGCGTCGGTATGGGTGAGTAGTGCTATTGCTAAGTGGGCTGATAATTTGGCTTCTGATATGATACCCTTGATAAGGATAACATTCTTTTGACTTGGTTATATCAAGGACGCTGCAGGTTACCTAAAGGATGCAGCGAGGGATGTTGGCCTCTTGGGATCAAGAGCCAATGCCATGGCGGTCTCGGCCAGGAGGGCGCTGTGGATTCATCAATGGAATGCTGATGCCGACTCGAAGAAAAATATGGAAGCTCTCCCCTTTAAAGGTAGTGTCTTGTTTGGTGACGGCCTTGCTGACCTGGTGTCTACCGCTACTGCGGGTAAGTCATCTTTTCTTCCTTGTGTTCCCTCACAGCAGAAAAAGGCGCCCCATCAGCAGATGCAGTCCTATCTGCCTAATAAATACAAAAAAAGGAAAGGGCTCGTCCTTCCTCGCTTCAAAGGGTAGAGGAAGGGGAAAAAGGTCGCCTGCCGTGTCAGGCGCCCAGGACCAAAAGTCCTCCCCCGCCTCAACCAAGTCCACCGCATGACGCTGGGTCTCCCCCCCCCACCGCTTTTTCAAGTCGACCCTTCCAGTTTCTCTTCCAGAAAGAGTAGTAGTAGATGCTGCGATACAAAAGCTGTGTCAACAGAGGGTCGTTGTGCCGGTTCCCCCGTCCCAACGGGGGGAAGGGTTCTATTCGAGCCTCTTTGTTGTGCCGAAGCCGGACGGCTCGGTCAGACCGATTGTGAACCTAAAATCCCTCAACCCATACTTGAAAACTTTCAAGTTCAAGATGGAATCTCTTCGAGCTGTGATCTCCAGCCTAGAAGGGGGGGATTTTATGGCGTCAGTCGACATAAAGGATGCCTACTTACACGTCCCGATATATCCTCCTCATCAGGCCTTCCTGAGATTTGCGGTGCAGGATTGTCATTACCAATTTCAGACGTTGCCGTTTGGGCTTTCCACGGCCCCGAGGGTTTTCACCAAGGTTATGGCGGAAATGATGGTACTCCTTCGCAAGCAAGGGGGTCACAATTATCCCGTACTTGGACGATCTCCTGATAAAGGCGAGATCAAAAGAACAGTTGCTAAGAAATGTGGAACTCTCCCTGTCGGTTCTGCGACATTACGGTTGGATTCTAAATTTGCCAAAGTCTCAGTTGATCCCGACAACTCGGCTGCCCTTCCTGGGCATGATCCTAGACACGGAGCTACAGAGAGTGTTTCTTCCGGAGGACAAAGCTCTGGAAATACAGACCATGGTCAAGGAGCTTCTGAGACCGACAAGAGTGTCGATTCAGCAATGCACTCGAGTGCTAGGGAAGATGGTTGAATCTTACAAGGCCATTCCGTTTGGCAGGTTTCATGCCCGGGTGTTTCAGTGGGATCTGCTGAACAAATGGTCCGGGTCTCACCTGCACATGCATCGGAAAATAAGTCTATCTTCCAGGGCCAGGATTTCTCTCCTGTGGTGGCTGCAAGGTTCTCACCTTCTAGAGGGACGCCGATTCGGAATCCAGGACTGGGTACTGCTGACCACAGATGCAAGTCTCCGAGGCTGGGGCGCAGTCACGCAGGGAAGAAGTTTCCAGGGAAAATGGTCAAGCCAGGAATCTTGTCTCCACATAAATGTTCTCGAGTTAAGAGCCATATACAACGGCCTCCTGCAAGCGAAGAACCTTCTTCAGGGTCTCCCTGTCCTGATCCAGTCGGACAACATAACAGCGGTGGCGTACGTAAACTGCAAAGGCGGAACAAGGAGCATGGCGGCAGTGGCGGAAGCCACAAGAATTCTCCGCTGGGCAGAACAGCACGTGAGCGCTCTGTCAGCAGTCTTCCTCCCGGGCATGGACAACTGGGAAGCAGACTTCCTCAGCAGACACGATCTCCATCCAGGAGAGTGGGCTCTTCATCAAGAGGTATTTGCAGAAGTGACAAGGCGTTGGGGAATTCCTCTGATAGACATGATGGCGTCTCGCCTCAACAAGAAGCTTCCGAAGTATTGTTCCAGGTCGAGGGACCCCCAAGCCTGTGCGGTGGACGCCCTGGTAACTCCGTGGGTGTTTCATTCGGTGTATGTGTTCCCTCCGCTTCCTCTCATTCCGAAGGTGTTGAGGATCATAAGACGAAAAAGGGTTCAGGCTATACTCGTCGCTCCAAATTGGCCACGGAGGGCCTGGTATCCGGTTCTTCAGGAATTACTAGTGGAAGATCCCTGGCCGCTTCCTCTAAGAGAGGACCTGTTACTGCAGGGGCCCTGCGTGTTTCTGGACTTACCACGGCTGCGTTTGACGGCGTGGAAGTTGAACGCCAAATCTTAGCTCGGAAGTGTATTCCCGGGGAGGTCATCCCCACTCTCCTTAAGGCTAGGAAGGAGGTCATGGCAAAACATTATCACCGTATTTGGAGAAAGTATGTGTCGTGGTGTGAAACCAAAGCAGCTCCTGCGGAGGAGTTCACTTGGGTCGTTTCCTCCACTTTTTGCAGGCAGGCGTGGATGCAGGCCTGAAATTGGGTTCCATCAAAGTGCAGATTTCGGCTTTATCTATTTTCTTTCAAAAAGAATTGGCCATCCTTCCTGAGGTTCAGACTTTCGTGAAGGGAGTGCTGAATATCCATCCTCCATTTGTGGCACCCGTGGCACCGTGGGATCTTGAAGTAGTGTTGCAGTTTCTTATGTCTCACTGGTTTGAACCTTTGCGTAAGGTTGAGTTAAAGTTTCTCACTTGGAAAGTGGTCATGCTTTTGGCTTTGGCGACTGCCAGACGAGTGTCCGAATTGGCGGCTTTGTCTCACTAGAGCCCATATTTGATTTTTCATGTGGATAGAGCGGAATTGAGGACTCGTCAACAATTTCTGCCGAAGGTGGTTTCTTCGTTTCACATAAATCAACCTGTTGTGGTACCTGTGGCTATGGATGCTGTGGCAGTCCCAAAATCTCTTGATGTTGTAAGAGCTTTGAAAATTTATGTCGCCAGAATGGCTCTTACTAGGAAAACAGAGGCTCTGTTTGTCCTGTATGCTTCCAACAAGATTGGAAATTCTGCTTCTAAGCAGACTATTGCACGATGGATTTGTAATACGATTCAGCACGCTCATTCTTCGGCTGGGCTACCGTTGCCGTAGTCAGTAAAGGCCCATTCTACCAGTAAGGTGGGCTCATCTTGGGCGGCGGCCGAGGGGTCTCGGCACTTCGACTTTGCCGAGCAGCTACATGGTCGGGTTTAAACACTTTTGCTAAGTTCTAACAGTTTGATAACCCCGGCTGATGAGGACCTCATGTTTGCTCAATCGGTGCTGCAGAGTCGTCCGCACTCTCCCGCCCGGTCTGGAGCTTTGGTATAGACCCCATGGTCCTTTTGGAGTCCCCAGCATCCTCTAGGACGTAAGAGAAAATAGGATTTTAATACCTACCGGTAAATCCTTTTCTCCTAGACCGTAGAGAATGCTGGGTGCCCATCCCAGTGCGGACTGTTCCTTGCAGTTGTATTGATACTGGTTATTTTCGGTTACACAAGGTTTGTATATCAGTTATATTCAGCTTGTTGCTGTTGTTAGTTCATACTGTTATCTGGTTTCCTGCTGATCCAGTTGTACGGTATGTTTGTGGTGTGAGCTGGTATGTTTCTCGCCCTTAGTTTAACAAAAATCCCTTCCTCGAAATGTCTGTCTCTCCTGGGCACAGTTCCTATAACTGAGGTCTGGAGGAGGGGCATACAGGGAGGAGCCAGTTCACACCTAGTCAAAGTCTTTTTAGTGTGCCCATGTCTCCTGCGGATCCCGTCTATACCCCATGGTCCTTTTGGAGTCCCCAGCATCCTCTACGGACTAGGAGAAAAGGATTTCCTATTAATACTTCTAAATGGTGTCGGCTAACTACATACACACTATCCCAAATATACTATAGAAACACACACTGTATACTAATTTTAATCTTCTAATAGCTGTATACGTATTTATTGGGCCGTAATAAAAGTGCAAACAAACTTTAACAGGCCTGAAAACCATATATAATAGTGGTAAAACAGCAAGTTATTCTATAAAACATTCTAGAAAATTCTATTTGTCATCTGTTAATATGATCGTCATTCTCCCGGTATGCGCAACTTAATCTAGAACATAACTGCAGCAGCCCGATCTACGGTACTGGGCACTAGCTCTTGCTGTGCAGCTTCCAGTCATATACTCCAGGTATATTTCCTTTACTGCCCTTATCCTACAACGTGGCATTGATTGATTTGAATTATGGGCGTGATTGTTGCCTTCCTGGTTGTCATGGTGATGCTACATCACGCCAAAATGAGTCCATGTTTTAGCGGGCAGGTGTTTAATCAATCTGAATGGCCCGCAGGGACTATCAAATCAATTCATGAAGAGAAGATGAATGACTTTTTATGCAAGCGCCTGAAGCAGCCTGAAAATGATGATGCATACATTACTGGGAAACACCACAGTTATTCATCAGTTGTTGTTCACCAGGCAAAGCGCATCTGTGGTTGTCCTGTACTTGTGGTACTACAAGTCCCATTTGACCTTGAGAGTAACCCTTGTTTGACCTTTGCTTTAAACAGTTATCCAGTCCCATATGTGTTATTGATTTTATGTATAAACAAGGCAGACTTACCGTATATAAATCTCTTATCTGTTTTCTATGCATTTCACTTCACATGAATCAATATGAAATGTGTTATTGTTGGTAGTGAACTTGCGTTATTTGACCACAATCTGTTAAGAGACAGCTGATCTTTTCTTACTGTCTTACTATTTACTTACATGTTCATTGTAGGTGCAGCACATTAGTGGCTGCCTCTTCCCTCCTGCTCCTGGTCACCAGAATCCAGCATACACCAGCTTTAGTAATATCGATGGGGATTTATCAAACCTTCTAAAGAGGACAGTCAGAGCTGTTGCCCATAGTAATCAGATTATGTTATAGAATGTATTAAATAAAGGATAGCTAGAATATTATTATTATTATTATTATTATTATTATTATTATTATTATTATTATTATCTGGTTATTATGGGCATCACATCTGATTGTTCTCTTTAGAAGGTCTGATAAAGCTCCCCCTCGACCAGGGACTGTCCGTCCCATCAGTCCGCTCAGGGCGCTACTCAGTTACAGTCTTTGTTTTCCTGGCAACCAGGAGCAACATGCACAGAAGAGGGAGCTGGTAGTAATGTGTTGGCCCTGTGACTGACTGAGCGTTACAGCTATGTAAGTAGTTCTCCCATTAGGTAGGTAGTAAGTCCTCCGTGTGTGCTAGCTATTCAGCATGAATATTGTATGTCGTCTGAATGTAATCTTTGAAGATCTAGAATAATGAGTAAATGTTATCTAGTACATTTATATTAGTAGCCTGCAGTAATCTGGGCACAGTGCCCGGGACTGACCCATCCTCGGGGCTGACCTGTTCTTATTGCATTGATCATTCAGCGGTGAGTGGAAAGTGTTCTCCGGCAACGAGCTTGGTGCACTTCTAGGCTGGTGGATCTTTACCTGCTGGAAAGAGCAGAACCCAGAGCCAGGTGCTGTGAAGAACGTCTACATGCTGGCCAGCACCGTCTCCTCCAAGATCCTCCGGGCCATCGCTGTGCAGGAAGGCTTCCACTTCGAGGTACGCTGTAACCGTCGTCTTCTCTGTCCTGTACTGAGTATACGTCATTGTGCCAGAAATACTAATATCCATGTTCATTTTCTCACTGTAGGAAACACTGACTGGATTTAAATGGATGGGAAATAGAGCAAAAGAACACATTGACCAAGGAAAAACTGTACTTTTTGCATTTGAGGAAGCAATAGGTGAGACTAGATATAGTACGATATAGTTTGCGTAAATCATGATGATTAACAGCAGATGTTTCATATTAGAGCTTACTCAGCCAGACTTCATTCCAAACTGCGCAGTGGTGGTTCCAGCAGGAGGAGAATGCAGCAAGCCTTCCTTCACACACAGGCGCTGATTCAGACCTGGACGCAGCCGCGCACTCGCACACAGCAACCGCATCCAGGTGGTCGCAGTGTGATTGACAGCGGAGGCCATTGGGGGGGGGGGGGCAGGTTGTTTTCTGGAAGGTCAACCTTAGTTCCAGTGCGGACGCATCGGGAGGTGGCCTGCCTCACACATGCTGGGCGGCCCCCAGCATGTGAGGAGATGAACGCAGATCTAGCTGCTTATGAAGCCATCTGCGTTCATCTCTGAGTAAGGTCCATAGTGGAACAGCCGCTAGCCCATGGTTAATATGTCTGTTTTCTGAGGTTTTAGAGAGAGAGAGTCCAAAGGAGTCACTACCGGAAAAATTGCTATATTACAATACAGTGGATTTAGCATACCACCTACGTTGCCTAGTGTAATTGCTGTTGGCAACTATGCATTTAAACAGACCCTTTGTTGCTGCCAAACAATGCAAAAAAGGTGGTGTAACCCACAGCAGCAAATCAGATGTGTCCTTTCACTTTCCACCACAATCCACTATTTGAGGTTTTGAAGTTCTGAACAAAGATAGCAAAGTCCGTATTGCGGAAATGCTTTGCACTGTACGCAGTGGTAGGGAGAGAGTGCATATCCTGAACAGTTGCAGTGAAATAAATAGTCAGGTGTATTGGTCTCCCCTTGTCTTCGTCACTATGTGGGATGGATCTATATAGTAACTTCTTTTTTGTGTTCTATAAATTGGCACGTGTACTATTTCACGCTTGTTTTGTATCATTGTACTGTTCTCAGCTTCTGTAGTCCGTGACAGCTCCCCAGTGAGTGTGCTGTTTGTTCCTTGTTACAGGTTACATGTGCTGCCCTTTTGTTTTGGACAAAGATGGAGTAAGTGCTGCTGTCATAGCTGCAGAAATGGCCAGTTACCTAGCAACCAAGAGCCTAACCCTGTCCCAGCAGCTGGCGGTCATCTTTAACAAGTAAGCGCTCTTTGGGCAAATCTAAGCCACCAATATATCGTTTAAATGAAAATAAAATAATATTTCTATGTTTCTTAATTGAATGCACAAACAATAAAAAATTGTTTAATGATGATAACACTCAAATTTAGACATTTTATGTTTTTTTCGGGGTGGCCTGCTTACATTTAATGTTACGCTAATTACCCAATAACACACAAGCAGAATAATTAGTCGTGTTATTGGATTTATAATACTCTTTTTTACCATTTAACAGCAATTGAATTACTGAACTTTAATTATTGAAAAGCAACAAAACTATCTGTATTAGCAGCAATATTTAGTAACAAGTCAGGAAATACTATGTAACCTGATAAAATCTATGGACAAAAAAATCTAGTGCTCACTACAGGGCTGATTCTGGCGAACATATGAGCAGATTTGCACCTGGGTGAGGCATGTTGCACTGCAAAGGTTGCAAATACATGTGTTGCTTTTGCCTGCAGGGTAAATAATAGCTGCTTTTGCATGTAGCCCCCTAATATTGGACAGTTTATTTTCTACACAATTTAAAGTTCAGCTAGGACACACCCCTCCCAACTCTAATTCTCTACACTATTTAAAACTGCAGCAACACAACATGCGGTAAGTTGTAGAAATGTGTAGATTGCAGTGCATTATGGGACATGTGCTTATTCTGGCGCATGTAAGATTCTGCGGCAGTGGTCAGAGAAGTTTGGCCATAGGTAAAACCAGTGGAGTGCATTTCCTGCACCTGGCACATAAGGAAATGTCAGTACTATTTAACTTACAACATAGAGCTTTTTCAGAGCACAACCGTGGTGGATGCTGGGCCTGATTGAGGTGCGTGCAGTGTTGATGTCGGACGAAGTGGAACTTTTTTTTTTTTTATTTGCATCTGCCCATGTGCCAAAGCTGCACTGCGCATGCGCAGCGAATAATTAGCAATTGCAGACACACAGGAGGATGTATATTCGCAAAGTGAGTGATAGGTAGTCGGTGCATGGGGAGGTAATGGGGAGTGGATATAAAAACTCAGGAATGTTGGGACCGTTTTCTGTGTGTTCTGTGAATTTGTTCACAGCTGGCGATGTCCCTGCATCTTACATGAACTGCTCTGCCTACAAGACAGCCTAGGGTAGCTCAGCAGCCCAATGATCCAAACGATCATTGTTCCCGGTGCTTCCGCTTATGTGCGTGAGTGGCGGTGTGGGATGCCGGCAGTGAGTGTCTCTGTGCACAAGACAGCGTCTGAGTCATTAGCACTAGTTCACTGCGAACAAAATCGCAGCTGTGCCTGGGACTGCGTGCACCTCATTGGCTCCTGCAGCAAGCTTTTGTACACCTGTACAACGCTTTAGGCGCAGATAAGTGCGTGTATGGTCACACTGGAAAGACTGTTGTTAAAGCTAACAGATCAGGCTCTTTATCCAATTTCTCACCCAGACCTCACCCAGACAGATTTTAGTAATCAGATCACCCACTGCATCAGGGAGGCATGTACGTCATAGGGGTGCTCATATACATGTACAAAGTGCACAGCCAGGAACAAGAGTATAATAGGTCATCACGCTTTGTGCTGAGGTTCCCATTGCACGTTAGCCTGTGTCTATGCTCTCCGTCTTACACTACGTTATTCCTCGCTCTCCTTATAGGTATGGCTACCACATTAGCAGGAATTCCTATTTCCTATGCTACGATCAAACTACAATCAGAAACCTGTTTGACAACCTGCGAAACTACGACGGCGGCACTGACTATCCCAAGATGTGCGGTAAATTCAAGGTTACTGGAGTGCGAGACTTAACCACCGGATACGACAGCAACCAGCCTGACAAGAAAGCTGTGAGTTACATAGTGTATTGTCCTTACGTTCCACAGTCGCACCTCTGCTTGCAGCTATTTGGGCGTAAGTGGGTGGTAATGGGGTGTTTGCACATAGGCTAGGTTTAGCGAAGGTGAGTCCAGGCCACGTTGAATGAATTAAAGGCTGTGCAGTGTTGCGTGCATGCGTAAACACCGCTGTATTCTGGCGGATCTCTTGTAGTGTAGGACTGGGGAAAATGTGCGCTTATAGGACCTTATTCAGAGGTGGACGTAGTTCCCTGCATACGCGTCCATCTCCTCACATGCTGAGGGCCGCCCAGCATGTGTAGCGCCACATCACAATGTGTACGCAATTACATTGCGGAAGCATCGAACTAAGGGTGACCCCTGGTCAGGCGGGCGCCAACATTTTTTTAATCGGAGAGGCTCCGTGATGTCACACGCAGCCGCTTCAATTAAAAAAAATGCTCCCAGAACGTCCCAAACCAACCCCTCCCCCCCCCCCCCCCCCCCAATGCCACGTCAAACGCTCTCCGCTGTCAATCGCACTGTGGCCACATCGTTCCAAGAAGCGGCTGTAATGTGTAAGGTCGTGTAAGTGCAATGCGGCCACTGTGCGTGCGCAGTTTGCCGATGCAGGTAAACTGCACTGTGGGCCGCTGCTGCGGCCAGATCTGAATAAGGCCCATATTGATTAAGCTACCAAAATAAGCATACAGATAGGGAATCGCCATCTTACCACAGCGCACGCATGACTTCTTGTTGTCTTGCCAACAGATTCTCCCAACCAGTAAGAGCAGCCAGATGATCACTTTCACCTTCGCCAATGGAGGAGTGGCCACTATGAGAACCAGCGGCACCGAGCCAAAAATAAAATACTACGCAGAGCTGTGCGCAGCACCGGGAAACAGGTATGACATGAGGGTACAGCCCCCATTCTGGGCGCTATTTGGTTTTCTTTCTTAGTGAGCACGTTTAATGTAGAACGTACAGTACTTGTAGGATGAAGGAGTAGACTTTAGGCATTCTGCATATTAGCTGTCTGATATAGTAAATATTCTTTCTTTTTATCTGAATAAATATGATAGACTTTTATAGAGACTATTTGGTAGCATCCCCAATAGATTGTATAACTGAATTCAAAGATAACAGTTACAGGTGTGTCCTTACACAGCTAGCCTCAGTACTGCATACAGCCCTGGACACCCGCTGTGGCTGAGCCTCTCCAAGCCGTGCAGAATGCGGTCCTTCTCTTAATCACTTAACTGGCATGGTCAGATCTCATGCGACTGCGCCGTCCCACCCTGTCCCACCGTTTTTGATGAGGAGATGCATTTTGCAGATGTGCATAATATAATGTTTAACACTATTTAAAAAAATACTTTTCTCATACGTCCTAGAGGATGCTGGAGATGCTTCAAGAACCATGGGGTATAAACGGGATCCACAGGAGACATGGGCACACTATAAGACTTTGAATGGGTGTGAACTGGCTCCTCCCTCTATGCCCCTCCTCCAGACTCCAGTTAGATTCTGTGCCCAGTGAGACTGGATGCACACTGAGGAGCTCTCCAGAGTTTCTCAGAAAAAGACTTAGGTTTTTTATTTTCAGAGAGACCTGTTGGCTACAGGCTCCCTGCATCGTGGGACCGAGGTGGGAGAAGCAGACCTACTTCTCTGAGTTTCAAGGCTCTTCTTCTCCGGCTACTGGACACCATTAGCTCCAGAGGGTCCGATCACTACGGTACGCCTAGCTGCTCGGTCCCGGAGCCGCGCCGTCATCCCCCTTGGAGCCAGAAGTCAGAAGCCGGGTGAGTATATGAAGATCAGAAGACTTCAGTGACGGCAGAAGACGGCTAGTTGAGGTACCACAAGAGATTTGGTGCTAATTATTTAAGTATAAAAGCGCTAGCAGGTCTGGGCAGTATTGTACTCGCTTCAGAACCGGGATAGGCGCTGGGTGTGAGCTGGCAGAACTTCCTCTGTGTCTCTCTAACAGGCTTTGTTGTGGGTCTGTCTCCTACAGCCCCAGTGTGGTTGTCGGTGTCTGTACGTGTGTGTCGACATGTCTGAGGCTGAGTGCTCTTCCCAGGAGGAGGCTGGAGTGTGGACAGAAAAGACTGAGCGTGACCGTGTCGGCTCCACCGACGGATGATTGGGTAAATATGTTAAGTGTGCTGAATGCAAATGTGGAGCGGTTGACTAAAAGATTGGATAAAGTCCATGGAGGATGCATTGTCACAAGCTCAGACCCCTCCGGGGTCACAGAAGCGTGCATTTGCCCAGATAGCAGATACGGATACCGACACGGACTCTGATTCCAGTGTCGACTATAGTGATGCCAGATTGAATCCTAAACTGGCTAAGAGCATTCAATACATGATTGTGGCAATAAAGGAAGTATTGCATATAACAGAGGACCCTGCTGTTCCTGATACAAGGGTCTGTATGTTTAAAGGAAAGAAACCTGAGGTAACGTTTCCTCCCTCTCATGAACTAAACGCTCTATTTGAAAAGGCTTGGGAAAATCCTGACAAGAAGGTACAGGTTCCCAAAAGAATTCCAGTGGCATACCCGTTTCCTTTTGGGGACAGGGAAAAATGGGAGTCAACCCCCACGGTAGACAAGGCTTTATCGCGTTTATCCAAAAAGGTGGCGCTCCCGTCTCACTACGGGTTCGCTACTCAAGCCTGCCGTTGCATCGGCATGGGTGAGTAGCGCTATAGAAAAGTGGGCAGATAACTTGTCATCTGAAATGGATACCCTAGACAGGGATAGCGTGCTTTTGACTCTGGGTCATATCAGGGATGCTGCAGCATATTTAAAAGAAGCTGCAAGGGATATTGGCCTTTTGGGATCAAGTGCCAATGCCATGGCAGTCTCAGCAAGGAGAGCATTGTGGTTTCATCAATGGAATGCTGGTACTGACTCTAAGAGGGCGATGGAGTCGTTACCGTTTAACGGTAGTGTCTTGTTTGGTGATGGCCTCACTGACCTGGTATCTACGGCTACCACGGGTAAATTGTCATTTTTACCTTATGTGCCTGCGCAACAGAAGAAAACGCCCCACTATCAGATGCAGTCCTTTCGGCCCAATAAATACAAAAAAGGACGAGGGTCCTCCTTCCTTGCGGCAAGGGGAAGAGGAAGGGGAAAGAGGTCACAGGCTGTGGCAAGTTCCCAAGAGCAGAAGTCCTCTACGGCTTTACCAAATCCACCGCATGACGCTGGGGCTCCTCTGCAGGAGTCCTCACCGGTGGGGGCACGTCTCAAACTTTTCAGTCAGGTCTGGGTGCACTCAGACCTGGATCCTTGGATATTAGAGATAGTAACCCAAGGGTACAAATTAGAGTTTCAAGACGTGCCCCCTCACCGATTTTTCAAATCGGCCTTGCCAGCTTCTCTTCTAGAAAGGGAGGTAGTATACGCTGCAATACTGAAGTTGTGTCAAAATCAAGTCATTGTCACGGTACCCCCGTCACAACAGGGGGAAGGCTTGTATTCGAGCCAGTTCGTGGTCCCGAAGCCGGATGGCTCAGTGAGACCGATTCTGAACCTAAAATCCCTCAATTTCTTTCTAAAAAAATTCAAATTCAAGATGGAATCTCTCCGAGCAGTGATCTCCAGTCTGGAGGAGGGGGAGTTTATGGTGTCGGTCGACATAATGTCTACTTGCACGTTCCCATATATCCTCCACATCAGGCATACCTGAGGTTTGCTGTTCAGGATTGTCATTACCAATTTCAGATGTTGCCGTTTGGTCTGTCCACGGCTCCGAGGATTTTTCACCAAAGTAATAGCAGGAAATTATGGTTCTCCTGCGCAAGCAGGGAATCACAATTATCCCGTACTTGGACGATCTCCTCATAAAGGTGAGATCCAAGGAACAATTGCTGAAAAATGTTGCGCTTTCGCTGACGATTCTGCAACAACATGGTTGGCTCCTAAACTTGCCAAAATCACAGTTGGTGCCGTCGACATGGTTGTCGTTCCTGGGTATGATTCTGGATACAGAATTACAGAGTGTTTCTTCCAGTGGAAAAGGCTCTGGTAATACAGAACATGGTAAAACAGATTCTGAAACCAGCAAAAGTGTCAGTTCTTCAATGCACTCGGTTGCTGGGGAAGATGGTGGCGGCCTACGAGGCCATCCCGTATGGCAGGTTTCATGCCAGGGTGTTTCAGTGGGACCTGTTGGACAAGTGGTCCGGGTCTCACCTGGACATTCACCGGAAAATAATCCTATCTTCCAGGACCAGGATCTCCCTTCTGTGGTGGCTGCACAGTTCTCACCTTCTAGAGGGACGCAGGTTCGGGATTCAGGATTGGATCCTGGTGACCACAGATGCAAGCCTCCGAGGCTGGGGAGCAGTCACACAGGGGAGAAATTTTCAGGGAAGATGGTCAAGCCAGGAAGCTTGTCTGCACATAAACATTCTGGAATTAAGGGCCATTTACAACGGCATTCTGCAAGCAGAACATCATCTTCGCGGTCTGCCCATCTTGATTCAGTCGGACGACATAACAGCAGTGGCGTACATAAACCGCCAGGGCGGAACAAGGAGCAGAGCGGCGATGGCCGATGCCACGAAAGTTCTTCGCTGGGCGGAAAGACATGCAAGCGGTCTTCATTCCGGGAGTGAACAACTAAGAAGCAGACTTCCTCAGCAGACACGATCTCCATCCAGGAGAGTGGGGTCTTCATCAAGAGGTATTTGCAGAAGTGACAAGTCGTTGGGGAATGCCTCAAATAGACATGATGGCGTCCCGCCTCAACAAGAAACTTCAGAGATATTGTTCCAGGTCGAGGGACCCTCAAGCAATAGCGGTGGACGCCCTAGTAACACCGTGGGTGTTTCCGTCGGTCTATGTGTTCCCTCCACTTCCACTCATTCCAAAGGTGATAAAGATTATAAGAAGAACAAGGATTCAGGCAATACTCATTGTTCCGGATTGGCCAAAAAGGGCCTGGTATCCAGATCTTCAGGAGTTGCTCATAGAAGATCCCTGGCCTCTTCCTCTACGGGAGGACCTGTTACAACAGGGGCCGTGTGTGTATCAAGACTTCCCGTGGCTACGTTTGACAGCATGGAGGTTGAACGCCAGATCCTAGCTCGGAAGGTTATTCCTAGTGAAGTCATTCCCACACTTCTTCAGGCTAGAAAAGAAGTAACAGCAAAGCATTACCACCGTATTTGGAGGAAATATGTCTCTTGGTGTGAATCCAAGAAGGCTCCTACGGAAGAATTTCAACTGGGGCGTTTGTTCCATTTTTTGCAAGCAGGTGTGGATGCGGGCCTGAAGTTGGGCTCCATTAAAGTACAAATTTCGGCCTTGTCAATCTTCTTTCAGAAAGAATTGACGAATTGACCTCCCTTCCAGAAGTTCAAACCTTAGTGAAGGGCGTGCTGCACATCCAACCTCCATTTGTGCCTCCTGTGGCACCGTGGGATCTTAATGTGGTATTGCAGTTCCTGCAATCTCATTGGTTTGAACCTTTGCGTAAGGTTGAATTAAAATTCCTTACTTGGAAAGTAGTCATGTTGTTGGCCTTGGCGTCCGCAAGGCAGGTGTCTGAGTTGGCGGCTTTGTCTCACAAAAGCCCCTTTCTAATCTTCCATGCTGATAGAACAGAGTTGAGAACTCGTCAGCAATTTCTGCCAAAGGTGGTTTCATCCTATTGTGGTACCAGTGGCTACTGACGCCTTGGCGGAATCGAAGTCTCTCGATGTGGTCAGAGCTTTGAAAAGCTATGTCGCCAGAACGGCTCAGATTAGGAAAACAGAGGCTCTGTTTGTCCTGTGGGCTCCCAACAAGATTGGGGCTCCTGCTTCTAAGCAGACTATTGCGCGTTGGATCTGTAATACGATTCAGCAGGCTCATTCTACGGCAGGATTGCCGTTAACGAAATCGGTGAAAGCCCATTCTACCAGAAAGGTGGGCTCATCCTGGGCGGCTGCCCGAGGGGTCTCGGCATTACAGCTTTGCCGAGCTGCGACTTGGTCGGGATCAAACACCTTTGCGAAGTTTTACAAGTTTGATACCCTGGCTGAGGAGGACCTCTTGTTTGGTCAATCGGTGCTGCAGAGTCATCCGCACTCTCCCGCCCGTTCTAGAGCTTTGGTATAAACACCATGGTTCTTGAAGCATCCCCAGCATCCTCTAGGACATATGAGAAAATAGGATTTTAATACCTGCCAGTAAATCCTTTTCTCTTAGTCCGTAGAGGATGCCGGGCGCCCGTCCCAGTGTGGGCTGTATCTGCAGTGATTGGTTATAGTTACACACATGTTGTGTTGAGTTCAGTCAGTCTGTGACTGCTGTTGTTCATGCCGTTGCATGCGTTGTTGTTGAATGCCATGTTGTACGGCGTGTTTGAGGTGTGAGCTGGTATGTATCTCACCTTAGTTTAGCAAAGTTAAATAAATCCTTTTCCTCGAAATGTTCGTCTCCCTGGGCACAATTCCTATAACTGGAGTCTGGAGGAGGGGCATAGAGGGAGGAGCCAGTTCACACCCATTCAAAGTCTTATAGTGTGCCCATGTCTCCTGCGGCTCCCGTCTATACCCCATGGTTCTTGAAGCATCCCCAGCATCCTCTACGGACTAAGAGAAAAGGATTTACCGGTAGGTATTAAAATCCTATTTTTAAACTTTATTAAATCACATTGTTTTTCTATGTATTTTAACAGTTTTGAAGGGAAAAATCGTCAGTTAAGTGGTTAAATTATGCATCGTATTCATATTGCAGACACAGCAAAACACCACTCAGTGTATTAGAGACGCTGGGCTGCAACTTTTACTGCACAGGAATTTGTTTTCATCATGTACAAGGTCACAGATGAAGCACAGGTGAACTTAGCGTGAGAAAAAGCCGCAGCCGCTGCATAGTAGCACTACTTACACAGATTCAGACTCGGTCACACACAGATGTACAAATGTCGCACATCAGATTGATCGGTGTAATGTAGCAGAGTAGTTTTGTCACTTCCACTTTTTTTTTTAATGCAAATAAGATGCACATTTTGAGCGAGAATGTTGCTTGGCGGGGCTGAGTCGGCCAAGACCTGGTGCAGGGAGGGGGCTGCTTGGCGTGACTGAAGCCACAGTGTGTGAGGACACATCTGTATACGCACATATTCATAGTCCATTTTATGTGCTCCCCTTAATCGTGGCTCATTTGGTGCCTCTTGAGCAGTTGCTGTAGGATAATAGTTTAAATAAAATAAAAACACTAAGTATGTATGAATTAAAAATGACATTGTCCAAATGACAAATTACATTTTTTGTAATTAGGATTTGTTTTATCAAGACCTGGCTGCCATTGATTGCTTAGGAATGCCGGTGCATGGAGCATGACGTGTCAGCAAAGCTTTGGCTGTCATAGCATGCTGGAACATTACAAGGATACATCTATCCTTTTTGTGCTAGGAGCCACCACTGGTGGCAGTTACCAGACATTCGTTCTTTCTGCTGCGGGGTACACTGGGCTCCACAAGGATAGACATTGGGGTGTAGAGTAGGATCTTGATCCGAGGCACCAAAAGGCTCAAAGCTTTGACTGTTCCTAGAATGCACAGCGCCGCCTCCTCTATAACCCTGCCTCCCTGCACAGGAGATCAGTTTTTAGTTAACCAGCCCAATGCAGTAGCAGGAAAAGAGACAACAGTTAGTAGCCACATACACCACACTCTCACGACAAGAGAAGTGTCAGCGGATAATGCCATACCAACCCAAAGACGCTAAGTGCGTCAGGGTGGGCGCCTTGTGGAGCCCAGTGTACCTCGCAGAAAGAGATTTAACAAAGGTAAGTTCTTACCATAAATCTCGTTTTCTGCTGCGGGGTACACTGGGCTCCACAAGGATAGACATTGGGGATGTCCTAAAGCAGTTCCTTATGGGAGGGGACGCACTGTAGCGGGCACAAGAACCCGGCGTCCAAAGGAAGCATCCTGGGAAACGGCAGTATAGAAGGCATAGAACCTTATGAACATGTTCACTGAGGACCACGTAGACGTCTTGCACAATTGTTCAAGGGTCGCATCACGGCGGGCCACCCAAGAAGGTCCAACAGACTGAGTACAATGGGCCGTAATGTGAGCAGGAGCTGACAGACCAGCCTTCACATAAGCATGTGCAATCTCCATTCTAATCCATCTGGCCAAAGTCAGCTTGTGAGCAGGCCAGCCACGTTTGTGAAATCCAAACAGTACAAAGAGAGAATCCGATTTCCTAATAGAAGCAGTTCTCTTCACATAGATACGGAGAGCCCGTACCACATCCAAAGACCTCTCTTTGGGAGACAGATCAGGAGAAACAAGTGCCGGAACCACAATCTCCTGGTTAAGGTGGAACGAGGAAACCACCTTAGGTAAGTATCCGGGACGAGTCCTAAGAACCGCCCGGTCACGGTGAAATATCAGATATGGGGAACTACAGGACAAGGCACCCAAATCCGACACTCTTCTAGCTGAAGCAATAGCCAGCAGAAACACCACCTTAAGGGAAAGCCACTTAAGATCAGCTGAACCAAGAGGTTCAAACGGAGACTCTTGTAACGCCTCCAAAACCACCGACAAGTCCCAAGGAGCCACAGGCGGGACATAGGGTGTGTTGCGTATCCAACCTCCCTGAGTAAAGGTATGCACATCAGGTAAGGTCGCAATTTTTCTCTGAAACCACACCGACAAGGCAGAAATATGAACCTTGAGGGAGGCCACTCCCGAGCCCTGGTTGCCGGGTAACTACAGCAGGAGGCTCCGGTTTTCTTCTCAGTCAGGCACACACAACGGGGGCTCTCCGGGATCGCGTGGCCGCTCTTTGGGAGGTGGTAAGTGGGTCCCGCTTGCGGGACCCGGTCTTTATCGCGATCCGGTGCGGTCAGTGGGAGGCAGACCGCGCGCGCTGGCGGTGGACACTGTGGCAGTACAGGCGATCCCACTAGATCACCAGGGCATGGGTGCAGGTCAGGTTTTCTCTCTAAACCATTTTCAGTAGCCCACAGTACCCGGTGGTTTTGCCAGCAGGGGGATAAGGCTTAGACCTGAAGCCCCTCCCCCAGCCCCAGGGCGCCATTTCCCGCAAATGTTCCCACCCTGGAGCTGCATATCTGTCTCTCCCTCACTCCCTGTCAGTGTCTGTGCGCCATTATTTCTCAGCTTCACTGTTCCTGGGACTGCTTGGGCAAATCCTCCTGTGTAAAGCCTCCTGGTTGTCAGTGCTGTGACTTTACATGACACTTAAGTATTCTACCTGCCTTTTCTCTGACGTCCTAGTGGATGCTGGGACTTCCGTAAGGACCATGGGGAATAGCGGCTCCGCAGGAGACTGGGCACAAAAGTAAAAGCTTTAGACTAGCTGGTGTGCACTGGCTCCTCCCCCTATGACCCTCCTCCAAGCCTCAGTTAGATTTTTGTGCCCGGCCGAGAAGGGTGCATGCTAGGTAGCTCTCCTGAGCTGCTTAGAGTAAAAGTTTAAATAGGTTTTTTATTTTCAGTGAGACCTGCTGGCAACAGGCTCACTGCATCGTGGGACTAAGGGGAGAAGAAGCGAACTCACCTGCATGCAGAGTGGATTGGGCTTCTTGGCTACTGGACATTAGCTCCAGAGGGACGATCACAGGTTCAGCCTGGATGGGTCCCGGAGCCGCGCCGCCGGCCCCCTTACAGAGCCAGAAGAGCGAAGAGGTCCGGAGAAATCGGCGGCAGAAGACGTTCCTGTCTTCAGATAAGGTAGCGCACAGCACTGCAGCTGTGCGCCATTGCTCTCAGCACACTTCACACTCCGGTCACTGAGGGTGCAGGGTGCTGGGGGGGAGCACCCTGAGACGCAATAAAACACTATAAAAACCTTATATGGCTAAAGAAATGCATCACATATAGCTCCTGGGCTATATGGATGCATTTAACCCCTGCCAGTTTTCCTAAAAAAAGCGGGAGAAAAGGCCGCCGTGAAGGGGGCGGAGCCTTTCTCCTCAGCACACAAGCGCCATTTTCTTTCACAGCTCCGCTGGAAGGACGGCTCCCTGACTCTCCCCTGCAGTCCTGCTACAAGAATCAGGGTAAAACAAGAGAGGGGGGGCACTATTGGCAGCTAATATAAAACAGCAGCTATAAAGGGAGAAACACTTACATAAGGTTATCCCTGTATATATATAGCGCTCTGGTGTGTGCTGGCAAACTCTCCCTCTGTCTCCCCAAAGGGCTCGTGGGGTCCTGTCCTCTTTCAGAGCATTCCCTGTGTGTGTGCTGGGTGTCGGTACGATTGTGTCGACATGTATGAGGAGGAAAATGATGTGGAAGCAGAGCAATTGCCTGTGTTAGTGATGTCACCCCCTAGGGAGTCGACACCTGACTGGGTGGTCGTATTTAAAGAATTACGTGACAATGTCAGCACTTTGCAAAAAACTGTTGACGACATGAGACAGCCGGCAAATCAATTAGTGCCTGTTCAGGCGTCTCAGACACCGTCAGGGGCGCTAAAACGCCCGTTACCTCAGATGGTCGACACAGACACGGATACTGAATCCAGTGTCGACGGTGAGGAGACAAACGTAATGTCCAGTAGGGCCACACGTTACATGATCACGGCAATGAAGGAGGCATTGAATATTTCTGACACTACAAGTACCACAAAAAAGGGTATTATGTGGGGTGTGAAAAAACTACCAGTAGTTTTTCCTGAATCAGATGAATTAAATGAGGTGTGTGATAAAGCGTGGCTTTCCCCCGATAAAAAAACTGCTGATTTCTAATAAATTATGGGCACTATACCCTTTCCCGCCAGAGGTTAGGGCACGTTGGGAAACACCTCCTAGGGTAGATAAGGCGCTCACACGCTTATCAAAACAAGTGGCGTTACCGTCTCCCGATACGGCCGCCCTCAAGGAACCAGCTGATAGGAGGCTGGAAAATATCCTAAAAGGTATATACACACATACTGGTGTTATACTGCGACCAGCAATCGCCTCAGCCTGGATGTGCAGCGCTGGAGTGGCTTGGTCGGATTCCCTGACTGAAAATATTGATACCCTGGATAGGGACAGTATATTATTAACTATAGAGCATTTAAAGGATGCATTACTATATATGCGAGATGCACAGAGGGATATTTGCACCCTGGCATCTAGAGTGAGTGCGATGTCCATTTCTGCCAGAAGAGCGTTATGGACGCGACAGTGGTCAGGTGATGCGGATTCCAAACGACATATGGAAGTATTGCCGTATAAAGGGGAGGAGTTATTTGGGGTCGGTCTATCGGACCTGGTGGCCACGGCAACGGCTGGAAAATCCACCTTTTTACCCCAGGTCACCTCTCAGCAGAAAAAGACACCATCTTTTCAAACTCAGTCCTTTCGTCCCCATAAGGGCAAGCGGGCAAAAGGCCACTCATTTCTGCCCCGGGGCAGAGGAAGGGGAAAAAGACTGCACCAGGCAGCCTCTTCCCAGGAACAGAAGCCCTCCCCCGCTTCTGCCAAGTCTTCAGCATGACGCTGGGGCTCTACAAGCGGACTCAGGCACGGTGGGGGGCCGTCTCAAGAAATTCAGCGCGCAGTGGGCTCACTCGCAAGTGGCCCCTGGATCCTGCAGGTAGTATCACAGGGGTACAAATTGGAATTCGAGACGTCTCCCTCTCGCCGGTTCCTGAAGTCTGCATTACCAACGTCTCCCTCCGACAGGGAGGCGGTAGTGGACGCTATTCACAAGCTGTATTCCCAGCAGGTGATAATCAAGGTACCCCTCCTACAACAGGGAAAGGGGTATTATTCCACGCTGTTTGTGGTACCGAAGCCGGACCGCTCGGTGAGACCAATTTTAAATCTAAAATCCTTGAACACTTACATAAAAAGGTTCAAATTCAAGATGGAGTCACTCAGAGCAGTGATAGCGAACCTGGAAGAAGGGGACTATATGGTATCTCTAGACATCAAAGATGCTTATCTCCATGTCCCAATCTACCCTTCTCACCAAGGGTACCTCAGGTTTGTGGTACAAAACTGTCATTATCAGTTTCAGACGCTGCCGTTTGGATTGTCCACGGCACCACGGGTCTTTACCAAGGTAATGGCCGAAATGATGATTCTTCTTCGAAGAAAAGGCGTCTTAATTATCCCTTACTTGGACGATCTCCTGATAAGGGCAAGGTCCAGGGAACAGTTAGAGGTCGGAGTAGCACTATCTCAGGTAGTGCTACGTCAGCACGGGTGGATCCTAAATATCCCAAAATCACAGCTGATTCCAACAACACGTCTACTGTTCCTGGGGATGATTCTGGACACAGTCCAGAAAAAGGTGTTTCTCCCGGAGGAGAAGGCCAGGGAGTTATCCGAGCTAGTCAGGAAACTCCTAAAACCAGGCCAAGTGTCTGTGCATCAATGCACGAGAGTCCTGGGAAAAATGGTGGCTTCTTACGAAGCGATTCCATTCGGAAGATTCCATGCAAGAACTTTTCAGTGGGATCTGCTGGACAAATGGTCCGGATCGCATCTTCAGATGCATCAGCGGATAACCCTATCTCCAAGGACAAGGGTGTCTCTCCTGTGGTGGTTACAGAGTGCTCATCTTCTAGAGGGCCGCAGATTCGGCATTCAGGATTGGATGCTGGTGACCACCGATGCCAGCCTGAGAGGCTGGGGAGCAGTCACACAGGGAAGAAATTTCCAGGGCTTGTGGTCAAGCATGGAAACGTCTCTTCACATAAATATCCTGGAACTAAGGGCCATTTACAATGCCCTAAGTCAAGCAAGGCCTCTGCTTCAGGGTCAGTCGGTATTGATCCAATCGGACGACATCACGGCAGTCGCCCACGTCAACAGACAGGGCGGCACAAGAAGCAGGAGGGCAATGGCAGAAGCTGCAAGGATTCTTCGCTGGGCGGAAAATCATGTGGTGGCACTGTCAGCAGTGTTCATTCCGGGAGTGGACAACTGGGAAGCAGACTTCCTCAGCAGACACGACCTCCACCCGGGGGAGTGGGGACTTCACCTAGAAGTCTTTCAAGTGATTGTAAACCGTTGGGAAAAACCAAAGGTGGACATGATGGCGTCCCGTCTCAACAAAAAACTGGACAGATATTGCGCCAGGTCAAGGGACCCTCAGGCAATAGCAGTGGACGCTCTGGTAACACCGTGGGTGTACCAGTCGGTGTATGTGTTCCCTCCTCTGCCTCTCATACCCAAAGTACTGAGAATCATAAGAAGGAGAGGAGTAAGAACTATACTCATGGCTCCGGATTGGCCAAGAAGAACTTGGTACCCGGAACTGCAAGAGATGCTCACGGAGGACCCGTGGCCTCTACCTCTAAGAAAGGACCTGCTCCAGCAGGGACCTTGTCTGTTCCAAGACTTACCGCGGCTGCGTTTGACGGCATGGCGGTTGAACGCCGGATCCTGATGGAAAAAGGCATTCCAGATGAAGTCATCCCTACCCTGATCAAAGCCAGGAAGGATGTAACCGCGAAACATTATCACCGCATTTGGCGAAAATATGTTGCGTGGTGTGAGGCCAAGAAGGCCCCCACAGAGGAATTTCAACTGGGTCGTTTCCTGCATTTCCTGCAAGCAGGACTGTCTATGGGCCTAAAATTAGGATCCATTAAGGTTCAAATTTCGGCCCTGTCGATCTTCTTCCAGAAAGAACTGGCTTCAGTGCCTGAAGTTCAGACGTTTGTCAAGGGGGTACTGCATATACAGCCTCCTTTTGTGCCACCAGTGGCACCTTGGGATCTCAATGTAGTTTTAGGGTTCCTAAAATCGCATTGGTTTGAACCACTCACCACTGTGGAATTAAAATATCTCACATGGAAGGTGGTCATGCTGTTAGCTCTGGCGTCAGCCAGGCGTGTCTCAGAATTGGCGGCTTTGTCATATAAAAGCCCTTACCTAATTTTTCATTCAGACAGGGCAGAATTGAGGACTCGTCCTCAATTTCTCCCTAAGGTGGTTTCAGCGTTTCACATGAACCAACCTATTGTGGTGCCTGCGGCTACTAGGGACTTGGAGGACTCCAAGTTGTTGGACGTAGTCAGGGCCCTGAAAATATATGTTTCCAGGACGGCTGGAGTCAGAAAATCTGACTCGCTGTTTATCCTGTATGCACCCAACAAGCTGGGTGCTCCTGCTTCTAAGCAGACGATTGCTCGTTGGATTTGTAGTACAATTCAGCTTGCACATTCTGTGGCAGGACTGCCACAGCCAAAATCGGTTAAAGCCCATTCCACAAGGAAAGTGGGCTCATCTTGGCCGGCTGCCCGAGGGGTCTCGGCTTTACAACTTTGCCGAGCAGCTGCTTGGTCAGGGGCAAACACGTTTGCAAAATTTTACAAATTCGATACCCTGGCTGAGGAGGACCTGGAGTTCTCTCATTCGGTGCTGCAGAGTCATCCGCACTCTCCCGCCCGTTTGGGAGCTTTGGTATAATCCCCATGGTCCTTACGGAAGTCCCAGCATCCACTAGGACGTCAGAGAAAATAAGAATTTACTTACCGATAATTCTATTTCTCATAGTCCGTAGTGGATGCTGGGCGCCCATCCCAAGTGCGGATTGTCTGCAATACTTGTATATAGTTTTGTTACAAAAAAATCGGGTTGTTTATTGTTGTGAGCCATCTTTTCAGAGGCTCCTACGTTTATCATACTGTTAACTGGGTTCAGATCACAGGTTGTACAGTGTGATTGGTGTGGCTGGTATGAGTCTTACCCGGGATTCAAAATCCTTCCTTATTATGTACGCTCGTCCGGGCACAGTATCCTAACTGAGGCTTGGAGGAGGGTCATAGGGGGAGGAGCCAGTGCACACCAGCTAGTCTAAAGCTTTTACTTTTGTGCCCAGTCTCCTGCGGAGCCGCTATTCCCCATGGTCCTTACGGAAGTCCCAGCATCCACTACGGACTATGAGAAATAGAATTATCGGTAAGTAAATTCTTATTTTTAGACAGTGCTAGTTAAGAAAGAGTGCATTTAGTCAGGGTTTTCTAGTATAATTACCCTGTGATACACATCCAGTTCTTACTGTGCAGTGTTATATCTATTGACTACATAGCTATACAGTATATATAAGCAGGTCCAGTGCAGTATTATTGTTAGTAATAACCTCTGCATTGTACAAACTGTGACTATCTGTGTGTGCATTAGATAGCTGAGTGGTGTCCATTTCGTGTCTTTCACTCAACTTGCTATCCCTGTATTCTATAACCTGAGGGGGCTTGGTGCGTCAGGTTTTATATTGATATAGGATTTTCACAAAGATATACTTTAATTCGTATTTTTCTCTGTGATTTAGTCACTATATCTCTCCTTTATCTCTGCTAGTGCTGACTACACTGCGCAGGGGTTTGGGTAAGAGGTATTGTGCTGCTGCCAATTGTACTGTGTTACCTGATACTGCAAGTTATATCATGTCTGCTTCTGAGGGTAACGGTTCTGGGGCTGAACACACTGCCGGTGTTGCTGAAGCCACAGATCCCTACGAGGAAAATATAGCAGCTGTGGGCTCTGGTTCTGGGGGCTCCTTTCCCCCCAGTGGACTGTGGCAACAGAGTTACATAATGACCCACCGTGGGCCGCTTTTTCCACGCTTCTACATACGCTATTTAATAAACTAACACCCTTATGGGACCCCCTATGCCGGTACAACCGTATGTGGTCCCTGCAGCTAACCCGCCGTGGGCGGACGATTTATCTGCTCAATTGAAGAAGTTGAACCAGTCCCTGACTACTAAAAAGTCTGGCCATCGCTCGCCTAAGTCCAAGGGGTTCTCTATGCGAGCTCTTATCTCCTCAAAATCCACTGCTGTCACTGACACCTCGTCTGATGAAGACTGCACTTACACTGACCCCACAGGTTCTGATTCAGATACTGCTGATGGGGAGGGTAGTTCACACGTGGATGTTCCTGATCTTTTGGAGGCTATTAAATTAATTCTACAGATTACGGATGATCCCGAGCCATCCGTCCCTCCTAAGAAACCAGATAGGTTCAAGCGTCAGAAGGTGATTAAACAAGTTTTACCTCACTCTGACCACCTAGTGGATATACGTCAGGAACCCTGGGAAAACCCGGATACGAAGTTTGTGCCTCAAAAGAAGATGCTGGCTCGCTATCCCCTCACACCAGAGCTATCTAAGAATTGGGAAACTCCTCCTCCAGTAGACTCACATGTGGCTAGGATGGTGGTTTCCTCAGCTCTACCTGTCACTACCGTCACGTCTCTAAAAGAGCCTACGGATAAACGTGTGGAGGGTTGTCTGAAAGCGACTTACACCCTATCGGGTGCTGCACAAAGGCCCACTATTGCAGCAACATGGGCTGCAGAGGCTATTGAAGCATGGGCCTTGGAGTTAGAAGCTGAAATCTCTTCTGACCATGCTAGACAATGCTTGTCATGTTTTGTCACAGCTTCTCGCTATATTAAAGAGGCGGCTTCTGATGCCGGTATCCTAGCAGCCAAGGCCTCTACTACGTCAGTCCTGGATCGCCGGATATTGTGGCTGAGATCCTGGTCTGTGGATCTGGACTCTAGAAAAACCCTGGAGGTACTCCCTTTCAAGGGAGATATTCTATTTGGGGAGGACTTAAATAAGATAGTGGCTGACTTGGCTACTGTCATAACTGCTTGTCTGCCAAGTACCGCTCCTTCGGTGTCTAAGGCTAAAAGTACTTCCTTTCGCCCCTTTCGTCCTTCAGGTAAAGCAAAAGGCCAGGCGTACAACAAGCAGGCCTGCACTTCCAATCCTGGTAAGCCAAAGCCCAAAAGAGCCTGGGCGGCCCGTCAGCCAGCTTCCAAGGCCGATAAGCCTGCCGCATGACGGGGCGGGCCTCCCCCTGGATCCCAGGGTGGGGGGTCGGCTTCTAGGGTATACCCAGGAATGGTTGAAGGCCACTTCAGTTGCCTGGGTACGGGAAGTCGTCACTCGACGTTACGCCATAGCCTTCAAAAACCGGCCCAATCATCGATTTTGCCGGACAGATGTCCCATTGGACCAGACAAAGGCAAACACTCTACATTCGGTGGTACAGACCCTCTTGGATACAGGAGTCGTAGTACAGGTGCCTCTTGCGCAGAGGGGTCGGGGGTACTATTCTCCGCTGTTTCTTGTCCCGAAACCGAATGGGTCCTCCCGGCCCATTCTCAACCTCAAGGCATTGAACAGGTTTGTGAAGGTTTCCAAGTTCCGTATGGAAACCCTTCGCTCTATAGTTCTGGCCTTGGAACCTGGGGACTACATGGTCTCCCTGGATATACAGGATGCTTACCTGCATATTCCTATAGCAGCGTCACATCAGCAATACCTGAGGTTTGTTATTGGCAACCTCCATTACCAGTTTCGTGCGTTTCCTTTTGGTTTTACAACGGTTCCGCGAGTCTTCACCTAAGTCATGGCGGTGATGACGGTGGTACTCCGCCGTCAAGGGGTCAGGATACTGCCGTATCTGGACGACTTGTTAATCCTGGCAAATTCCCCAGAACTTTTCCTACGTCATCTAGATATGACGGTCCGGTTTCTACAAGCCCACGGGTGGCTCATCAACTGGAAGAAATCCTCCCTAGTCCCTGCTCAGAGCATGGTGCATCTGGGAGCGCTATTAGACACTCACAACCAGAGGTTGTTCTTGTGTCAGGAGAAAGTCCTGAAGCTTCAGGACAGGATTCGTTGCTTCCTTTCTCGTCCGCAAGTGCCGCATGGTGTCAGCATTCGACATGGTGGAGTATGCTCAATTTCATTCTCGCCCACTCCAGAGGCTGATTCTAGCCAAGTGGGACGGCCTGCCTCACCGTCAAGGTCTCAAATGATCTCATTGACTCCGGAGATCTGTCTGTCGCTGCTCTGGTGGCTCCAGGACCAACAATTGTGCAGGAGCCGTCCCTTCTGGATATCCAACTGGGTCCTGTTGACGACAGATGCCAGTCTAAGAGGTTGGGGCGCGGTGCTGGAGCAACACTCCCTTCAGGGTCGGTGGACCAAGGAGGAGTCCCTCCTCTCCATCAACATTCTGGAATTGCGGGCGGTCTTCAATGCATTGAACCTAGCCCAGCATTTAATTCAGAACCGTCCTGTTCAGGTGCAGTCTGACAACACCACCACAGTGGCTTAAATAAATCATCAAGGTGGCACTCAAAGCCGTTTTGCAATGAAGAAGTCTCACGGATTCTACATTGGGCGGAACGCCATCTACCGGCCATATCGGCAATTTTCATTCCGGGAGTCCTGAATTTGGAAGCGGACTTTCTCAGTCGTCAGGACGTACATGCCGGCGAGTGGGGCCTCCATCCAGAAGTGTTTCAACTCCTAGTGGAAAGGTGGGGCTTCCAGACGTAGATCTGATGGCGTCTCGTCACAATCACAAGGTTCCGGTCTTCGGAGCAAGGACAAGGGATCCATAAGCAGCATTCGTGGATGCTCTGGCGGTGCCGTGGAGGTTTCGGCTGCCGTACGTGTTCCCTCCGGTGTCACTCCTGCCCAGGGTAATTCGGAAGTTCAAGCAAGTTAAAAGGAATTCTGCTTCTCATAGCTCCAGCGTGGCCCAGACGGCACTGGTTCTCAGACCTGCAAGGCCCGTCATCAGAGCGTCCAATTCTACTTCCACAACGCCCAGACCTCCTCGTTCAGGGCCCCTGTGTCTACTAGGACCTAGCCCGGCTGTCTTTGACGGCGTGGCTCTTGAAGCTTCCGTCTTGAGGGCTAAAGGGTTTTTTGAGGCGGTCATTCAAATTATGTTGCGGGCCCGGAAACCGGCTTCTGCTCGGATTTACTATAGGGTCTGGCATTCTTACTTTGGTGCGCATCTAACAATTCTGACGCTTCCAAGTTTAGTATGCCCAAGTTGTTGGCTTTTCTTCAGCAGGGCCTGGACTTAGGCCTGCGTCTGGCCTCCCTCAAGGTTCATATTTCTGCCTTGTTGGTGTGGTTTCAGAGAAAAATTGCGACCTTACCTGATGTGCATACCTTTACTCAGGGAGGTTGGATACGCAACACACCCTATGTCCCGCCTGTGGCTCCTTGGGACTTGTCGGTGGTTTTGGAGGCGTTACAAGAGTCTCCGTTTGAACCTCTTGGTTCAGCTGATCTTAAGTGGCTTTCCCTTAAGGTGGTGTTTCTGCTGGCTATTGCTTCAGCTAGAAGAGTGTCGGATTTGGGTGCCTTGTCCTGTAGTTCCCCATATCTGATATTTCACCGTGACCGGGCGGTTCTTAGGACTCGTCCCGGATACTTACCTAAGGTGGTTTCCTCGTTCCACCTTAACCAGGAGATTGTGTTTCCGGCACTTGTTTCTCCTGATCTGTCTCCCAAAGAGAAGTCTTTGGATGTGGTACGGGCTCTCCGTATCTATGTGAAGAGAACTGCTTCTATTAGGAAATCTGATTCTCTCTTTGTACTGTTTGGATTTCACAAACGTGGCTGGCCTGCTCACAAGCTGACTTTGGCCAGATGGATTAGAATGGTGATTGCACATGCTTATGTGAAGGCTGGTCTGTCAGCCCCTGCTCACATTACGGCCCATTCTACTCGGTCTGTTGGACCTTCTTGGGCGGCCCTTGAACAATTGTGCAAGACGTCTACGTGGTCCTCAGTGAACATGTTCATAAGGTTCTATGCCTTCGATACTGCCGTTTCCCAGGATGCTTCCTTTGGACGCCGGGTTCTTGTCTCCGCTACAGTGCGTCCCCTCCCATAAGGAACTGCTTTAGGACATCCCCAATGTTTATCCTTGTGGAGCCCAGTGTACTCCGCAGCAGAAAACGAGATTTATGGTAAGAACTTACCTTTGTTAAATCTCTTTCTGTGAGGTACACTGGGCTCCACAAGGCGCCCACCCTGACGCACTTAGCGTCTTTGGGTTGGTATGGCATTAGCCGCTGACACTTCTCTTGTCGTGAGAGTGTGGTGTATGTGGCTACTAACTGTTGTCTCTTTTCCTGCTACTGCATTGGGCTGGTTAACTAAAAACTGAGCTCCTGTGCAGGGAGGCGGGGTTATAGAGGAGGCGGCGCTGTGCATTCTGGGAACAGTCAAAGCTTTGAGCCTGTTGGTGCCTCGGATCAAGATCCTACTCTACACCCCAATGTCTATCCTTGTGGAGCCCAGTGTACCTCGCAGAAAGAGATTTAACAAAGGTAAGTTCATAAATCTCGTTTTTTGCTACATTTAGCGTCTTATTCATGACATAGCCAGATGCAGAGTTGCTTATACTGTACTAGGCACAGTAGAGGAGTCATTTTGTCACAAAGCAATTGGTGTAAAGTTGCACATTAAGCACAGCGATGCATGGCGCAAAGCATGGTCTCTTGCCTTTTTACCCAGACTAACATCTGTGTAGCACATAACTGCTTGCACTGTCCAGGGTACCTGTGCATTGTAATTGTAACAATGTAACTAGTGGGGGTCATACATTAGACCAACTGACCAACCATCCAGCTTGTCTGTGTAACTAAATCTGTTCCCCACACACCTAGCCAACGTTTTCATCAGACTAGCCAATTTCTCTCCAACTTGTGATGTCGCAGAAATAGGTGGACAGTATCTGCCTACTTCTACTTGTTTTAAATATTTGTTAAAAATAAACGACGATTAATAAATACATTATATTATTTGTGCAACATGAAAAATATCTTCTTTATCTTCTTTAGGAATGTAGTCATTTTTCCCAATAGTTGGAAATTATTATTTACATGTCTGGTCTCATTAAAGGGCCTATTTATCAATGCAGTTTTTAATTAAATTATGCAGAAATAACAGTAATTGAGTAATAAAATAAAGAAGAAAACAAAAGATTATGGAGCACTGACCCTTGTGTTTAAGATTAATGTTGCTTGTAAGTTTTACTGCCCATTTCAACTAGACAGAATAGAATATACTGTAACTGGAGATTGTTTTCCATCTCCTGAAAGAAAATGCGACATTTCAGACCTTTCGCTATTTTATACTAGTTGGTAAAACATCAGAGGACGTTCAGGAGAACATACCAATTCCTACATTCTTATGGCCAAGCAGAAACTTCCCTGGACATATCTCACTGCTCCAAATGTCGTTCTTTATACATCTGTGTAACGGAGACTCTGCTTCATACAAGGCACATTTTTGCAAGACCGGGACCCTTAACCACTTGCCTGGCATGGTCGCATCAGATGCGACCATGCCTGCAAGTGCTTTATCTGACCTGGTTGCACAGGATGCCACCAGTCAGATAAACAGTGTTAGCAGCGGCAGGGGAGAGAAACTTGCCTCTGCTGCTACTGTCAGAGGGACCGGAAGGTCCTTCTGCCTCCCTGCACTCTCACCTACTAATAGCCGTGCTGCCGATCACTGCTGGAGGCTATACCGGCTTTTCAAAATGAAAGCAGTGATGGTCGCAATGTTTCCTATGGTCACAATGTTCCCGATCGCTGTTTCTATGTTTAAAAAAAAATAAAAATAAATATGTGTATATAATTTTTTTTTTTTTACTAAAATCATTTTGGATAGGGTTAAATTTATGTTCTTCACCTAATTCACTCATAAAAAACTAGATAATTTCGGAGCGTTTAGGAAAAAAATTGTCAGTTAAGTGGTTAATAGAAACCGTCACCTCTAGTGAACTTAGGTGACATAGAATGTAAAATATATTTAGTTACAGACCCTAAGAGAATGTTAGGGCTGAATGTAACAGCTCCATGTCTAGCCCCACTTGTAAATGATCTTAAGGATTCCAGGAGGTTTATTTATAAAGAGATCCATCCTTTCGGATGGTGTTTCTGCCCAATATTTGAAAGAGCATTGCTTTTACTAGCAAGACATGGCCCTTTTAAATATCTGGCAGAAACATGATCCGAAACAACGGGTATTACAACCTAACTCTTCATAAATAAACTCAAATAAACACAAATAGACCCCTAAAGTACTGTTAATTTTTGGGGCTCATTGTCCTATAGAAGAGAATTGATCTCTGGTCCCAGAGATCAATTCCCTTCTATTGGACAATGAGCCCCAGAAACTAACAGTACTTTAGGGGTCTATTTGTCCAATTGTTATGTTACAATAAATCTTTTATATATTTTCCTATTTTTGGTTGCTGGTTTTTAATATCAATTGGACATTGTACTGTTTTAACTTGATATCACTGTGCGCCGTCTGAATTTGGTTTATATATATATATATACACACACACACAGAAACCCCCCCCCCCCCCCCCAATAAATCCTGCGTTTGCCCCTGGACACACAATGTGTAGTGTTACGTTATACAGTTGTGACCTCTGTGCTCCTGACTCAAATTGTCATGTTATGTTACACGTATCTCACGCTGATATATAATTGTACGTTACAGTATGTTATCTAACAGTGTGTTGTAGTGCAATTCATGCTTATGGTGCTTTTTCCTGTATTCATTAGTATTATCTGTTTTAACAGGTTTAGATAGAAAGCATAGGATGTCATGTATACATATAACCTCAGATATTGTAGGTATGACTTGTGCTGATAAGAATTAATATCTGAACCTTCCCCCATGTCTTTTTATCTTACGCCACTTCATTGGACAAATTTTCTTATTCATCTTTGTAAATAAAACCAATTTTTTTTATATATATATATATATATAATAAATATATATATATATATATATATATATATATATATATATATATATATATATATATATATATATATATATATATATTTATTATGTATGTGGCCTTTCCGTACTATGGGTAACATGGTGGAAGGTCTGCAGGAGCAGTTTGGATGGCTTTTATACCATCTGGTGGTAGATCATGGTACTGCATGTGATTAAAAAGAAGTGAGACGAACACTCTGAGGAAAATCTGCCTCATTGAATTGCGTTACATGGACAGCAGCATGGTGCACCTCTATGAAAACCCAACTATTTTTTCAATAAATGGAAATTCTGCTGAACAGGTGTGGATCATTAGGTCAACATGTACATGGTCAGTTGGTCGACATGTTAAAAGGTTGACAATGAAAGGTCGACACACAAATGGTTGACACAGGGTTTGTTTTTGTTTCTTTAGGTGTTATTTTGGATGTTGAACTATGTAAAAGCCAGATTAGTGGAAACGTGTGCCCTCACAGGCTCGCTTCACTCACCACATTTCGGGCTAGGTTCCTCACTCCGCTACTTCTGCGCTCAGCACAGGTTACTGTTTCCATTTGTAGTCCACTTGGATAGTAAAGTATGAAAAAAATCTTGTGTCGACCATTTGAACATGTTGACCATTTGTACTTGTTGACCTGTCATCTGGATACCCTTCTGAACTCGTGTAACGTTTCCGTGGTAGAGAGTGTATTGTGTATGAAACATGGTTATGTAGACGTTCAGTAGAATAATTATCTGCATCGTGACATTTACATTGTCTCCTGTATATTTAATACAGGCATTATTGACTCATGACTCCAGATAGACACTCTGTTACCTTACAATGAATGGGATAGAAATGGCAGCAACTTACTTTTTTGGTGAAGGTAAAGGGTACGAGGGTATTTGTCATCTGAGCCATGGTCTCTCCAGCATTTTCCCTGTTTCCTTCACACCATTATAAGGGCTATACTTACTAAAGTGCCTGTGGCTAAACAAACATGGATATACTTAAAACCTGGGCCGTTAGGGTGCCTTGAGGAGCGAGTTTGGGAACCTCTGTTCTAGAAGATGTTAGATAAATGATAAGTAGAATCTGATTGGTTGCAATAGGTAACATCTCCACTTTTATAAACCCCAACTTTAGTAACTGTACCCCTAAGTGTTCCCTTTAGTCCTATTGCTGGCTGTACTGCTACAACTTTTTGTGAGAATGATGTGATCAGCCAGTCACCACGTGTCATTAGCTGTATAAGCACTCTGCTTTGTTTCTGTTACAGTGACTACGACCAGCTGAAGAAGGAGCTGGAGGACCTTGCTGATGCCATTGAAGAACACTTCTTTCAGCCAGAGAAAAATAAATTGCAAAGGAAAGTAGATTAAAGGCCCAGGGCCTGATTTAGAGGTCGGCACAATTACCAATGCACAGGTCAAAGTGGGTCACATAAATTGCGCTCTTACATGTAACTGTGGGTACAACCAACAGAAAAAATAGCAGTATTTCTACGCCTGGGGTATAAATGTGTATACGCTCCTCCCCTCTGTCGCAGCCGACATCGGCAAGTGTATATGCACTTGGCGATGTCGGGGCCCCATCGCAGACAATGTCGCATCGCGCAAACATCGCTCTGATGTGTACACAGCCTTTCTTTCCATAGCTGCAACCTTAATGAATTATACTATCAGCTAAAGGGGTCAGTACTGTAATAGACAATCAGGAGTAACCAAATAGTTCAACTTGTGTCAATGTCGTCATAATCTGTATACCAGGCCTCCTGTACATGCAAAACATGGTCCTCCTAAGTGTCTTATGTGGAAAGCTTTCTAGACTAATTAGAGCAGTCTCTATAGGGCGTGATACTCTTGTGTGTGTGTACATGCCCTTATTTACACCCCCGTATACTATCCAACTGTAAATGAGGCTCAGTGTTTGCTTAGTTGTGATCTTCAGAGGTGTTGATGACTGAAACCAATGGTTGAGTTCATAAAAACTTAAAACTAGAGACATGTCGCCATGCAATATGCTGCCACTCCTAACGCTACTCTTTGGATGGTATTCAAATGATATACAGTATATCACACCCAATCTTCTTTCTAAAGTGATCCCCGTTATCGCGCATGTTGTGCCGATAGTAATCAGGTTTAGCTGCGTAAATGGTTGGGTGCCTTCGCTACCACCGAGGGGTGGTGAGGTGAAATGATTATACCACACCCATCAGCAGAAACAGAACGGGTGTGGAAGGGGGTGAAAAGAATTTAATTCTTCCCATTGAATTATAGAATCTGATAGAGCACACTAATGTATATGCTCGAAACATTATTTAACCATTTTAAATAAATTACAGTTCTGAAACCGCATTCACATTTAATGTTTAAAAGAGTGCTCCAAACAAAGGAATTTCTTTTCTTTTGGTGAGATGTGGGTTCTTCCACTCCCACTGAATTAACATGTATCTGGTACATATTCCTAGGAGCACCTCCAACGTCAAAATAGCCGCTGATGCGGGTTTAATTGGTTTTTTTGTTTAGTTGGTTTTCGTTATCAAATTAATTAATCATATTTAGTCTGGTGCAGGATAAACTCTGTTTTGTCTAGTTCTGAAACCGCAACAATTCTAAACATTTCAATATTTCCTTTTTAACTCATCCGTTGGGCTGTAATAAACTGCACACACAAAATGACTGTATGACCCTGCGTTGTGTCCTATTAATGGCCCTGTGCGCGTCTCTCGCCTAGTTGGGTTCTCCGAACACGATTAACCATTTATTTTCCTATCTTACGCAATGGAGACTTTATTTCATAGTTTAAACAGGTTCACCTGTGATAAGGGGCTTTTGTACAGCAAGTGCTTTTTCCAAAGCTACTGTTATGGGACCAAATCCTTGTCTGCACTGCATCTGTGGGAACAATTGACCTGTCATAGTGACATGTCAGCTGGCAGTAGATCACCATGTTCCCTGCACTATCTATACAAAGGTGTAATACAGGAGAGCAGCTTCTGCATTAGGGTAATAGGTTTTGTTTGAATGGGTGCCGCTGCAGACACTGCGTTGGTGCTAGCGTTAGAGGGACCCCTGTACCTCTCATATGTCCAGGCGCGGTTTATAAGCTCAGGTGTCTTTGATGTGTAAAACTTATCCTGGGACTGACTATTCTACCACTGCATTTATACATCTATTCCCAGCAAAACACAGAGGACCATGTCTGTTATTTATCACCGATTAATAAATGTTGTATACAAACACTGTATGTTGCATTGTATGTGCTGCAATGAGCATTTTGCTTTAGATGGTGCAAGATTTGGTCAGCTATTGATGAACTACAGCTTCCAGCATGATGTGCAGATACTGGTACTGCGTGATTGGAGAGAACAGCAGTAACCGTACAGTAACAGCAATGGGTGAGCCTGTGGTTTCTAAGATGGTCTTGGACTATGTGCAGCAGTATTTCATATACTTCTACTGTCATTTAGCTAATACTGTCTTTTTGCTATAGGTTTGCTTTACACAGTTTCTTTTTCATTTCTGCCACTACATACTGTTACTTGTATATCTACAGCAGCTGAAGAGCCTAAACCTAATGTAGATTATTACAGTCCAATTATTATTACTAACCTTTATATAGCACCATCATATTCTGCAGCACTTACAATTGGGAACAAATAATACTTGTACAATACTGAGTGGGGTATGGGTCATTAGGTCAGCCACACTTAGGTCGACAGTCTATTGGTTGACATGTACTAGGTCAACATGGAAAAAGGTCGACATGAGTTTTTTTTGACTGTTTTTGGTGTAGTTTTCTTCCTAAAGTGACGGGGAACTCCAGTTAGTGCATCGTGTCCCCTCGCGCTTCAGGCAGGGTGCCTCGCACTGCTACCGCTGCGCTCGGCACAGGTTACCATTCCCAGTTGTAGTCCACGTGGATCGTAAAGTATGAAAAAGTAAAAAAAAAAATTAAAAAAAATGTGAAAACTCATGTTGACCGTTTTCCCTGTTGCCCTATTGACCATGTCGACCAATAGTGGTCAACCTAATGACCGTATCCCACTGAGTGTTAACAAACAGACAGACAGGTACATGAACCTTGCTCACAGGCTTACAGTATATAATCTCCTTTTTTTGCTAATACTAAACCCATTGCCTTTATTGATCCTCAGAGGACATTATCTTGTCTTATCTTGGGTTTCCTTGTTGCTCTTCAAGGAATGACCTTGACGTGTACCAAGCTAATTTGCCAGCTGTCCCTCAAATAGCTTTATTTACTATTCTTAACCGGGGCTAATTCAGGTTGAAGCAATCCAACATGCGGTTCTCCTGATAATCGGGAAACTGCGCACACACAGGGCTCGTCTCCACATGTGCAGAATGGGTCCTGTGATCGCATCTCAGTAATGTGAACACCTCTGCCTGTCGGGGATGGGCGGGGCAGCCAGCGTTGCTGAAAATGGGGTTCTGTAGCCCGTTTTCCGGGAGTGGCGAGGCCAAGGACTGCGTCTGGGGTTCCTATGACTATAAGAGACCTATGCAGCCCTCCTGTCTAAGCTTACGGTTGGCGATGTCCCACCTGTGTAAGGGAGAGAGGAGAAGAGTGTGCTGGGGGATTGGGGGAGCAGTTTTGACCCCAGTAGACCTAGAGAAAGGAGTATGCTGAAACGTTTGGAGGCTGGGCGGGATGGGTTTTCTATCTGCTTTCAGCTACCGTAATGGGCCAATATGTGCTCTAAAAGAACTGTGCAGCGCTCCTGTCAGTTTATATGTGTTGATGCCCTTCCCTTGTTAAATTCCCATTGGGATTAATGGGAGCTTCCTGGGAGTTGGGCATGGTACTGGAAGAGGATTTGGGACCCCAGGAACTCAGAACATTGGTACATATGCAAGGATATTATATTCACTTGGCTTCAGCTAAGCTGAGCTGCATGCACCATTCACGCTTCGTACCTTGTGCAGTAATGTTGCTACTGCATGATTGATGCAATGTTACAGCCCAGCGCATGTTGGGGCAGTTAATCACTGACATAACATCCAGTAAATATTTGCTCTGAGGGTTACTCAAAATAATGATAATGCAGTTGCATCGGCGACATGTTTTTAGTCGCAAACCATTGCAATTGATGTCAGATTCACGCCCCGAAAACGAACTGCATTTGTCCAACCACTCCCCACAGACGCCATGTGAACACCCACGAATGGTCACTTCCTGCCAATCAGTTGCGATCACATTTCACTAAATTGCAGTCGCAATTTAGCCTTCACGCATGTGCGGTCGCAGCACATGTGCAGTCTGTCAATAATTGCTCGCTTTGCAATTTTGCACCTGAAGCTGAATTAATCCCTCAATCCAGTGGTTCCCAAACTTTCTTGTATCATGGCGCCCCGTAGTGTCAGTTATTTTTTTCACGGCACCCCTAGTCTAAATTTTTCTTATTGAGAAATTCAGAAAACATTATTTAAAAAGTATCCGGGCTCTGTTATGTGGCGGTGGTCAGGGCTGTACTTCTGTTAACTCGCATACTTTTTGATTTTAGCCACCAGCACTAGTTTTGCCAATCACACTGACTATAAATAATTTTATTTGGTCCTTGACTACCAACCCTTGTCACCCCTGCATATGCCCCGCGGCACCCAGTGTGGGAACCACTGCATTAGTCTAAAGCTGGCTGCACACTAATTCTAGTTTATTTCAGACAAATGACATATCACTGCTGTACTGCTTCATACCAGTACAAACACGGATTGGTCATGATTTCTCCAGGAAACTCTGGTAAAAGCGCACACACTCCCACAGTATGGCCGCATCATTTCATTTGCTGTGAAGTTACAGAGTTCTAGTGCTGCAACTGCATCCAAATGATTGATCTATGGTATTAACTTTTATGGTGTCTGGAATGCGTGGCGGCCACTGTACCTTACTCTGTCATTCTTAGCCTTATTCTCCTACATATATAACTTGTTACCATGCTAAATCATATTAGTATACAGTCAGTTTGTAATATTGTTTTATTACTATGGTACATTGGGTTTGGTATAACCGGGGAAATACACCGGGGGAGATGGGAGAAGTGTAGACAAATAGAAGAAAAATGTTTTCATCCGTATTCTGGGGGTGATTCCGAGTTGTTCGCTCGTTAGCTGCTTTTAGCAGCATTGCACACGCTAAGCCGCCGCTTACTGGGAGTGTATCTTAGCATAGCAGAATTGCAAACGAAAGCTTCGCTAATTTTCTCGTAACGATTACCCCGCGGTTTCTGAGTAGCTCCAGACTTACTCAGCCATTGCGACCAGCTCAGTCTTTTTCGTTCCTGGTTTGACGTCACAAACACACCCAGCGTTTGCCCAGCCACTCCCCCGTTTCTCCAGCCACTCCTGCGTTTTGCAACTCGAACGCCTGCGTTTTTCCGCACACTCCCATAAAACGGCCAGTTTCCGCCCAGAAACACCCACTTCCTGTCAATCACACTACGATCAGCACAGCGATGAAAAAGCTTTGTTATGCCGTGAGTAAAATACCTAACTTTTGTGTAAAATAACTAAGCGCATGCACTCTGCGTACCTTGCGCATGCGCAGTAAGCGACTAATCGCAGTATAGCGAAACTTCGGGAACGAGCGAACAACTCAGAATGACCCCCTCTATTCCTGGCTCTTCTCACTGGATTTCCCCTGTTGTGTGTACATGAACAAGAAGTAATGTTATGCTTTACTAATATAGAAATAAAAGATCACTTACTCAGTGTTTAATGTACGTTTTTGTTTTGGTGTCCAGTTAATATCTGCACACAGCGTTGAACACAAACTAAATCCATCACTGGAATATATTACTTTGTGGCCTGATGCACAGGGTTTAATACAGAATTTAGCAGAAATAAAATAAAATAATAATAATTTTCATGCAATAGGCAGGGCTGGCGCTTCCATTAGGTAGCTGCCTATGGGCACCGGGACCTGAGAGGGTGGTCTGCTGAGTCTGACTGGAAAAGCTGGCGTGGTCCTACCTTTCCCAGAAGCCACCCCTGTCACTGTGTTCTATTGATACCTGGTCTCAGTCCGCCCTCATAGTTCCCGCATGCAGCCTACATCTGCAGCCTCCCCGCTCCTCTGTGTGCATACGTGCTGTGTGGTCCAGGCCGTAACCCCAGGCAGGAGATCAGGGAGCAGGAGACCCTATATAATGAATTTAATAAATAATAGTTCCTGATCCCAGTGATGCACCACCCTTACAGGGTATCCGTTCACATGGTCGACCCATGTTATGGTCAACAGTCATTAGGTCTACCACTATTGGTCGACATGGACACATGAAAAGGTCGACATGAGTTTTTTAACTTTTTTTTCTTTTCTTTTGGGGAACTTTTCCATACTTTACGATCCACGTGGACTACGATTGGAACGGTAATCTGTGCTGAGCGAAGCGAAGGCACCATGCCCGAAGCATGGCGAGCGAAGCGGTGCACTAATTGGGGTTCCCAGTCACTTTACGCAAAAAACGACACCAAAAAAAGTTAAAAACCTCATGTCGACCTTTTCATGTGTCGACCATGTCAATGTCGACCAATAGTGGTCGACCTAATGACTGTCGACCATAACATGGTCGACCATTCATACCGGAACCCCCTAACAGCTAGTGCTATATCTCTGTGTGTACACTACTTGTACATTATCGCCTTCTACTACTACTACTACTGTGAACCTCCTCCAAATTTGTTTTCAGACGCAGACAATCCCCTGCTCGGTCCTGTCTGCCATTAAGTAATAGTTTCAATAAAACCCACAGGAACCTATGCAGAACCTGTCAGGGTCCAGGCATGCAGCAATGCAGCTAATATGACAAAGGACAATGGCTAATAGTGACACAAGCTTACCTGACTCCAGTTTTCATGCACAGAGACCAACAGGAACCTGCTCTCCCTGCATACGGCCAGTGCTCGGGCAAGATGTCCAATCGTCTGCCACACAGGAGCTACAGTACTCCTCTCTATGCAGCACATGGTGACAAGCCTGGTACAGGAAAGGAAAGCCACATTCTAAGCAGAAGTGAAGTTAGCGCTTGCAACCAAAATAGCCTCACATCAGACCGATACCATGTTCCCTAAACTAGATACAGTCTGCCAGCCCAAGAAATACAGCCTGTACCAGCATATACTGTATTGTATCCTCGTTTAAGCTGTGTCCTCTGAAGCAGTGATTCTCCACCTCAACACTCACATTGTCCTAACAGATTTTGTTATCAGGATTTCTTGTCTGTGGAAGCAGGTGGGATGAACTCACCTGTGCATGATTAGAGAAATCCAGAAAACATGACCTGTTGGTGCTTGATGACTGGAGTTGAGAACCCTTTCCTTAAAGAGTTGCTGCATGTTTGAACTCGTGTTCTTCTAAGGACCCAACAGGCCAACCACTTAGAGATGCTTTTCACCACTAAAGATCATATTATGGAAACTGGCAAAAAAAAAAAAAACCACCAAACATTCAAATGCATTTCAGAGACTCCACCTGCATATTATCTCTACCAACAGGACCTAAGGAACAATAGTGGGGTTCCCATTCTAGCTCCTAATTAGCAACATTCAGCAAATCTGTCTGAAAGCCCTATCATGCGGCTTACCAATAGCATGGTTCTCCTACTAACACCAGGGCTATCTCCTCAACCTCCGAGAAGAGCATCTGTTGATTTGGAACTGGAGGCCTCTCATTGATCTAGTAAACAAGCCGATGTACAATAGGAGAGAACCATCTCAAGTTCAGTGATCGCAACAATTTGTGTAACTTTAGCCCCTCCGTACAGGACCCACGATTACCAGTATTATCTTCTCATCCTGCCCACTTTAATAGGAGGTGGGTGGAATGTGAGATCCACCTCTTCTGCAGTATGGGAGAACACCCTAACAAAATCAGGTCTCACACCTTCCAGGAGAGTACGTAAATATGGGCTAAGTCTCCCAATAATACAGAAAGATATTTAAAAAAACAGGAAAAAATAAGAATTTACTTACCGATAATTCTATTTCTCGGAGTCCGTAGTGGATGCTGGGGTTCCTGAAAGGACCATGGGGAATAGCGGCTCCGCAGGAGACAGGGCACAAAAGTAAAGCTTTCCGATCAGGTGGTGTGCACTGGCTCCTCCCCCTATGACCCTCCTCCAAGCCAGTTAGGTACTGTGCCCGGACGAGCGTACACAATAAGGGAGGAATTTTGAATCCCGGGTAAGACTCATACCAGCCACACCAATCACACCGTACAACTTGTGATCTAAACCCAGTTAACAGTATGATAACAGCGGAGCCTCTGAAAAGATGGCTCACAACAATAATAACCCGATTTTTGTAACTATGTACAAGTATTGCAGATAATCCGCACTTGGGATGGGCGCCCAGCATCCACTACGGACTCCGAGAAATAGAATTATCGGTAAGTAAATTCTTATTTTCTCTATCGTCCTAGTGGATGCTGGGGTTCCTGAAAGGACCATGGGGATTATACCAAAGCTCCCAAACGGGCGGGAGAGTGCGGATGACTCTGCAGCACCGAATGAGAGAACTCCAGGGTATCAAATTTGTAGAATTTAGCAAACGTGTTTGCCCCTGACCAAGTAGCTGCTCGGCAAAGTTGTAAAGCCGAGACCCCTCGGGCAGCCGCCCAAGATGAGCCCACCTTCCTTGTGGAATGGGCATTTACATATTTTGGCTGTGGCAGGCCTGCCACAGAATGTGCAAGCTGAATTGTATTACACATCCAACTAGCAATAGTCTGCTTAGAAGCAAGAGCACCCAGTTTGTTGGGTGCATACAGGATAACAGCAAGTCAGTTTTCCTGACTCCAGCCGTCCTGGAACACATTTTCAGGGCCCTGACAACATCCAGCAACTTGGAGTCTTCCAAGTCCCTAGTAGGTGCAAGGCACCCCAATAAGCTGGTTCAGGTGAAACACTGACACCACCTTAGGGGGAGAACTGGGGACGAGTCCGCAGCTCTGCCCTGTCCGAATGGACAAACAGATATGGGCTTTTTTGAGAAAAAACCACCAATTTGACACTCGCCTGGTCCAGGCCAGGGCCAAGAGCATGGTCACTTTTCATGTGAGATGCTTCAAATCCACAGATTTGACTGGTTTTAAACCAATGTGATTTGAGGAATCCCAGAACTACGTTGAGATCCCTCAGTGCCACTGGAGGCACAAAAGGGGGTCGTATATGCAATACTCCCTTGACAAACTTCTGGACTTCAGGAACTGAAGCCAATTCTTTCTGGAAGAAAATCGACAGGGCCGAAATTTGAACCTTAATGGACCCCAATTTGAGGCCCATAGACACTCCTGTTTGCAGGAAATGCAGGAAACGACCGAGTTGAAATTTCTTTGTGGGGCCTTCCTGGCCTCACACCACGCCATATTTTCGCCACATGTGGTGATAATGTTGTGCGGTCACCTCCTTTCTGGCTTTGACCAGGGTAGGAATGACCTCTTCCGGAATGCCTTTTTCCCTTAGGATCCGGCTTTCCACCGCCATGCCGACAAACGCAGCTGCGGTAAGTCTTGGAACAGACATGGTACTTGCTGAAGCAAGTCCCTTCTTAGCGGCAGAGGCCATAAGACCTCTGTAAGCATCTCTTGAAGTTCCGGGTACCAAGTCCTTCTTGGCCAATCCGGAGCCATGAGTATAGTTCTTACTCCTCTACGTCTTATAATTCTCAGCACCTTAGGTATGAGAAGCAGAGGAGGGAACACATACACGACTGGTACACCCACGGTGTTACCAGAACGTCCACAGCTATTGCCTGAGGGTCTCTTGACCTGGCGCAATACCTGTCCCGTTTTTTGTTCAGACGGGACGCCATCATGTCCACCTTTGGTATTTCCCAACGGTTTACAATCATGTGGGAAAAACTTCCCGATGAAGTTTCCACTCTCCCGGGTGGAGGTCGTGCCTGCTGAGGAAGTCTGCTTCCCAGTTTCCATTCCCGGGATGAAACACTGCTGACAGTGCTATCACATGATTTTCCGCCCAGCGAAAAGTCCTTGCAGTTTTTGCCATTGCCCTCCTGCTTCTTGTGTCGCCCTGTCTGTTTACGTGGGCGACTGCCGTGATGTTTTTCCCACTGGATCAATACCGGCTGACCTTGAAGCAGAGGTCTTGCTAAGCTTAGAGCATTATAAATTTACCCTTAGCTCCAGTATATTTATGTGGAGAAAAGTCTCCAGACTTGATCACACTCCCTGGAAATTTTTTCCTTGTGTGACTGCTCCCCAGCCTCTCGGGCTGGGCTCCGTGGTCACCAGCATCCAATCCTGAATGCCGAATCTGCGGCCCTCTAGAAGATGAGCACTCTATAACCACCACAGGAGAGACACCCTTGTCCTTGGATATAGGGTTATCCGCTGATGCATCTGAAGATGCGATCCGGACCATTTGTCCAGCAGATCCCACTGAAAAGTTCTTGCGTGAAATCTGTCGAATGGAATTGCTTCGTAGGAAGCCACCATTTTTACCAGGACCCTTGTGCAATGATGCACTGTTTTTAGGAGGTTCCTGACTAGCTCGGATAACTCCCTGGCTTTCTCTTCCGGGAGAAACACCTTTTTCTGGACTGTGTCCAGAATCATCCCTAGGCACAGCAGACGTGTCGTCGGGATCAGCTGCGATTTTGGAATATTTAGAATCCACCCGTGCTGTTGTAGCAGTATCCGAGATAGTGCTACTCCGACCTCCAACTGTTCCCTGGACTATGCCCTTATCAGGAGATCGTCCAAGTAAGGGATAATTAAGACGCCTTTTCTTCGAAGAAGAATCATCATTTCGGCCATTACCTTGGTAAAGACCCGGGGTGCCGTGGACAATCCAAACGGCAGCGTCTGAAACTGATAGTGACAGTTCTGCACCACGAACCTGAGGTACCCTTAGTGAGAAGGGCAAATTTGGGACATAGAGGTAAGCATCCCTGATGTCCCGGGACACTATATAGTCCCCTTCTTCCTGGTTCGTTATCACTGCTCTGAGTGACTCCATCTTGATTTGAACCTTTGTAAGTGTTCAAAAAAATTTTTAGAATAAGTCTCACCTAGCCTTCTGGCTTCAGTACCACAATATAGTGTGGAATAATACCCCTTTCTTGTAGTAGGAGGGGTAATTTAATTATCACCTGCTGGGAATACAGCTTGTGAATTTTTTTCCCATACTGCCTCCTTGTCGGAGGGAGACCTTGGTAAAGCAGACTTCAGGAGCCTGCGAAGGGGAAACGTCTCGACATTCCAATCTGTACCCCTGGGATACTACTTGTAGGATCCAGGGGTCCTGTACGGTCTCAGCGCCATGCTGAGAACTTGTCAGAAGCGGTGGAACGCTTCTGTTCCTGGGAATGGGCTGCCTGCTGCAGTCTTCTTCCCTTTCCTCTATCCCTGGGCAGATATGATCTTATAGGGACGAAAGGATTGAGGCTGAAAAGACGGTGTCTTTTTCTGCAGAGATGTGACTTAGGGTAAAAACGGTGGATTTTCCAGCAGTTGCCGTGGCCACCAGGTCCGATGGACCGACCCCAAATAACTCCTTTATACGGCAATACACCTTTGTGCCGTTTGGAATCTGCATCACCTGACCACTGTCGTGTCCATAAACATCTTCTGGCAGATATGGACATCGCACTTACTCTTGATGCCAGAGTGCAAATATCCCTCTGTGCATCTCGCATATATAGAAATGCATCCTTTAAATGCTCTATAGTCAATAAAATACTGTCCCTGTCAAGGGTATCAATATTTTTAGTCAGGGAATCCGACCAAGCCACCCCAGCTCTGCACATCCAGGCTGAGGCGATCGCTGGTCGCAGTATAACACCAGTATGTGTGTATATACTTTTTATGATATTTTCCAGCCTCCCGTCAGCTGGTCCTTGAGGACGGCCCTATCTATAGACGGTACCGCCACTTGTTTTGATAAGCGTGTGAGCGCCTTATCCACCCTAAGGGGTGTTTTCCAACGCGCCCGAACTTCTGGCGGGAAAGGGTATACCGCCCATAATTTTCTATCGGGGGGAACCCACGCATCATCACACACTTTATTTAATTTATCTGATTCAGGAAAAACTATGGTAGTTTTTTCACATCCCACATAATACCCTCTTTTGTGGTACTTGTAGTATCAGAAATATGTAACACCTCCTTCATTGCCTTTAACGTGTGGCCCTACTAAGGAATACGTTTGTTTATTCACCGTCGACACTGGATTCAGTGTCCCTGTCTGTGTCTGTGTCGACCGACTAAAGTAAACGGGCGTTTTAAAACCCCTGACGGTGTTTTTGAGACGTCTGGACCGGTACTAATTGTTTGTCGGCCGTCTCATGTCGTCAACCGACCTTGCAGCGTGTTGACATTATCACGTAATTCCCTAAATAAGCCATCCATTCCGGTGTCGACTCCCTAGAGAGTGACATCACCATTACAGGCAATTGCTCCGCCTCCTCACCAACATCGTCCTCCTACATGTCGACACACACGTACCGACACACAGCACACACACAGGGAATGCTCTGATAGAGGACAGGACCCACTAGCCCTTTGGAGAGACAGAGGGAGAGTTTGCCAGCACACACCAAAACGCTATAATTTTATATAGGGACAACCTTATATAAGTGTTTCTCCCTAATAGCATCTTTATATAGATATTTATATCGCCAATTAGTGCCCCCCCTCTCTGTTTAAACCCTGTTTCTGTAGTGCAGTGCAGGGGAGAGCCTGGGAGCCTTCTCTCCAGCCTTTCTGTGAGAGAAAATGGCGCTGTGTGCTGAGGAGATAGGCCCCGCCCCTTTTCCGGCGGCCTCGTCTCCCGCTCTTTAGTGAAGTTTGGCAGGGGTTAAATATCTCCATATAGCCTCTGGGGGCTATATGTGAGGTATTTTTAGCCAGTATATAGGTTTACATTTGCCTCCCAGGGCGCCCCCCCCCCAGCGCCCTGCACCCTCAGTGACTGCGTGTGAAGTGTGCTGAGAGGAAAATGGCGCACAGCTGCAGTGCTGTGCGCTACCTTTAGAAGACTGCAAGGGTCTTCAGCCGCCGATTCTGGACCTCTTCTTACTTCAGCATCTGCAAGGGGGCCGGCGGCGCGGCTCCGGTGACCATCCAGGCTGTACCTGTGATCGTCCCTCTGGAGCTGATGTCCAGTAGCCAAGAAGCCAATCCATCCTGCACGCAGGTGAGTTCACTTCTTCTCCCCTCTGTCCCTCGTTGCAGTGATCCTGTTGCCAGCAGGACTCACTGTAAAATAAAAAACCTAAGCTAAACTTTCTCTAAGCAGCTCTTTAGGAGAGCCACCTAGAATTGCACCCTTCTCGGCCGGGCACAAAAATCTAACTGGCTTGGAGGAGGGTCATAGGGGGAGGAGCCAGTGCACACCACCTGATCGGAAAGCTTTACTTTTGTGCCCTGTCTCCTGCGGAGCCGCTATTCCCCATGGTCCTTTCAGGAACCCCAGCATCCACTAGGACGATAGAGAAATATGCACTAAAAGAATGTGATCAATTGACATGTCTGTGTCGACACTGCATATTAAAACTGGATGTCGACATTCTGTACACGTCTGCATTCAGATCAAGTTTTGTGCTTCTCCAAAACAAAAAAAATGTTCCAGGGTGGGGAGATCAAACTGGAGGCTCCAATTAAGCGCATTTACATATAATTTGCACATTTTCAGGTTTTTAAATTCCACCATTGTATTTGCTTTTTGCTGGTCAAAGGTCATTTACTCTAAAGTCGTAATCTACCAGGTTTAGTGTACTTTTGCCAGTTTAAACCATTCTTATTTCTCTTACGTCCTAGAGGATGCTGGGGACTCCAAAAGGACCATGGGGTATAGACGGGATCCGCAGGAGACATGGGCACACTATAAGACTTTAAATGGGTGTGAACTGGCTCCTCCCTCTATGCCCCTCCTCCAGACCTCAGTTAGATTCTGTGCCCAGAGAGACTGGACACACACTAGGGGAGCTCTCCTGAGTTTCTCTGAAAATACCGATTCGGGCGCTCTACTGGGGGACGTGCTGCAGGAGGAATAGCGCCAGTCCAGGGTCCTTATTCTCCACTCTAACCAAAGCATACACTACCGCTGCCAACTGTTCATCACTTCACAAGAGAATCCTTCACTTCAGAGCACAGATTAGCGGGACGCCGCAGTCTGTATAGACTTGTAAACCGTTTGGACTTTAGTACACATTAACATTATTATTTTTTTGTGGCATTTTTCTTTTTCTTTTTTTCTTTTTCTTTTTTTCGACTTGACAAAGATTACAGCATTTGTTCTTTCAATTGAACCTTGCACTTCAGAATTTAAGCTCAAACCAGGAGCGTGCCCCAATCACTGATTGACTTTTAAACCGAATTTATACCTGTTGGGAAAGAAAGTATCTCAGCATCTTAGAATAAACAACCTTAAGTATATTACCTGCTTTTTCATTATTGATTTTAGTTTCACTTTATATCCGTATCATTCACCACTACAAATAGGGTTTGAGCGCTGGTTCCCTGTGGATTTATCCACGTCTGTATACTTACCATTTAAGGGGGGGTGGGACACCCCTCATTACCAGCAGCACACCCCGCCTCAGATTAACACCTCAGTGCGCAGAGAACCCATTTCTGTAATTCTGCAAGCGGAACACTTTCTTCGAGGTCTTCCTGTCCTGATTCAGTCGGACAATGTAACAGCGGTGGCGTACATAAACCGCCAGGGTGGAACAAAGAGCAGATCGGCGATGGCGGAGTCCACAAAAGTTCTCCGCTGGGCGGAAAAGCATGTAAGCGCTCTGTCAGGGGTCTTCCTTCCGGGTGTGGACAACTGGGAAGCAGACTTCCTCAGCAGACACGATCTCCATCCAGGAGAGTGGGATCTTCATCAAGAGGTTTTTGCAGAAGTGACAAGTCGTTGGGGAATTCCTCAAATAGACATGATGGCGTCTCGCCTCAACAAGAAGCTTCAGAGATATTGTTCCAGGTCAAGGTACCCTCAAGCCAGTGCAGTGGACGCCCTGGTCACTCCGTGGGTGTTTCAGTCGGTATATGTGTTCCCACCACTTCCACTCCTCATTCCAAAAGTGTTGAGGATCATAAGAAGAACAAGGGTTCAGGCGGTACTCATTGTTCAAGATTGGCCACGAAGGGCCTGGTATCCGGATCTTCAGGAATTGCTCATAGAAGATCCCAGGCCTCTTCCTCTCAGAGAGGATCTGTTACTGCAGGGGCCATGCGTCTTCAAGGACTTAGCGCGGTTGCGTTTGACGGCGTGGAGGTTGAACGCCAAATCCTAGCTCGAAAGGGTATTCCCGGAGAAGTCCTCTCCACTCTCCTTAAGGCTAGAAAGGAGGTCACGGCGAAGCATTATCACCGTATTTGGAGAAAGTATGTGTCTTGGTGTGAAGCCAAGAAGGCTCCTACGGGGGAGTTTCAGCTGGGTCGTTTCCTCCATTTTTTGCAGGCAGGCGTGGATGCAGGACTGAAATTAGGTTCCATTAAAGTGCAGATTTCGGCTTTGTCTATTTTCTTACAAAAAGAATTGATCGCCCTTCCAGAGGTTCAGACTTTCATGAAGGGAGTGCTGCACATCCATCCTCCCTTTGTGCCACCCGTGGCACCGTGGGATCTTGACGTGGTGTTGCAATTTCTTATGTCTCACTGGATTGAACCTTTGCGAAAGGTTGAGTTGAAATTTCTCACTTGGAAAGTGGTCATGCTTTTGGCCTTGGCGTCCGCAAGACGGGTGTCGGAATTGGTGGCTTTGTCTCACAGGAGCCCCTATTTGATTTTCCATGTGGATAGAGCAGAATTGAGATCTCGTCAACAATTTCTGCCGAAGGTGGTTTCTTCATTTCACATAAACCAACCTATTGTGGTGCCTGTGGCTACGGATGCCTTAGCTGTGTCAAACTCTCAATGTAGTTAGAGCTTTGAAAATTTATGTCGCCAGAACGGCTCAAATTAGGAAATCAGAGGCTCTGTTTGTGTCCTATATGCTCCCAACAAAATTGGGGCTCCTGCTTCCAAGCAGACTATTGCACGCTGGATCTGTAATACGATTCGGCATGCTCATTCTACTGCTGGATTGCCGTTGCCGAAGTCTGTGAAAGCCCATTCTACCAGGAAGGTAGGCTCATCTTGGGCGGCTGCCCGAGGAGTCTCGGCGCTTCAACTTTGCCGAGCAGCTACGTGGTCGGGTTCAAACACATTTGCTAAGTTCTACAAGTTTGATACCCTGGCTGATGAGGACCTCATGTTTGCTCAATCGGTGCTGCAGAGTCGTCCGCACTCTCCCGCCCGGTCTGGAGCTTTGGTATAGACCCCATGGTCCTTTTGGAGTCCCCAGCATCCTCTAGGACGTAAGAGAAAATAGGATTTTAATACCTACCGGTAAATCCTTTTCTCCTAGTCCGTAGAGGATGCTGGGCGCCCGTCCCAGTGCGGACTGTTTTTTACAGTTGTATTGATAGTTATTGCTTCTGTTATACGAAGGTTGTGTATCGGTTATGTTCAGCTTGTTGCTGTTTTTAGTTCATGCTGTTAACTGGTATTGCTTGAAAGCCATGTTGTACGGTGTGTTGTGGTGTGAGCTGGTATGTATCTCACCCTTGGTAAACAAAAATCCTTTTCCTCAAAATGTCCGTCTCCCTGGGCACAGTTCCTATAACTGAGGTCTCGAGGAGGGGCATAAAGGGAGGAGCCAGTTCACACCCATTCAAAGTCTTATAGTGTGCCCATGTCTCCTGCGGATCCCGTCTATACCCCATGGTCCTTTTGGAGGCCCCAGCATCCTCTACGGACTAGGAGAAAAGGATTTACCGGTAGATATTAAAATCCTATTTTTTCTATAGATCTCTCTCTCTCTTTATATATTTATATTTTTATATATATATATATATATATGTATATACGAACAAGTCCCTCAAAGAGGAGGTGCACTCACGCAATAATAAAGTCATTCAGTGTGTAGAAATCAATCGTCACCAAGGTTTTATTCGTGTCAACGTTTCGGTCCGTAACCGGACCTTTCTCAAGACAGGTGACACATCAGTTCAGTCGAGTCATCATTTGGTACAAGCACATCTGTAAGGACAATGTACATAATTACGATCACAGGCCTCACCGGTCCCTGGAAAGCCCCGCACCAACAAGAAAAACGCCACCAAAAAGGTAGATACATAGTACACAAAAGGGGTCCCCAGTGTGCTAAAGGACAGAGTAACAGACTCACAATCTCCCGTACCTGTGACGTTCAATACATCATCAGCAGATACCAACTCATAATTCACTGTGATCAGCTAGTGTAGAGGACTCAAGAAATGCATCAAGCTATTATATATAGAAAGAGAGAACAAGAGGTTATGTAGACCAGCAATCACCATAATATCAAATAAAACCAATGATAAAGGTAATCACCTCCACTAGGTGTAGAATACCTGTATGCTGGACATCCTCACATATTGCTGCAACCACTGGTGTAATATATACCCATTGAACAGCTAGTGCTGCCAAAGAGACAAGTATACAGTTCAATATCAAAACAATGTGCTAATTCCTAACATTGTACAATCAAGAATCACAAGATGTTACTTACTCAGTGTGGAGAAAGCTGTGCATGTGGTTGCATAGCCCTCCTGTCCACTGAGTGAGGATTAAATAGTGCGCCGGCCGGCAGTGTCCGTAAAACCGGAAGTGGTCCACAACTTACTAATTCCTCCACCTCAAGGCATATGAGGAATTAGCACATTGTTTTGATATTGAACTGATGTGTCACCTGTCTTGAGAAAGGTCCGGTTACGGACCGAAACGTTGACACGAATAAAACCTTGGTGACGATTGATTTCTACACACTGAATGACTTTAATTTTGCGTGAGTGCACCTCCTCTTTGAGGGACTTGTTCGCATATTCAAGTGGACCATTATGGCCCATTAGGAGCACCCGCCTGTTGAACAAAAATCTTGAGATGTGAGTGCAGGACAATCCATGGAGATATATATATATATATATATATATATATATATATATATATATACATACACACACACACACACATAGTATACTATGAGGTATATTTACTAAAATGAGAGTTCTATTTAAGATGGGATGTTGCCCATAGCAACCAATCAGATTCCAGATAAATAAATGAGAAGTAAAATCTGATTGGTTGCTATGGGCAACATCCCATTTTAAATAGAACTCCCATCTTAGTAAATTTACCCCTATGTTTTAGTGCAGTGGTTCCCAGCCTCCGTCCTCAAGTACCCACAGCAGTTCATGTTTTCCAGGTCACCTAGCAGTGTAACAGGTGTATTCATTACTTACTGACACATTTTAAAAGACCCACAGGTGAAGCAAATAATTTCACTTGCAATCCTGTGAGGAGACCTGGAAAACATGGACTGTTGGGGGTACTTGAGGACCGAGGTTGGAAACCACTGTGCTAGTGTATTGGAACTGACCTTGGTCCGGTCATGCTCTGTCCCGCCCCCACCCCAAGACCAGTCCTGCCGCTCGCTGCAGTGTGAACCAGTGGATGGGGTGCACCCATGTAGATAGGACAGGACAGACTTTGGGAGATTATTATATAATTACTTTTTTGATGTCATATTGCTCTCCTGGTTGGATGAGCTCTGTAATACCCCTTTCACACTGGGTCTGACCCTGGCTTTGGAGCAAGGGTCTGACCCGGGATTAGGAATAATGTTCCAATCCAGGTCAGACCTGTTCATACCGGGTCAGCGTCGTAAACACAGGTGCAGTGTTAACTATTTTGCCAGCGATTGGAGATGACATCATCTCCATGCACTGGGAATCCGGCTCTCCCTATACCAGGGGTGGGCAATTATTTCAGCTGGGGGGCCGCTTAACACTTCCAGCGAATATTCGAGGGCCACACACAAAATACTCAAAAAGAGTCCCCTTTTTACACATTACGGCAGACAGCGTCCCTCTTTTTACACATTACGGCAGACAGCGTCCCCTTTTTACACATTACGGCAGACAGTGTGCTCTTTTTACACATTACGGCAGACATCGTCCCCCTTTTTTACACATTACGGCAGACATCGTCCCCCTTTTTTACACATTACGGCAGACATCGTCCCCCTTTTTACACATTACGGCAGACAGCATCCCCCATTTTTACACATTACGGCAGACAGCATCCCCCATTTTTACACATTAAGGCAGACAGTCCCTACCCCCCTTTCCTCCCCTCCCCTAAACCCATATTGCAGTTTTTAATCCCCCTCCCTCCCCACCCCTAAACCTATATGGCAGCTTAAGCACTGATCCAGGGGTTGGCTGGACAGGGGGTTTACCTGTTTGTCACCGTGACAAACGATCCCCGCTGTCCGAAGATCCGCGCTGCTGCTGGCCGGAGTCACCACTGATGTGGCCTCTCCTGCTCCGGCTCGCTGCCCGCCGCTTCTCCTCACTGGCCACCGCTTAATCTCCTCCTCACAGGCCGCCGCTCCTGGTCACTGCAGTGCCCGCTCCCCGTGCCGCCCAGCTAACAGAGGAAATCCCGGTCAGCTGACTCTGTGACGTGACCGGGATTTCCTCAGCGGCGCCGCGTCTGAGAGCAGTGCAATGACAAGCGGCCTGTCGGGCCGCTTGTCATTGCACTCTGGTGGGGCACAGCGGGCCAGGCAGGATCGGTCCGCGGGCCACATCCGGCCCGCGGGCCGCCTGTTGCCCACCCCTACCCTATACTGTAAACAGAATCCGGGTTGGATGACCCGGGTTACCCGTTCACACTGTCCCTTAACCTGGATTCACGGGTAGCTGGACCCGGGTTATTTTTCAGGGACCCTTTTACACAGAGCCATGACCCAGGTTATCCAAGCAATAACCGGGGTGGAAGTGGCGGTGTGAGAGGGGTATATCTCTGCAATGAAGTCTGCTGCGAGATGCGTTTGTCATCAGTTGTACACAGACTTCATGCAGTCATTATTGCTGAGTGATCTTTAGAGTCTGGGCATCTGCCTGCTACTATACGCCTACAGTACAACCAATCTATTTATAGTAAAAGTGTCCTCTTACACTCATTTAGAATAGCAGTGCATTGAGGTCATTGCATAAACTTTACCTCTACTACTACATAAGCCATGTTCACCCTGTACCTCTGTAATACAGATTTGTGGATGTGGTTAATGTCCCAATTAAAACAATATTTTTATTTTATCTTGACCATAATCTAATATTTTTCCCACTTGAAGCTTGGAATTGCCATTAACTGCCAGGCTCCAGACCAAGCCACCTCTTCAGTCCTGCTCCCGCTGGTGAGGTATGGTGTCTAGAGACCTTATGACTACCACAGCTAAAAGCCTCCCATTCGGGTACATTTTAATAATTGCCACTTTTCAAGCTGTCCCATTTTAGGCAGCTGCTGGATTTAAAGGCACAATAATATTTCTACAAAACCAGGTGCATTTTGTATTTAATATTACTGTCATTTTAATTTCAGTGGCTGAGACCACCAATTACCCAGCAACTATCAAAGGATATATATATATATATATATATATATATATATATATAGATATATAGGGCCGGTTCTGGGGCTCTGGGCGCCAAAAGGGGGGCGTGCCTTTGTACAGGGGGCGTGGTCATTTACGACCCCTGTACAGACTACTGTTGCGCTGAAATGTGCGGTGCGCAATGACGTAATCGCGCACCGCACAGCAAAGGTCCTCTCCACGAAGGGAACTAGACGCATCGCGCACCGCACAGCATTGGTCCTCTCCACGAAAGGAAACTAGACGCGTAGCGTCTAGTTCCCTTCATGGAGAGGACCTTTGCTGTGCGGTGCACGATGACGTCATCGCGCACTGCACAGTAAAGGACCTCTCCACGAAGGGAAACTAGACGCATAGTGTCTAGTTTCCCTTCACAGCGGCAGCGGGGGGCACAGCAGCAGCGGATCTTGCCCTGGTGCGGCGCCCTCCGGATGGCGCCCTGCGCCCTCCGGGAGGCGGCGCCCCAGGCAAAAGTCCTGCTTGCCCGTGGCAAGATCCTCTACTGTATATATATTATAGTAAGATATAGGGGACGGCACTCAGAGGTTTTTAGTTTGCAAAAAATACACTGCTCAAAAAAAATAAAGGGAACACTAAAATAACACATCCTAGATCTGAATGAATGAAATAATAAGATTTTACTTACCGATAAATCTATTTCTCGTAGTCCGTAGTGGATGCTGGGGACTCCGTCAGGACCATGGGGATTAGCGGCTCCGCAGGAGACAGGGCACAAAAGTAAAAGCTTTAGGATCAGGTGGTGTGCACTGGCTCCTCCCCCCATGACCCTACTCCAAGCCTCAGTTAGGATACTGTGCCCGGACGAGCGTACACAATAAGGAAGGATTTTGAATCCCGGGTAAGATTCACACCAGCCACACCAATCACACTGTACAACCTGTGATCTGAACCCAGTTAACAGCATGATAACAGCGGAGCCTCTGAAAAGATGGCTCACAACAATAACAACCCGATTTTTTTGTAACAATAACTATGTACAAGTATTGCAGACAATCCGCACTTGGGATGGGCGCCCAGCATCCACTACGGACTACGAGAAATAGATTTATCGGTAAGTAAAATCTTATTTTCTCTAACGTCCTAGTGGATGCTGGGGACTCCGTCAGGACCATGGGGATTATACCAAAGCTCCCAAACGGGCGGGAGAGTGCGGATGACTCTGCAGCACCGAATGAGAGAACTCCCGGTCCTCCTCAGTCAGGGTGTGCCCCTGACCAAGTAGCTGCTCGGCAAAGTTGTAAAGCCGAGACCCCTCGGGCAGCCGCCCAAGATGAGCCCACCTTCCTTGTGGAATGGGCATTTACATATTTTGGCTGTGGCAGGCCTGCCACAGCATGTGCAAGCTGAATTGTACTACACATCCAACTAGCAATCGTCTGCTTAGAATCAAGAGCACCCAGTTTATTGGGTGCATACAGGATAACAGCAAGTCAGTTTTCCTGACTCCAGCCGTCCTGGAAACCTATATTTTCAGGGCCCTGACAACATCTAGCAACTTGGAGTCCTCCAAGTCCCTAGTAGCCGCAGGTACCACAATAAGCTGGTTCAGGTGAAACACTGACACCACCTTAGGGAGAAACTGGGGACGAGTCCGCAGCTCTGCCCTGTCCGAATGGACAATCAGATATGGGCTTTTGTGAGACAAAGCCGCCAATTCTGACACTCGCCTGGCCGAGGCCAGGGCCAACAGCATGGTCACTTTCCATGTGAGATATTTCAAATCCACAGATTTGAGCGGTTTAAACCAATGTGATTTGAGGAATCCCAGAACTACGTTGAGATCCCACAGTGCCACTGGAGGCACAAAAGGGGGTTGTATATGCAGTACTCCCTTGACAAACTTCTGGACTTCAGGAACTGAAGCCAATTCTTTCTGGAAGAAAATCGACAGGGCCGAAATTTGAACCTTAATGGACCCCAATTTGAGGCCCATAGACACTCCTGTTTGCAGGAAATGCAGGAATCGAACGAGTTGAAATTTCTTCGTGGGGCCTTCCTGGCCTCACACCACGCAACATATTTTCGCCACATGTGGTGATAATGTTGTGCGGTCACCTCCTTCCTGGCTTTGACCAGGGTAGGAATGACCTCTTCCGGAATGCCTTTTTCCCTTAGGATCCGGCGTTCAACCGCCATGCCGTCAAACGCAGCCGCGGTAAGTCTTGGAACAGACATGGTACTTGCTGAAGCAAGTCCCTTCTTAGCGGCAGAGGCCATGAGTCCTCTGTGAGCATCTCTTGAAGTTCCAGGTACCAAGTCCTTCTTGGCCAATCCGGAGCCACGAGTATAGTTCTTACTCCTCTACGTCTTATAATTCTCAGTACCTTGGGTATGAGAAGCAGAGGAGGGAACACATACACTGACTGGTACACCCACGGTGTTACCAGAGCGTCCACAGCTATTGCCTGAGGGTCTCTTGACCTGGCGCAATACCTGTCCAGTTTTTTGTTCAGGCGGGACGCCATCATGTCCACCTTTGGTCTTTCCCAATGGTTCACAATCATGTGGAAGACTTCCCGATGAAATCCCCACTCTCCCGGGCGTCGGAATGAACACTGCTGACAGTGCTATCACCTGATTTTCCACCCAGCGAAGAATCCTTGCAGTTTCTGCTATTGCCCTTCTGCTTCTTGTGCCGCCCTGTCTGTTTACGTGCGCGACTGCCGTGATGTTGTCCCACTGGATCAATACCGGCTGACCTTGAAGCAGAGGTCTTGCTAAGCTTAGAGCATTGTAACTTGCCCTTAGCTCCAGTATATTTATGTGGAGAGAATTCTCCAGACTTGATCACACTCCCTGGAAATTTTTTCCCTGTGTGACTGCTCCCCAGCCTCTCAGGCTGGCATCCCTGGTCACCAGGACCCTTCCTGAATGCCGAATCTGCGGCCCATTAGTAGATGAGTACTTTGCAGCCACCGCAGAAGAAACACCCTTGTCCTTGGAGACAGGGTTATCCGCGGATGCATCTGAAGATGCGATCCGGACCATTTTTCCAGCAGATCCCACTGAAAAGTTCTTGCGTGAAAACTGCCGAATGGAATCGCTTCGTAAGAAGCCACCATTTTTCCCAGGACCCTTGTGCAATGATGCACTGACACTTTTCCTGGTTTTAGGAGGTTCCAGACTAGCTCGGGTAACTCTCTGGCTTTCTTCTCCGGGAGAAACACCCTTTTCTGGACTGTGTCCAGAATCATCCCTAGGAACAGCCGATGTGTCGTCGGAAACAACTGCGGTTTTGGAATATTTAGAATCCACCCGTGTTGTCGTAGAACTACTTGAGATAGTGCTACTCCGACCTCCAACTGTTCTCTGGACCTTGCTCTTATCAGGAGGTCGTCCATTTTCTTTGAAGAAGAATCATCATTTCGGCCATTACCTCGGTAAAGACCCGGGGTGCCGTGGACAATCCAAACGGCAGCGTCTGAAACTGATAGTGACAGTTCTGTACCACGAACCTGAGGTACCCTTGGTGAGAAGGGCAAATTGGGACATGGAGGTAAGTATCCCTGATGTCCCGGGACACCCTATAGTCCCCTTCTTCCTGGTTCGCTATCACTGCTCTGAGTGACTCCATCTTGATTTGAACCTTTGTAAGTGTTCAAATATTTCAGATTTAGAATAGGTCTCACCGAGCCTTCTGGCTTCAGTACCACAACATAGTGTGGAATAATACCCCTTTCCTTGTTGTAGGAGGGGTACTTTGATTATTACCTGCTGGGAATACAGCTTGTGAATTGTTTCCAATACTGCCTCCCTGTCGGAGGGAGACGTTGGTAAAGCAGACTTCAGGAACCTGCGAGGGGGAAACGTCTCGACTTTCCAATCTGTACCCCTGGGATCCTACTTGTAGGATCCAGGGGTCCTGTACGGCCCCAGCGTCATGCTGAGAAACTTGGCAGAAGCGGTGGAGGCTTCTGTTCCTGGGAATGGGCTGCCTGCTGCAGTCTTCTTCCCTTTCCTCTATCCCTGGGCAGATATGACTCTTATGGGGACGAAAGGACTGAGGCTGAAAAGACGGTGTCTTTTTCTGCAGAGATGTGACTTAGGGTAAAAACGGTGGATTTTCCAGCAGTTGCCGTGGCCACCAGGTCCGATGGACCGACCCCAAATAACTCCTCCCCTTTATACGGCAATACTTCTTTGTGCCGTTTGGAATCTGCATCACCTGACCACTGTCGTGTCCATAAACATCTTCTGGCAGATATGGACATCGCACTTACTCTTGATGCCAGAGTGCAAATATCCCTCTGTGCATCTCGTATATATAGAAATGCATCCTTTAAATGCTCTATAGTCAATAAAATACTGTCCCTGTCAAGGGTATCAATATTTTTAGTCAGGGAATCCGACCAAGCCACCCCAGCTCTGCACATCCAGGCTGAGGCGATCGCTGGTCGCAGTATAACACCAGTATGTGTGTATATACTTCTTAGGATATTTTCCAGCCTCCTATCAGTTGGCTCCTTGAGGACGGCCCTATCCGGAGACGGTACCGCCACTTGTTTTGATAAGCGTGTGAGCGCCTTATCCACCCTAAGGGGTGTTTCCCAACGCGCCCTAACTTCTGGCGGGAAAGGGTATACCGCCAATAATTTTCTATCGGGGGAAACCCACGCATCATCACACACTTCATTTAATTTATCTGATTCAGGAAAAACTACAGGTAGTTTTTTCACACCCCACATAATACCCTTTTTTGTGGTACTTGTAGTATCAGAAATATGTAACACCTCCTTCATTGCCCTTAACAAGTAACGTGTGGCCCTAAAGGAAAATACGTTTGTTTCTTCACCGTCGACACTGAAATCAGTGTCCGTGTCTGTGTCTGTGTCGACCGACTGAGGTAAATGGGCGTTTTAAAGCCCCTGACGGTGTTTGAGACGCCTGGACAGGTACTATTTTTTTGCCGGCCGTCTCTGTTGACATTATCACGTAATTCCTTGAATAAGCCATCCATTCCGGTGTCGACTCCCTAGAGAGTGACATCACCATTACAGGCAATTGCTCCGCCTCCTCACCAACATCGTCCTCATACATGTCGACACACATGTACCGACACACAGCACACACACAGGGAATGCTCTGATAGAGGACAGGACCCCACTAGCCCTTTGGGGAGACAGAGGGAGAGTTTGCCAGCACACACCAAAAACGCTATAATTATACAGGGACAACCTTTATATAAGTGTTTTTCCCTTATAGCATTTTAATATATATAGTCATATCGCCAAATAAGTGCCCCCCCCTCTCTGTTTTAACCCTGTTTCTGTAGTGCAGTGCAGGGGAGAGCCTGGGAGCCTTCCCACCAGCATTTCTGTGAGGGAAAATGGCGCTGTGTGCTGAGGAGAATAGGCCCCGCCCCCTTTTCGGCGGGCTTCTTCTCCCGTTTTTCTGAGACCTGGCAGGGGTTAAATACATCCATATAGCCCCCAGGCTATATGTGATGTATTTTTAGCCAGAATAAGGTACTATCATTGCTGCCCAGGGCGCCCCCCCCAGCGCCCTGCACCCTCAGTGACCGCTGCTATGAAGTGTGCTGACAACAATGGCGCACAGCTGCAGTGCTGTGCGCTACCTTATGAAGACTGAAAAGTCTTCTGCCGCCGGTTTCTGGACCTCTTCACTTTTCGGCATCTGCAAGGGGGTCGGCGGCGCGGCTCCGGGACGAACCCCAGGGTGAGACCTGTGTTCCGACTCCCTCTGGAGCTAATGGTGTCCAGTAGCCTAAGAAGCCAATCCATCCTGCACGCAGGTGAGTTCACTTCTCTCCCCTAAGTCCCTCGATGCAGTGAGCCTGTTGCCAGCAGGACTCACTGAAAATAAAAAACCTAACAAAACTTTTACTCTAAGCAGCTCTTTAGGAGAGCCACCTAGATTGCACCCTTCTCGGCCGGGCACAAAAATCTAACTGAGGCTTGGAGGAGGGTCATGGGGGGAGGAGCCAGTGCACACCACCTGATCCTAAAGCTTTTACTTTTGTGCCCTGTCTCCTGCGGAGCCGCTAATCCCCATGGTCCTGACGGAGTCCCCAGCATCCACTAGGACGTTAGAGAAATTCTTATTAAATACTTTGTTCTTTACATAGTTGAATGTGCTGACAACAAAATCACACAACAATTATCAATGGAAATCAAATGTATTAACCCATGGAGGTCTGGATTTGGAGTCACCCTCAAAATTAAAGTGGAAAAACACACTACAGGCTGATCCCACTTTGATGTAATGTCCTTAAAACAAGTCAAAATGAGGCCCAGTAGTGCCTGTGGCCTCCCTTGTTTACCATAATTTGTTGTTCACTACTAATTCATTTTGGATGCTGTTTAGCTCTGTTGCAATATTTGTTCTTTGCTGTTGCTGCCACCTCCATCAGTCTGGATGCAGTCAAGATGCCGGCTATCGGGATCCCAGCAGTCAGAATACCGATGTCAGAAATGCCAACACCAGAATCCTTACAGGATCAGGAGAGCGACGCCGGAATCCTGACGGAAGCCGGCATTGCGACTGTAAGTATAGCAGGTGGGTTAGGGTAAGAGCCAGGACAGGGGGAGGTTATTATGTTTAGGCGACACCTGGGGGGTTAGGCTGCAGGGAGGAGGAGTTAGGTTTAGGCACTAAGGGAGGAGGGTTAGGGTTAGGCAGTAGAAAGGGAGGGTTAGGGGGTAGGGGACAACGGGGAACAGTCTTACATCCCCCCTGACAGGATTTAAGCTACAGTATCAGGATGCCGTCGCCTATATTCTGACCACCGGCAAACCATCAACTGGGATATCATACTGAATGCTATCACTCAGCACGTCGTCCCACCATGGACTGTGCCTGAACTCCATCATTATTTGCTGTTCCCTGCTTTTTACCATTTACTTTTTGTCCCACTGTATGCTATACGTGTGTGTTACACCTTAACTGAAGTGCATCCTCTGTGTGCAGGATGTACTTCATGTGGATCTATTCATACAGGGTATATCCTATCGCCACACACTCAGTTTTCCCATGTATGCCTCAGGTCCTTGTATAGCATATCTCCCACTGTGTAACCTTTGTATGGTGCCCAACATGGCTGCCTCATCTGGTACACACACTGATGGGATGAAAACTACATGGACCTGACTGTTATCTACTCCAGGCATTATGATGCTGCAACCACCCATTTTGTGTCACCTCTTCTAGGGTTGACCTATTTCACCCAGGGTAATCCTATTGTACATAGTGCGCCCAAGCCTCATCTGGTACCTTCTGTGTGTGTAATATATAACGAGAGATATGCGCCGGCCCAAATCTTTGGTTTTGGATCTGTGTCTCCTTCATGTTTTGGATTTGTATTGGTTTTGCAAAAAAACGCCCTTGTGGGTTTTGGATCTGTATTTTTTTTTTTTACAAAAATCATAAAAACAGCTAAAATCACAGAATTTTGGTTGTTTTTGTTCCTACTGTATTCTTCACCTCAGTAACATATATTTCCAGTCAGTTCCTTTCTTTTCTGACTATTTCACACTCACAGGGGTATATTCAATTAGGGTCGCATCCATTCCGACATGCATTTGTCGGAATGGATCCGACAACCCCTATTCAAATCTCCTCTCAATTCGACTTTTAAAAAGTCGAATTGAGATGAGGGACCCAGAGGAGGAGAGGGGGGGGAGCCGCGGGGAGACCAGCGGGCAGACGGAGGAGAGCAGCGTTACAGTAGCGCTGCAGGAGGAAGTCTCACAGCCGTCCGACCTCACGGCGGTGTCCACCCGACTCCAGCAAGCATGACCTCACTTGCTGGAGCCGGGTGGACGCTGCCGTGAGCGGCGCGGCTGTGAGACATCCTGCTGCAGCGCTGTGCTGTAGCGCTGATCTCCCCTGTATGCCCTGCGGCTGTCCCCCGTCTCCCTGCGGTCCCTCCCCTCTTCTGGGTCCCACATCTCAGTCCGACATTTTTTTATGTCGGACTGAGATGTTCAGAAATGGGGCCAAATCCTGTCGAATTTGGCCCCGTTTCCCTCAAAAGTACGTGAATCAGCAGCTATACCGCCGATTCACGTACTATTCAACAAGTCGAATTCCACGACTTGTCAAATAAAAATTGCTGGGACTGAATAGGTCGAATCACGATTCGATCTTAAAGTTGAAAACTGACGTCTTTTCAACAGACGGCAGCTTTCGACACTAATTGAATATACCCCACAGTATTCATTTTATCCAGTTTAAACCAAAAGGTTGCACCAAGCTAGCTGGCTGACTAAGCTAAGCGACAGCAGTAGGCAGCAAACACATGGCAGATAATATATATATATTTTTAAAATTGCGTAGTTTTTATTGAAAATTTTGAATAAACACCCCAACACACCCAAAAATAATAATAATAAATAAATCATACCATAAACAATAATTGCAGATATAGTAAGGTATACAGTATGCAACTAGAAGTATGATCAGGCAATGGACATAGTATATAGGGGGTCATTCCGAGTTGTTCGCTCGTTATATTTTTCTCGCAATGGAGCAATTAGTCGCTAATGCGCATGCGCAATGTCCGCAGTGCGACTGCGCCAAGTAAATTTGCTATGCAATTAGGTATTTTACTCACGGCATTACGAGGTTTTTTCTTCGTTCTGGTGATCGTAATGTGATTGACAGGAAGTGGGTGTTTCTGGGCGGAAACTGGCCATTTTATGGGTGTGTGCGAAAAAACGCTACCGTTTCTGGGAAAAACGCGGGAGTGGCTGGAGAAATGGAGGAGTGTCTGGCCGAACGCTGGGAGTGTTTGTGACGTCAAACCAGGAACGAAAACTGACTGAACTGATCGCAGTTGCCGAGTAAGTGTGGAGCTACTCAGAAACTGCTAAGAAGTGTCTATTCGCAATTTTGCTAATCTTTCGTTCGCAATTTTGATAAGCTAAGATTCACTCCCAGTAGGCGGCGGCTTAGCGTGTGCAAAGCTGCTAAAAGCAGCTTGCGAGCGAACAACTCGGAATGACCCCCATAGTTACAGTGCACATCTGACAAATCAGGAAATACAATACGCCCTACAGTATAACCGTAAGTAGTAAGAACCCACAGGCGCCATGCGAGCTCACATATCAAGGATAAAGTAAAAAAGACTGACACACAGGGCATAGAAAATAAGATTTTAAACCTACCGGTAAATCTTTTTCTCCTAGTCCGTAGAGGATGCTGGGGACTCCGTAAGGACCATGGGGTATAGACGGGCTCCGCAGGAGACATGGGCCCTCTAAAGACTTTAGAATGGGTGTGCTCTGGCTCCTCCCTCTATGCCCCTCCTCCAGACCTCAGTTAGAGAAACTGTGCCCAGAGTAGACGGACAGTACGAGGAAAGGATTTTAGTTAATCTAAGGGCAAGATTCATACCAGCCCACACCGTATAACCTGGAATATACGCAACCAGTTAACAGCATAAACAAAACAGCATCAGCCAAAGATTGATCATAAATGTAACATAACCCTTATGTAAGCAACAACTATATACAAGCCTTGCAGAAATATCGCCGCACTGGGACGGACTAGGAGAAAAAGATTTACCGGTAGGTTTAAAATCTTATTTTCTCTTACGTCCTAGAGAATGCTGGGGACTCCCGTAATGACCATATACCAAAGCTCCAAACCGGGCGGGAGAGTGCGGATGACTCTGCAGCACCGATTGAGCAAACATGAAGTCCTCATCAGCCAGGGTATCAAACTTGTAGAATTTTGCAAAGGTGTTTGAACCCGACCAAGTAGCTGCTCGGCAAAGCTGTAAAGCCGAGACGCCTAGGGCAGCCGCCCAAGAAAAGCCCACCTTCCTGGTGGAATGGGCCTTTTACCGAATTTGGTAACGGCAATCCAGCCGTAGAATGAGCCTGCTGAATCGTGTTACAGATCCAGCGAGCAATAGTCTGCTTAGAAGCAGGAGCGCCAACCTTGTTGGCTGCATACAGGTCAAACAGTGGGAATCCTCCAAGTCTCCCGTAGCCACCGGCACCACAATCAGGGCCGGCGCTACCATTAGGCAGCTGCCTATGGGCGCTGTGTGGAGAACCGGTAGGTCACGAAGAAGATTCTCTGCTTGTCGTAGGCCGTTGTATATGGCCCTTAATTCTAGAATGTTGATGTGTAGACAAGCCTCCTGGCTTGACCATAGTCCCTGAAAATTTCTTCCTTGTGTGACTGCTCCCCATCCTCGGAGGCTCGCGTCCATGGTCACCAGAACCCAGTCTTGAATGCTGAACCTGCGACCCTCTAGAAGCACTCTGCAGCCACCACAGGAGAGACACCGTGGCCCTGGGGGACAGGCTTATTTTCTGATGAATTTGAAGATGGGACCCGGACCACTTGTTCAGAAGGTCCCACTGAAATATCCTCGCATGAAACCTGCCGAAGGGGATGGCATCGTAGGTGCCCACCATTTTTCCCATTACTCGAGTGCATTGATGAACTGACACTCTGTTCGGTTTTAACAGGTCTCTGACCATGTTCTGGAGTTCCTGGTCTTTTTCCATTGGGAGAAAAACCCTCTTTTGTTCCGTGTCCAGAATCATGCCTAAGAACGATAGCCGAGTCGTTGGAACCAACTGTGACTTTGGTAGATTCAGAATCCAGCCATGCTGCTGGAGCACCCTCAGGGAGAGCGACACGCTTATCAGCAACTGATCTCTCGATCTCGCTTTTATCAGGAGTTCGTCAAAGTACGGGATAATTGTGACTCCCTGCCTGCGCAGGAGCGCCATCATTTCCGCCATTACCTTGGTGAAAATCCTCGGAGCCGTGGAAAGCCCAAACGGCAACGTCTGAAACTGGTAATGACAGTCCTGTACAGTGAATCTCAGGTACGCCTGATGAGGGGGATATATGGGGACATGAAGGTATGCATCCTTTATGTCCAGTGACACCATAATATCCCCCCCTTCCAAGCTGTATATAACTGCCCGGAGCGATTTCCATCTTGAATTTGAACTTTTGCAAGTACAGGTTTAGGGATTTTAGATTTAGAATGGGTCTGACCGAGCCATCCGGTTTCGGAACCACAAACAGGGTTGAATAGTACCCCTTCCCCTGTTGAACTAGGGGAACCTTGACAATCACTTGCTGTTGACAAAGCTTTTGAATTGCAGCTAAAACTATCTCCCTCTCTGGGGGAGAAGCTGGTAAAGCCGATTTGAAAAATCGGCGCGGAGGCACCTCTTCGAATTCCAGCTTGTAGCCTTGGGATACAATTTCCATCGCCCAAGGATCCACGTCTGACTGAACCCAGACGTGGCCTCAGAGGAGCTCCAGCGTCATGCGGTGGATTTAGTAGAAGCCGGGGAGGACTTCTGCTCCTGGGAACTAGCCATGGCAGGCATTCTTTTCCCTCTACCCTTACCTCTGGCGAGGAAGGAAGAGCCCTGACCTCTTCTGGATTTATGCGACCGAAAGGATTGCATCTGATATTGTGGTGTTTTCTTTTGCTGTGGGGGAACATAAGGCAAAAAAGAAGATTTACCCGCGGTAGCTGTGGAAACCAGGTCCGCGAGACCTTCTCAAATAAAACCTCACCCTTGTAAGGCAAAACTTCCATATGCCTCTTTGAGTCGGCATCACCCGTCCATTGGCAGGTCCACGGGGCTCGCCTAGCAGAAATCACCATGGTGTTGGCTCTCGAACCTAGCAGCCCAACGTCTCTCTGAGCGTCTCTCATATATAAGACTGCGTCTTTAATGTGACCTAAGGTCATTAAAATGGTATCCCTATCTAGGGTATCAATGTCAGCTGACAAGGTATCTGTCCAAGCTGCTACCGCACTACAAACCCAAGCCGATGCTATTGCCGGTCTGAGCAAAGCACCCGTATGTGTATAAATTGATTTTAAGGTAGTTTCCTGTCTGCGATCAGCAGGATCCTTGAGGGCCGCCATGTCTGGAGACTGTAGCGCCACCTTCTTGGACAAGCGCGTTAAAGCCTTGTCCACCCTTGGCGAGGATTCCCACCGTACCCTGTCCTGTGCAGGGAAAGGATACGCCATAAGAATCCTCTTGGGAATCTGCAGTTTTTTGTCTGGAGTTTCCAAAGCTTTTTCAAATACCGCGTTCAGCTCATGAGATGGGGGAAAGGTTACCTCAGGTTTCTTTTCCTTAAACATGCATACCCTCGTGTCAGGGACAGAGGGGTCTTCTGTGATATGTAAAACATCTTTTATTGCAATAATCATATAATGAATACTTTTGGCCACCCTTGGGTGTAACCTCGCATCATCGTAGTCGACACTGGAGTCAGAATCCGTGTCGGTATCAGTGTCTGCTACTTGGGACAGGGGACGTTTTTGAGACCCTGAAGGGCCCTGTGACACAGTCAAAGCCATGGATTGACTCCCTGTTTTATCCCTGGACTCTGCTTTGTCCAATCTCTTATGTAATAAAGCCACATTTGCATTTAAAACATTCCACATATCCAACCAATCAGGTGTCGGCGTTGCCGACGGAGACACCACAATCATCTGCTCCACCTCCTCCTTAGATGAGCCTTCCGCTTCAGACATGCCGACACACACGTACCGACACCCCCACACACTCAGGGATATATCTATATGGAGACAGTCCCCCAATAAGGCCCTTTGGAGAGACAGAGAGAGAGTATGCCAGCACACACCCAGCGCCACCGGACACTGGAATAAAATCCCAGTTAGTACAGCGCTTTTATATAAATATATAAATACACTCACTGCGCCAATGAAATGTGCCCCCCCCCCCTTTTTTTTTGCCCTCTGTAACCGTGTTCAGCAGGGGAGAGTCCGGGGAGCCAGCTTTTCTGCAGTGTGCTGTGGAGAAAATGGCGCTGGTTAGTGCTGGAGGATCAAGCCCCACCCCCTCACCGGCGGGCTTCGGTCCCGCTCAAATTATTTATACTGGCGGGGGTTTATTAATATACTGCCTCCGCAGTATCTATTTTATATGCCAGTGTCCCTAGAGGCTTTTATTGCTGCCCAGGGCGCCCCTCCTGCGCCCTTACAGTGCCCGCTGTGTGTGTATATGTGGGAGCAATGGCGCGCAGCGTTACCGCTGCACGTTACCTCAGTGAAGATCTGAAGTCTTATGCCGCCTTTGAAGTCTTCTTTTCTTCTTAATACTCACTCGGCTTCTATCTTCCGGCTCTGTGAGGAGGACGGCGGCGCGGCTCCGGGACGAACGGCGAGGGTGAGACCTGCGTTCCGACCCTCTGGAGCTAATGGTGTCCAGTAGCCTAAGAAGCAGAGCCTATCATTTAAGTAGGTCTGCTTCTCTCCCCTCAGTCCCACGATGCAGGGAGCCTGTTGCCAGCAGTGCTCCCTGAAAATAAAAAACCTAACAAAAAGTATTTTTCAGAAAAACTCAGGAGAGCTCCCCTGCAGTGCACCCAGTCTCCTCTGGGCACAGGATCTAACTGAGGTCTGGAGGAGGGGCATAGAGGGAGGAGCCAGTTAACACCCATTCTAAAGTCTTTAGAGTGCCCATGTATCCTGCGGAGCCCGTCTATACCTCATGGTCCTTACGGAGTCCCCAGCATCCTCTAGGACGTAAGAGAAAAATACAGAAGTAATGACACTGCAGACCAGAAATAAAACACTCGCAAAGTTATGTAGAATAAAATAAAAATTAATGAAAATCCTAAAACAGCTGCCATATATAAAAACAAAACAAAAAAACCCTGCAATATATAACAGAAACAAAACCCCTCAAAAACAAACCACATCAGAACCCCCCACCCTATATAGCCTAACCCCAACCTAGGTATATCTGGATCCCCAACCCCCTCCCCATTAAACTATTTGACCTAGCTGTCTAACACCTAACACCCCCCCCCCCCCTTCCCCTTTCCCTCCCTTTCCTACCCTGAAACCAGGATAAATAAAAAATAAAAAATGACTGAGGCTATTAAAAAAAAAAGAAATATGGCCAAAATATAAATATAATAGATCTCCCTCTTAGAAGAATAAGAATATGCAAATATGGAGATATGATAAATGACCCTGAGATATAAGGAATATTGCTTGCTGTACCCTGCAGATATAACGGTGTACACAGATATGTAAACTCTTAAATAAGAGATGGTCACATAAAACAGAACTTGGAACCATTGAATAATAAAATTATAGCAATGGTTAGGATATGTAAGCTTGTAACTAAGGTGTCCAAATGAAACATTGCTTGGAACCATGAAATAACTAAGTTGTACTAATGAAAAGATATACAGAAAATATAGAATATGAGAGCACATAGTATATTAGAGAATATCACTAATAAAATAAAACATAGCAAGGGTTCCCGGCAACCAGCGAAGCAGCACAACAGACTTGACAAAAAAAAAAAAATAATAATTAGTCCGGGGGGTAAGCCCATTCTGGAACCAAGTAGTCCAGCGGATCACGAGCAGTAGCCGGTAAATAGACGGAGTCATTAACCATCTTGCACAGAATTTTCAAAGTAGCAAAGAATTGTTGAATGGAAAACCGTCCCTTCCCCTAACACCTCAACTGGTTGCAATACAACACAATACAGTTCTCCCCCATGATCAAGGAAGTCACACTGCGGAGCCTCACATGAAGTTGTAGTGTGGGTCCAAACAGTCATCAACGATAAAATGGAGGCAGCTGCCAACATCCCAAGCACCATCACCAACTGCGAAAAACGGTGAATATGCTTAGGATAAATCTGCAACTCCCCCAATTCAGTCATGATGCATAGGTCAGAGGATTTCACAGCACTAAGCACAGGCTGTAGTGGAGCAGCAGGCATCACAGGCCGAGGGTAACTATTAACACAAGCGGGCAGATGGACCCCGCAGAAGAATAAGCCACCGTTCCAGTGTCTTCTTTGAACATATTAAGAACCCTTTTCTCGGATTCCACTATAGCCTTCAGGATAGAGGAGAGCGAGTGTCCAGAAATATTAACAGGGTTAACCATGGCTATGGAGGAGAAGCAGTATGGTACAGCAATGGAGCAATATATCGCAGAAATAATAAGTATATAGTGGTCCTCCAGATGTATGTGGGTGTCACAGCAGTCAGCAGCCTAAGCAGAGGCACAGCAGACAAGGTTAATATATAAATCCCTTCACGACCACAGTATCAAAGGAACAAAGGGGGTCATTCCGAGTTGTTCGCTCGGTAAAAATCTTCGCATCGCAGCGATTTTCCGCTTAATGCGCATGCGCAATGTCCGCACTGCGACTGCGCCAAGTAAATTTGCTATGCACTTAGGAATTTTACTCACGGCATTTTCATCGTTCTGGCGATCGTAATGTGATTGACAGGAAATGGGTGTTACTGGGCGGAAACAGGCCGTTTTATGGGCGTGTGGGAAAAAACGCTACCGTTTCCCGAAAAAACGCAGGAGTGGCTGGAGAAACGGGGGAGTGTCTGGGCGAACGCTGGGTGTGTTTGTGACGTCAAACCAGGAACGACAAGCAGTGAAATGATCGCAGATGCCGAGTAAGTCTGAAGCAACTCAGAAACTGCTACGAGGTGTGTAATCGCAATATTGCGAATACATCGTTCGCAATTTTAAGATGCTAAGATTCACTCCCAGTAGGCGGCGGCTTAGCATGAGCAAATCTGCTAAAATTCACTTGCGAGCGAACAACTCGGTATGACCCCCAATATTGGAGGCGCTTATGGAGTGTGAGATTGGCAGCACTTACTGCTGAGCACAGGAGAGAAGTTGCACACACACAGCACAGCGCCACCTCAGACACGCAGACCCAGCAAGGGAGGTAAGATGGCGGCTCCGTGGCGGGAAAGTGCGCCCGCAGCGGTCAGCTCCCCGGACCCGGCAAGGAGATGCTCCACTGTCGTACCCGCTGCAGTCCGCCAGAGCCCAGAGTCCTCAGCCGCCAGCCGGAGCAGTCAGGAGATAGCCGTGACCGGAAGTAGGTAGCCGCGACCGGAAGTAGCGTTGCGCTCGGCACAGGATCGCCAGGCAAGGCCGGCAGCTGCGTCCCCCCCACAGGCCGCACAGGAGAGTCAGGAAGGGCAAGGCAGCACTGCAGGCACAGCCTCACCACACTCACCGGAGGGTGAGTATGTATTCATACACCTGCACAGCAAGTTGCAAACAGCTCAGCGCCAGGGATCAGGATATTATAAATGGATGTATGGAGGGAGCTACAGCTTAGTGCCGCTACTCCATACTGATCCAAGCCACGCCCCGACAGTTAATATATTTTTAAATGCTGCAATTATCTGTTAAAATTATTTTCAACTTTAATGTAGGATCAAGTTCTTCTGTTCCTGAAAGACATGTTTGACCTGGAGTAGGTTCGCTAATCATCCGTTAAAATTATTTTCAACCTCAATGTAGTATTAAGGGGCTAATTCAGGTTGGATTGCAAATCGCGATCCAATCGGAATTTTTGCGGTCGGCCCGCGGGCTCATACGCTGCGCCCATACTGCGCATGTGCCCGCACTTTCTGCAGGGCGGCTGCAGAAAATGTGATTGCCTTTGCCTGTCAATCCAAGGAGGAGATGGAGCGTTGCGGGGGCGGAGCGACACGAATGGTGGGTGGTGCGACGCAAACAGGGGCGTGTCGGAGGCGTGATCATGGTGGCTGTGTGACATCACACACAGCCGCCGCGATGGGTAAAATGGTGCCAGGTCTCCTGTGGCCACAGCTAAGCTGCGCCAGCAGGAGGCATCAAGACTTTTTACGATGAAGCAGAAATTGCGTGGCTGATTAGCAGAATTTGCTATCCTTAGTGAATTAGCCCCTAAGTTCTTCTGTTCCTGAAAGACATTTTTGAGATGGAGAAGGTTTGCTAATCATCCATTAAAATTATTTTCAACCTCAATGTATTATTAAGTTGTTCAGTTTCTGAAAGACCTCTTTGCCCTGTAGAAGGTTCGCTATTCGAGCATGGAGAGTTTGTCAGAAGATGTCATGCACTGTTTAACTTTGTACCATTGCACAGAGATGTTTTGGACATACTGTATATCAGAGCAGGCTCACTGAAGCCAATTTGTGTCCAATACTATGTGAACCAAGTTCAACCAACCATCTAAAACCTGATCAAATGAGTGACATCTACAGAGCACCTGTCGCTAACACAGTGTGCAGCCATTTTGTGGCACATTCTCATTAATTTTGATAACCATAGGGAGTGGACCAAAAATGGCTGCTCCCAGTGTGAATGTGTGACAGCTATGCTATATTTTTTTTGTACATCTAATAGAAAGGTGGTGGCCTTGTTTGTGGAGGTGCTAATAGTACACACTAAACAGATGTTTATTTTATGCTCAGGGTGGTTGTTGGGGATAATGGGACCAAGATTTATTGTTCTACATCAGAGAAAAGCAACCTGTGGCTGTCCAGCTAAACTATAACTGCCAGGGTCCATACCCTTTGTCTGCCCTGATGTAGTTATTTGTCAGCAATCGGTGGAGTGCCTCAGCCAGCTTTACACACACTATGTACCATGTTGTAAATATGTATGTTTTTGACCAATATACACAACTTCTTTTTGTATTCATTAATTAAGTAGATCAGGGGCCCATGGGAGATAGAGTATGTATGTAGTGGAAGGAAAGATTGATTAGTAGTTTAATCTGTTTGATTCTAAAAAATTTAATTAATCAATGGGGGCAGTGGTGACTGTCTTTATTGCATAGACAACAATTTTTATTGGTTATTGCACTAATCCGACTTTTACTTTTTCTTTGATTTTACATGCCCTGACTTGACGGTTTACTTTTACCTACAGTGACAAACAATGGAGGTCATTCCGAGTTGTTCGCTCGCAAGCGGATTTTAGCAGATTTGCTCATGCTAAGCCGCCGCCTACTGGGAGTGAATCTTAGCATCTTAAAATTGCGACCGATGTATTCGCAATATTGCGATTACACACCTCGTAGCAGTGTCTGAGTAGCTCCAGACTTACTCGGCATCTGCGATCAGTTCAGTGCTTGTCGTTCCTGGTTTGACGTCACAAACACACCCAGCGTTCGCCCAGACACTCCCCCGTTTCTCCAGCCACTCCTGCGTTTTTTCCGGAAACGGTAGCGTTTTTTCCCACACGCCCATAAAACGGCCTGTTTCCGCCCAGTAACACCCATTTCCTGTCAATCACATTACGATCGCCAGACCGATGAAAAAGCCGTGAGTAAAATTCCTAACTGCATAGCAAATTTACTTGGCGCAGTCGCAGTGCGGACATTGCGCATGCGCATTAAGCGGAAAATCGCTGCGATGCGAAGATTTTTACCGAGCGAACAACTCGGAATGACCAATATGTGTCTGAGTATGAAATAAAATATATTACTCTGGTATCACCTGCAACCACAGTGGTGCACAATACGTGTATAAGTATGAAAATATATTACTGTGGTACCACCTTCATCCACAGTGTTGCACAATACGTGAATGAGTATGAAAATATATTACTGTGGCACCACCTTCACTCACAGTCTCGTACAATACGTGTATGAGTACAAAATAAAATGTATTACTGTGGTACCACCTTCACTAACAGTGTCACACAATACGTGTATGGGTATAAAAATATATTACTGTGGTACCACTTTCACCCACAGTGTTGCACAATAAATGTATAAGTATGACATAAAATATATTACTGTGGTACCACCTTCACCCACAGTGTCGCACAATACGTGTATGAGTATGAAAATACAGTATATTACTGTGGTACCACCTTCACCCACAGTGTCGCACAATACGTGTATGAGTATGAAATTTTTTTTATATATATAAAATATATATATATATATATATATATATATATATATATATATAAAAAGTGCCAATCAGAGTTTTAGTTAAATGTCCACAAAGGTTTTGCTGAAGCACTGGGCTGCAGTTTATTCATCATATGCCAGGATGGTACACACACAGCATTATGTGTGGCTCAAGCAATTACATAAACAAATTACTACTGAGACCCTGTCACTGACTATACACTGGTCACCTAGCTAGTCACCGGCCAGCTTCTCCAGCGTTGGTCACCATGACCCAAACACATGTCTATTTAGGCCTCCTGCCCAAGCACTGCCATCTAATTATTCACCTCCATGTGATGCACCTATAGTTGTACTGTGAGTGTAGGGTTATGTGGAGAATTAACCTTGTCTTTACCTTGAGTCTGCAGTCTCCCAGAGAAGGCATTAGTCTATTTTACAAGAGACCGGGGCAAACTACCCTGTTTGTAAACAGTCCATCCAGGTTACCGAATTTTCTGTATACCAGTCCAGCGTCACCTTGGAAACATGAAAAAGATTTTGAAACCGCACTGGACCTGGTTTGTCGAATAAATAATTAGTTAGTTACCAACATACTGGCTATGGCTGTGAGCAATTTCTTTCTAGCTCTTAGTTGGTGGTGCTCCCAGATAATTAGTCCAAACTAGAGATGTGCACCGGAAATTTTTCGGGTTTTGTGTTTTGGTTTTGGATTCGGTTCCGTGGGCGTGTTTTGGATTTGGACGCGTTTTGGCAAGACCTCCCTGAAATTTTTTTGTCGGATTCGGTTGTGTCTTGGATTCGGGTGTTAGTAAAAAAAAAAAAAAACTCAAAAACAGCTTAAATCATAGAATTTGGGGGAAATTTTGATCCTATGGTATTATTAACCTCAATAACCATAATTTCCACTCATTTCCAGTCTATTCTGAACACCTCACAATATTATTTTTAGTCCTAAAATTTGCACCGAGGTCGCTGGATGACTAAGCTAAGCGACCCAAGTGGCCGACACAAACACCTGGCCCATCTGGGAGTGGCACTGCAGTGTCAGACACATAGGCGTGCGCACGGGGGGGGGGGGGTGCCTGGTGCGCACAGGCACCCCCTAATGTCCGGCATCCCCGCACACCACAAAAAACTAAATAAAGTGATTGTACTGGCTGCCGCCTGCCGCGGTGCAAGTACGCAAATTAGAAGCCCTCCCCACCTCTGGTTACCCCGATACATGGTCTGGTCGTGCTTGTATGAATGACGTAACAACGTCATTACGTGGGACATTGCGCCGGCTCTCCTTGTTCTAACCTTACCGCCGCGGCCACCTAGGAGGAGCGGGAGCAGTCAGCCTGGAGAGTATGAATGGGACCACCGAGCACAACGAAGACAAGCAGCAGCAAGCTCCTGCACCACAGTCCGCACTGTACAGACACCTCTCTCACTCATGTGGCAGCCGTTCAATCAATCAAGATCGGAAGAGACGACTCAGTGACACTCACTGGCAGCAACCTGCGGTGTGGCACGCAACTGTGTGGTGTAGTAAGTAACTCAGTGTATTTTAAATGTAATTTCCATTCTAAAGAAATCCTCTCTGTCTCCCTATCTGTGTCTCTGTATCTATCTATCTATCTATCTATCTATCTATCTATCTATCTATCTATCGATCGGTTTCTCTGCCTCTCTCTATGTGTCTCTGTCTGTCTATCTGTCTGGGTTTGCAGTCTGTCATATTGCTGTCATAACAAAACCTTAATATGGTGTAATGTGTCCCTGTCATCCAAAAAGAAAGTTATGCAGTTATCAATTTATTGTTCTCCAATAGGGAAGGTTAGGAAGGTATGGCAAAAGAAAAAGGGAGCAAAACCATATGACCATTTACCTCTACCAGACCTACAGTAACACTTTTTTTGAAACTCTCATATTTTACTAACATTCTGTACAGAGGTCTGGCCTTTCCTGCAATAATGGCCCATACCCTGAGCTTAGCAAGCTTCATATGCAGGTCATCATATTTCAAGTGAAACTGGCAAGATTCTCGCTCATACAGAAATGCTCTCTCACAGCAAGACATGCAGATGCTTGAATCTTAGGGGTAATTCCAAGTTGATCGCAGCAGGATTTTTGTTAGCAATTGGGCAAAACCATGTGCACTGCAGGGGAGGCAGATATAACATGTGCAGAAAGAGTTAGATTTGGGTGGGTTATTTTATTTCTGTGCAGGGTAAATACTGGCTGCTTTATTTTTACACTGCAAATTAGATTGCAGATTGAACACACCCCACCCAAATCTAACTCTCTCTGCACATGTTATATTTGCCTCCCCTGCAGTGCACATGGTTTTGCCCAATTGCTAACAAAAATCCTGCTGCAATCAACTTGGAATTACCCCCATAGACTGCAGGAGTCCGTATAATCTCAGATTACTTACAGTATGTTCCATCAGACATTACATACCTGGGATTGTGTGAGTCTGCCAGTATTTTTTAAAGCGGCAATAATTTACATGGCAAAAGCAACCTTGTTTTGCCATGTAAATGATCGCCAGTTTAAAAATATGCACAGACTCGCTCAAAGTCACACGCAGCCTGCAAGTTATTCATCCCATGTATAGGAGTAATTTTTTCAGATGCCCCTTATGGGCAGTGCGAGGGCTAATATTTCTGCCTCACATCACATTTAAACAGGCTTGGTACTGTACGATGATTTCCATAGTGCATATTACCAGTATCTATCTATCTATCTATCTATCTATCTATCTATCTATCTATCTATCTATCTATCTATCTATCTATCTATCCTGAGTTGAGAACTAAGCAAAAAAAATTAGTGCTAAGGAGAGATGATGATGGGGGGTTATTCTGTGCTAGGGAGAGGACTCAGAGGAGGGTTGTGGGAGAGGTCCTGGGAGTACACTAGTGAGGTGTTAGGTAATGTGGATATTATGGAGGCAAATGAGTGAGAGATGACTTGGAGAATTAAAGTGCGAGGGGATTTGTAGGATCAGGTGTGCGAGAGGGGATATGTAGTGTCAGGAGGCAATAGGTGATAAGTTATGTGGAAGATTGGTGGGGGTGATAGGTGGCTCAAAAGATCGGGGGGGGGGGGCAAGAGGCAATGCAGAGGATCAGTGGAGGGCGAGATGTTATGCATAGAATCAGGGAAGGGTGAGAGGTGATGCAGATGATCAGGAGAGGGAGAGAGTTGATGCATTGCATCAGGGGAAGGTGTGAGGTTATGCGGATGCACCAGGGGAGGGTGAAAGGTGATGCAGAGCATCAGGGGAAGATGTGAGGTTATGCGGATGCACCAGGGGAGGGTGAGAGGTGATGCAGAGCATCAGGGGAGGGTGAGAGGTGATGCAGAGCATCAGAGGAGGGACAAGAGGTGATGCAGAGCATCAGGGGAGGGTGAGAGGTGATGCAGAGTATCAGGGGAGGGTGAGAGGTGATGCAGAGCATCCGAGGAGGGTGTGAGGTGCTGTGGAGCATCAGGGGAGGGTGTGAGGTGATGTGGAGCATCAGGGGAGAGTGTGAGGTGATGTGGAGGTGATGTAGTGGATCAGAGCGGGGTGTGAAGTTATGCATAGTATTATCCACCTAACAGGAGCAGCCGCAGGAGGAATAGGCGTGACTGGATGGAATCACCGCTGGGCAGGATTAACACACACCAGTCAAGCACCATTACTGACATAATCATCTGCCTGACTACCAGCCCTCACTGTACACTCTATTTAATCAAATTCACATTTTAGTTTGCAGTGAGTGCTAGACACGTCCGATGGGCAGTGCTAGACACGCCCCTCCGACAGTGCACCCCCTAATAAAATGTGCTGTGCACGCCTATGGTCAGGCAGGATGGCACTTAAAAAAATTGGCCCCAAACAGCACATGATGCAAAGAAAAGAGAAAAAGAGGTGCACTGTGGTCGCTGGACGGCTAAGCTAAGTGACACAAACACCTCAATATCACAGGAATTATTTGTTCTAATCAATGGTATTATTGGTCCAAATCACTGGAAGAAAATGACAAAATCACTGGAATTATTCGTTCTAATCAATGGTATTATTGGTCCAAATCACTGGCAGAAAATTACAAAATCACTGGAATTATTTGGCAAGATCACTGTAATTAATAATTATAAATCACTGATATTAATTGGTAAAATCTCGCTATCGCCTGCCTAGTGAAGTGGAATCTAGATGGGATTTTGTACCGGGGACACAATAACTTCATCAACTGTCTAAATCCCAATGCACTTATGGCGGAAAACGGGCACACGTCTAACAGCGCACTGATTATACTGAGAACTGATTATACTGATCACTGATGATACTACGGAGAACTGACACTGAGCAGCGAGAACAGCACTGGACTATTGTACTGTAGTATACTGGTCACCACAATGCAGCACTGACACTGAGCACAGATATTAAGCACTGATCAAGATATTAAAAGTGACACAGAGCTGCAAGATACAGCAATGGCCTACTGTACTGTACTACTATAATTATATACTGCTGGTCCCCACAATGCAGCACACTGAGCACAGATATTACCAGGTGTATCTCACACATCGCTCAGTACAGATTACAGGATGTATAATCACCAGGTGTATAACACACGTCGCACAGTACAGTATACAGTATGCAGCTCTGGAGGCATCAGTATTTGGCAGGAAGGCGAGGCCTGGTCCTGGCAGCAGAGTGACAGGCGGCCGTATAGTAGCAGCCACCTCCAAATCTGGCAGTGTGGGGTGAGGGAAGGGAACGAGCGCTGGAGTGTCTGAGCGGAGGGCTTGGAAGTTCAGGGGGAGTGAGGCGGGAGCTGCTCTTCCATAGCTGCGCACAGTGGTGGTGACGGAGTCTGACAAAGGAGGGAGGAGGAGGATTGGGACAACTGGCCGCAGGGGAGCACTGTTCCGCAGCCATCACCTGCAGGGGGAGTGGAGGGAAACACATCCTATCTGCCCCAGATAAGTGACTTCTGATCAGAGCAATTGAGGGTTGGAGTTTTTCTGAAAGGTGGAAAGGAAGGGGTTCATTTTCATGTAGACTGGAAGGACTACAACAAACTTGGAGTGACTACACTTTTCACCCTAGTTCGGCAGCCCTGCTGCCCTTTAATACACAGATGAATGAAGACTCCATTTGGAAAGGCAGCTGCTCAGCGATCAAGAGGTGATGCAGCACATGCAGGTGTTTCTGCAAATATGATGAAGAAAAGAACATCTCATAAGAAACATCGAAACAATATGGGACCAAGTAAACCAATCTCCCAGCCAAGGCAAAATATTGTAGGCTGTGGAATACAGCATGGGTGGAAAGAGGGCAGTGGGCCAATAACCCAGTGGAAAGGAACAGTTCTGGATCAAGTACCAGTGAATCCCTCCCTCTCAGAGGCAGAACTCTGGGAGGCAACGGAGTCAGCTGCCACCGGGCTCCTGCTTTGAAGGGGGGCACCTCTCCTCCTGTTACATGTGTTCAGCGACATTAATCAATTAAGTTAAATGACAGCAGCCGGTATCTCTTCCGTTGCCGACTTCCCCACTAGTCACTACACCTTACAAATCACACCCTCTTTATTATAGATACACTGGAAGCAGATACCTTACTGATGAAGTTATTTGCCCCTATAAAGGAAGCATGAGAATTCTAACTATATGAAGTTATTTCTCAGACAATTACAAGTAACTTCATATACTGTAGTTAGAATTCTCATACTTCCTATGCAAGAGCAGATATCTCCATCAGTAAGGTGCATGCTTCAAGTGTAATAGGTTGTGGGTTCTAATCCAGGGTATGACACTTGCAAATTAATTGTCAGAGAAATGATCAGCATTGTGAGTGACTGATCCGATCTATGTGGTGTGTGGCTGGACCCCTACATAGATCTGCCTAGTTGCAACGGTAGTAGCTTCATATAGTAAGAATCTGCAGGCTTGCTATGCAGGAGCAAATATATATATATATAGGGGGGGGAGGGGCACCAATATTTTTCTTGCCTCCGGGCAACTGGGACAAACTTACACCACTGCTCCCTCTATCTTATAAAGTATGATGGATTTGATTGTGTCTATGGACTTGAGCTTCACAGGGATGAAAGGGTGTCTGCTCTTGAAGTTCTACCAGACAGAGTTGCCTCATCCCGAATCAGCGATGCCCATTTGGCTGACACAATGATTGGTAAAGCAGTGGAGCATATGTTTGAAACAGAGGATGGTTCCAAGGATGAGTGGCGAGGGATGGTATTAGCACGAGCACCTATTATGAACACATGGTTTTATTATTATATAACCTATGAAAAGGACCCAGTCTTATATATGTATCAACTTTTAGATGACTGTAAAGAAGGAGATCTTCGGATCATGCCAGACTCAAATGATTCCCTCCAGCTGGAAGAGAACCAGGGGAGGTTGTGAACAGCCTGGTGGGCAAGCAAGTGGAATATGCCAAAGAAGATGGCTCAAAAAGGACTGGCATGGTTATTCATCAAGTTGAAGCTAAACCATTTGTGTACTTCATTAAGTTTGATGACGATTTCCATATTTATGTCTACGATTTGGTGAAGACATCCTAAATGGGATTCTGTACTTTTTTTTTTGCCAAACGTAATCTATTGTAATCATTTGTAGAAAGTCGCTGCTTTCTGATTACAGAAATGCTCAGATATTCCTGCGAATCCACAATCCCTTCCCAGAGGAAAAAGAAATTGAGAAACCGTTGTTTGAGAATGTTTGTTCTCTTTCCCTTACAAAAGAACAAACCACTTTCCAAGAAGACTGACGTTTTTGGGATTATGGAGACATAATGTTTTTGAATATAAATCCTAAAGCAGGTGGTGTATTAGAGCAAAAGAGTGCAAGAGACCAGCCATGCAGTTTCTGAAATATTATGACAAAATGTTACTGTATTTCATAAGCACTCATTTCTAACTCTGCTAAGTACTGTTTGGTATACTGTATCTGGCTTCCATGAGGTAGTTGTCCATTATTTCAGCTTCCATTGACCTTTTTGAAAGCGGTAGAAGTTCGATTCTTCCCCCCCCCCCCTATTTTTAATTTTCTCCTGCATAGCCCAGTAAAATGTTGCAATGTTAAGTATTGACTTGTGCCTTCTGGGGGTCAACTTCTTCACCAAACCCAGCCAAATCTCATCCTAACCCTCTGTTCCACGTTCTCTATGTACCCCATCTGTGTCACCCATGTCTGTCTACCCGTCCCCTTTAGATTGTAAGCTCTCACGAGCAGGGCCCTCTTCCCTCATGTGCTTATCCTTTGTCTTACTTTAATAATCTTCAACTGTACCACATCCAGCAGTCTTCTGCCACCTAATACTTATTCCAGTGTCATCTGCTGATGTAACTATGTTTATTTACCCTGTACTTGTCCTATACTGTCATCAACTGTAAGTTGCTGTTTTCCTGTTTGATTATTTGTTTATGTACTCTGTAATTGGGCGCTGCGGAACCCTTGTGGCGCCATATAAATAAAGGATAATAATAATAATATAGGGTGTATAATCCCCAGGTGTATCTCACACATCGCTCAGTACAGTATATAGGGTGTATAATCCCCAGGTGTATCTCACACATCACACAGTACAGTATATATGGTGTATAATCCCCAGGTTTATCTCACAAATCGCTCAGTACAGAGTACAGGATGTATAATCATCACCAGGTGTATAACACACGTCGCACAGTACAGTATATAGGGTGTATAATCCCAAGGTGTATCTCACACATCGCTCAGTACAGTATACAGGGTGTATAATCACCAGGTGTATCACAAACGTTGCACAGCACAGTACAGTATACAGGGTGTATAATCTCTAGGTGTATGACGTGGACGCGTTGGCGGCGCGTTCAGACGCAGCGGCTGCGAGCTTGCAGAGCCATGGGAGCAGTAGTAGGAGCAGTAGCAGGAGCATCGCTACCTACCATCAGACTCACCCTTTTGTTTGCAACGTGGATCGTGGGCCTGGGGGCTCTGCTGCCGTGTGGTCCATGTGGGATTGTGTACTCGCGGTGGGAGCTGCTCGCGGTCCGTTCCGCCTCTGGTCCCTCTGCTGCATCGCTGTCGCTGGGGGAAGCCGCGTGGGGGATCCTGCGGGCTTCCGGTGTCCTGGTGGCGGGCGGGCGGGCTGGTGCGGCCAGGGGTGTGCGGCCGGCGGGCGCCGGTGTGCGGGCTGGCGGGGACGCTGGCTGGCCTCCGGGCGCTGCTGCTGTGGATGTGGGAGGCGCTGGCCGGCCTCTGAGTGCTGCTGCTGCGGCGGGCTCGCAGGCTAGTTCCGGGGTCAGAGGAGGTGATGGCCCGAGGCATGCTGGGTGCTCCTCTGGTCAGGAGAATTGTGGTGGATCCTGCGGAGGTCTCAGGAGGACCGTGGTTGCTAGGGGCTGGAGGAGGCAAGGAAGCCTGGAATCTGGTCAGCCCGAGCAGCCTGAGCAACAAGACTCTGCCCATAAATGGAGGATGCCTAGTCCCTGGAGGGTATGCAAGCCCAGATGGAAACGCAGACCACGGAGAGAGAGGAAGCAAAAGCGGGGTAAAAGAGCAGGTATTAGGGTAAGACTTTATCTGTGCCCCTATAGACCAGCGCTTCCCAGTTTATTTATGGCAAACGTAAGATCTCTTACGAACAAATTGGATGAGATCCATGTGAGACTGGCAAACAAGTCCCCTTTAAAGACCTGCTCTCTCATGATTTTCACAGAGACATGGCTGAATGACTCTATCCTGGACTCTGTAGTTCAGCTTACAGATAGATCATTATTTAGATCAGACAGAACCATGGAATCTGGGAAAACGCGAGGAGGTGGACTATGTGTATACGTAAATAATAACTGGTGTACTGATGCCAGTCTTGTTGCGACTTTTTGCTCTGTAAATGTGGAATATATGGTGGTAAAGTGTCGACCATTCTATTTGCCAAGAGAATTTTCAGTGGCGTTGGTAATGGCCGTATACATTCCTCCCTCTGCTCATGTAGAATCTGCATTAGATATCTTGCACGCTGCTATAGTTAAACTGGAAACTAAATATGTTGAGGGGGTTCTTTTAGTAGCAGGGGATTTTAATCAGGCTAGATTGAAGGTAGTTTTACCAAAATTCTATCAATATGTTAAAGTCCCTACTAGAGGGGGAAATGTGTTGGACCATGTCTATTGTAATATTAAGGATGCTTATGCGACTTTTAGATATCCCAATATTGGTCATTCTGATCACATGTCCCTATTTTTGGTTCCAGCATACAAAACCGTAGTCCAACGGTTTAGGCCGACTAGTACTAGTATTACAGTTTGGCCTGAGGGGGCAATGCAGAAACTTCAGGATGCTTTGGAATTTACTGATTGGGGGTTGTTCATTGAAGAATCATTGGGGGATGATAATAATGTGAATGTGGACTCCCTTACTTCCATGGTCCTTGGTTATGTGTGTTGTTGCATACAGAGTGTAACAATTAAAAAGTGTGTTCGTACTTACGCAAATGATAAACCATGGATAAATGGTACGGTTCGAACCTTATTAAGTGAGAGAGACAAAGCTTTTAGATCTGGTGACCAAAATGTTTTTAGGGCTGCCCGTCAAAAATTAAAAAAGGGTATAATAGAGGCAAAAAGGGCCTTTTCTGTTAAACTCGAAAGCAAGTTTAAAAATGATAAAGATGCAAAAAGTCTGTGGAAAGGTATTCAAGATATCTCTGACTACAAAGTTAATAAGAACCCCTCTCATAAAGAGGCTGACAGTTCCCTAGGGGAGACATTAAACATATTTTACTCTCGTTTTGATAGCATGGCTGTTTCCCCTGTAGACTGGGATGGGAATCTGGAGAACGCGGAGCCCCTGGTACTGGATGAATTGTCTGTCAGACGGTGCTTTGCCAGTTCTAAATCAGGTAAGGCCCCCGGCCCAGATGGGATTCCGGGAAATGTTATCAAGACATGTGCTGAGCAGTTGGCTGGGATTTTTACTATAATTTTTAACCTTTCTCTTGCCACTTGTCATGTGCCTAAGTGTTTTAAGTCATCTATTATTGTCCCGGTCCCCAAAAATGGTAAGGCCAGTGAGCCAAACGATTACCGACCAATTGCTCTGACATCTCTTATAATGAAGGCCTTTGAAAGATTGGTTATGGGACACATAAAAAAAAGTATCCCAGCCAATCTGGATCCTTTTCAATTTGCATATAAAGCAAATAGGTCGACAGATGACGCTGCTATCACCTTGATTCATCGTGTGGCTACCCATCTAGAATCCACATGTTCCTCTGCGAGAATTTTGTTCGTGGATTATAGTTCGGCATTTAATACAGTAATCCCAACATCATTAGTGTTTAAATTATCTGAGTTGGGATTGAATAACTTTGTATGTAGATGGATCTTGGATTTCTTGACTAACAGGCCCCAATCTGTTAGATTGTACAATTCCCTGTCAAGCGAACTTGTAATCAGTACAGGGGTGCCTCAGGGTTGTGTACTGAGTCCCCTGCTGTACTCTCTGTTTACCTATGATTGCCATTCAAATTCGGAGTCAGTTCACATTATTAAATTTGCCGATGATATCGCAGTCGTAGGTTTAATAAGTAAGGACGATGAGTCAGAATATAGATCTGAGGTCGCTAGGTTAGAAGCTTGGAGTCAAACTAATCACTTAATTTTAAATGTAAAAAAAACAAAAGAAATGATTGTAGATTTTAGGAAAATTCACATGCAGCCTTCTTGTCCCCTAGTCGTAAATAACCAGGTTGTGGAGACAGTTGAGTCCTTTAAATTCCTGGGTATTAACATCTCCAATGACCTGTCTTGGGGTATCCATACACGATGTGTTGTTAAAAAATCTCAACAACGCCTGTTTTTATTGAGGAAAATGCGCATGGCAGGGATACGTAAGGAGATTTTAGTAAACTTTTATTCAGCAATTTTAGAGAGTGTCCTCACATACGGAATTATAGTATGGTTTGGAAACTGTACTGCTATAGAACGTAAGTCCCTTCAGAGAGTGGTTAAAACTGCAAGTAGAGTAATTGGAGTCAGCCTGCCCTGTATTCAGGATATATATGAAAAAAGGCTCCTCACTAAGGTGAAAAGTATTCTGGGAGATCTATCTCATCCAAATGGGGGGATGTTTTCTGTGTTGCCATCTAATAGGCGTTACCGTTCTATTCTTTGTCGGACAAACCGGTTAAGGGGTAGTTTTTTCCCAAAAGCAATAAACATGTTAAACCAGATAGGACCGAGATAAATTGACAATTGGGAATGTCTTGGGTTTAGGAGTGCTCTCTTCGTTCTGTTCTTATGGTCTCTGTATATGCTTGCTTTTTAGTTTCGTTGATTGTTCATTGAACTATTGATGACAATAAAGTATTATTATTATTATTATTATTATTATTATTATCTCACACATCACTCAGTACAGATTACAGAATGTATAAAATCACCAGGTGTATAACACACGTCGCACAGTACAGTATACATACTGGTCCCAACAATGCAGCAAATATTGAGCACTGATCAGGATACTAGAAGTGACACAGAGCTGCAAGATACAGCAATGGCCTACTGTACTGTACTATATGTATACTGCTGGTCACCAAAATGCTGCACTGTCCTACTATATACTGCTCACAATAATGCAGCACAGATATGGATAGTATACTTGACACAGAGCTGCAAGATACAGCAATGGCCTACTGTACTGTACTATATGTATACTGCTGGTCACCAAAATGCTGCACTGTCCTACTATATACTGCTCACAATAATGCCGCACAGATATGGATAGTATACTTGACACAGAGCTGCAAGATACAGCAATGGCCTACTGTACTGTACTACTGTAATTATATACTGGTGGTCCTCAGTCCCCACAATGCAGCACACTGAGCACAGATATTTGCAGCACACTGAGCACAGATATGGAGCGTTTTCAGGCAGAGAACGTAGATATTTTCAGCACACTGAGCACAGATATTTGCAGCACACTGAACACAGATATTTGCAGCACACAGAGCACAGATTACGGAGCTTTTCAGGGAGAGAACGCAGGAAAATGTATTTTTAATGTTTTCATGTAAAATCTATTTCTGTTATGGTTCTACCAGCCGTTCTACTCCTAATCTCCTTCTTCTTTGGAGCTGATAGCAATTTGTACAGTACGGCAATGGCTATTTCCAATTCCCAGCTATAATTACAGTGTGTTTTCTCTACATGAACCCACAGAGTGTCTGAGAGAAAGGCCAAGCACAAGGCAGGTCTGGCAGCTGTTGTTTACGTGTGCTGAGCAATAAACATTTTACTGCCCCATGAATGTTAGAGGGAATTCCATGGCCAACTCTTAATATTACCCTCTGCTTCTCCAGATCCACAGCAACCACTGACAAGTCTACACTGCTGCGCTGGGTCTCATAGGGTCAGTGATCCTTTGTGTGCCAGTACTGCTTTCCAGTAAAAGAATAATCCCCTATTATTTTACTGCATCTACAAAGCACAGCTAACTTCCCCTGGGCGGTTACACTTCTTCCAAATTTGCATATTTTTTTTAAATGCAGCATTGCTAGTCTAAAACTACCCATGGGCCCTTACCCTTGTATTTTCTTGAATACCTTGTTCCAGAGAAACATGCGCAAATTACCCACCCAAATGCAGAAATAGGCTAAAGTTCCATAGAATGGTTTTGAAAAGGTTATCCTCTCTGCGTAAAAAGAGGGTCAAGTTGAGCTGTCAGCACAAAATGGTGGCTCCTGGGCAAGTGTCTTCTATCCCTCCCAAAGTTAACGTTACATTTGTCTGAATTGTAACTTACAATTATGAGTTACTTATTTCCCATATATCATCCATTTCCTGTCAGGTCAGTGCTACCTGCAAGTACAGAACTTTTAAACTAAGGGATGTATGTACTAAGCCTTGGAAAGAGTTAAAGTGGCCGGAGAAAAAGTACAAATCAGCCAGCTCCTGTCATTTTTCAAACCCAGCATGTAACATGGCAGTTAGGAGCTGATTGGTTTGGTACTTTATCTCCGGCCACGTTGGGGCCTATTCATAGAACAGAGAAAAGTCCAGTTTTGCATTTAACTCTGAATAGTGCTATTCACGGAACAGGTAACTGTGGAGACCTGACTTCTCCAACGGCACCCCCGCTCAGTGCCTGAAATACATCACCATACTTTACTATACGGAGTTTCATTTATTAAAGGACGGAAAGCTCAGCCCACTTCTCCAGTGTGCTCAGATCTCCATCTCAGGATAGCGTAATCTGAACATCAGTGCGGAAACAGCAAGGAAGCTCATTGTTCTCCTGCTCTTTGCCCAGCACTTGCTCTGCCCCTTTGCTACCCAGCAGCCCCTGCAGCCTCCCGGGACCTCAGCCGCCAGCACATGCACAGAACGGACCTGGCTGCCAACTCTGCTCTTCGCAGAGGACCACAGCTGAAGACGGGATTGCCGGAGCCCCGGATACTAGCCAGCATCGCCGGAACGGTAACTAGACTTGAATTTCTACTTGACACAGCTATATATGGCATCAAACCGATACAATATATAGTGAAATTTAATAATTCGGTTTTGTCTCTCGCCAAGGCTTAGTGCATAGGCGTCTATTCATAAAGATGGGGAAATATGTAAAGGTAAATTTCAAGACAGATTGCATCATATCGATGCGATATATCTTGAAGTTACCGTGTTATTCAGTAATACCCATTTTGCGGTGTCTCACAAAGTCATCCTCCTCAGCGAACCAGCGGATCACTGCCATACCACATGTGTCCTCGGGTTCCATGGTACTGCGCATCAGAGACGTGTGGTAAATGGCTCAGAAGGCACTGGCTAGCACCAGAGCCAGATCTACACCCAAAGGGTACATCTGGGCATTATACACAGGTGCAGCAGTATGTATAAACTCTTGGAAATTTGGTGAGTTTTAATCAGAGGTGTGCGGATAAGGTAGGTATGGGCGGCACTGCCTCACCTGCCATAGACTTTTTAGTCCAGAGTTTTGGCTATAAAAATGATTATAATAATGCAAAGAAGATATTTCAAATACATTCATTGTATTTTTCATATACTTTATACAGTCAAAACTCTGGCACAAACGTTAGTATTACAGGAAAGACTCTGCCTCATCTAACTCACCCCACTGCACGTCACTGCTGCACATGTGCCACTGTTAGAGTGAGCCAGTTATTAGACAGTATGGGTAGGGGTGGGCAGCAGGCAGACAACAGTGACCCGGCAAATACATAGGCATAGTCACTTCACTAACACATGTATTAGTGAGGCAGCAGTGAGGACTGATCGGCAGAGGGTGTAACTGAGCAGCAGCAGTAAGTACTGATGGGTGGCAGGGGGTAACAGAGAGAGGAGGGGGGTTACATAGTGGTGGCAGTGAGGACTTAGTGGGCGCAGGGGGGTGACAGAGTGAGGGGTTTATGGCGGCAGTGAGGACTGAGCGGCAGTGGTGAGGACTGATGCGGGGTTGACATAGAGGCGGCAGTGAGGACTGAGCAGCGGTGGCAGGGGGTTACAGCGGCAGTGGTGAGGACTGATCAGTGGTGAAAGTGCGGCGGCAGTGATGACTGAGTGGTGGCGGATGGGAGGAACACAGCAGGGTCATTAGCAGAGGCAGAACTCTGGGAGGCAACGGAGTCATCTGCCGCCGGGCTCCTGCTCTGAAGGGGGGCACCTCTCCTCCCATTCTGTGACACCATTGAATTAAGTTAATTGATAGCTGTAGCTGTCTTTTCAGTGGCCGACTTCCTCACTGGTCCCTGCACCTTACAAATCACACCCTCTTTATTATACTGAATATTAGTGATGAGCGGGTTCGGTTCCTCGGAATCCGAACCCGCCCGAACTTCACCCTTTTTTGCACAGGTCCGAGCAGACTCGGATCCTCCCGCCTTGCTCGGTTAACCCGAGCGCGCCCGAACGTCATCATCCCGCTGTCGGATTCTCGCGAGACTCGGATTCTATATAAGGAGCCGCGCGTCGCCGCCATTTTCACACGTGCATTGAGATTGATAGGGAGAGGACGTGGCTGGCGTCCTCTCCGTTATAGTAGAACTTAGTTAGTTATAAATTGTGGGGAGTATTGGGGACGGGGAGCAGCTGTTAGGGAGTACAGTGCAGGGTTTAGAGTTTAATCCGTTGTTTCTCTGCCTGATAAAAAACGCTCCACCAATCCATATCTGTGCTCACTCAGTGTGCTGCACTGCTGCTGCATGATATATCTGTGCTGAGTGCACTGCTCACACTGCCTAATTGTGGGGACTGGGGAGCAGTTATAGCAGGAGTACAGTCAGTGCACACTGCACAGTTTTGCTGACAGTGACCACCAGTCCAGTATACATTTGTCTGCCTGAAAAACACTGTGGTGTTTTTTTTTTTCTTTCTTCATACTAGTTTACCAGTCTGCTGACACTGTCCACCAGGTCCGTTATACAGTATATTATATTTATATATAAGCACTAAGCAGCAGTACGGTAGGCCACGGCTGTACCTCCCTCTGTGTCGACTCGTCACTCGTCGTCCATAAGTATAAGTAATACTATCCATCCATCTACATTGTATACCTGTGGTGTTTTTTTTTTTCTTTCTTCATACTAGTTTAGCAGTCTGCTGCTGACACTGTCCACCAGGTCCGTTATACAGTATATTATATTTATATATAAGCACTTAAGCAGCAGTACGGTAGGCCACGGCTGTACCTACCTCTGTGTCGACTCGTCACTCATCGTCCATAAGTATAAGTAATACTATCCATCCATCTACATTGTATACCTGTGGTGTTTTATTTTTCTTTCTTCATACTAGTTTAGCAGTCTGCTGCTGACACTGTCCACCAGGTCCGTTATACAGTATATTATATTTATATATAAGCACTAAGCAGCAGTACGGTAGGCCACGGCTGTACCTACCTCTGTGTCGACTCGTCACTCGTCGTCCATAAGTATAAGTAATACTATCCATCCATCTACATTGTATACCTGTGGTGTTTTTTTTTTCTTTCTTCATACTAGTTTAGCAGTCTGCTGCTGACACTGTCCACCAGGTCCGTTATACAGTATATTATATTTATATATAAGCACTAAGCAGCAGTACGGTAGGCCACGGCTGTACCTACCTCTGTGTCGTCACTTGTCGTCCATAAGTATAAGTAATACTATACTATCCATCCATCTACATTGTATACCTGTGGTGGCTTTTAGTTGTGCGCAAAATATGGAGAACAAAAATGTGGAGGTTAAAAAAATAGGGAAAGATCAAGATCCACTTCCACCTCGTGCTGAAGCTGCTGCCACTAGTCATGGCCGAGACGATGAAATGCCATCAACGTCGTCTGCCAAGGCCGATGCCCAATGTCATAGTACAGAGTATGTAAAATCCAAAACACAAAAGATCAGTAAAAAAATGACCCAAAAATCAAAATTAAAAGCGTCTGAGGAGAAGCGTAAACTTGCCAATATGCCATTTACAACACGGAGTGGCAAGGAACGGCTGAGGCCCTGGCCTATGTTCATGGCTAGTGGTTCAGCTTCACATGAGGATGGAAGCACTCATCCTCTCGTTAGAAAAAAGAAAAGACTTGCGGCAAAAGCACAGCAAAGAACTGTGCGTTCTTCGAAATCACAAATCCCAAAGGAGAGTCCAATTGTGTCGGTTGCGATGCCTGACCTTCCCAACACTGGACGGGAAGAGCTTGCGCCTTCCACCATTTGCACGCCCCCTGCAAGTGTTGAAAGGAGCACCCGCAGTCCAGTTCCAGATAGTAAAATTGAAGATGTCAGTGTTGAAGTACACCAGGATGAGGATATGGGTGTTGCTTGGGCTGGGGAGGAAATTGACAAGGAGGATTCTGATGGTGAGATGGTTTGTTTAAGTCAGGCACCCGGGGAGACACCTGTTGTCCGTGGGAGGAATATGGCCATTGACATGCCTGGTGAAAATACCAAAAAAATCAGCTCTTCAGTGTGGAAGTATTTCAACAGAAATGCGGACAACAGGTGTCAAGCCGTGTGTTGCCTTTGTCAAGCTGTAATAAGTAGGGGTAAGGACGTTAACCACCTCGGAACATCCTCCCTTATACGTCACCTGCAGCGCATTCATAATAAGTCAGTGACAGGTTCAAAAACTTTGGGCGACAGCGGAAGCAGTCCACTGACCAGTAAATCCCTTCCTCTTGTAACCAAGCTCGCGCAAACCACACCACCAACTCCCTCAGTGTCAATTTCCTCCTTACCCAGGAAAGCCAATAGTCCTGCAGGCCATGTCACTGGCAAGTCTGACGAGTCCTCTCCTGCCTGGGATTCCTCCGATGCATCCTTGAGTGTAACGCCTGCTGGCGCTGCTGTTGTTGCTGCTGGGAGTCGATCGTCATCCCAGAGGGGAAGTCGGAAGACCACTTGTACTACTTCCAGTAAGCAATTGACTGTCCAACAGTCCTTTGCGAGGAAGATGAAATATCACAGCAGTCATCCTGCTGCAAAGCGGATAACTGAGGCCTTGACAACTATGTTGGCGTTAGACGTGCATCCGGTATCCGCCGTTAGTTCACAGGGAACTAGACAATTTATTGAGGCAGTGTGCCCCCGTTACCAAATACCATCTAGGTTCCACTTCTCTAGGCAGGCGATACCGAGAATGTACACGGACGTCAGAAAAAGACTCACCAGTGTCCTAAAAAATGCAGTTGTACCCAATGTCCACTTAACCACGGACATGTGGACAAGTGGAGCAGGGCAGACTCAGGACTACATGACTGTGACAGCCCACTGGGTAGATGTATTGCCTCCCGCTGCAAGAACAGCAGCGGCGGCACCAGTAGCAGGATCTCGCAAACGCCAACTCGTTCCTAGGCAGGCTACGCTTTGTATCACCGCTTTCCAGAATACGCACACAGCTGAAAACCTCTTATGGCAACTGAGGAAGATCATCGCAGAATGGCTTACCCCAATTAGACTCTCCTGGGGATTTGTGGCATCGGACAACGCCAGCAATATTGTGCGCGCCTTAAATCTGGGCAAATTCCAGCACGTCCCATGTTTTGCACATACCTTGAATTTGGTGGTGCAGAATTATTTAAAAAACGAAAGGGGCGTGCAAGAGATGCTGACGGTGGCCAGAAGAATTGCGGGCCACTTTCGGCGTGCAGGCACCGCGTACAGAAGACTGGGGCACCACCAAAAAAACCTGAACCTGCCCTGCCATCATCTGAAGCAAGAGGTGGCAACGAGGTGGAATTCAACCCTCTATATGCTTCAGAGGATGGAGGAGCAGCAAAAGGCCATTCAAGCCTATACATCTGCCCACGATATAGGCAAAGGAGGGGGAATGCACCTGACTCAAGCGCAGTGGAGAATGATTTCAACGTTGTGCAAGGTTCTGCTGCCCTTTGAACTTGCCACACGTGAAGTCAGTTCAGACACTGCCAGCCTGAGTCAGGTCATTCCCCTCATCAGGCTTTTGCAGAAGAAGCTGGAGGCATTGAAGGAGGAGCTAAAACAGAGTGATTCCGCTAGGCATGTGGGACTTGTGGATGGAGCCCTTCATTCGCTTAACCAGGATTCACGTGTGGTCAATCTGTTGAAATCAGAGCACTACATTTTGGCCACCGTGCTCGATCCTAGATTTAAAACCTACGTTGGATCTCTCTTTCCGGCAGACACAAGTCTGCAGGGGTTCAAAGAACTGCTGGTGAGAAAATTGTCAAGTCAAGCGGAACGCGACCTGTCAACATCTCCTCCTTCACATTCTCCCGCAACTGGGGGTGCGAGGAAAAGGCTACGAATTCCGAGCCCACCCGCTGGCGGTGATGCAGGGCAGTCTGGAGCGACTGCTGATGCTGACATCTGGTCCGGACTGAAGGACCTGCCAATGATTACTGACATGTCGTCTACTGTCACTGCATATGATTCTCTCACCATTGAAAGAATGGTGGAGGATTATATGAGTGACCGCATCCAAGTAGGCACGTCAGACAGTCCGTACGTATACTGGCAGGGAAAAGAGGCAATTTGGAGGCCCTTGCACAAACTGGCTTTATTCTACCTAAGTTGCCCTCCCACAAGTGTGTACTCCGAAAGAGTGTTTAGTGCCGCCGCTCACCTTGTCAGCAATCGGCGTACAAGGTTACTTCCAGAAAATGTGGAGAAGATGATGTTCATTAAAATGAATTATAATCAATTACTCCATGGAGACATTCACCAGCAGCAATTACCTCCAGAAAGTACACGGGGATCTGAGATGGTGGATTCCAGTGGGGACGAATTAATAATCTGTGAGGAGGGGGATATACACAGTGAAAGGGGTGATGAATCGGACGATGATGATGAGGTGGACATCTTGCCTCTGTAGAGCCAGTTTGTGCAAGGAGAGATTGCTTCTTTTTTGGTGGGGGCCCAAACCAACCAATCATTTCAGTCACAGTCGTGTGGCAGACCCAGTCGCTGAAATGATGGATTGGTTAAAGTGTGCATGTCCTGTTTATACAACATAAGGGTGGGTGGGAGGGCCCAAGGACAATTCCATCTTGCACCTCTTTTTTCTTTTTTTCTTCTTTGCGTCATGTGCTGTTTGGGGAGTATTTTTTGGAAGGGCCATCCTGCCTGACACTGCAGTGCCACTCCTAGATGGGCCAGGTGTTTGTGTCGGCCACTAGGGTCGCTTAGCTTACTCACACAGCTACCTCATTGCGCCTCTTTTTTTCTTTGCGTCATGTGCTGTTTGGGGAGTATTTTTTGGAAGGGCCATCCTGCCTGACACTGCAGTGCCACTCCTAGATGGGCCAGGTGTTTGTGTCGGCCACTAGGGTCGCTTAGCTTACTCACACAGCTACCTCATTGCGCCTCTTTTTTTCTTTGCGTCATGTGCTGTTTGGGGAGTATTTTTTGGAAGGGCCATCCTGCCTGACACTGCAGTGCCACTCCTAGATGGGCCAGGTGTTTGTGTCGGCCACTAGGGTCGCTTAGCTTACTCACACAGCTACCTCATTGCGCCTCTTTTTTTCTTTGCGTCATGTGCTGTTTGGGGAGTATTTTTAGGAAGGGCCATCCTGCCTGACACTGCAGTGCCACTCCTAGATGGGCCAGGTGTTTGTGTCGGCCACTAGGGTCGCTTAGCTTACTCACACAGCTACCTCACTGCGCCTCTTTTTTTCTTTGCGTCATGTGCTGTTTGGGGAGTATTTTTTGGAAGGGCCATCCTGCCTGACACTGCAGTGCCACTCCTAGATGGGCCAGGTGTTTGTGTCGGCCACTAGGGTCGCTTAGCTTACTCACACAGCTACCTCATTGCGCCTCTTTTTTTCTTTGCGTCATGTGCTGTTTGGGGAGTATTTTTTGGAAGGGACATCCTGCCTGACACTGCAGTGCCACTCCTAGATGGGCCAGGTGTTTGTGTCGGCCACTAGGGTCGCTTAGCTTACTCACACAGCTAACTCATTGCGCCTCTTTTTTTCTTTACGTCATGTGCTGTTTGGGGAGTATTTTTTGGAAGGGCCATCCTGCCTGACACTGCAGTGCCACTCCTAGATGGGCCAGGTGTCTGTGTCGGCCACTTGGGTCGCTTAGCTTAGCCATACAGCGACCTCGGTGCAAATTTTAGGACTAAAAATAATATTGTGAGGTGTGAGGTGTTCAGAATAGACTGAAAATGAGTGGAAATTATGGTTATTGAGGTTAATAATACTATGGGATCAAAATGCCCCCCAAATTCTATGATTTAAGCTGTTTTTTAGGGTTTTTTGAAAAAAACACCCGAATCCAAAACACACCCGAATCCGACAAAAAAAAATTCGGTGAGGTTTTGCCAAAACGCGTTCGAACCCAAAACACGGCCGCGGAACCGAACCCAAAACCAAAACACAAAACCCGAAAAATTTCAAGTGCACATCCCTACAGTGAATATACACATTTTACAAGTGTCATACCCAGGATTAGAAACCACAACCTATTACACTGGAAGCAGACACCTTACTGAGGAAGCTGTTTGCTCCTGTATAGGAAATATGAGATTTTAACTATATGAAGATACTTCTCTGACAATTACGCGTAACTTCATATAGTTAGAATTCTCATGCTTCCTCTACAGGAGCAAATAACTTACATCAGTAAAGTGTCTGCTGTTAGGTCATGGGTTCTAATCCTGGGTATGACTGCTAAGAAATGTGTGATTTAAAATAAAAGACAATTAAATGTATAAATACAGTATATAATTTGTTTTCAGAACACTCCACACACACACACACACACACACACACACACACACACACACACACACACACACACACACACACACACACACACACACATACATACATATATTTATCTTAATATAGGAAATAGGGGGGCACCAATATTTATCTTGCCTCCGGGCAACTGTGACGAACTTACGCCACTGGTCATTAGGGAATCAGCACTGCAGTCTGAAGTGACCTGACATATCCCGGGTCACTTCATTTACATAGATGTTTTGTAGTGCACCTCTCTCCAGGAGCAGGGGCAGATTTTTGTGTTTGTCTCTTTCTGCCTAGGGGCCTAATTCAGACCTGATCGCAGCAGCAAATTTGTTAGCAAATGGGCAAAACCATGTGCACTGTAGGGGAGGCAGATATAACAGCATGACACGAAGCATTCTGCTTACACCTACAATCTCCCTGAAACTAGTTTTCAAAAGTAGGCAAGTATGATTATAGGACAAGTACAGGGTATGTAAACATAGCTGCATCAGCAGACAACACTGAAGTAAGTATCAGGGTGCCATAAAACCGGGGGATTTGGTGCCCTTGAAGGGAGTATGAAGTAGTAGATAGTTTTAGTAAGAGAAGAAAATCACGCGGGAAGAGGGCCCTGCTCGTGAGAGCTTACATTCTAAAGGGGAGGGGCAGACAGACAAGGGTGACACAGATGGGGTATGAAATGTATTAACAAATACCAGTTCTTTCTAAGTTATATTCTACACATTTGTAAACCACTTTCACTTCATCACATTCTAGTTCTGCAGAGAAGACACGGTTATGCGGTTATGTGACACATATCTATAGGTCACATTCTGCTCTGCACTACACATATCGGGGGTCATTCCGAGTTGTTCGCTCAGTAAATTTATTCGCATCGCAGCGTTTTTCCGCTTAGTGCACATGCGCAATGTTCGCACTGCGACTGCGCCAAGTAAATTTGCTATGCAGTTAGGAATTTTACTCACGGCTTTTTCATCGTTCTGGTGATCGTAATGTGATTGACAGGAAGTGGGTGTTTCTGGGCGGAAACTGGCCGTTTTATGGGTGTGTGTGAAAAAACGCTACCGTTTCTGGGAAAAACGCGGGAGTGGCTGGAGAAACGGAGGAGTGTCTGGGCGAACGCTGGGTGTGTTTGTGACGTCAAACCAGGAACGAAACTGACTGAACTGATCGCAGATGCCGAGTAAGTCTGGAGCTACTCAGAAACTGCTAAGAGAGGTCTAATCGCAATATTGCGAATACGTCGTTCGCAATTTTAAGAAGCTAAGATTCACTCCCAGTAGGCGGCGACTTAGCGTGTGCAAAGCTGCTAAAAGCAGCTTGCGAGCGAACAACTCGGAATGAGGGCCATCCTTTCACACACTTTATTCTTCTTCCTTGCTGAATCACCCAGACCTGCATAGACTTCTTGCCATACATCATCCTGTAGACCAGGGACACATCCCCTGCCCCCCTCCTCCCACCATGTCCCAGTCAGACCGTCCTGATCCTTTTTATGTCCTATTTCTGTCCCTCCCCAGCCCTGTCCCTCTCATGCTGTTCTGTACGTGTTGCTTTGCAGTGCTATGTGGCTGAGAGTGTTGAGGGGGAGGAAAGGACTCTGCTTCCCAGGGGTCACCCAGTAAGTTGCTATTTGTTGTTCTGGCCTAAGGACCATCCCTCTGCAATGCCAGCCGTCCTCATTCATCCAGACCTCTACTGACAGGTAGGTGCACTGGATTTGTACTGTGTAAGAGCTCTGCATCTGCAGTACATGCAGCTCTGCTAATCAGTCCCCTCATGCAGATACCTTTAGTGGAGGGTAATTACAGAAAGAGCACTGTATGCGTTAAAGCTGCCAATACCCAATGCTGCATAACAGGGATATGAGAAGATTGTACGTCTGATACTGATACGGCTGTATGAATATAGTATATCACTTCATGTGCAGTCCGTTGTTTTTCTCATATCTATATGTTGAGGAAGACGATATGTTAGCATCATTCATAACCAGTTTGATGATTAATGGATTAAATGCACCATTCCCTCTGGACATATCAGGATTATTAATATAGATTTATAAACCTAGCAGCAGTATCACGCAGGAGAAATGATAAACCATTTTTCTTTTGGGCCCATATATCACCAATCTTATTTCCATCTGTAACGGTACCGAATATCTACCCCTTTATTGAATACAAATAGGTCTGTACAAGTAACATAACACAACGGTGTCCACTCCACTGTGTATTTGTGTGGGCTCCTGTGTATACTGTATGGCTTTACGTGTTTATTAATCAATACCTGGAATACAACATAAACGTGCAGGATCACTGTAACCTTTAAAGTACATCTGTTGCCAACACACTGTTTATAAAGTGCACTGTATGCATACGGCAAGGCACCTTGGATTTACATTGGTGCACCTACAGTAGATGGTCCATCCAGTGCCCTTCAAAATAAACACCTACTCTTCACTCTTAGGAGATGCCATGTGAAAGTGTGGGAGGTGGAAATATATCTGAAGAGGGACACTGTTAGAAAGTGTAAATGTCACATCAAAGTTCAACCTCCTTCATTAAATATTACTTTTCTGTTTTCTATAATACTGCTTGGTATAGATTAACTCGGGTGGCCAGACTTTTGGAATCGTGATCTTCTTTGAAAGCTGAAAAGCTTTTGTGATCTACCTAGGAGGGATAATTGCGCGCGCAAATAGGGGCATGGCATAACACATAGGGGGCATGGCATAACAAAAAAAAGGGGCGTTGCCTTGCTGCACAGGGTGTAATGACTGTCTCGCACAAAATCACACATTGGCTCCCACAGGTAAAAACCTAAAACACATATGCCCCCACAGTGCCAGATACACATATGCCCCCACAGTGCCACATATGCCCCCACAGTTCCAGATACACATATGCCCCCACAGTGGCATGTGCCCACAGTGCCAGATATGCCCCCACAGTGCCAGATACACATACGCTCTCACATTACCATGTGCCCACAGTGCCAGACATGCCACCACAGTGCCACATATGCCCCCACAGTTCCAGACACACATATGCCCCCACAGTGGCATGTGCCCACAGTGCCACATATGCCCCCAGAGTGCAGATACACCTATGCTCCCACAGCGCCAGACATGCCCCCACAGTGCCAAATATGCCCCCACAGTGCCAGATACATATATGCTCCCACAGTGCCAGATATGTCCCCACAGTGCTAAATATGCCCCCACAGTGCCAGACATGCCCCTACAGTGCCAAACATGCCCCCACAGCGCCAGATATGCCCCCACAGTGCTAAATATGCCCCCACAGTGCCAGACATGCCCCTACAGTGCCAGATATGCCCCCACAGCGCCAGATATGACCCCACAGTGCCACATATGCCTCCACAGTGCCAAATATGCCCCCAAGGTGCTAGATATGCCCCCACAGTGCCATATGCCCACACTAATATTAATTAGAGATGAGCGGGTTCGGTTTCTTTGAATCCGAACCCGCACGAACTTCACTTTTTTTTCACGGGTCCGAGCGACTCGGATCTTCCCGCCTTGCTCGGTTAACCCGAGCGCGCCCGAACGTCATCATGACGCTGTCGGATTCTCGCGAGACTCGGATTCTATATAAGGAGCCGCGCGTCGCCGCCATTTTCACACGTGCATTGAGATTGATAGGGAGAGGACGTGGCTGGCGTCCTCTCCATTAGAATAGATTAGAAGAGAGAGAGAGAGAGAGAGATTGTGCAGACAGAGTTTACCACAGTGACCAGTGCAGTTGTTGTTAAGTTAACTTTTATTTAATATATCCGTTCTCTGCTATATCCGTTCTCTGCCTGAAAAAAACGATACACAGCAGTCACACAGTGTGACTCAGTCTGTGTGCACTCAGCTCAGCCCAGTGTGCTGCACATCAATGTATAAAAGCTTATAATAATTGTGGGGGAGACTGGGGAGCACTGCAGGTTGTTATAGCAGGAGCCAGGAGTACATAATATTATATTAATTTAAAATTAAACAGTGCACACTTTTGCTGCAGGAGTGCCACTGCCAGTGTGACTAGTGGTGACCAGTGCCTGACCACCAGTATAGTAGTATATTGTTGTATACTATCTCTTTATCAACCAGTCTATATTAGCAGCAGACACAGTACAGTGCGGTAGTTCACTGCTGTGGCTACCTCTGTGTCGGCAGTCGGCACTCGGCAGGCAGTCCGTCCATCCATAATTGTATAATTATATACCACCTAACCGTGGTATTTTTTTTTCTTTCTTTATACCGTCGTCATAGTCATACTAGTTGTTACGAGTATACTACTATCTCTTTATCAACCAGTGTACAGTGCGGTAGTTCACGGCTGTGGCTACCTCTGTGTCGGCAGTCGGCAGGCAGTCCGTCCATCCATAATTGTATTATAATATATACCACCTAACCGTGGTTTTTTTTTCATTCTTTATACCGTCATAGTGTCATACTAGTTGTTACGAGTATACTACTATCTCTTTATCAACCAGTGTACAGTGCGGTAGTTCACGGCTGTGGCTACCTCTGTGTCGGCAGTCGGCAGGCAGTCCGTCCATCCATAATTGTATTATAATATATACCACCTAACCGTGTTTTTTTTTTCATTCTTTATACCGTCATAGTCAGTCATACTAGTTGTTACGAGTATACTACTATCTCTTTATCAACCAGTGTACAGTGCGGTAGTTCACGGCTGTGGCTACCTCTGTGTCGGCAGTCGGCAGGCAGTCCGTCCATCCATAATTGTATTATAATATATACCACCTAACCGTGGTTTTTTTTTTCATTCTTTATACCGTCATAGTGTCATACTAGTTGTTACGAGTATACTACTATCTCTTTATCAACCAGTGTACAGTGCGGTAGTTCACGGCTGTGGCTACCTCTGTGTCGGAACTCGGCAGGCAGTCCGTCCATCCATAATTGTATTATTATAATATATACCACCTAACCGTGGTTTTTTTTTCATTCTTTATACCGTCATAGTGTCATACTAGTTGTTACGAGTATACTACTATCTCTTTATCAACCAGTGTACAGTGCGGTAGTTCACGGCTGTGGCTACCTCTGTGTCGGCAGTCGGCAGGCAGTCCGTCCATCCATAATTGTATTATAATATATACCACCTAACCGTGGTTTTTTTTTCATTCTTTATACCGTCATAGTGTCATACTAGTTGTTACGAGTATACTACTATCTCTTTATCAACCAGTGTACAGTGCGGTAGTTCACGGCTGTGGCTACCTCTGTGTCGGCAGTCGGCAGGCAGTCCGTCCATCCATAATTGTATTATAATATATACCACCTAACCGTGGTTTTTTTTTCATTCTTTATACCGTCATAGTCAGTCATACTAGTTGTTACGAGTATACTACTATCTCTTTATCAACCAGTGTACAGTGCGGTAGTTCACGGCTGTGGCTACCTCTGTGTCGGAACTCGGCAGGCAGTCCGTCCATCCATAATTGTATTACAATATATACCACCTAACCGTGGTTTTTTTTTCATTCTTTATACCGTCATAGTCAGTCATACTAGTTGTTACGAGTATACTACTATCTCTTTATCAACCAGTGTACAGTGCGGTAGTTCACGGCTGTGGCTACCTCTGTGTCGGCACTCGGCAGGCATTCCGTCCAACCATAATTGTATTATAATATATACCACCTAACCGTGTTTTTTTTTTCATTCTTTATACCGTCGTCATACTAGTTGTTACGAGTATACTACTATCTCTTTATCAACCAGTGTACAGTGCGGTAGTTCACGGCTGTGGCTACCTCTGTGTCGGCAGTCGGCAGGCAGTCCGTCCATCCATAATTGTATTATAATATATACCACCTAACCGTGGTTTTTTTTTCATTCTTTATACCGTCATAGTCAGTCATACTAGTTGTTACGAGTATACTACTATCTCTTTATCAACCAGTGTACAGTGCGGTAGTTCACGGCTGTGGCTACCTCTGTGTCGGAACTCGGCAGGCAGTCCGTCCATCCATAATTGTATTACAATATATACCACCTAACCGTGGTTTTTTTTTCATTCTTTATACCGTCATAGTGTCATACTAGTTGTTACGAGTATACTACTATCTCTTTATCAACCAGTGTACAGTGCGGTAGTTCACGGCTGTGGCTACCTCTGTGTCGGAACTCGGCAGGCAGTCCGTCCATCCATAATTGTATTATTATAATATATACCACCTAACCGTGGTTTTTTTTTCATTCTTTATACCGTCATAGTGTCATACTAGTTGTTACGAGTATACTACTATCTCTTTATCAACCAGTGTACAGTGCGGTAGTTCACGGCTGTGGCTACCTCTGTGTCGGCAGTCGGCAGGCAGTCCGTCCATCCATAATTGTATTATAATATATACCACCTAACCGTGTTTTTTTTTTCATTCTTTATACCGTCATAGTGTCATACTAGTTGTTACGAGTATACTACTATCTCTTTATCAACCAGTGTACAGTGCGGTAGTTCACGGCTGTGGCTACCTCTGTGTCGGCAGTCGGCAGGCAGTCCGTCCATCCATAATTGTATTATAATATATACCACCTAACCGTGGTTTTTTTTTCATTCTTTATACCGTCATAGTCAGTCATACTAGTTGTTACGAGTATACTACTATCTCTTTATCAACCAGTGTACAGTGCGGTAGTTCACGGCTGTGGCTACCTCTGTGTCGGAACTCGGCAGGCAGTCCGTCCATCCATAATTGTATTACAATATATACCACCTAACCGTGGTTTTTTTTTCATTCTTTATACCGTCATAGTCAGTCATACTAGTTGTTACGAGTATACTACTATCTCTTTATCAACCAGTGTACAGTGCGGTAGTTCACGGCTGTGGCTACCTCTGTGTCGGCACTCGGCAGGCAGTCCGTCCAACCATAATTGTATTATAATATATACCACCTAACCGTGGTTTTTTTTTCATTCTTTATACCGTCATAGTGTCATACTAGTTGTTACGAGTATACTACTATCTCTTTATCAACCAGTGTACAGTGCGGTAGTTCACGGCTGTGGCTACCTCTGTGTCGGCAGTCGGCAGGCAGTCCGTCCATCCATAATTGTATTATAATATATACCACCTAACCGTGGTTTTTTTTTCATTCTTTATACCGTCATAGTCAGTCATACTAGTTGTTACGAGTATACTACTATCTCTTTATCAACCAGTGTACAGTGCGGTAGTTCACGGCTGTGGCTACCTCTGTGTCGGAACTCGGCAGGCAGTCCGTCCATCCATAATTGTATTACAATATATACCACCTAACCGTGGTTTTTTTTTCATTCTTTATACCGTCATAGTCAGTCATACTAGTTGTTACGAGTATACTACTATCTCTTTATCAACCAGTGTACAGTGCGGTAGTTCACGGCTGTGGCTACCTCTGTGTCGGCACTCGGCAGGCAGTCCGTCCATCCATAATTGTATTATATACCACCTAACCGTGGTTTTTTTATACCACCTAACCGTGGCAGTCCGTCCATAATTGTATACTAGTATCCAATCCATCCATCTCCATTGTTTACCTGAGGTGCCTTTTAGTTCTGCCTACAAAATATGGAGAACAAAAAAGTTGAGGTTCCAAAATTAGGGAAAGATCAAGATCCACTTCCACCTCGTGCTGAAGCTGCTGCCACTAGTCATGGCCGAGACGATGAAATGCCAGCAACGTCGTCTGCCAAGGCCGATGCCCAATGTCATAGTACAGAGCATGTCAAATCCAAAACACCAAATATCAGAAAAAAAAGGACTCCAAAACCTAAAATAAAATTGTCGGAGGAGAAGCGTAAACTTGCCAATATGCCATTTACCACACGGAGTGGCAAGGAACGGCTGAGGCCCTGGCCTATGTTCATGGCTAGTGGTTCAGCTTCACATGAGGATGGAAGCACTCAGCCTCTCGCTAGAAAACTGAAAAGACTCAAGCTGGCAAAAGCACCGCAAAGAACTGTGCGTTCTTTGAAATCCCAAATCCACAAGGAGAGTCCAATTGTGTCGTTTGCGATGCCTGACCTTCCCAACACTGGACGTGAAGAGCATGCGCCTTCCACCATTTGCACGCCCCCTGCAAGTGCTGGAAGGAGCACCCGCAGTCCAGTTCCTGATAGTCAGATTGAAGATGTCAGTGTTGAAGTACACCAGGATGAGGAGGATATGGGTGTTGCTGGCGCTGGGGAGGAAATTGACCAGGAGGATTCTGATGGTGAGGTGGTTTGTTTAAGTCAGGCACCCGGGGAGACACCTGTTGTCCGTGGGAGGAATATGGCCGTTGACATGCCAGGTGAAAATACCAAAAAAATCAGCTCTTCGGTGTGGAGGTATTTCACCAGAAATGCGGACAACAGGTGTCAAGCCGTGTGTTCCCTTTGTCAAGCTGTAATAAGTAGGGGTAAGGACGTTAACCACCTCGGAACATCCTCCCTTATACGTCACCTGCAGCGCATTCATAATAAGTCAGTGACAAGTTCAAAAACTTTGGGTGACAGCGGAAGCAGTCCACTGACCAGTAAATCCCTTCCTCTTGTAACCAAGCTCACGCAAACCACCCCACCAACTCCCTCAGTGTCAATTTCCTCCTTCCCCAGGAATGCCAATAGTCCTGCAGGCCATGTCACTGGCAAGTCTGACGAGTCCTCTCCTGCCTGGGATTCCTCCGATGCATCCTTGCGTGTAACGCCTACTGCTGCTGGCGCTGCTGTTGTTGCCGCTGTGAGTCGATGGTCATCCCAGAGGGGAAGTCGTAAGCCCACTTGTACTACTTCCAGTAAGCAATTGACTGTTCAACAGTCCTTTGCGAGGAAGATGAAATATCACAGCAGTCATCCTACTGCAAAGCGGATAACTGAGTCCTTGACAACTATGTTGGTGTTAGACGTGCGTCCGGTATCCGCCGTTAGTTCACAGGGAACTAGACAATTTATTGAGGCAGTGTGCCCCCGTTACCAAATACCATCTAGGTTCCACTTCTCTAGGCAGGCGATACCGAGAATGTACACGGACGTCAGAAAAAGACTCACCAGTGTCCTAAAAAATGCAGTTGTACCCAATGTCCACTTAACCACGGACATGTGGACAAGTGGAGCAGGGCAGGGTCAGGACTATATGACTGTGACAGCCCACTGGGTAGATGTATGGACTCCCGCCGCAAGAACAGCAGCGGCGGCACCAGTAGCAGCATCTCGCAAACGCCAACTCTTTCCTAGGCAGGCTACGCTTTGTATCACCGCTTTCCAGAATACGCACACAGCTGAAAACCTCTTACGGCAACTGAGGAAGATCATCGCGGAATGGCTTACCCCAATTGGACTCTCCTGTGGATTTGTGGCATCGGACAACGCCAGCAATATTGTGTGTGCATTAAATATGGGCAAATTCCAGCACGTCCCATGTTTTGCACATACCTTGAATTTGGTGGTGCAGAATTTTTTAAAAAACGACAGGGGCGTGCAAGAGATGCTGTCGGTGGCCAGAAAAATTGCGGGACACTTTCGGCGTACAGGCACCACGTACAGAAGACTGGAGCACCACCAAAAACTACTGAACCTGCCCTGCCATCATCTGAAGCAAGAAGTGGTAACGAGGTGGAATTCAACCCTCTATATGCTTCAGAGGTTGGAGGAGCAGCAAAAGGCCATTCAAGCCTATACAATTGAGCACGATATAGGAGATGGAATGCACCTGTCTCAAGTGCAGTGGAGAATGATTTCAACGTTGTGCAAGGTTCTGATGCCCTTTGAACTTGCCACACGTGAAGTCAGTTCAGACACTGCCAGCCTGAGTCAGGTCATTCCCCTCATCAGGCTTTTGCAGAAGAAGCTGGAGGCATTGAAGAAGGAGCTAACACGGAGCGATTCCGCTAGGCATGTGGGACTTGTGGATGCAGCCCTTAATTCGCTTAACAAGGATTCACGGGTGGTCAATCTGTTGAAATCAGAGCACTACATTTTGGCCACCGTGCTCGATCCTAGATTTAAAGCCTACCTTGGATCTCTCTTTCCGGCAGACACAGGTCTGCTGGGGTTGAAAGACCTGCTGGTGACAAAATTGTCAAGTCAAGCGGAACGCGACCTGTCAACATCTCCTCCTTCACATTCTCCCGCAACTGGGGGTGCGAGGAAAAGGCTCAGAATTCCGAGCCCACCCGCTGGCGGTGATGCAGGGCAGTCTGGAGCGACTGCTGATGCTGACATCTGGTCCGGACTGAAGGACCTGACAACGATTACGGACATGTCGTCTACTGTCACTGCATATGATTCTCTCAACATTGATAGAATGGTGGAGGATTATATGAGTGACCGCATCCAAGTAGGCACGTCACACAGTCCGTACTTATACTGGCAGGAAAAAGAGGCAATTTGGAGGCCCTTGCACAAACTGGCTTTATTCTACCTAAGTTGCCCTCCCACAAGTGTGTACTCCGAAAGAGTGTTTAGTGCCGCCGCTCACCTTGTCAGCAATCGGCGTACGAGGTTACATCCAGAAAATGTGGAGAAGATGATGTTCATTAAAATGAATTATAATCAATTCCTCCGCGGAGACATTGACCAGCAGCAATTGCCTCCACAAAGTACACAGGGAGCTGAGATGGTGGATTCCAGTGGGGACGAATTGATAATCTGTGAGGAGGGGGATGTACACGGTGATATATCGGAGGGTGAAGATGAGGTGGACATCTTGCCTCTGTAGAGCCAGTTTGTGCAAGGAGAGATTAATTGCTTCTTTTTTGGGGGGGGTCCAAACCAACCCGTCATATCAGTCACAGTCGTGTGGCAGACCCTGTCACTGAAATGATGGGTTGGTTAAAGTGTGCATGTCCTGTTTTGTTTATACAACATAAGGGTGGGTGGGAGGGCCCAAGGATAATTCCATCTTGCACCTCTTTTTTCTTTTCTTTTTCTTTGCATCATGTGCTGATTGGGGAGGGTTTTTTGGAAGGGACATCCTGCGTGACACTGCAGTGCCACTCCTAGATGGGCCCGGTGTTTGTGTCGGCCACTAGGGTCGCTAATCTTACTCACACAGCTACCTCATTGCGCCTCTTTTTTTCTTTGCGTCATGTGCTGTTTGGGGAGGGTTTTTTGGAAGGGACATCCTGCGTGACACTGCAGTGCCACTCCTAGATGTGCCCGGTGTTTGTGTCGGCCACTAGGGTCGCTAATCTTACTCACACAGTCAGCTACCTCATTGCGCCTCTTTTTTTCTTTGCGTCATGTGCTGTTTGGGGAGGGTTTTTTGGAAGGGCCATCCTGCGTGACACTGCAGTGCCACTCCTAGATGGGCCCGGTGTTTGTGTCGGCCACCATAAGAGGAGCGAAACGCGTCAGAGGAGCAGCCCATTTGGACCTTTGTGCACCAGCGATATTGCACTTTTACAGCATATCTTTTCCAGTGACATTATCTGGAGAATTGATGGTGAACGTGTGAGTAACACTAAAACGCAGGTGTCTGCATACGGCACCCGGAGACTCACAGAGCCTGGAAGCCGGGCTCCAGAGGCATTATCAGGAGAATCAACGGTGAAGGTGTGCTTATTAACGGGACGCAGGTGTCTGCATACGGCACCCGAAGACGCGGACTCACAGAGCCTGGAAGTCGGGGTAATTAACAATAACATACCAGGCGCCAGCGAAGCGCCTTCCCGCAGCCCGAGACCGTCTCACATTATTTTCCTGTTCCGCATGTCAGCTTCAGGTGCGAACCATATGTAAAGTTCCGTTGTGGAGCGTTTGTCACACTTACCTGTTGCACTTTTTTGCTAAGTGGCAATTTGATGAAGAGTGTCTAACACTACAAAACATAACGAGACACTGTTGCAATTTATAGCTGGTCAAACTATTTGCACGATCCTATACAAAGGACTTATTTTTAGTATTTTTATTGATTTTTCTGTGCACAGGAGTTTACTTATGATCCACCTCCTTTAGCTTATTATTAGCTTATTATTATGTTCTGTTTTTTGCTTTTTTGATTTATGTTTTATTTAGACCGGTCTAATCAATTTATTCTTAAATTAATTTTTAAACATACATGTATGTATGTGTGATAAAAATAAAAAAGAATCATATAAAGTATATTTAATTATCCTTTTTGTTTTGTTTTTATTGAGTCAAGCAAACTCTGAGCCATATCATTCTGCAGAGTTAATTAGCGCAGGAATCTATGTGTCTGTTGTTTCCAAGTTACCAGGGACTTTAAAGTGCCGGTTTCTCTCTGTTTGACTTGATTTACCCCAAGTCAATTTTTTCTTGCAGCTTGAACATATATTGTATTGGTTTAAATATTGATATTAAACATTGTATTAACACAACCATTTTAGTTGGGTTGTGGTATATTAGCGCCTGGTTAATTTTTGCATGCTCGCTAATCTTACTCACACAGCTACCTCATTGCGCCTCTTTTTTTCTTTGCGTCATGTGCTGTTTGGGGAGGGTTTTTTGGAAGGGACATCCTGCGTGACACTGCAGTGCCACTCCTAGATGGGCCCGGTGTTTGTGTCGGCCACTAGGGTCGCTTATCTTACTCACACAGCGACCTCGGTGCAAATTTTAGGACTAAAAATAATATTGTGAGGTATTCAGAATAGACTGAAAATGAGTGTAAATTATGGTTTTTGAGGTTAATAATACTTTGGGATCAAAATGACCCCCAAATTCTATGATTTAAGCTGTTTTTTAGTGTTTTTGGAAAAAAACACCCGAATCCAAAACACACCCGAATCCGACAAAAATAATTCGGTGAGGTTTTGCCAAAACGCGTTCGAACCCAAAACACGGCCGCGGAACCGAACCCAAAACCAAAACACAAAACCCGAAAAATTTCAGGCGCTCATCTCTAATATTAATACTTACTTTAGCTGGCTGGATCTCCGCTGGCTATCTCCCCGCTGCCTGTCTGTCTCCCCGCTGGCTGGATTCCCGCTGTCACGTGCCTGCTCCCGCTTCCCGCCGCTGCTGCTCCTCACATCGCGTTCCCAATCGTGCATTGCGCGGGTGCGCGGCTGACGTCATGACGTCACCTGCGCAATGCATCATTGGGAACGCTGGCAGAGGCGGCAAGTCACACTTGGATCGCGATCTACCGGCGAGAGCTCCGCGATCTACCGGTAGATCGCTATCAACGTTTTGCCCGCCTCTGGCTTAACTGAATCATGAGAGTAGGGGCATCTGGACCATTTCTCTCTCCAGGAGGGACACAATGCTCTGCTCCTGGACTTCCCTCTTAATGCATGATTGCCGGCACCTGTGTTGAACAGGGTAATGGATAAGAAAGGTGTTTCACCACAGGTGCTGGCAAACATACAGTAATACCCCTTTCACATCGCACAAATAACTCTGTATCGACACGGCATATTGCCGTGTCGACACGGGTCAGTGTGTGATGTGAAAGCACTTTGCCCGAATTAGCGGGTCGCCTGACCCGGTAATTCAACCCAGTATATAAGAAGGGTTATACCCGGGTTGAATACCGGGTCAGGCGCAGTGTGAATGGGAGCTGTGTCGATGCGACACGGCTCCCATTCACAGCATAGGGAGAGGCGGCGCCGGAGATGAGCTCATCTCCCAGCGCCGCCTCCACCCCCGCCCCTGCTGCTGCTGCGCCCCCCACCCAACCCCCTCCCCCCCGCTGCTATGGCAACCGAACCGGTATATTGCCGGGTGTCGGAAGGCCAGCAAAGCAGAGCAAATGCCGGATCCCACCCGGTAAGGACACGTTTCTCTTCCTGGGTGGGATCCGGCATTTGCGATCTGAAAGCGGTATTAGAGGGAAGTCCAGGAGTAGATCATTCTGTCCCTCCTGGAGAGGGTCATGTTGGGAGGTATGGATACGTATTTTGTTGTGTGTGGAGTTTTTTATTACTTTGCTTGGAATGTGCCTAGAAATGTGCTTTTCTGCCAAACTGGAACATGAAGGCACAATATGCATCCCATTAAAAAGACAGGATAAGAGACAAAGGGGTATATGCAAGGCAAATTATCGCCGTCTTTTAATTCGACACAATTCGACAGGTGAATTCCGGCAGGTGGCTTCCGGAATTCACCATATTCAATGAAAAACGGATTCGACAGTCCCGCGGGCGAAAAACGGCCGATTTGCCGGATTTTGCCGCGATTTAAAAAAACGGGGAAAAACCCGGAAAAAAATGGCGTGGGGTCCCCCCTCCAAAGCATAACCAGCCTCGGCCTCTTCGAGCTGGTCCTGGTTCTAAAAATGCGGGGAAAAAATTTACAGGGGATCCCCCGTATTTTTAAAACCAGCACCGGGCTCTGCGCCTGGTGCTGGTGCAAAAAATACGGGGGACAAAAAGAGTAGGGGTCCCCCGTATTTTTTACACCAGCATCGGGCTCCACTAGCTGGGTAGATAATGCCACAGCCGGGGGTCACTTTTATACAGTGCCCTGCGGCCGTGGCATTAAAAATCCAACTAGTCACCCCTGGCCGGGGTACCCCGGGGGAGTGGGGACCCCTTCAATCAAGGGGTCCCCCCCCCAGCCACCCAAGGGCCAGGGGTGAAGCCCGAGGCTGTCCCCCCCATCCATGGGCTGCGGATGGGAGGCTGATAGCCTTGAGTAAAATGACAGAATATTGTTTTTTCCAATAGTACTATAAGTCCCAGCAAGCCTCCCCCGCAAGCTGGTACTTGTACTTGAACCACAAGTACCAGCCGCTGACCGCGGGTGACCCCACCACTAACCGCAAAGTTCCCACCATTGAATATAATGGAGGGAGCTGTGCGATGCGCTGACAGCTCAGACGCGCACAGAGCCAATCAGCAGAGTGCAAGGACGTTGCGCTCGCTGATTGGCTTACGAGACCTTTCAGTGACAGCAGTCACGGGGGGGTCTCTCTGCATTCGGGGAAAGGGGTCCCATGTGTCAACATGGGACCCCTTTCAGTTCGCTGGTCGGGTGTTCGTTTTCTTTTTTTGACAAGTACGTGGATTTATCTCTGGACCATGGATCAGGTGAGTATAATTATCTTTTATTTTCAGGTACCCGTGGATTCTACTTGGAGAAGAGGACCGACTGCTTCGTGTCAACATAGGTAAGTACGTGTGTGTCGGCAGTGTGTAATAAAGTTGTACTTGTCACGGTGTGTGTCTCCTGTTTTTATTTGGGTATTTTTTTCCCAGTAGTACTACAGGTACCAGCAGGCCCGTTTTTCTCCCGCATGCTGGTACTTGTGGTTCTCCAAGTACCAGCTTGCGGGGGAGGCTTGCTGGGACTTGTAGTACTACTGGAAAAAAACAATATTCTGACATTTTACTCAAGGCTATCAGCCTCCCATCCGCAGCCCATGGATGGGGGGGACAGCCTCGGGCTTCACCCCTGGCCCTTGGGTGGCTGGGGGGACGACCCCTTGATTGAAGGGGTCCCCACTCCCCCGGGGTACCCCGGCCTGGGGTGACTAGTTGGATATTTAATGCCACGGCCGCAGGGCACTGTATAAAAGTGACCCCCGGCTGTGGCATTATCTACCCAGCTAGTGGAGCCCGATGCTGGTGTAAAAAATACGGGGGACCCCTACTCTTTTTGTCCCCCGTATTTTTTGCACCAGCACCAGGCGCAGAGCCCGGTGCTGGTTTTAAAAATACGGGGGATCTCCTGTCAATTTTCCCCCCGCATTTTTAGAACCAGGACCAGCTCGAAGAGCCCGAGGCTGGTTATGCTTTGGAGGGGGGACCCCACGCCATTTTTTTTCTGAATTTTACCATTCCATCTAAAAAATATAATAAAAAAAAAATATTATTTAAAAAAATATATAAATAATACTTGTGCCTCCAAAAAAGACAAACCAAGTACCTAATCCCTTCTAATATAAATAGATATGCTATTATCAATAAATAAAAACACACAAAAAAACATGTTTTAAATTTTTTTTATTAGTTTCACCCACCAAAGTGTGGCGGATTGAAAATGTCGAATTTACTGTCTAAAAGCACTGTTGTCGAATTTCCAAACTTCAATTGAATACACTTTGGTCGAATTGCAGCAGAAAAGTCGAATTTGACAAAAGTCGAATTTCAAAAAGTCGAATTTTGAAAGTCCGTTTTTTGGACGGAAAGCACTGAATTGCATTGACGATTTTTTTTTTTGGGCGAAAAATTCCCGAAATTCGACAATTTCGGGAATTCGACCGCAATTGCATATACCCCAAAGACCGCTAGCGACAGTGTCAATTAGCCACTTTTCATATTACATGCGTTTGATTAGACCAGGCATGTCCAAACTGCGGCCCTCCAGCTGTTGTGAAACTACACATCTCAGCATGCCCTGACACAGCTTTAGCATTCTCTGACAGCAAAACTGTGTCAGGGCATGCTGGGATATGTAGCTTCACAACAGCTGGAGGGCCGCAGTTTGGACATGGCTGGATTAGACCAAGACTTCGTGAGACTATGGGGTCTATGTATAATCCTCTGAGGGGTCTATTCATGAAGCAGTGAAAAGTGTGGAGAAGTGAGCCAGTGGAGAAGTTGCCGATGGCAACCAATCAGCATTGATGTAACATTTATAATTTGCATACTATAAAATTATACAGAGTAGCTGATTGGTTGCCATCTTGCTTAGCATAGGAGATTATGGACTGTGGATTATTTTGTTAGTGCTGCTCAGGGTCGTAACTAGGCGTGTGCGGAATGAGCCTCCGCACATAGCGCTGCAGGGTAGGGGGCGCTGTTAGCGGCACTTGTCAATTACCTGTTTTTATTATTTTCACTTGCAGCTTCCCCCCATTTTGAAGCACAGCACCTCCTGACCACCCGTCTCCTTCTCCTACCCCTTCTGTCGCTAATTCCTATACAACATTGATGAACTTAATTTGAGAGCTCTGTGTTATTCAGTCACACTGTCCTTTAGTACATTTCAAGATGCTGACATACCCGGGATTCCAACCCATTGCCTGTGGCATTGCAGTCAGACACTCTATTCATTGCGCTATCTGCCCTTGCATAGAAAGCTACAGAATTTTAAGTTAGAGAATTCTAACTATTTGAAATTTACCTTGTACTTTGTGTTAAAATGATCAGCAGGGGGGAGGGGGGGCAGTTTGGAGACCCTCTCTCACCGGTGAATATATACTTTTGGGGGGCACGGCCTTTGGTGTGCAGAAGAGTCCCTCTTTTCCAGGGATACAATGTTGGTGTATGAGAATGATGCAGTAAGTAAAGCACACTTCTGCAGTTCTCCATAATGCTGTGGTGATTTACACACGAACAACCTCCATTGTCCAAATGTATCTGGGACCACTATGGGTCTAACACAGCACTCTGTCCTAACCACTCTGCATGTATGAAACAGGCTGAGCAAGTGTTGCAACCCATCCCCATTGAACTTCCATATAACCTGAATGGTTATTTCTCAGGTGAGAAAACCAAAAGTAAATATTGCAGTCACTATGGGAATATGCTGCTCCACTGATGCTAGCGTGCACTCACCGCTTGTGTTGGATAATCTGCATAAATGCAGCATAGGTAATCAGGTTGCACTTATTAGGTTATTCCTCCATTTAATAAATAGATGCAGGTACAGCACTGTGACGTTTTATATAGACAGCCAGTGACGTTTTATATAGACAGCATAAGTGCACAGAATTGTAGGAAAAAATCCTCACGTATGCAGAGGCATCCTATCTATGATACATAATTTGTATAGCTACATTATGCAATAACAAGGGGTGCAATATAAATGTATGTGTTTATCTTAGTCGCATACCTTAAATGATTTCTGCATATTGCATTAAAATATATAAATATTATTATTATTATTATTATTATTACTACATAATCTCAGTATAAAAGGAGAAAAGTAAAAGACAATAGTGTGTTGTGCTGAATAGTGGTGTCTTCAGTTGAGTAACGTACATTTGAGTTGCATTTGATGCTCAGATAGACCCACCCTGTCTTAGTATGCTCCTGCACCTGTGTCAGCACAATTATTATTATTATCCATTACTTGTAAAGCGCTGACAGACTACGCAGTGTTGTGCATTGAGAGGACCATAACACTAATAAGATGACATATGATAGCCTGATAGAGAAGGTAACAATGAGCTTACAGTATAGGAGGTGTGCATGAGGTGGAGGAACTGCGTGTGGTCGCTGGTGTGGATAGTGTGTGTGGCTATTGTAGGGCAGCAGCACCACCAGTCGCCAATAATAAATCAGCCATTGGCAGCTGGCATTTCTGTGGTATGGCTGGAATGAGGAGAGACAGTGCAAAGTTTTGACATGAAATATGAACTAGTCATTGTAGTAATCTTAAAATAGTCAGCTGCTGGCAGCCATAACTCTCCTCCGCTATCTTACTTTGGGGAGGGGGAGATTTATCAAAGCTTGGAGAGATAAAGTAACAACCAATCAGCTCCTGTCTTCTGTTAAACACAGCCTGTAACATGGCAGTTAGCAGCTGATTGGCTGGTACATTATCTCACTCCATTTTATCTCTCCAAGCGTTGATAAATCTCCCCCCCTTGGTGAGATGTATCAAGCCTTGGAGAGAGATAAAATAGACATGTTGCCAAAAGCAACCAATCAGCTGCTGTCATTTATACCCCTTTTCCACTAGCTTTTAAAACACGGGTAAATGCACGGGGGCGCGCATTTACCCGTGTTTTTCTAACGTCCTAGTGGATGCTGGGGAGTCCGTAAGGACCATGGGGAATAGACGGGCTCTGCAGGAGACATGGGCACTTTAAGAAAGAATTTGGATTCTGGTGTGCTCTGGCTCCTCCCTCTATGTCCCTCCTCCAGACCTCAGTTTGAATCTGTGCCCGGACGAGCTGGGTGCTACTTAGTGAGCTCTCCTGAGCTTGCTATAAGAAAGTATTTTGTTAGGTTTTTATTTTCAGGGAGCTCTGCTGGCAACAGACTCCCTGCAACGTGGGACTGAGGGGAGAGAAGCAGCCCTACTCTCTGCAGATAGGTCCTGCTTCTTAGGCTACTGGACACCATTAGCTCCAGAGGGATCGTACACAGGATCTCACCCTTTGTCGTCCGATCCCGGAGCCGCGCCGCCGTCCCCCTCGCAGAGCCGGAAGACAGAAGCCGGGTGAAAGAAGCAAGAAGACTTCGAAATCGGCGGTAAAAGACTCCAGTCTTCACTGAGGTAGCGCACAGCACTGCAGCTGTGCGCCATTGCTCCCACACTACACCCACATACTCCGGTCACTGTAGGGTGCAGGGCGCAGGGGGAGGGGGGGGGGGGGCGCCCTGGGCAGCAATTAGGACCTCTTGGCAAAAGTTGGACATATATACAGTTGGGCACTGTATATATGTATGAGCCCCCGCCATAATATTGTACATAAATGCGGGACAGAAGCCCGCCGCTGAGGGGGCGGGGCTTCTTCCTCAGCACTCACCAGCGCCATTTTTTCTCCACAGCTCCGCTGAGAGGAAGCTCCCCAGGCTCTCCCCTGCAGATTCACGGTAGAAGAGGGTAAAAAGAGAGGGGGGGCACATAAATTAGGCACAAAAACATAATATACAGCAGCTACTGGGTTAACACTAAGTTACTGTGTGATTCCTGGGACATATAGCGCTGGGGTGTGTGCTGGCATACTCTCTCTCTGTCTCTCCAAAGGGCCTTGTGGGGGAACTGTCTTCAAAAAGAGCATCCCCTGTGTGTGTGGTGTTGGTATGCTTGTGTCGACATGTTTGACGAGGAAGGCTATGTGGAAGCAGAGCGGGAGCAAATGAATGTGGTGTCTCCGCCGACGGCGCCGACACCTGATTGGATGGATATGTGGAAGGTTTTAAATGATAATGTTAATTCCTTGCATAAAAGGTTGGATAAAGCTGAAACCTTAGGACAGTCGGGGTCTCAGCCCATGCCTGATCCTATGTCGCAGAGGCCGTCAGGGTCTCAGAAGCGCCCACTATCCCAAATTGTTGACTCAGATACCGACATGGATTCTGACTCCAGTGTCGATTACGATGATGCAAAGTTACAGCCTAAATTGGCTAAATCCATCCGTTATATGATTATAGCAATTACGGATGTGTTGCACATCACAGAGGAAACCCCAGTCCCTGACAAGAGGGTTCATATGTATGGGGAAAAAAGGCAGGTGGTGACCTTTCCCCCTTCACATGAGCTAAATGAGTTATGTGAAAAGGCTTGGGAATCTCCAGATAAAAAACTGCAGATTTCCAAACGGATGCTTATGGCGTATCCCTTCCCGCCAACGGACAGGTTACGCTGGGAATCCTCCCCTAGGGTGGATTAAGCTTTAACACGCTTATCCAAGAGGGTAGCCCTGCCGTCACAGGATACGGCCACCATAAAAGATGCTGCTGATAGAAAGCAACAGGGTACCCTGAAGTCCATTTATACACATTCAGGTACCTTACTAAGGCCGGCAATTGCGTCGGCCTGGGTGTGTAGTGCTGTAGCAGCATGGACGGATACCTTATCTGAGGAACTTGATACCTTAGACAAGAATACTATATTAATGACCCTGGGGCATATAAAAGACGCTGTCCTATATATGAGAGATGCTCAAAGAGACATTTGCCTACTGGGCTCTAGAATAAATGCAATGTCGATTTCTGCCAGAAGGGTCCTGTGGACTCAGCAATGGACAGGTGATGCCGACTCAAAAAGGCACATGGAGGTTTTACCTTACAAGGGTGAGGAATTGTTTGGGGAGGGTCTCTCGGACCTGGTCTCCACAGCTACTGCTGGAAAGTCAATTTTTTTGCCATATGTTCCTTCACAACCTAAGAAAGCACCGCATTACCAAATGCAGTTCTTTCGATCACAAAAAGGCAAGAAAGTCCGAGGTGCGTCCTTTCTTGCCAGAGGCAGGGGCAGAGGAAAGAAGCTGCACAACACAGCTAGTTCCCAGGAACAGAAGTCCTCCCCGGCTTCCACTAAATCCACCGCATGACGCTGGGGCTCCACAGGCGGAGCTAGGCCTGGTGGGGGCGCGTCTCCGACATTTCAGCCACAAGTGGGTTCACTCCCAGGTGGATCCCTGGGCGATAGAGATTGTGTCTCAGGGATACAAGCTGGAATTCGAAGAGATGCCCCCTCACCGATACCTCAAATCGGCCCTGCCAGCTTCCTCCTTAGAGAGGGAAATAGTGTTAGCTGCAATTCACAAAATGTATCTTCAGCAGGTGGTGGTCAAGGTTCCCCTCCTTCAACAAGGAAAGGGTTATTATTCGACCATGTTTGTGGTACCGAAACCGGACGGTACGGTCAGACCCATATTGAATTTAAAATCCCTGAACATATACCTGAAAAGGTTCAAGTTCAAGATGGAATCGCTCAGAGCGGTCATCGCAAGCCTGGAAGGGGGGGATTTTATGGTGTCTCTGGACATAAAGGATGCATACCTTCATGTCCCCATTTATCCACCTCATCAGGCGTACCTCAGATTTGTGGTACAGGATTGTCATTACCAATTTCAGACGTTGCCGTTTGGTCTCTCCACGGCACCGAGAATATTTACCAAGGTAATGGCGGAAATGATGGTGCTCCTGCGGAAGCAAGGAGTCACAATTATCCCATACTTGGACGATCTCCTCATAAAAGAGAGATCAAGAGAGCAGTTGCTGATCAGCGTAGCACTTTCTCTGGAAGTGTTACGGCAACACGGCTGGATTCTAAATATTCCAAAGTCGCAGTTGGTTCCTACGACTCGTCTGCCTTTCCTGGGCATGATTCTGGACACAGACCAGAAAAGGGTTTATCTCCCGATGGAGAAGGCTCAGGAGCTCATGACACTGGTCAGAGACCTATTAAAACCAAAACAGGTGTCGGTGCATACAAGGCCATTCCCTTCGGCAGATTCCATGCGAGGACCTTTCAATGGGATCTGTTGGACAAGTGGTCCGGATCACATCTTCAGATGCATCGGTTGATCACCCTATCCCCCAGGGCCAGGGTGTCTCTCCTGTGGTGGCTGTAGAGTGCTCACCTTCTCGAAGGTCGCAGATTCAGCATTCAGGACTGGGTCCTGGTGACCACGGATGCAAGCCTCCAAGGGTGGGGGGCAGTCACACAGGGAAGAAATTTCCAAGGGCTGTGGTCAAGTCAGGAGACTTGCCTTCACATCAACATCCTGGAACTAAGGGCCATATAGAACGCCCTACGTCAAGCGGAGTCCCTGCTTCGCGACCAACCGGTTCTGATTCAGTCAGACAACATCACCGCAGTGGCTCATGTAAACCGCCAAGGCGGCACACGGAGCAGGGTGGCGATGGTAGAAGCCACCAGAATTCTTCGCTGGGCGGAGAATCACGTAAGCGCACTGTCAGCAGTGTTCATTCCGGGAGTGGACAACTGGGAAGCAGACTTCCTCAGCAGGCACGACCTCCACCCGGGAGAGTGGGGACTTCATCAAGAAGTCTTCACGCAGATTGCAAGTCGGTGGGAACTGACACAGGTGGACATGATGGCACCCCGCCTCAACAAAAAGCTACAGAGATATTGCGCCAGGTCAAGGGACCCTCAGGCGAAAGCTGTGGACGCACTGGTGACACCGTGGGTGTTCCAGTCAGTCTATGTATTTCCTCCTCTTCCTCTCATACCCAAGGTGCTGAGAATCATAAGAAAAAGAGGAGTGAGAACAATACTCATTGTTCCGGATTGGCCAAGAAGGACTTGGTATCCAGATATGCAAGAAATGCTCACAGAGGACCCGTGGCCTCTGCCTCTAAGACAGGACTTGTTGCAAGAGGGGCCCTGTCTGTTCCAAGACTTACCGCGGCTGCGTTTGATGGCATGGCGGTTGAACGACGGATCCTAGCAGAAAAAGGCATTCCGTATATGGCGAAAATATGTGGCTTGGTGTGAGGCCAGGAATGCCCCTACGGAGGAATTCCAGCTGGGCCGTTTCCTTCACTTCCTACAGGCGGGAGTGACTTTGGGCCTAAAATTGGGTTCCATTAAGGTTCAGATTTCGGCCTTATCCATTTTCTTTCAAAAAGAACTGGCTTCTCTGCCTGAAGTTCAGACATTTGTAAAGGGAGTGCTGCATATTCAGCCCCCTTTTGTGCCTCCAGTGGCACCTTGGGATCTTAACGTGGTGTTGAGTTTCCTGAAATCACACTGGTTTGAACCACTCAAAACGGTGGAATTGAAATATCTCACGTGGAAGGTGGTCATGCTATTAGCCTTGGCTTCGGCTAGGTGTGTGTCAGAATTGGCGGCTTTGTCACATAAAAGCCCTTATATGGTTTTCCATGCGGATAGAGCAGAATTGCGGACCCGCCCACAATTTCTGCCAAAAGTGGTTTCATCCTTTTATATAAACCAACCTATCGTGGTGCCTGTGGCTACTACTGACTTGGAGGATTCCGAGTCACTGGATGTGGTCAGGGCTTTGAAGGTTGATGTAGCCAGAACGGCTAAGGTCAGGAAAACAGAATCTTTGTTTATCCTGTATGCTTCCAACAAGCTTGCTGGATCTGTAACATGATTCAGCAGGCTCATTCTGCGGCAGGGTTGCCGCTGCCTAAATCAGTTAGGGCCCACCTTCCACAAGGAAGGTGGGCTCTTCTTGGGCGGCTGCCCGAGGGGTCTCGGCATTACAGCTTTGCCGAGCGGCTACTTGGTCAGGTTCAAACACCTTTGCAAAGTTCTACAAGTTTGATACCCTGGCTGAGGAGGACCGTGTGTTTGCTCATTCGGTGCTGCAGAGTCATCCGCACTCTCCCGCCCGTTTGGGAGCTTTGGTATAATCCCCATGGTCCTAACGGAGTCCCCAGCATCCACTAGGACGTTAGAGAAAATAAGATTTTACTTACCGGTAAATCTATTTCTCGTAGTCCGTAGTGGATGCTGGGCGCCCGTCCCAAGTGCGGACTTCTTCTGCAATGCTTGTATATAGTTATTGCTTAAATAAGGGTTATGTATAGTTGCATCAGGGTTGATCTGATGCTCTGTTGTTGTTCATACTGTTAACTGGGTAACGTTATCACAAGTTATACGGTGTGATTGGTGTGGCTGGTATGAGTCTTACCTTGGATTCCCAAAATCCTTTCCTTGTACTGTCAGCTCTTCCGGGCACAGTTTCTCTAACTGAGGTCTGGAGGAGGGACATAGAGGGAGGAGCCAGAGCACACCAGAATCCAAAATCTTTATTAAAGTGCCCATGTCTCCTGCGGAGCCCATCTATTCCCCATGGTCCTTACGGAGTCCCCAGCATCCACTACGGACTACGAGAAATAGATTTACCGGTAAGTAAAATCTTATTTTTTTCCTAGTGGAAAAGGGTCCCCTTGCAAATTCCCTGATTAAGTGATCCGGGAATCCTACCCAGGTAGCTAGCCAGGTTGAACACGTGTTCAACCCGGCTAGCTGTCTAGTGTGAACGGGAGCCGGGTCGAGGCGACACGGCTCCCGTTCACAGTGTAAGGGAGGGCGGAGCTGGGAGGTCATGTGATCTCCCAGTGCCGCCCCTGCGGCGTCACTAGCAGCGTCACCAACCCGGCAATATGCCGAGGTGAGCGCTGTGGAAAAGGGGGCTGTACCACGGGTCGCAGCTGTGTCAGGCGACACGGGTGCGACCCGTGCTACAGATGGAAAAGGGGTATTATCTAACACAGTCTTCAAGATGACAGTTAAAAGCTCCACTTTACCTCTCTCCAAGGATTGATACATCTCCCTATTTAACTTATTGGAACTTCCTTTCTCTTCTGGTTCTAAAGAAGGCGGTTGGTCCTGGAGCTGAATTATAATGGCATTCAGGAGATCTTCTAAAAACTGTTATACATGTGTGATAAAATGCTTAAAGCATACCTCCCAACTGTTCCGATTTTCGCGGGACAGTCCCATTTTTTTGGGACTGTCCTGCTGCCCCACCCGTGGGCCGCAGTGTTAAAAGAGAAGTAAGGAGTAGAACCACAACTATCATGGTCTTATATAGTGTATGTACTGCACCTTGCTTTTCTTACATTTAACACACTAAAAAGCCTATTGATAAACTGAAGACACAGAGTACAATCTGGCCAATTATCATACGACTGCATGTGCAGCATTTGCATTAGGCATGCGCACTCGCAATTTGCGATTATTTCTGCAAACGCATTGTGCTTCAATGCAATCGCATTTTGATTGACGAGAAGTCAGCGTTTAGGGAAGGAAACATGGTACTTTGTGGGGGGGGGGGGGGTGGATCATTAGATCAACAGTGTCTAGGTCGACAATGTTTAGGTCGACCACTATAGGTCGACAGTCACCAGGTCAACAGGGTTTGAAGGTCGACAGGGTTTTTTGGTTGACATGTTCTAGGTCGATAGGTCAAAAGGTCAACATGAGTTTTTCATGGGTTTTTTTGTGTCGTTTTATCCGTACAGTGACCGGGAAGCCCAATTAGTGCACCGTGTCCCCTCGCATGGCTCGCTTCGCTCGCCATGCTTCGGGCAAGGTTACTATTCCCAATCGTAGTCTGCGTGGATTGTTAAGTATGAAAAAGTAACAAAAAAAGAAAAAAAAAATTGAAATACTTATGTCAACCTTTTTTGACCTGTCGACCTAGAACATGTCGACCTACAGTGGTCAACCTAAACATTGTCGACCTAGGCACTGTCGCTCTTCAGACTGGATCCCCTTTGTGGGTGTGCTTGTAAAAACGCAGGCGTGGCAAGGCGTTTTTTGGGTAGGTCTCTGACATCAGTGATGACCACTTCCAGCCTCTTGCGTTTGCAGAATTGTGGATGACTTTGCCTGGCGCAGATGGAAAAAGTCTTTGATGTTCTGGTATTCGCGTATGGTTATGCGATCACATTGCGCATCGCGTTTTTCTATGCGATTGCAATTTCTGCAATGGATGTTTTTTCTTTATTTCTGGGCGGAAACTATTTGATCGCGGCATCTGATTTTTAGCAAGTGCTGAATAGAGCCCTTAGTCTATATATGCAAATTAGGAAAGGGGCGAGCCTTACTACAAAACGGGTTGAGTTTGGGGAGGATCAGTTTGAGAATGGCCAGATCGGTGGAAGGGATTCATTTATCCTGATTCTGCATGTCTTTAACCTTTCTTTATTTTCTTTTCCATAAAGGTGTTTATGCAAGAACGGCACCAAATCCCGCCATCTTCCCAGTAAGGATTAGAAAGCTAATAGTCTTATAATGGATCCTATATCATTTAATGCTCCCACACAATCAGCACGTAATGATGAGGTTCTGGAATACAATCTCCAGCTGACAGGCTCTTTGACTCTCAATGCTTTCACTACAATGCCCATGTTACCTTGGATAGTGGCAGAGATCAAGAGGAAAAGTCTGTCCAGGTCCAATAACTTACAACCTGTCCGGCTCTTTGTGTCAGCCACGTGCCTCTGCTGTGAGCCAGATCCAGGGGGAAGCCAGCAGTGGGATCCTTTAATCTTCTCTAGCATCTTTGAGTACAATCCTCTACGTGTCCAGAAACTGATCCATAACAGCCAGGATCCCAATTACTTTGCCTGTCTGCTAAAGGAAGATGACATCATACATCGCCAAAGCACGTGTTATGTCTTCCGGTCTGCTGACAAATCCAAAGTAAGTTTCACTATTCTAAGACGCAATGTGATAGGATACTCTGCAGCATTTACAATACAGCAATAGTGTGCTGTGTCAAATTATGTAGCATGGCTCATTGATTATTTCTCTAACGTCCTAGTGGATGCTGGGGACTCCGTAAGGACCATGGGGATAGACGGGCTCCGCAGGAGACATGGGCACTTTAAGAAAGAATTTAGGTTCTGGTGTGCACTGGCTCCTCCCTCTATGCCCCTCCTCCAGACCTCAGTTTGATACTGTGCCCAGACGAGCTGGGTGCTTTTCAGTGAGCTCTCCTGAGTTCGCTGAGAGAAAGTATTTTGTTAGGTTTTTTATTTTCAGGGAGCTCTGCTGGCAACAGACTCCCTGCATCGTGGGACAGAGGGGAGAGAAGCAGCCCTACTCTCTGAAGCTAGGTCCTGCTTCTTAGGCTACTGGACACCATTAGCTCCAGAGGGATCGTACGCAGGATCTCACCCTCGCCGTCCGATCCAAGAGCCTCGCCGCCGTCCCCCTCGCAGAGCCGGAAGACAGAAGCCGGGTGAGTATGAGAAGCAAGAAGACTTCAAATCGGCGGCAGAAGACTCCGTTCTTCACTGAGGTAACGCACAGCACTGCAGCTGTGCGCCATTGCTCCCACACACCTCACATACTCCGGTCACTGTAAGGGTGCAGGGCGCGGGGGGGGCGCCCTGGGCAGCATTTGGAACATCTTTTTGGCAAAAGTAAACATATATACAGTTGGGCACTGTATATATGTATGAGCCCCCGCCAAGAAAATGCATATTTAAGCGGGACAGAAGCCCGCCGTCGAGGGGGCGGGGCTTCTTCCTCAGCACTCACCAGCGCCATTTTTTCTCCACAGCTCCGCTGAGAGGAAGCTCCCCAGGCTCTCCTCTGCATATTCACGGTAGAAGAGGGCAAAAAGAGAGGGGGGGCACATAAATTAGGCGCAAAAACACAATATAAACAGCAGCTACTGGGTTAACATTAAGTTACTGTGTTATTCCTGGGTTATAGCGCTGGGGTGTGTGCTGGCATACTCTCTCTCTGTCTCTCCAAAGGGCCTTGTGGGGGAACTGTCTTCAAAAAGGGCATTCCCTGTGTGTGTGGTGTGTCGGTACACTTGTGTCGACATGTCTGATGAGGAAGGCTATGTGGAAGCAGAGCGGGAGCAAATGAATGTGGTGTCTCCGCCGACGGCGCCGACACCTGATTGGATGGATATGTGGAAGGTTTTAAAAGATAATGTTAATTCCTTACATAAAAGGTTAGAAAAAGCTGAAGCCTCAGGACAGTCAGGGTCCCAACCCATGCCTGATCCTATGTCGCAGAGGCCGACAGGGTCTCAGAAGCGCCCATTATCCCAAATTGTTGACACGGATACCGACATGGATTCTGACTCCAGTGTCGATTACGATGATGCAAAATAACAGCCAAAATTGGCTAAATCCATCCGTTATATGATTATAGCAATTAAGGATGTGTTGCACATCACAGAGGAAACCCCAGTCCCTGACAGGAGGGTACATATGTATGGTGAAAAGAAGCCACAGGTAACCTTTCCCCCCTCACACGAGCTAAATGAGTTATGTGAAAAGGCTTGGGAATCTCCAGATAAAAAACTGCAGATTTCCAAAAGGATTCTTATGGCGTATCCTTTCCCGCCAACGGACAGGTTACTCTGGGAATCCTCCCCTAGGGTGGACAAAGCTTTAACACGCTTATCCAAGAAGGTAGCCCTGCCGTCACAGGATACGGCTACCCTCAAAGATGCTGCGGATAGAAAACAGGAGGGTACCCTGAACTCCATTAATACACATTCAGGTACCTTACTGAGGCCGGCGATCGTGTTGGCCTGGGTGTGTAGTACTGTAGCAGCGTGGACGGACACCCTGTCTGAGGAACTTGATAACTTAGACAAGGATGCTATATTATTGACCCTGGGGCATATTAAAGACGCTGTCCTATATATGAGAGATGCTCAAAGAGACATTAGTCTACTGGGTTCTAGAATAAATGCTATGTCGATTTCTGACAGAAGGGTCCTGTGGACTCGGCAATGGACAGGTGATGCCGACTCAAAAAGGCATATGGAGGTTTTACCTTACAAGGGTGAGGAATTGTTTGAGGAGGATCTCTCGGACCTGGTCTCCACAGCTACTGCTGGAAAGTCAAATTTTTTGCCATATGTTTCCTCACAGCCTAAGAGAGCACCGTATTATCAAATGCAGTCCTTTCGATCACAGAAAAACAAGAAAGTCTGATGTGCATCCTTTCTTGCCAGAGGCAGGGGCAGAGGAAAGAAGCTGCACAACACAGCTTGTTCCCAGTAGAGATGAGTGGATTCGGTTTTACTCGGTTTTACTCGGTTCTCAAAACCGAATCTTATTGGCTATCCAAAACACGTGACATCCGTGAGCCAATAAGATGTCGTTTTGAGAACCGAGTAAAACCGAGTAAAACCGAATCCGCTCATCTCTAGTTCCCAGGAACAGAAGTCCTCCCCGGCCTCTACAAAATCCACCGCATGACGCTGGGGCTCCACAAGCGGAGCTAGGCCCGGTGGGGGCACGTCTTCGAAATTTCAGCCACAAGTGGGTTCACTCCCAGTTGGATCCCTGGGCAATAGATATTGTGTCTCAGGGATACAAGCTGGAATTCGAGGAGATGCCCCTGCACCGATACCTCAAATCGGCCCTGCCAGCTTCCCCCCACGAGAGGGAAATAGTGTTAACTGCAATTCACAAATTGTATCTTCAACAGGAGGTGGTCAAGGTTCCCCTCCTTCAACAAGGAAGGGGTTATTATTCGACCATGTTTGTAGTCCCGAAACCGGACGGTTCGGTCAGACCCATATTGAATTTAAAATCCCTGAACATATACCTGAAAAGGTTCAAGTTCAAGATGGAATCGCTGAGAGCGGTCATCGCAAGCCTGGAAGGGGGGATTTTATGGTGTCTCTGGACATAAAGGATGCATACCTTTATGTCCCCATTTATCCACCTCATCAGGCGTACCTCAGATTTGTGGTACAGGATTGTCATTACCAATTTCAGACGTTGCCGTTTGGTCTCTCCACGGTACCGAGAATATTTACCAAGGTAATGGCGGAGATGATGGTACTCCTGCGGAAGCAAGGAGTCACAATTATCCCATACTTGGACGATCTCCTCATAAAAGAGAGATCAAGAGAGCAGTTGCTGATCAGCGTAGCACTTTCTCTGGAAGTGTTACGGCAACACGGCTGGATTCTAAATATTCCAAAGTCGCAGTTGGTTCCTACGACTCGTCTGCCTTTCCTGGGCATGATTCTAGACACAAACCAGAAAAGGGTTTATCTCCCGATGGAGAAAGCTCAGGAACTCATGACACTGGTCAGGAACCTATTAAAACCAAAACAGGTGTCAGTGCATCACTGCACTCGTGTCCTGGGAAAGATGGTGGCATCATACGAGGCCATTCCCTTTGGCAGGTTCCATGCGAGGACTTTTCAATGGGACTTACTGGACAAGTGGTCCGGATCACATCTTCAGATGCATCGGTTAATCACCCTATCCCCCAGGGCCAGGGTATCACTCCTGTGGTGGCTGCAGAGCGCTCACCTTCTCGAGGGCCACAGATTCGGCATTCAGGACTGGGTCCTGGTGATCACGGACGCAAGCCTCCGAGGTTGGGGTGCAGTCACACAGGGAAGAAATTTCCAAGGTCTGTGGTCAAGTCAAGAGACTTGCCTTCACATCAACATCCTGGAACTAAGGGCCATATACAACGCCCTACGTCAAGCGGAGACCCTGCTTCACGACCAACCGGTTCTGATTCAGTCAGACAACATCACCGCAGTGGCTCATGTAAACCGCCAAGGCGGCACAAGGAGCAGAGTGGCGATGGCGGAAGCCACCAGAATTCTTCGCTGGGCGGAGAATCACGAAAGCGCACTGTCAGCAGTGTTCATCCCGGGAGTGGGCAACTGGGAAGCAGACTTCCTCAGCAGACACGACCTCCACCCGGGAGAGTGGGGACTTCATCAGGAAGTCTTCGCACAGATTACAAGTCGGTGGGAACTGCCACAGGTGGACATGATGGCATTCCGCCTCAACAAAAAGCTACAGAGGTATTGCGCCAGGTCAAGAGACCCTCAGGCGATAGCTGTGGACGCCCTGGTGACACCGTGGGTGTTCCAGTCGGTCTATGTATTTCCTCCTCTTCCTCTCATACCCAAGGTGCTGAGGATAATAAGAAAAAGAGGAGTGAGAACAATACTCATTGTTCCAGATTGGCCAAGAAGGACTTGGTATCCAGATCTGCAAGAAATGCTCACAGAGGACCCGTGGCTTCTTCCTCTAAGACAGGACTTGTTGCAACAAGGGCCCTGTCTGTTCCAAGACTTACCGCGGCTGCGTTTGACGGCATGGCGGTTGAACGCCGGATCCTAGCAGAGAAAGGCATTCCGGATGAGGTCATTCCTACGCTGATAAAGGCTAGGAAGGACGTGACAGCTCAACATTATCACCGTATATGGCGAAAATATGTTGCTTGGTGTGAGGCCAGGAATGCTCCTACGGAGGAATTCCAGCTGGGCCATTTCCTTCACTTCCTACAGTCCGGAGTGAATTTGGGCCTAAAATTGGATTCCATTAAGGTCCAGATTTCGGCCCTATCCATTTTCTTTCAAAAAGAGTTGGCTTCTCTACCTGAAATTCAGACGTTTGTAAAGGGAGTGCTGCATATTCAGCCCCCTTTTGTGCCTCCAGTGGCACCTTGGGATCTTAACGTGGTGTTGAGTTTCCTGAAATCCCACTGGTTTGAACCACTCAAAACGGTGGAGTTGAAATATCTCACGTGGAAGGTGGTCATGCTATTAGCCTTGGCTTCGGCTAGGCGTGTGTCAGAGTTGGCGGCTTTGTCACATAAAAGCCCCTATCTGGTTTTCCATGCGGATAGAGCAGAATTGCGGACCCGTCCACAATTTCTGCCGAAAGTGGTTTCATCCTTTCATATAAACCAACCTATTGTGGTGCCTGTGGTTACTACTGACTTGGAGGATTCCGAGTTACTTGATGTGGTCAGTGCTTTGAAGGTTTATGTAGCCAGAACGGCTAGGGTCAGGAAAACAGAGTCTTTGTTTATCCTATATGCTTCCAACAAGCTTGGTGCTCCTGCTTCAAAGCAAACTATTGCTCGCTGGATCTGTAACACGATTCAGCAGGCTCATTCTGCGGCTGGTTTGCCGCTGCCAAAATCAGTTAAGGCCCATTCCACTAGGAAGGTGGGCTCTTCTTGGGCGGCTGCCCGAGGGGTCTCGGCATTACAGCTTTGCCGAGCGGCTACTTGGTCAGTTTCAAACACTTTTGCAAAGTTCTACAAGTTTGATACCCTGGCTGAGGAGGACCTTGTGTTTGCTCAATCGGTGCTGCAGAGTCATCCGCACTCTCCCGCCCGTTTGGGAGCTTTGGTATAATCCCCATGGTCCTTACGGAGTCCCCAGCATCCACTTGGACGTTAGAGAAAATAAGATTTTACTTACCGGTAAATCTATTTCTCGTAGTCCATAGTGGATGCTGGGCGCCCGTCCCGAGGGGGTCATTCCGAGTTGTTCGCTCGCAAGCTGCTTTTAGCAGCTTTGCACACGCTAAGCCGCCGCCTACTGGGAGTGAATCTTAGCTTATCAAAATTGCGAACGAAAGATTAGCAGAATTGCGAATAGACACTTCTTAGCAGTTTCTGAGTAGCTCCAGACTTACTCGGCATCTGCGATCAGTTCAGTCAGTGTCGTTCCTGGTTTGACATCACAAACACACCCAGCGTTCGCCCAGACACTCCTCCGTTTCTCCAGCCACTCCCGCGTTTTTCCCAGAAACGGTAGCGTTTTTTCACACACACCCATAAAACGGCCAGTTTCCGCCCAGAAACACCCACTTCCTGTCAATCACATTACGATCACCAGAACGAAGAAAAAACCTTGTAATGCCGTGAGTAAAATACCTAACTGCATAGCAAATTTACTGCGGACATTGCGCATGCGCATTAGCGACTAATCGCTCCGTTGCGAGAAAAAAATAACGAGCGACCAACTCGGAATGACCCCCCCAAGTGCGGAATTCTTTTGCAATACTTGTATATAGTTATTGCTTCAATAAGGGTTATGTTATGGTTGCATCAGGGTTGACCTGATGCTCTGTTGTTTATCATACTGTTAACTGGTTGTTTTCACTTGTTATACGGTGTGATTGGTGTGGCTGGTATGAATCTTGCCCTGGATTACCAAAATCCTTTCCTTGTACTGTCAGCTCTTCTGGGCACAGTTTCTCTAATTGAGGTCTTGAGGACGGGCATAGAGGGAGGAGCCAGTGCACACCAGAACCTAAATTCTTTCTTAAAGTGCCCATGTCTCCTGCGGAGCCCGTCTATCCCCATGGTCCTTACGGAGTCCCCAGCATCCACTACGGACTACGAGAAATAGATTTACCGGTAAGTAAAATCTTATTTTCCAGACTGGACTACTGTAATCTCGTCCTAACTGTCCTCCCTGACAATTACCTCTCTCCACACCAATCTATTCTCAATGCTGCAGCCTGGCTCATCTTCTTCACCAAACACACTACATCCACCTCCCCTCTCCTACAAGCCCTTCACTGGCTTCCCTTCCCTTTCAGAATCCAATTCAAACTTCTCAGACTCACTTACAAATCCCTCACCCACTCCTCTCCCATTTACATCTCTGACCTTATCTCCCTTTATTCTCCCACCTGTCTTCTTCGCTCTGCTAATGCACGCCGGCTCTCCTGTCTTCTGATTACTTCCTCCCACTCCTATCTCCAAGATTTTTCGCGTGCTGCTCTCTTTCTCTGAAATTCTTTACCTCTCCCCCTCAGATTCTCCACCTCTCTACAAAACTTCAAACGGGCTCTTAAGACCCACTTCTTTACCAAACCCAGCCAAATCTCATCCTAACCCTCTGTTCCACGCTCGGTCTACCCCATCTGTGTCACCCCTGTCTGTCTGACCCTCCCCTTTAGAATGTAAGCTCTCACGAGCAGGGCCCTCTTCCCTCATGTGCTTATCCTTTTTTTACTTTAATAAACCTCAACTGCCCAAATCCCGCAGTTTTTTGCCCACCTTGGAACTTATCTCTATTTCGTTTACCAGTGTAGTTATGCTTAGTTACCCTGTACTTGTCCTATATTGTCTTCAACTGTAAGTCACTGTTTTCTTGTTTTGATTATGTGCATATGTACTCTGTAATTGGGCGCTGCGGAACCCTTGTGGCGCCATATAAATAAAGGATAATAATAATAATAATAATAATAATAAGATTTTAAACCTACCGGTAAATCTTTTTCTTCTAGTCCGTAGAGGATGCTGGGGACTCCGTAAGGACCATGGGGTATATACGGGCTCTGCAGGAGACATGGGCACTCTAAAGACTTTAGAATGGGTGTGCACTGGCTCCTCCCTCTATGCCCCTCCTCCAGACCTCAGTTAGAGAAACTGTGCCCAGAGGAGACGGACAGTACGAGGAAAGGATTTTTGTTAATCTAAGGGCAAGATTCATACCAGCCCATACCATCCACACCGTATGACCTGGAATATACGCCACCAGTTAACAGTATGAACAAAACAGCATCAGCCAACGACTGAACTTAACTGTAACATAACCCTTATGTAAGCAACAACTATATACAAGTCTTGCAGAAATATGTCCGCACTGGGACGGGCGCCCAGCATCCTCTACGGACTAGGAGAAAAAGATTTACCGGTAGGTTTAAAATCTTATTTTCTCTTACGTCCTAGAGGATGCTGGGGACTCCGTAAGGACCATGGGGATTATACCAAAGCTCCAGACCGGGCGGGAGAGTGCGGATGACTCTGCAGCACCGATTGAGCAAACATGAGGTCCTCATCAGCCAGGGTATCAAACTTGTAGAATTTTGCAAAAGTGTTTGAACCCGACCAAGTAGCTGCTCGGCACAACTGCAATGCAGAGACGCCTCGGGCAGCCGCCCAAGAAGAGCCCACCTTCCTAGTGGAATGGGCCTTTACCAAATCTTGTACTGGCAATCCAGCCGTAGAATGAGCCTACTGAATCGTGTTACAGATCCAGCGGGCAATAGTCTGCTTAGAAGCAGGGGCGCCAACCTTGTTGGCTGCATACAGGACAAACAGTGCCTCTGTTTTCCTAACCCGAGCCGTCCTGGCTGCATAAACTTTTAAGGCCCTGACTACATCAAGAGACTTGGAATCCTCCAAGTCCCCCGCAGCCACAGGCACCACAATAGGTTGGTTCATATGAAACGATGAAACCACCTTAGGCAGAAATTGAGGACGAGTCCTCAACTCTGCTCTATCCACATGGAAAATCAGATAGGGGCTTTTGTGAGACAAAGCCGCCAATTCGGACACCCGCCTCGCAGATGCCATGGCTAACAACATGACCACTGTCCAAGTGAGAAATTTCAACTCAACTGTTTGAAGAGGTTCAAACCAGTGTGACTTTAGGAACTGTAACACCACGTTAAGGTCCCATGGTGCCACTGGAGGCACAAAAGGAGGCTGGATGTGCAGCACTCCCTTTACAAAAGTCTGGACTTCTGGGAGAGAAGCCAATTCCTTCTGAAAGAATATAGATAGGGCCGAAATCTGTACCTTAATGGAGCCTAACTTCAGGCCCATATCCACTCCTGTCTGTAGAAAGTGGAGAAAATGGCCAAGGTGGAAATCTTCTGTAGGAGCATTCTTGGCTTCCCACCAAGAAACATACTTCCTCCAGATACGGTGATAATGTTTCGCCGTCACCTCCTTCCTAGCTCTTATCAGAGTAGGGATGACTTCCTCCGGAATACCTTTCCCAGCTAGGATTCGGTGTTCAACCGCCATGCCGTCAAACGTAACCGCGGTAAGTCTTGGAACACGCAGGGCCCCTGCTGCAACAGGTCCTCCCTGAGAGGAAAAGGCCATGGATCTTCTATGAGCATCACCTGAAGATCTGAATACCAGGCCCTTCGAGGCCAATCTGGAACAATGAGTATTGTCTGCACTCTTTTTCTTCGTATGATTCTCAATATTTTGGAGATGAGAGGAAGAGGAGGGAACACATAGACCGACTGAAACACCTATGGTGTCACCAGGGCGTCTACCGCTACTGCCTGAGGGTCCCTTAACCTGGCACAATACCTCCGAAGCTTCTTGTTGAGGCGTGACGCCATCATGTCTATTTGTGGAAGTCCCCACTGACTTGTTATCTCTGCAAAAACTTCTTGATGAAGTCCCCACTCTCCTGGATGGAGATTGTGTCTGCTGAGGAAGTCTGCTTCCCAGTTGTCCACTCCCGGAATGAAGACTGCTGACAGAGCGCTTACGTGATTTTCCGCCCAGCGCAGAATCCTTGTGGCTTCCGCCATTGCCACTCTGCTCCTTGTCCCGCCTTAGCGGTTTACATGAGCCACGGCTGTGACGTTGTCTGATTGAATCAGAACCGGTAGGTCGCAAAGAAGATTCTCCGCTTGTCATAGGCCGTTGTATATGGCCCTTAATTCCAGTATGTTGATGTGTAGACAAGCCTCCTGGCTTGACCATGTTCCCTGAAAATTTCTTCCTTGTGTAACTGCTCCCCATCCTCGGAGGCTCGCGTCCGTGGTCACCAGAACCCAGTCTTGAATGCCGAACCTGTGACCCTCTAGAACAGGCATTCCCAACCACGGTCCTCAAGGCACACCAACAGTGCAGGTTTTAGTGATATCCAGGCTTCAGCACAGGTGGCTTAATTAGTAGCTCAGTTATTTTGATTTAACCTGTGCTCAAGCCTGGATATCACTAAAACCTGCACTGTTGGTAAATGACCCTCTAATAGAATAACAATGTATAATGCACTATCTGGAACCTGACATTAGAGGAGGGAGTTATGCCCACTGGGGATTACCTCTGTGGGCAAGTCCAACCCTGCTGCTGGCTAAAGCCATGCATGTGCAAACAGTGGACCTTATATAGGTCACATTGCTAATGTGATACGACCGCATTCACCCGTTTCCGAGGCCACTGCGCACGTGCAGGTTCCGTTCTACGCACGCGTGGCTGGAAGAATATGATCACATCGCCACAAACGCCTCTGCTTGAGGCATTCGCGGGGCCCAATGGGGCGGGGACGCGATGTTGCGGGGGCGTTGAAACGTCGTTGCGGGTTCAGTGCTGCCTGGTATTTGCATGCTGGACGGCTTTGCCCCGTGCTGGGCGGCCCCCAGCATGCGATCGCAGCCAAGTGCAATTTTGCAATTTTAGCAAAACTGCAACTGAAGCTGAATCAGGTCCATAGTGTATCGAAAAGCAATACGAACATCCCTGTCTGTAATAAGATGAAAAATTGTAACACATAGGCTTAACATGGTGTTAGCTATTGGGGGTGCAGGAAGGGAATATGGGCCATGGGCCCCTAGCTCTGCAAAAAGGAGGTGATAGTTTCAGGTGTAAAATATTCTCATTTTACAGCCAACTCTGCATCGGCCAAGCCTATAATACTTCATAAAAGATAATTACATAGCGCAGTCATATTTAAATAAAGATCAGTGACAAGGGGGTAAATTTACTAAGATGGGAGTTCTATTTAAGATGGGATGTTGCCCTTAGCAACCAATCAGATTCCACTTCTCATTTATCTAGCACCTTCTAGAACATAATACCTGGAATCTGATTGGTTGCTATGGGCAACATCCCATCTTAAATAGAACTCCCATCTTAGTAAATTTACCCCAAGGACTGGTAAAAGAGAGTGCTGTACATTTTCCTGGGGTGATGTGTTTTCTAGCTCTAGTATTACTATTGGAGTGGCGCAGGCAAGTATTTGCTTTTATCCATTAAAAAGTTATTCAAACTGTGTGTAATCCATTCTTGATTATCTTTTTTCCTGTAAGTGGGACTGAATGCCTGCTTACACTGTGCCCCAGACAATTTTGGGAATTATGCGTGACTACTGCACCATTTGATATAAGGAACTACTTCTTTACATAAAAAAAATGCATACAGTATAACAGCTATTTGACCCAATTTAAGTACCAGAATTACGTTTGCTATAACCAATAATAAACTTTTATACTGGTATCCGATGTTAGTTTAGCTTTTTTCGGGGTTTCGGACAGATTTACCCATTTCTCTATCGTCCTAAGTGGATGCTGGGGTTCCTGAAAGGACCATGGGGAATAGCGGCTCCGCAGGAGACAGGGCACAAAAAAGTAAAGCTTTTACCAGATCAGGTGGTGTGCACTGGCTCCTCCCCCCATGACCCTCCTCCAGACTCCAGTTAGATTTTGTGCCCGAACGAGAAGGGTGCAATCTAGGTGGCTCTCCTAAAGAGCTGCTTAGAGAAAGTTTAGCTTAGGTTTTTTACTTTACAGTGAGTCCTGCTGGCAACAGGATCACTGCAACGAGGGACTTAGGGGAGAAGTAGTGAACTCACCTGCGTGCAGAGTGGATTTGCTGCTTGGCTACTGGACACTAGCTCCAGAGGGACGATCACAGGTACAGCCTGGATGGTCACCGGAGCCGCGCCGCCGGCCCCCTTGCAGACGCTGAAGAGAGAAGAGGTCCAAAATCGGCGGCTGAAGACTCCTGAGTCTTCATAAAGGTAGCGCACAGCACTGCAGCTGTGCGCCATTTTCCTCTCAGCACACTTCACACAACAGTCACTGAGGGTGCAGAGCGCTGGGGGGGGCGCTCTGAGAGGCAAATAAAAACCTTATTAGAGGCAAAAAATACCTCACATATAGCCCACAGAGGCTATATGGAGATATTTAACCCCTGCCTAACTTCAAAAATAGCGGGAGACGAGCCCGCCGAAAAAGGGGCGGGGCCTATCTCCTCAGCACACAGCGCCATTTTCTCTCACAGAAAAGCTGGAGAGAAGGCTCCCAGGCTCTCCCCTGCACTGCACTACAGAAACAGGGTTAAAACAGAGAGGGGGGGCACTGATTTTGGCGATATTGTATATATATAAAAGATGCTATAAGGGAGAAACACTTATATAAGGTTGTCCCTATATAATTATAGCGTTTTTGGTGTGTGCTGGCAGACTCTCCCTCTGTCTCCCCAAAGGGCTAGTGGGTCCTGTCCTCTGTCAGAGCATTCCCGGTGTGTGTGCTGTGTGTCGGTACGTGTGTGTCGACATGTATGAGGACGATGTTGGTGAGGAGGCGGAGAAATTGCCTGTAATGGTGATGTCACTCTCTAGGGAGTCGACACCGGAATGGATGGCTTATTTAGAGAATTACGTGAGAATGTCAACACGCTGCAAGGTCGGTTGACGACATGAGACGGCCGACAATCTATTAGGACCGGTCCAGGCGTCTCAGAAAAACCGTCAGGGGTTTTAAAAACGCCCATTTACCTCAGTCGGTCGACACAGACACAGACACGGACACTGAATACAGTGTCGACGGTGAATAAACAAACGTATTTCTCATTAGGGCCACACGTTAAGGGCAATGAAGGAGGTGTTACGTGTTTCTGATACTACAAGTACCACAAGAAAGGGTATTATGTGGGAGTGAAAAAACTACCTGTAGTTTTTCCTGAATCAGATAAAATAAAATGAAGTGTGTGATGATGCGTAGGGTTACCCCGATAGCAAATATTGGCGTTATACCCTTTCCCGCCAGAAATTAGGGTACGTTGGGAAACACCCCTTAGGGTGATAAGGCGCTCACACGCTTATCAAGTGGCGTTACCGTCTCCAGATACGGCCGCCCTCAAGGAGCCAGCTGATAGGAAGCTGGAAAAATATCCTAAAAAGTATATACACACATACGGTGGTTATACTGCGACCAGCGATCGCCATCAGCCTGGAGATGCAGTGCTGGGTTGGCTTGGTCGGATTCCCTGACTGAAAATATTTTATTCATGTAGAGCATTTAATAGGATGCATTCTATATATATGTATGTGAGATGCACAGAGGGATATTTGCTCTCTGGCATCAAGATAAGTGCGTTGTCCATATCTCCCAGAAGATGTCAGGGACACGACAGTGGTCAGGTGATACAGATCCCATACGGCAGATGGAAGTATTGCTGTATAAAGGGAAGGAGTTATTTGGGGGTCGGTCCATCGGACCTGGGGACCACAGCAACAGCTGGGAAATCCAACCTTTTTTACCCCAAGTTACATCTCAGCTAAAAAAGACACCGTCTTTTCAGCCTCAATCTTTCCTTTCCCATGAGGGCATGCAGGCAAAAGGCCAGTCATATCTGCCCAGACATAGAGGTAAGGGAAGTAGACTGCAGCAGGCAGCCCTTTCCCAGGAAAAGAAGCCCTCCACCGCGTCTGCCAAGTCCTCAGCATGACGCTGGGGCCGTGCAAGCGGACTCAAGGTGGGGGGGTAGTCTCAAGAGTCTCAGGGCGCAGTGGGATCACTCGCAAGTTAACCCCTAGATCGTACGAGTATTATCCCAGGGGTAAAGATTGGAGAGTCGAGACATCTTCTCCTCGCAGGTTCCTGAAGTCTGCTTTACCAACGGCTCCCTCCGACAGGGAGGCAGCATTGGAAACAATTCACAAGCTGTATATCCAGCAGGTGATAATCAAAGTACCCCTCCTACGACAAGGAAAAGGGTATTATTTTTCCACACTATATTGTGGTACTGAAGCCAGACGGCTTGGTGACACATAGTCTAAATCTAAAATGTTTGAACACTTACATAAAAGGTTCAAATCGAGATAAAGTCACTCAGAGCAGTGATAGCGAACCGGAAAAAAGGGGACTATATGGTGTCCCTGGACATCAAGGATTACCTCCATGTCCAAATTTTGTCCTTCTCATCAAGGGTACCTCTGGTTCGTGGTACAGAACTGTCAATATCAGTTTCAGACGATGCCGTTTGAATTATCCACGGCACCCCGGGCCTTTTTACCAAGGTAATGGCCGAAAAGATGTTTCTTCAAAGAAAAAAGGCATCTAAATTATCCCTTACTTGCACGACCTAAAAAGGGCAAGTTCCAGAGAACAGTTGGAGGTCGGAAGAGCACTATCTAAAGTAGTTCTTCGACGGCACGACTGGATTCTAAATATTCCAAGAATCGCAGCTGTTTTCCGACGATACGTCTGCTGTTCCTAGGGATGATTCTGGACACGGTTCAGAAAAAGGTTTTTCTTCCCGAGGAAAAAGCCAAGGAGTTATCCGACCTGTCAGGAACCTCCTAAAACCAGGAAAGGTGTCTGTACATCAATGCACAAGAGTCCTGGGAAAAATGGTGGCTTTTTACGAAGCAATTCCATTCGGCAGATTCCATGCAAGAATTTTCCAAAGGGATCTGTTGGACAAATGGTCAGGGTCGCATCCTCAGATGCACCTGCGAATAACCCTGTCGCCAAGGACAAGGGTATATCTTCTGTGGTGGTTGCAAAAGGCTCATCTATTGGAGGGCCGCAGATTCGGCATACAGGATTTGATCCTGGTGACCACGGACGCCAGCCTGAGAGGTTGGGGAGCAGTCACACAAGGAAGAAACTTCCAGGGGGTATGGACGAACCTGGAAAAGTCTCTTCACATAAACATTCTGGTACTAAGAGCAATCTAAAATGCTCTAAGCCAGGCGGAACCACTCCTGCAAGGAAAACCGGTGTTGATTCAGTCGGACAACATCACGGCGGTCGCCCATGTAAACAGACAGGGCGGCACAAGAAGCAGGAGTGCAATGGCAGAAGCTGCCAAGATTCTTCGCTGGGCGGAGAATCACGTAATAGCACTGTCAGCAGTGTTCTTCCCGGGCGTGGACAACTGGGAAGCAGACTTCCTCAGCAGACACGATATTCACCCGGGAGAGGGGGGTCTTCATCCAGAAGTCTTCCACATGCTAATAAACTGTTGGGAAAGACCAATGGTAGACATGATGGCGTCTCGCCTCAACAAGAAACTGGACAAGTATTGCGCCAGGTCAAGAGATCCACAGGCAATAGCTGTGGACGCACTGGTAACACCTTGGGTGTACAAATCAGTATATGTGTTTCCTCCTCTGCCTCTCATACCAAAGGTATTGAAGATTATACGGTGAAGAGGAGTAAGAACAATACTAGTGGCTCCGGATTGGCCAAGAAGGACTTGGTACCCGGAACTTCAAGAGTTGGTCACGGACGACCCGTGCCCTCTACTTCTGAGAAGGGACCTGCTACAACAGGGTCCCTGTCTCTTTCAAGACTTACCGCGGCTGCGTTTGACGGCATGGCGTTTGAACGCCAGATCCTAAAAGGGAAAGGCATTCCAGAAGAAGTCATTCCTACCTTGATTAAGGCAAGGAAGGAAGTCACCGCGAAACATTATCACCGCATTTGGCGAAAATATGTCGCGTGGTGCGAGGATCGGAGTGTTCCGACGGAGGAATTTCAACTGGGTCGTTTCCTACATTTCCTACAATCAGGATTGTCTATGGGTCTCAAATTGAGATCTATTAAGGTTCAAATTTCGGCCCTGTCAATATTCTTCCAAAAAGAATTGGCCTCAGTTCCTGAGGTACAGACTTTTGTTAAAGGAGTACTGCATATACAGCCTCCTGTGGTGCCTCCGGTGGCACCGTGGGATCTAAATGTAGTTTTAGATTTCCTCAAATCCCATTGGTTTGAACCATTGAAAAAGGTGGATTTTAAATATCTCACATGGAAAGTGACTATGTTACTGGCCCTGGCTTCCGCCAGGAAAGTATCTGAATTGGCGGCTTTATCTTATAAAAGCCCTTATCTAATCTTCCATTCGGATAGGGCAGAACTGAGGACTCGTCCGCATTTTCTCCCTAAGGTGGTATCAGCGTTTCACCTGAACCAACCTATTGTGGTGCCTGCGGCCACTGGCGACTTGGAGGACTCCAAGTTGTTGGACGTTGTCAGAGCCTTAAAAATATACATTTCAAGGACGGCTGAAGTCAGAAAATCTGACTCGCTGTTGATACTATATGCACCCAACAAGTTGGGTGCCCCTGCTTCTAAGCAGACGATTGCTCGTTGGATTTGTAACACAATTCAACTTGCTCATTCTGTGGCAGGCCTGCCACAGCCTAAATCTGTTAAGGCCCATTCCACAAGGAAGGTGGGCTCATCTTGGGCGGCTGCCCAAGGGGTCTCGGCATTACAATTCTGCCGAGCAGCTACGTGGTCGGGGGAAAACACGTTTGTAAAATTCTACAAATTTGATACCCTGGCAAAAGAGGACTTGGAATTCTCTCATTCGGTGCTGCAGAGTCATCCGCACTCTCCCGCCCGTTTGGGAGCTTTGGTATAATCCCCATGGTCCTTTCAGGAACCCCAGCATCCACTTAGGACGATAGAGAAAATAAGAATTTACTTACCGATAATTCTATTTCTCGGAGTCCGTAGTGGGATGCTGGGCGCCCATCCCAAGTGCGGATTATCTGCAATACTGTACATAGTTATTGTTAACAAATTCGGGTTATATTGTTAAGGAGCCATCTTTAAGAGGCTCTTTCTGTTATCATACTGTTAACTGGGTTTAGATCACAAGTTGTACGGTGTGATTGGTGTGGCTGGTATGAGTCTTACCCGGGATTCAAATTGCCTCCCTTATTGTGTACGCTCGTCCGGGCACAGTACCTAACTGGAGTCTGGAGGAGGGTCATGGGGGGAGGAGCCAGTGCACACCACCTGATCTGGTAAAAGCTTTACTTTTTTGTGCCCTGTCTCCTGCGGAGCCGCTATTCCCCATGGTCCTTTCAGGAACCCCAGCATCCACTACGGACTCCGAGAAATAGAATTATCGGTAAGTAAATTCTTATTTTTTCACCAATTTTCGCGGTAATTCCATTTTGGCAACTTTGCATTTGAATAGGGTGAATCGCGGGAGCACTCATACAGGCCCGACGCTACCAGCTTAGCGAAGGGATGCAGTGCAGGGAGGCGCTGTCCCTGCTCTGCATCCCTTCCCTGCTGCTTCGCCGACTGGCCTGTACCCCCTGCTGCCGGCTGCTGTGCCTGTCATGTGCCGACAGCATGAAACGCCTACTGCCCTCCCCTCCCCTCACCTGTAACAGCAGTTGTGTGCAGTGCAGATCCAAAGAGGGGGCGGAGCTACACGGGATGCAGGGGGCGGGGCTACACGACCAGGCTGCTGTAGCTGTACAGAGGAAGAGTAATTACAGTGCCAGCCAGCCAGACTTAGGTAAGTGGAGGGTGAGAAAGAAATGTATGTATGTGTGTGTGTGTATGGTGGGGTGTGTGTGTGTGTGTGTGTGTGTGTGTGTGTGTGTGTGTGTGTGTGTGTGTGTGTGTGTGTGTGTGTGTGTGTGTGTGTGTGTGTGTGTGTAGTGGGGGTGTGAGGTGTGTCTGTGTGTGTGCACATTATGGACGGTACTACTGGGGGGTCATTACATGTAAGGACGCTACTACTGCAGGGGGGGGCATTACATATAATGGCGCTACTACTGGGGGAGGGGGAACTATGTATAAGGACGCTACTACTGGGGGAGTGGGCATTACCTATAAGGACGCTACTACTGGGAGGGCATTACATATAAGGGCGCTACTACTACTACTGGGGGGGCATTACGTATAAGGACGCTACTACTACTACTGGGGGGACATTAGGTATAAGGACGCTACTACTACTACTGGGGGGGGGGCATTATGTATAAGGATGCTACTACTACTGGGGGGGTATTACGTATAAGGACGCTACTACTACTACTGGGGGGGCATTACGTATAAGGACGCTACTACTACTACTGGGAGGACATTAGGTATAAGGACGCTACTACTACTACTGGGGGGGGGGTATTATGTATAAGGATGCTACTACTACTGGGGGGGCATTACGGATAAGGACGCTACTACTACTACTGGGGGGGCATTACGTATAAGGACGCTACTACTACTACTGGGGGGGCATTACGGATAAGGACGCTACTACTACTACTGGGGGGGCATTACGTATAAGGACGCTCTACTACTACTGGGGGGGCATTACGTATAAGGACGCTACTACTACTACTGGGGGGGGCATTATGTATAAGGATGCTACTACTACTGGGGGGGCATTACGTATAAGGACGCTACTACTACTACTGGGGGAACATTAGGTATAAGGACGCTACTACTACTACTGGGGGGGGGCATTATGTATAAGGATGCTACTACTACTGGGGGGGACATTACGTATAAGGACGCTACTACTACAACTGGGGGGGGGCATTATGTATAAGGATGCTACTACTACTGGGGGGGCATTACGTATATGGACGCTATTACTGGGGGGGGCATTACATGTAAAGACGCTAATACTGGGGGGGCATTATGTATAAGGATGGTACTACTACTGGGGGGGCATTACGTATAAGGACGCTACTACTACTACTACTGGGGGGGCATTACGTATATGGACGCTACTACTGGGGGGGGCATTACATGTAAAGACGCTAATACTGGGGGGGCATTATGTATAAGGATGGTACTACTACTGGGGGCGCATTACGTATAAGGACGCTACTACTACTACTGGGGGGGCATTACATATAAGGACGCTACTACTACTACTACTGGGGGGGCATTACGTATAAGGACGCTACTACTACTGGGGGCGCATTACGTATAAGGACGCTACTACTACGGGGGGGGGCATTACGTATAAGGACGCTACTACTACTACTGGGGGGGGCATTACGTATAAGGACGCTACTACTACTACTGGGGGGGGCATTACGTATAAGGGATGCTACTACTACTGGGGGGGCATTACGTGTAAGGACGCTACTACTACTACTGGGGGGGCATTACGTATATGGACGCTACTACTGGGGGGGCATTACATGTAAAGACGCTAATACTGGGGGGGCATTATGTATAAGGATGGTACTACTACTGGGGGGGCATTACATATAAGGACGCTTACTACTACTACTGGGGGGGCATTACGTATAAGGACGCTACTACTACTACTGGGGGGCATTACGTATAAGAATGCTACTACTACTGGGGGGGCATTACGTATAAGGACGCTACTACTACTACTGGGGGGGCATTACGTATAAGAACGCTACTACTACTACTGGGGGGCATTACGTATAAGGACGCTACTACTACTGGGGGGGCATTACGTATAAGGACGCTACTACTACTACTGGGGGGGGCATTACGTATAAGGATGCTACTACTACTACTGGGGGGGCATTACGTATATGGACGCTACTACTGGGGGGGCATTACATGTAAAGACGCTAATACTGGGGGGGCATTATGTATAAGGATGGTACTTACTACTGGGGGGGCATTACGTATAAGGACGCTACTACTACTACTGGGGGGGCATTACGTATATGGACGCTACTACTGGGGGGGCATTACATGTAAAGACGCTAATACTGGGGGGGCATTATGTATAAGGATGGTACTACTACTGGGGGGGCATTACGTATAAGGACGCTACTACTACTACTGGGGGGGCATTACGTATAAGGATGCTACTACTACTGGGGGGGGCATTACGTATAAGGACGCTACTACTACTACTGGGGGGCATTACGTATATGGACGCTACTACTGGGGGGGCATTACATGTAAAGATGCTAATACTGGGGGGGCATTATGTATAAGGATGGTACTACTACTGGGGGGGCATTACGTATAAGGACGCTACTACTACTACTGGGGGGACATTACGTATAAGGACGCTACTACTACTGGGGGGGCATTACGTATAAGGACGCTACTACTACTACTGGGGGGGCATTACGTATATGGACGCTACTACTGGGGGGGCATTACATGTAAAGACGCTAATACTGGGGGGGCATTATGTATAAGGATGGTACTACTACTGGGGGGCATTACGTATAAGGACGCTACTACTACTACTGGGGGGGCATTACGTATAAGGACGCTACTACTACTACTGGGGGGGCATTACGTAAAAGGATGCTACTACTACTGGGGGGGCATTACGTATAAGGACGCTACTACTACTACTGGGGGGGCATTACGTATAAGGATGCTACTACTACTGGGGGGGCATTACGTATAAGGACGCTACTACTACTACTGGGGGGCAATTACGTATATGGACGCTACTACTGGGGGGGCATTACATGTAAAGACGCTAATACTGGGGGGGCATTATGTATAAGGATGGTAATACTACTGGGGGGGCATTACGTATAAGGACGCTACTACTACTACTGGGGGGACATTACGTATAAGGACGCTACTACTACTACTGGGGGGGGCATTACGTATAAGGATGCTACTACTACTGGGGGGGCATTACGTATAAGGACGCTACTACTACTACTACTGGGGGGGCATTACGTATATGGACGCTACTACTGGGGGGGCATTACATGTAAAGATGCTAATACTGGGGGGGGGGCATTATGTATAAGGATGGTACTACTACTGGGGGCGCATTACGTATAAGGACGCTACTACTACTGGGGGGGCATTACGTATAAGGACGCTACTACTACTACTGGGGGGGCATTACGTATAAGGACGCTACTACTACTACTGGGGGGGGGGGCATTACGTATAAGGATGCTACTACTACTGGGGGGGCATTACGTATAAGGACGCTACTACTACTACTGGGGGGGCATTACGTATATGGACGCTACTACTGGGGGGGGGGGCATTACATGTAAAGACGCTAATACTGGGGGGGCATTATGTATAAGGATGGTACTACTACTGGGGGGGCATTACGTATAAGGACGCTACTACTACTACTGGGGGGACATTACGTATAAGGACGCTACTACTACTACTGGGGGGGCATTACGTATAAGGACGCTACTACTACTACTGGGGGGGCATTACGTATATGGACGCTACTACTGGGGGGGCATTACATGTAAAGATGCTAATACTGGGGGGGCATTACGTATAAGGATGCTACTACTACTGGGGGGGCATTACGTATAAGGACGCTACTACTACTACTGGGGGGGCATTACGTATAAGGACGCTACTACTACTGGGGGGGCATTACGTATAAGGACGCTACTACTACTACTGGGGGGCATTACGTATAAGGACGCTACTACTACTACTGGGGGGGGCATTACGTATAAGGATGCTACTACTACTGGGGGGGGGGCATTACGTATAAGGACGCTACTACTACTACTGGGGGGGCATTACGTATATGGACACTACTACTGGGGGGGCATTACATGTAAAGACGCTAATACTGGGGGGGCATTATGTATAAGGATGGTACTACTACTGGGGGGGCATTACGTATAAGGACGCTACTACTACTACTGGGGGGGCATTACGTATAAGGACGCTACTACTACTACTGGGGGGACATTACGTATAAGGACGCTACTACTACTACTGGGGGGGCATTACGTATAAGGATGCTACTACTACTGGGGGGGCATTACGTATAAGGACGCTACTACTACTACTGGGGGGGCATTACGTATAAGGACGCTACTACTACTGGGGGGGCATTACGTATAAGGACGCTACTACTACTACTGGGGGGGCATTACGTATAAGGACGCTACTACTACTACTGGGGGGGGCATTACGTATAAGGATGCTACTACTTCTGGGGGGGGCATTACGTATAAGGACGCTACTACTACTACTGGGGGGGCATTACGTATATGGACACTACTACTGGGGGGGCATTACATGTAAAGACGCTAATACTGGGGGGGCATTATGTATAAGGATGGTATTACTACTGGGGGGGCATTACGTATAAGGACGCTACTACTACTACTGGGGGGGACATTACGTATAAGGATGCTACTACTACTGGGGGGGCATTACGTATAAGGACGCTACTACTACTACTGGGGGGGCATTATGTATATGGACGCTACTACTGGGGGGGCATTACATGTAAAGACGCTAATACTGGGGGGGCATTATGTATAAGGATGGTACTACTACTGGGGGGCATTACGTATAAGGACGCTACTACTACTACTGGGGGGACATTACGTATAAGGACGCTACTACTACTACTGGGGGGGCATTACATATAAGGATGCTACTACTACTGGGGGGGCATTACGTATAAGGACGCTACTACTACTACTGGGGGGGCATTACGTATAAGGACGCTACTACTGGGGGGGCATTACATGTAAAGACGCTACTACTGGGGGGGCATTATGTATAAGGATGGTACTACTACTGGGGGCGCATTACGTATAAGGACGCTACTACTACTGGGGGGACATTACGTATAAGGACGCTACTACTACTGGGGGGCATTACGTATAAGGACGCTACTACTACGGTGGAGCATTTCGTGGGGCATTACGTATAAGGTGAATAAGATTGTGCTACTGTGTGGCGTAATTTTAAATGGGGGTACTATTGTGTGGCCATGCCCCTTCCTTGTGAGACCACACCCCTTTTCCTTTGGCGCGCACTGACCCTCACCTGTAACAGCAACTGTGTGCAGTGCAGATCCAAAGATGGGGCGGAGCTACACGGATGCAGGGGGCGGGGCTACACAACCAGGCTGCTGTAGCTGTACAGAGGAAGAGTAATTACAGTGACAGCCAGCCAGACTTAGGTAAGTGGAGGTTGAGAAAGAAATGTATGTATGTGAGTGTGTATGGTGGGTTGTGTGTGTATAGTGTGTGTGTATAGTGTGTGTGTCTGTGTGTGTGTGTGTGTGTGTGTGTGTGTGTGTGTGTGTGTGTGTGTGTGTGTGTGTGTGTAGTGGGGGTGTGAGGTGTGTCTGTGTGTGTGCACATTATGGACGGTACTACTGGGGGGTCATTACATGTAAGGACGCTACTACTACAGGGGGGGCATTACATATAATGACGCTACTACTGGGGGAGGGGGAACTATGTATAATGACGCTACTACTGGGGGAGGGGGCATTACGTATAAGGACGCTACTACTGGGGGGCCATTACATATAAGGGCGCTACTACTACTACTACTACTGGGGGGGCATTACGTATAAAGACGCTACTACTACTACTGGGGGGACATTACGTATAAGGACGCTACTACTACTACTGGGGGGACATTACGTATAAGGATGCTACTACTACTGGGGGGGCATTACGTATAAGGACGCTACTACTACTACTGGGGGGGCATTACGTATAAGGACGCTACTACTGGGGGGGGGCATTACAAGTAAAGACGCTACTACTACTGGGGGGGCATTACGTATAAGGACGCTACTACTACGGTGGAGCATTTCGTGGGGCATTACGTATAAGGTGAATAAGATTGTGCTACTGTGTGGCGTAATTTTAAATGGGGGTACTATTGTGTGGCCATGCCCCTTCCTTGTGAGACCACACCCCTTTTCCTTTGGCGCGCACTGACCCTTTGTGAAATATGGGAGGGTGCAAATGTATAGTTTGCAGGGAGGGCGCCGAACACCCTAGCACTGGCCCTGCACTCATACCCGCGAAAAGTCCATTTTCGTAGCAAAAAAGTTGCAAAAATTGCGAAAACGGCAATTGCGGTAAATTGCTGTGATTTTGTTGCTCATTGAATAACACCCACAGTCTGCTAATACTATGTTGTGATGTCACAGTGGTGTTAAATACCTTTATGCTGCTTCACCATATTGTAAGTGTCTCATATTGGTATAAAAGTTGTCCTAAAAATCCCTACTATACCCAGGTCCCTATTTCCCTAAAGACAGCCTTCACATGGCACAGTAGGACAAAGAACAGAACTCCCTCGCAGTTACGCAATACAGTATTAATACTGTAGTCTACACCAGTCATGGCCACCAACTTATCAGCTAAGCCCTGGTCGTAGGTAGTGTGGCCTCATGTGGAGGTGTGGCCATGCCTGTCAGTGGTCATCTGCAGAAGCAGCGCCATCTTGGTTGCATGGTTATACCTCCATGCCCTCCCATGCCTCTAGAGAGACCAGGGCCTGGGTTCTGCTCAGCAACGCAATAAACAACCCATTGTGTCCTCTGAATACAAATGCTGACTTAGCTATCCTTCGTCATGGCATACAATATATCAGAGATTATTGCTCTTGCTTGGAGGTCACAGTGGTGTTGGGTGCAAGCAGTCTTCTGCTCTGGTGTTGGGTGCACACCAGTCTTCTGCTCTGTGGTCTGTTACAGTTCTGTCATTATTTTAGGGTTTATTTGAACCATATCACAAACAAACTCTGGCACATTATCCTGCAGCATCTGGGTAAGAATAAACCACAACACAGGGCAGGTGACCCTGGAGCAAATACCTTGTTGTGTTGATGAGTTGATGAACTGAATATTTTCCATTTAATACATATAATGAATCTTAAAAGGAATTACATTCATTTTTTGTAAGCCACCCTTGAGATTTCAGCAGACCCTGCCTATTATAGTTTGTAGGTGTCATATTCAGTAGAGAACTGAATTTGTACATCGCTCAAGGTCAAATCTTATAATGTGACATTAGCTATTTCTCGTGCGACGTTTACAACCAGTACAATAGACTGTATTGTCAGAGAACATGAAAGTTGAATAAAATGCATGAATAAAACATATATAAAGAACACCCATTTTCTACGTACCGGTACATATGTGCGAAGAAGACCTAGAAGTTTCTATTCTCAATGGCAATAAGTGTATAGATTTTCTTGTATTGCACGTGCACAGCTGTTCTCTCTGCCTTGTCGGTATAGTATTGACAGGTCATGTATCTGTATGGGGTTTCTCTACCAGTTTCAACTTTATACGTATTGGTAATTGGATTATTTGCTTTTCACTGCATTCTAATGTTATTTCTTTAGTTAATTTTCTGTAAATTATTATGGATAATATAGTCCCCACAGAGCCTCTCATGGCCCCTCTTTCTCCCCTCATGCCTCAACATCTCCCCCTCTTCCACTACCTGATGGTTTCCCCCAAGGTTTTGTTCTTGGTCCCCTTCTATTCTCCATATATATTTATCCTTTTTATCTCAGCTCATCAGCTTATTTGGCACCAAAATCTTCATTACATTGACAGGGCCATAACTAGGGGGGGATGCAACCCTAACACCCCTTCCCTCTGCCTCCACTCCCTCCGCTCATCTATGACCAGGAAGTTAGGTGGAACTCATAGGCCCTCATTCCGAGTTGATCGCTAGCTGCTTTCGTTCGCAGCGCGGCGATTAGTTGAAAAAGCGGCACTTCTGCGCATGCCGCAGTACGCACGCGCGAAGTACTTTCACACAAAACTATGCAGTTTTACACAAAGGCGAGCAACGCTTTTCAGTCGCTATGTTGATCGGTGAGTGATTGACAGGAAGTGGGTGTTTCTGGGTGGTAACTGGCCGTTTTCCGGGAGTGTGCTGAAAAAATAAGAATTTACTTACCGATAATTCTATTTCTCATAGTCCGTAGTGGATGCTGGGGACTCCGAAAGGACCATGGGGAATAGCGGCTCCGCAGGAGACTGGGCACAAAAGTAAAAGCTTTAGGACTACCTGGTGTGCACTGGCCCCTCCCCCTATGACCCTCCTCCAAGCCTCAGTTAGGATACTGTGCCCGGACGAGCGTACACAATAAGGAAGGATTTTGAATCCCGGGTAAGACTCATACCAGCCACACCAATCACACCGTACAACTTGTGATCTGAACCCAGTTAACAGCATGATAACAGAGGAGCCTCTGAAAAGATGGCTCACAACAATAATAACCCGATTTTTGTAACAATAACTATGTACAAGTATTGCAGACAATCCGCACTTGGGATGGGCGCCCAGCATCCACTACGGACTATGAGAAATAGAATTATCGGTAAGTAAATTCTTATTTTCTCTGACGTCCTAGTGGATGCTGGGGACTCCGAAAGGACCATGGGGATTATACCAAAGCTCCCAAACGGGCGGGAGAGTGCGGATGACTCTGCAGCACCGAATGAGAGAACTCCAGGTCCTCCTCTGCCAGGGTATCAAATTTGTAGAATTTAGCAAACGTGTTTGCCCCTGACCAAGTAGCTGCTCGGCAAAGTTGTAAAGCCGAGACCCCTCGGGCAGCCGCCCAAGATGAGCCCACTTTCCGTGTGGAATGGGCTTTTACAGATTTTGGCTGTGGCAGGCCTGCCACAGAATGTGCAAGCTGAATTGTTCTACAAATCCAACGAGCAATAGTCTGCTTAGAAGCAGGAGCACCCAGCTTGTTGGGTGCATACAGGATAAACAGCGAGTCAGATTTTCTGACTCCAGCCGTCCTGGAAACATATATTTTCAGGGCCCTGACTACGTCCAGCAACTTGGAATCCTCCAAGTCCCTAGTAGCCGCAGGTACCACAATAGGCTGGTTTAAGTGAAACGCTGAAACCACCTTAGGGAGAAATTGAGGACGAGTCCTCAATTCTGCCCTGTCCGTATGAAAAATTAGGTAAGGGCTTTTATAGGATAAAGCCGCCAATTCTGAGACACGCCTGGCTGAAGCCAGGGCTAACAGCATTACCACTTTCCATGTGAGATATTTTAAGTCCACAGTGGTGAGTGGTTCAAACCAATGTGATTTTAGGAACCCCAAAACTACATTGAGATCCCAAGGTGACACTGGAGGCACAAAAGGAGGCTGTATATGCAGTACCCCCTTGACAAACGTCTGAACTTCAGGAACTGAAGCTAGTTCTTTTTGGAAGAATATCGACAGGGCCGAAATTTGAACCTTAATGGACCCTAATTTTAGGCCCATAGACAGTCCTGTTTGCAGGAAATGCAGGAAACGACCCAGTTGAAATTCCTCACACCACGCAACATATTTACGCCAAATACGGTGATAATGTTGCACAGTTACATCCTTCCTGGCTTTGATCAGGGTAGGGATGACTTCATCCGGAATGCCCTTTTCCTTCAGGATCCGGCGTTCAACCGCCATGCCGTCAAACGCAGCCGCGGTAAGTCTTGGAACAGACAGGGTCCCTGCTGGAGCAGGTCCTTTCTTAGAGGTAGAGGCCACGGGTCTTCCGTGAGCATCTCTTGAAGTTCCGGGTACCAAGTCCTTCTTGGCCAATCCGGAGCCACGAGTATAGTCCTTACTCCTCTCCTTCTTATGATTCTCAGTACCTTGGGTATGAGAGGCAGAGCAGGGAACACATACACTGACTGGTACACCCACGGTGTTACCAGAGCGTCCACAGCTATTGCCTGAGGGTCCCTTGACCTGGCGCAATATCTGTCCAGTTTTTTGTTGAGGCGGGACGCCATCATGTCCACCTTTGGTTTTTCCCAACGGTTCACAATCATGTGGAAGACTTCTGGGTGAAGTCCCCACTCCCCCGGGTGGAGGTCGTGTCTGCTGAGGAAGTCTGCTTCCAAGTTGTCCACTCCCGGAATGAACACTGCTGACAGTGCTATCACATGATTTTCCGCCCAGCGAAGAATCCTTGCAACTTCCGTCATTGCCCTCCTGCTTCTTGTGCCGCCCTGTCTGTTTACGTGGGCGACTGCCGTGATGTTGTCCGACTGGATCAACACCGGCTGACCCTGAAGCAGAGGCCTTGCCTGACTTAGGGCATTGTAAATGGCCCTTAGTTCCAGGATATTTATGTGAAGTGACGTTTCCATGCTTGACCACAAGCCCTGGAAATTTCTTCCCTGTGTGACTGCTCCCCAGCCTCTCAGGCTGGCATCCGTGGTCACCAGGACCCAGTCCTGAATGCCGAATCTGCGGCCCTCTAGAAGATGAGCACTCTGTAACCACCACAGGAGAGACACCCTTGTCCTTGGAGACAGGGTTATCCGCTGATGCATTTGAAGATGCGATCCGGACCATTTGTCCAGCAGATCCCACTGAAAAGTTCTTGCGTGGAATCTGCCGAATGGAATCGCTTCGTAAGAAGCCACCATTTTTCCCAGGACCCTTGTGCATTGATGCACTGACACTTGGCCTGGTTTTAGGAGGTTCCCTGACTAGGTCGGATAACTCCCTGGCTTTCTCCTCCGGGAGAAACACCTTTTTCTGGACTGTGTCCAGAATCATCCCTAGGAACAGCAGACGTGTCGTCGGAATCAGCTGCGATTTTGGAATATTTAGAATCCACCCGTGCGGTCGTAGTACTACTTGAGATAGTGCTACTCCGACCTCTAACTGTTCTCTGGACCTTGCCCTTATCAGGAGATGGTCCAAGTAAGGGATAATTAAGACGCCTTTTCTTCGAAGAAGAATCATCATTTCGGCCATTACCTTGGTAAAGACCCGGGGTGCCGTGGACAATCCAAACGGCAGCGTCTGAAACTGATAGTGACAGTTCTGTACCACAAACCTGAGGTACCCTTGGTGAGAAGGGCAAATTGGGACATGGAGGTAAGCATCCTTGATGTCCAGAGACACCATATAGTCCCCTTCTTCCAGGTTCGCTATCACTGCTCTGAGTGACTCCATCTTGAATTTGAACCTTTGTATGTAAGTGTTCAAGGATTTCAGATTTAAAATAGGTCTCACCGAGCCGTCCGGCTTCGGTACCACAAACAGCGTGGAATAATACCCCTTTCCCTGTTGTAGGAGGGGTACCTTGATTATCACCTGCTGGGAATACAGCTTGTGAATGGCTTCCAATACCGCCTCCCTGTCGGAGGGAGACGTTGGTAAAGCAGACTTCAGGAACCGGCGAGGGGGAGACGTCTCGAATTCCAATTTGTACCCCTGAGATACTACCTGCAGGATCCAGGGGTCCACTTGCGAGTGAGCCCACTGCGCGCTGAAATTCTTGAGACGGGCCCCCACCGTGCCTGAGTCCGCTTGTAAGGCCCCAGCGTCATGCTGAGGACTTGGCAGAAGCGGGGGAGGGCTTCTGTTCCTGGGAAGAGGCTGCCTGCTGCAGTCTTTTTCCCCTTCCTCTGCCCCGGGGCAGATATGAGTGGCCTTTTGCCCGCTTGCCCTTATGGGGACGAAAGGACTGAGCCTGAAAAGACGGTGTCTTTTTCTGCTGAGAGGTGACCTGGGATAAAAAGGTGGATTTCCCAGCCGTTGCCGTGGCCACCAGGTCCGATAGACCGACCCCAAATAACTCCTCCCCTTTATACGGCAATACTTCCATATGCCGTTTGGAATCCGCATCACCTGACCACTGTCGCGTCCATAACCCTCTTCTGGCAGAAATGGACAGCGCACTTACTCTTGATGCCAGAGTGCAAATATCCCTCTGTGCATCTCGCATATATAGAAATGCATCCTTTAAATGCTCTATAGTCAATAATATACTGTCCCTGTCCAGGGTATCAATATTTTCAGTCAGGGAATCCGACCAAGCCACCCCAGCACTGCACATCCAGGCTGAGGCGATTGCTGGTCGCAGTATAATACCAGTATGTGTGTATATACTTTTTAGGATATTTTCCAGCTTCCTATCAGCTGGTTCCTTGATGGCGGCCGTATCAGGAGACGGTAACGCCACTTGTTTTGATAAGCGTGTGAGCGCCTTATCTACCCTAGGGGGTGTTTCCCAACGCGCCCTAACCTCTGGCGGGAAAGGGTATAATGCCAATAATTTTTTAGAAATTAGCAGTTTTTTATCGGGGGAAACCCACGCTTCATCACACACCTCATTTAATTCATCTGATTCAGGAAAAACTACGGGTAGTTTTTTCACACCCCACATAATACCCTTTTTTGTGGTACTTGTAGTATCAGAAATGTTCAAAACCTCCTTCATTGCCGTGATCATGTAACGTGTGGCCCTACTGGAAAATACGTTTGTTTCCTCACCGTCGACACTGGAGTCAGTGTCCGTGTCTGGGTCTGTGTCGACCATCTGAGGTAACGGGCGCTTTAGAGCCCCTGACGGTGTTTGAGACGCCTGTACAGGTAATAACTGATTTGCCGGCTGTCTCATGTCGTCAACAGTCTTTTGTAAAGTGCTGACACTATCACGTAATTCCTTCCATAAGACCATCCAGTCAGGTGTCGACTCCCTAGGGGGTGACATCACTATTACAGGCAATTGCTCCGCCTCCATACCATTTTCCTCCTCATACATGTCGACACAACGTACCGACACACAGCACACACACAGGGAATGCTCTGATAGAGGACAGGACCCCACTAGCCCTTTGGGGAGACAGAGGGAGAGTTTGCCAGCACACACCAGAGCGCTATATATATACAGGGATAACCTTATATAAGTGTTTTTCCCTTATATAGCTGCTGTATAGATTTATCTGCCAAATTAGTGCCCCCCTCTCTTGTTTTACCCTGTTTCTGTAGTGTAGGACTGCAGGGGAGAGTCAGGGAGCTTCCCTCCAACGGAGCTGTGAGGAAAAATGGCGCCAGTGTGCTGAGGAGAGAGGCTCCGCCCCCTTCTCGGCGGCCTTTCTCCCGCTTTTTTAAGGAAAAATTGGCAGGGGTTAAATGCATCCATATAGCCCAGGAGCTATATGTGATGTATTTTTTTTGCCATATAAGGTGTTTTTATTGCGTCTCAGGGCGCCCCCCCCCAGCGCCCTGCACCCTCAGTGACCGGAGTGTGAAGTGTGCTGAGAGCAATGGCGCACAGCTGCGGTGCTGTGCGCTACCTTATTGAAGACAGGACGCCTTCTGCCGCCGATTTTCCGGACCTCTTCAGTCTTCTGGCTCTGTAAGGGGGCCGGCGGCGCGGCTCTGGGACCCATCCATGGCTGGGCCTGTGATCGTCCCTCTGGAGCTAATGTCCAGTAGCCTAAGAAGCCCAATCCACTCTGCACGCAGGTGAGTTCGCTTCTTCTCCCCTTAGTCCCTCGGTGCAGTGAACCTGTTGCCAGCAGGATTCACTGAAAATAAAAAACCTATACTTAAACTTTTTTACTAAGCAGCTCAGGAGAGCCACCTAGTGAGCACCCTTCTCGTTCAGGCACAAAAATCTAACAGAGGCTTGGAGGAGGGTCATAGGGGGAGGAGCCAGTGCACACCAGGTAGTCCTAAAGCTTTTACTTTTGTGCCCAGTCTCCTGCGGAGCCGCTATTCCCCATGGTCCTTTCGGAGTCCCCAGCATCCACTAGGACGTCAGAGAAATGCCAGCGTGCCTGAAAAAAACGCAGGAGTGGCTGAAGAAACGGGGGAGTGGCTGGCCGAACGCAGGGCGTGTTTGTGACGTCAAACCAGGAACTAAACAGTCTGCAGTGATCGCAAGGTAGGAGTAAGTTTCGAGCTGCTCAGAAACTGCAGAAAAATTTTTACGCGCTGTTCTGCTAACCTTTCGCTCGCACTTCTGCTAAGCTAAGATACAGTCCCAGAGGGCGGCGGCCTAGCGTTTGCACTGCTGCTAAAAGCAGCTAGTGAGCGATCAACTCGGAATGAGGGCCATAGACAGGAAGTGCTCTGTCTGAATGAGAAGCAGTAGAAAGAAGAGTGGACAGACTGTTGCTGAAGTGACTGTCAGTAACGTGCATCATATAAGCTTGTTCTCTGCTGCCAAGCAGGCGCTGCTACTTTACACAGCACGGCTCAACTGACTGACTGACGCTGGGACTCCTACATACCGCACGTCTGTCTAATAGCAATGGAGTCTATGTCAGGCCAGCGCTGACAGTAAACACACAGGCACAGATTCATCAAGCCTTAGAAAGTGATAAATTGCACAGTAATAAAGTACCAACTAACCAGCTCCTAACTGCCATGTCACAGGCTGTGTTTGAAAAATGACAGGAGCCTATTGGTTGGTTCTTTATCTCCGTGCAATTTACCAAGGCTTGATAAATCTGGGCCACAGTGTGGCTTTCAATCTACGGTGGAGCAGCTCTCCAAGTCTGGCTCTCCTGTCCACTACTTGCACAGTCCAGTAAGAGCCAGGATTTCAAGTCCTCCCTTTTCTTCCGTTAGTTATTGTATGCCCGAGTCTTGTTATTTGCTCCTCATATTTCAGCTGGGGGCAGGGTCTTGTGTCCTGGGGGATGGGTCATCAGTGTCATTATAGCACTGATAGTTTATTCAAGAAGAACTGGGACTGGAGTGCCAACACTGGTTTGACAGCTGGGTCTGTTCTCATGGTTTCATTACAATTACATCAGGGATCTCAGCTTAGTCTCATTGCCAGAAGGGACATAAGGGGATTTGCTGTTGTTGGGACACTTGACTTGTTAGGCCACAGCATAGACAGGTCTGTGCTGTGAACGTCAAATGAGGATGGCAGTGGGGATGCTAGCTGAGGTGACAGGGGCAGGCGGGAGGGGGGGTCCCCTGCGCATGTCTGCAGTTCCTCTCCCAGTCTTGTACCTTTCTCCTTCTAAATATGCCTTGGGGCGGTTGGATTGTGCTGGCCTGGCGGGTCCCATGCTCTGAGCTTGAACTTTAGGTGTTAGGGATCCACCAGATGAGGTCACCTGGTCGCAGATGGGCCCATATTTTTGGCCAAATTACAGATTTCGCCATGCTTGTTATGGCTTTGTCTAGGCGTGAATGCGGCTCGTTTGCCGCAACACGTGCGTACCTCTCCATACGCGTGCGTCTTAGTTGCACACACACTAAATACATAGTATATGGGGTGACAAAAGACGCAGCTCAGAGCCAGTAGTGCACATGCCACCTAGATGTAGCCACGATGAGCGTGGCTACATCTGTATACTAGGGGTATACAGTCCCCATACCTTCAAAATATCTCCAAGAGATACTTTCTCACCCTGGAGGCAACGAAGATTCTCATCCAATCAGTGGTCATCTCTAGACTTTACAACTGTAGCCTCTTCTTATCTGACCTTCCTGACTCCTGCCTCTCTCCACTCCACTGCTGCGGCTCTGATTATCTTTAACTCCAATCTGTCATCAATGTTGTGCTCAGCCCACCTTCCTCTCCAAACGAACTGCTTCTGCCTCTCCAGTCCAGCAAGAACTGCATTGGCTTCCTTTCCCCTTCAGAACACAATTCAAGCTCCTCACATCCACCTATAAAACCCTCACCCAATCCTCTCACATCTACATTTCTGATCTCATCTCCCTCTACACTCCCACCCCTCCCACTTTGCTCTGTCAACAAGTTTCGCTTCTCCCCCCAGATTACATCTTACTCCTGCCTCCAAGATTTCCAAAGCTGCTCTCTACCACTGGAACACTTTCTATCTAACAGGTTCTACACCTCTCTCCAAAGCTTTAAGTGGGCTCTCAAGACCCACTTGTTAAGGAGAGCCTTCCAGATCCCATGCTAACCCAGTCTACACTCCTCACTCAATGTCTCTGCCACCTACTGTATGTCACACATGTCTCTCTTCTCCCCCCTCTATATTGTAAGCTCTCACGAGCAGGGCCCTCTTCAGTTACATGCTTTTCCCTTCCTCACGTACATACCGTCATCTACTCCCCACTCCCAGCAATGACACCAAGTACCAACTGCTTTTGTTGGTATTATGACTGCATTTGCAACAATTATTATATAGCTTCTACTGTACATAATTGTTATGTAGCTTGTATACAATTATGATGCCAACATTGTTGAAATGTTGACATTGAGTATGCTGGCATCTGTAAAATGTCAATGTGTTGAAATGTCGACATGTGAAATACCAACATTCTGCGCAGTCTGCAGCAGTGGGATAGGGTTTGGCACTAAGGGGAAGGTTAGGGGTTAGGGTTAGTCATACATACCGCCGAATGCACTGCAGTATCTGCCAGAAGCCATCCTGACATCACTGCCAGACCGGGAAGACACAACTGGAGCCGCTGGACACACCGTACCAGGTCACTACTAGACAACCAGGAACGTAATTATGTCAACATTTCATCAGTGTCGACATAAAGAATGTCGCCATGGTCGGTTTTACCTCTTACTGTTTATGTACTATGGGTCTGATTCTGGTATGGAAATAAAGTAAGAGCCAGTAACTGTGCACCTGGGCAAAACCATGTTTTACTGCAGGCGGGGCTGATGTAACATGTGCAGAGAGAGTTAGATTTGGTAAGCAGTTAGTTTCCCAAGCTGTTGGGATCCCGGCGGTCAGGATACCGACATCAGAAACCCGTCAGCCAAGGGAATCCCGGCAGTGTAAATCCCGACCGGGGCCTGGAATCCCCACTCGGACCACCCCCTGAGGGAAAATAAATTAGTGTGGCAAGCAAAGCTTGCCACCGTGCCTGAAGCAAGGGGACACGCTGTCCTCGCTGTCAGGATCCCGCCTGTCGGGATTCTGGCGTCGCTCTTATGACCACCGGGATCTCATACTGAATCCTTAGATTTGGGTGGGGTGTGTTCAAAGTCAAGTAAATTGCACTGTAAAATTAATGCTGCCCAGCATGTGTGGGCTACATGCAAAAGCAGCCAGTGTTTATACTGCATGCAATTTTTTTAATGTATTTGTTCCCCTTGTATTGTAACATTGTTTGTCCAGGTGCACAGTTATGTATCTTATGGTGGCATAATAATAATAATAATAATAATAATAATAATAATAGTAGCACAATGACGCAGGCCAAGTGCTTGAAATTATACAGGTCATGGATCTCAACATAATTTCTTGTAGGGAGTACATTATCCTTTAGAGGGCTTTTATACATATATGAGCAATGCGTGTGTATTGTATATATTGTATGATATTAATTTACCTTAAACAGATTTCCTGGCACATATAGTATGAAAATGTAATTATCAGTCCTGATATGATACAGTATTTATTATATTTATATTGAAACAATAACAGCCAGCTTCTGGACAGTATTATCAAACTTTAGCAGGTGCCTCCTACGCCTAACCAAGATGATGGTGAGTACCAGAAATCTAATACAGTACATAGTACAATAGCTTTGATAAATGGAAAAGTTTTGCAACAGCAATCTGGTGAGCAGCCAGCTGAGGTTTAATGATATTAGTCAGCAGAACAATTCACATCCATGTTCTGTAACTGATCGATGTCTCTTTTTCTGGTGGTTATCTGTGAAGACATCTAGCCCTAGACTGAGCAAGGTAAAGGGGGGTACTGACGGGAGAGAGGTGTTCTGAGTTATCTTAACACAGACCGCTCAGCACACATCTCTCCCCCCGCTCAGTACAGCGCGATGTGCTGAGCGAGGGGGGACGGACGGGGGGGCCACTCACTTCACACAGCGGTGAAATGAGTGACCTGCTAGATTGAGCCTGCATGCATCTATCACCAGCGATAGCGCCGCGCGGGGCCGCGCATTTTTATCACTTGGGGGCATACACACGGCAGATCCGTGCTTACAATCTAAGCAATCAAAATTCCTTGCTGGAGCAGGTCCCTTCTTAGAGGTAGAGGCCACGGGTCCTCTGTGAGCATCTCTTGAAGTTCCGGGTACCAAGTCCTTCTTGGCCAATCCGGAGCCACCAGTATAGTTCTTACTCCTCTCCGTCTTATAATTCTCAGTACCTTGGGTATGAGAGGCAGAGGAGGGAAACACATACACTGACTGGTACACCCATGGTGTTACCAGAGCGTCCACAGCTATTGCCTGAGGGTCCCTTGACCTGGCGCAATACCTGTCCAATTTTTTGTTGAGGCGGGATGCCATCATGTCCACCTTTGGTTTTTTCCAACGGTTTACAATCATGTGGAAGACTTCTGGGTGAAGTCCCCACTCTCCCGGGTGGAGGTCGTGCCTGCTGAGGAAGTCTGCTTCCCAGTTGTCCACTCCCGGAATGAACACTGCTGACAGTGCTATCACATGATTTTCCGCCCAGCGAAGAATCCTTGCAGCTTCTGCCATTGCCCTCCTGCTTCTTGTGCCGCCCTGTCTGTTCACGTGGGCGACTGCCGTGATGTTGTCCGACTGGATCAGCACCGGCTGACCTTGAAGCAGAGGTCTTGCTTGGCTTAGGGCATTGTAAATGGCCCTCAGCTCCAGGATATTTATGTGAAGTGATGTCTCCAGGCTTGACCACAAGCCCTGGAAATTTCTTCCCTGTGTGACTGCTCCCCAGCCTCGCAGGCTGGCATCCGTGGTCACCAGGACCCAGTCCTGAATGCCGAATCTGCTGCCCTCTAGAAGATGAGCACTCTGCAACCACCACAGGAGAGACACCCTTGTCTTTGGTGACAGGGTTATCCGCTGATGCATCTGAAGATGCGATCCGGACCATTTGTCCAGCAGGTCCCACTGGAAAGTTCTTGCGTGGAATCTGCCGAAAGGGATTGCTTCGTAGGAAGCCACCATTTTTCCCAGGACCCTTGTGCATTGATGCACTGACACTTGGCCTGGTTTTAGGAGGTTTCTGACTAGTTCGGATAACTCCCTGGCTTTCTCCTCCGGGAGAAACACCTTTTTCTGGACTGTGTCTAGGATCATCCCTAGGAATAGAAGACGTGTCGTCGGGATCAGCTGCGATTTTGGAATATTGAGAATCCAACCGTTTTGCAGCAACACTACTTGAGATAGTGCTACCCCGACTACCAATTGTTCCCTGGATCTTGCCCTTATCAGGAGATCGTCCAAGTACGGGATAACTAAAACTCCCTTCCTTCGAAGGAGTATCATCATTTCGGCCATTAACTTGGTAAAGACCCGGGGTGCCGTGGACAAACCAAACGGCAGCGTCTGAAACTGATAGTGACAGTTCTGTACCACAAACCTGAGGTATCCTTGGTGAGAAGGGTAAATTGGGACATGGAGGTAAGCCTCCTTGATGTCCAAAGACACCATATAATCCCCTTCTTCCAAGTTCGCAATCACCGCTCTGAGTGACTCTATCTTGAATTTGAACGTGTGTATGTAAGTGTTCAAGGATTTCAGATTTAAAATAGGTCTCACCGAGCCGTCCGGCTTCGGTACCACAAACAGCGTGGAATAATACCCCTGTCCCTGTTGCAGGAGGGGTATCTTGATTATCACCTGCTGGGAATACAGCTTGTGAATGGCTTCCAATACCGCCTCCCTGTCGGAGGGAGACGTCGGTAAAGCAGACTTTAGGGGAGTGCCTGAGTCCGCTTGTAAAGCCCAGCGTCATGCTGAGGACTTGGCAGAAAACGGGAGAGGGCTTCTGTTCCTGGGAACTGGCTGTTTGCTGCAGCCTTTTTCCTCTCCCTCTGCCACGGGGCAGAAATGAGGAGCCTTTTGCCCGCTTGCCCTTATGGGGCCGAAAGGACTGCGCCTGATAATACGGCGTCTTCTTATGTTGAGAGGCTACCTGGGGTAAAAATGTGGATTTTCCAGCAGTTGCCGTGGCCACCAGGTCTGATAGACCTACCCCAAATAACGCCTCCCCTTTGTAAGGCAAGACCTCCATATGCCTTTTGGAATCAGCATCACCTGACCACTGCCTCGTCCATAACCCTCTTCTGGCAGAAATGGACAGCGCACTTACTCTTGATGCCAGTCGGCAAATATCCCTCTGTGCATCACGCATATATAGAAATGCATCTTTCAAATGCTCTATAGTCAGTAATATACCGTCCCTATCTAGGGTATCAATATTGTCAGTCAGGGAATCCGACCAAGCCACCCCAGCACTGCACATCCAGGCTGAGGCGATTGCTGGTCGCAGTATAACACCCGTGTGAGTGTATATACATTTTAGGATATTCTCCTGCTTTCTGTCAGCAGGTTCCTTAAGGGCGGCCGTATCAGGAGACGGTAGTGCCACCTGTTTTGACAAACGTGTGAGCGCATTATCCACCCTAGGGGGTGTTTCCCAACGTGCCCTATCCTCTGGCGGGAAGGGGTATGATGCTAATAACCTTTTAGGAATTATCAGTTTTTTATTGGGGGAAACCCACGCTTCATCACACACTTCATTTAATTCCTCAGATGCAGGAAAAACTACCGGCAGTTTTTTCTCACCAAACATAATACCCTTTTTAGTGGTACTTGTATTATCAGAAAAATGTAAAACATTTTTCATAGCATCAATCATGTAACGTGTGGCCCTACTGGAAGTCACATTCGTCTCTTCATCGTCGACACTGGTGTCAGTATCCGTGTCGGCGTCTGTATCTGCCATCTGAGGTAATGGGCGTTTTAGAGCCCCTGATGGCTTTTGAGACGCCTAGACAGGCACGAGCTGAGTAGCCGGCTGTCTCATGTCATCAACTGTCTTTTTTAAAGAGCTGACACTGTCACGTAATTCCTTCCATAAGCTCAGCCACTCAGGTGTCGACTCCCTAGGGGGTGACATCTCCATTACAGGCAATTTCTCCGCCTCCACACCATTTTCCTCCTCATACATGTCGACACAATCGTACCGACACACAGCACACACACAGGGAATGCTCTGATAGAGGACAGGACCCCACTAGCCCTTTGGGGAGACAGAGGGAGAGTATGCCAGCACACACCAGAGCGCTATATATATACAGGGATAACCTTATATAAGTGTTTTTCCCCTTATAGCTGCTGTTTTATTTATACTGCGCCTAATTAGTGCCCCTCTCTCTTGTTTTACCCTTTTCTGTAGTGCAGGACTGCAGGGAAGAGTCAGGGAGACGTCCTTCCAGCGAAGCTGTGAGGGAAAATGGCGCCCGTGTGCTGATGAGATAGGCTCCGCCCCCTTCTCGGCGGACTTTTCTCCCGCTTTTTGCTGTATTCTGGCAGGGGTTAAAATACATCCCTATAGCCCTGGGGGTTATATGTGATGTATTTTCGCCAGCCAAGGTGTTTCTATTGCTGCTCAGGGCGCCCCCCCCCAGCGCCCTGCACCCTCAGTGACCGGAGTGTGAAGTGTGCCTGAGGAGCAATGGCGCACAGCTGCAGTGCTGTGCGCTACCTTGGTGAAGACTGATGTCTTCTGCCGCCGATTTTCCGGACCTCTTCTTGCTTCTGGCTCTGTAAGGGGGCCGGCGGCGCGGCTCTGGGACCGGACTCCGAGGCTGGGCCTGTGTTCGGTCCCTCTGGAGCTAATGGTGTCCAGTAGCCAAGAAGCCCAAGCTGGCTGCAAGCAGGCAGGTTCGCTTCTTCTCCCCTTAGTCCCTCGATGCAGTGAGCCTGTTGTGAGCAGGTCTCACTGAAAATAAAAAACCTAAAACTAAACTTTTACTAAGAAACTCAGGAGAGCCTCCTAGAATGCACCCTTCTCGGCCGGGCACAAAAATCTAACTGAGGCTTGGAGGAGGGTCATAGGGGGAGGAGCCAGTGCACACCAGGTAGTCCTAAAGCTTTACTTTTGTGCCCAGTCTCCTGCGGAGCCGCTATTCCCCATGGTCCTTACGGAGTTCCCAGCATCCACTAGGACGTCAGAGAAATAAAGCAGCGTGTATTTACCCTGCACAGAAACAATATAACCCACCCAAATCTAACTCTTACATGTTACATCTGCCTCACCTGCAGTGCAGCATGGTTTTGCCCATTTGCTAACTCTTTTGGTTTGCTAACAACTCTGAATAACCCCCTATGTATCCTAGCAGCAACTGGTAATAGGGATCAGGGAAGAAGTAAGAAAACTATTAGTTTATACAATTAATCGGTTTACCTTGTTCTGTGTGTTTGCCCTGTACGGCAGTGTGGAAATTTGTGACATCTTATAAATAAAAGATAATAATATTAATAGTATTTTTCCTGTAAAATCCCATGCCAAGGCATTATAGTATTAGTTTGTTGTTTGTAAATATTAAAGTCAATCAGATATACCAGGTAAGTAATCTAGGAACATACAAGCTCCTGCCAAAGAACTAGTCAATCATTCATGTAGCATGTGTATTGTAGATTTGTATAACAAATGTAGGGTAGAAGAAAATTAATTGCAAGCTACATTCTGTTCTTCTTTTTCTGACAAATATATGTGCTATCCTTATAGGGGTGTGGTATGTTAGGTAGATTAGACTTAGGTCGACAGTGTCTAGGTCGACCACTGTTGGTCAACAGTAAATAGATCAACATGGTTTCTAGGTCGACATGTACTAGGTCGACATGAGTTTTTTTACTTTCTTTGTGTCGTTTTCTCCGTACAGTGACCGGGAACCCCGATTAGAGCACCGTGTCCCCTCACATGGCTTGCTTCGCTCGGCACAGGTTACCGTTCCCAATTGTACTCCACATGGATCGTAAAGTATGAAAAAGTTAAAAAAATAAAAAAAAAAATGTGAAAAACTCATGTCGACCTTTTGTCATGTTGACCTAGAACAGGTCGACCTAGAGTCCCTGTTGACCTAGAAACCATGTTGACCTACTTACTGTTGACCAATAGTGGTCAACCTACTTACTGTTGACCTAACGACCGGATCCCCCTTATAGTACTTGTACCAGGCATTGTACATACTGTTTTTTGTTCTGCTTGATAATCTTCAGAATTCATTAAAACAATATATTAAAAAAAATATGTAGAGATGAGATGCGATTTCCAGGACCCTGGAGGTGGAAAAGGAGCCTCACCCAAAGCAGGCATAGGGAATGCATTATAAAGAAGATGTCTTTCCCACTGTAAACTGAAATCTGCACTTCAGTACAAAGCTTGGTGGTGCTCTCGCCATGTTACACCCTGAGGTCACCCAACTAAGCCCCTCAGTGTATGGGTAGAGCTGGGCATTTCTTGTCATTAGCCCCTCCCCTTCCCCTAAGACACAGATCGCGGGTCTGTGAAGTAATAATGTGACAAAGTAGGGAAAAGAGTGGAGAAGTGGACCAGTGAGAAGTTGCCCATGGCAACCAATCAGAATCTACCTATCATTTTATAGAATGTACTTTATAAATGCTACCTCGAAGCTGGTTTCTATGGGCAGCTTCTCCACCGGTCCACTTCTCCACGCAGTGGCGGAACTACCACCAGTGCAAGCGGTGCCTTGCATTGGGGCCCGCCACTGTCAAGGGGCCCAAAGCCATCACGGCATGTAATGAGTCAATCTGACTCATTACATGCCGCTGTGTGCTGCGGGCCACCGCCGCCCGCCAAGGAGAGGAGCAGCAGGGACGCAGCGGCCATGGGGGGGGGGGGAGGAGGGAGGTGGAGGAGGGAGCCGCAGCAGCACACTGTAATTGGTGGAGGCGCTGCTGCAGCTGTCCCTCTCCTTCCACATAGGCTAGCAACCGCTGCGAATGCTGGGATGCGCTTCCCTCATCACAGCGGCGGCGGGCAGCCTATGTGGAAGGAGATGGACTGCTGCAGCGGCGCCTCCACCAATTACACTGCGCTGCTGCGGCTCCCCAATCCCTCCTCCTTCTTCTCCCCTGCCCGGGATCATCATCCGCCAGAAGCTGCACCGAGGAGCCTGACTGCCAGCGGAGACAGTAAGTATAATCTATCTAGCTATCTATCTTTATATTCTGTCTGTCTGCCTTAATGTGTAAAAAGGGGACGCTGTCTGCCGTAATGTGTAAAAAGGGAATGCTGTCTGCCGTAATGTGTAAAAAAGGGGACGCTGTCTGCCGTAATGTGTAAAAAGGGAACACTGTCTGCCGTAATGTGTAAAAAGGGAACGCTGTCTGCCGTAATGTGTAAAAAAGGGACGCTGTCTGCCGTAATGTGTAAAAAAGGGGACGCTGTCTGCCGTAATGTGTAAAAAGGGGACGCTGTCTGCCGTAATGTGTAAAAAGGGGACGCTGTCTGCCGTAATGTGTAAAAGGAGCTCTACCTGGTGTAGTGGTGCTACTGTGCTGCGTAATTTGAATAATGGAGACTACTGTGCACTGTTATATGAATTGGTATTATTTTGTGGCCACACCCCTTCCCCATGAAGCCACGCCCCTATATTTTTTGCGTGCGCCTAAGGCGCGCACTGCTCCTGTTTTACATAGAGGGGGGCTCCGATGCCATTTCTTGCACACAGCGCTGAAATGTCTAGTTACAGCACTGTTGCTAGGTATCCATTTCCCTGGCCCTGAGCAGGTCCCCCTCACCAGATCCTCTCCAGGGGTGAGGGGGTGGACTTGGGTGGGATGGGGAAGGGGGGGGGGACATTTTGTCGCACCTGGGCCCACCGCTCGCTAGTTCTGCCACTATCTCCGTGCTTTTCACTGCTTGATACCTCAACCCCACAGTTCTCTTAGAATCGGGTGATTGCGTCCAATGCGCTGCCCACGTCACTAGGAAGTGGTCAGGATGCTGTCAAAGGCTGTTATAAGGGCACATTGTTATCTAGAAACTGCACTGCACCTCTGTGCATACAATGTAGAAGCCATTATGACGGACTCAAGTTCTACACTGCCTCAGGCCCTCAGTGTATAGAACAAGCACTTGCAGATGAGGAACCGCTTCCTCAGTGTAATAATGATTCTGCTGCCCAGTATGAGTGTGCTACATGCAGAAGCACGCAGGATGTTTTCCCCTTCATGAAAAAGTTTAAAACATTCTTTTGCACCGCTTACTGTTACAGCACAAAGCCTTCTGGTCCCGGAGTGAATTTCCAGCGCTTTGCTTACTTTGCTGCAAACTCAAAATAAGGCCCCTAATATTTTCTTTTAACTTGTCTTGGCCTACTCAACATTATTATAGGATGGATGATGTAATTTCATCATATTCAAACTACTGTATTTGTAACATTTTAGTTACAACATTATACAGTGAGCTCAAAAAAATAAAACTGTCTGAACCTTTTCACGCCTCTATCCCCTGATGGCTACATGAGGAAGTGCAAGGCTCATGTAGAAACATACGGGGCCATCCATCAACTAATATCTACATTTGTTATATTGATTATACAGGACTATGGGCGGAATCCAATTAGCCGTGATAGTGCCGCAGCAATGAAAAATGGGTGTTTTTCATCATTTTACTTTTCACCCCTATCCAATTGCCTCTGACGAAAAACATCTGTTTCTCTAACGTCCTAGTGGATGCTGGGGACTCCGTAAGGACCATGGGGAATAGACGGGCTCCGCAGGAGACATGGGCACTTTAAGAAAGAATTTAGACTCTGGTGTGCTCTGGCTCCTCCCTCTATGTCCCTCCTCCAGACCTCAGTTTTGAATCTGTGCCCGGATGAGCTGGGTGCTGTTCAGTGAGCTCTCCTGAGCTTGCTGTAAGAAAGTATTTTGTTAGGGTTTTTTTATTTTCAGGGAGCTCTGCTGGCAACAGACTCCCTGCATCGTGGGACTGAGGGGAGAGAAGCAGCCCTACTCTCTGCAGATAGGTCCTGCTTCTTAGGCTACTGGACACCATTAGCTCCAGAGGGATCGTACACAGGATCTCACCAGTGCCGTTTCTAGCGGCGGGCGAGCCGTGCAACCGCACGGGGCGCCCGCCGCGGCACTTCATGGGTCTTTTTCTCCTCTCCTCCCTCTTCCCGAGCGCTCCTGCTCGGGGGGCGGAGTTTCGCGGAATGACGCGTTTGCGTCGTGACGTCACGACGCAAACGCGTCATTCCGCGAAACTCCGCCCCCCGAGCAGGAGCGCTCGGGAAGAGGGAGGAGAGAAGATAAGCGTGGAAGGAGGAGGCGGCCGACGGACGTGAGGCGGCCGGACCTGAAGAGCGGGAACATGTAAGTATAATCTCTCTCCCTCTTCCTTCCCCCCCACTTGACACCTGCATGCCGCACTGTGAAAAATGGGGATACCTGTCTGCCGTACTATAAAAAATGGGGATACCTGTCTGCCGCACTATATAAAATGGGGATACCTGCCTGCCGCACTATATAAAATGGGGATACCTGCCTGCCGCACTATGTAAAATGGGGATACTTGTCTGCCGCACTATGTAAAATGGGGATACCTGTCTGCTGCACTTTGTAAAATGGGGATACCTGTCTGCCGCACTGTGAAAAATGGGGGCACCTGCCTGCCGTACTGTGTAAAATGGGGGCACCTGCCTGCGTACTGTGTAAAATGGGGGCACCTGCCTGCGTACTGTGTAAAATGGGGGCACCTGTCTGCGTACTGTGTAAAATGGGGGCACCTGCCTGCGTACTGTGTAAAATGGGGGCACCTGCCTGCCGTACTGTGTAAAATGGGGACACCTGCCTGCCGCGCTGTGTAAAATGGGGATGCCTGCCTGCCGCACTGTGTTTAAATTGGGACGCCTGCCTGCCGCACTGTGTTTAAATTGGGACACTTGCCTGCTGTAATGTGTAAAATGGGGACTTTTTATTTTTATTTTTTTCCCCCTGTGGTGGGCGTGATGATATCAGATGAGGCCATGCCCACTTTAATGAGACCACACCCATTTTAATCAGGCCACACACCCTTGTCGGGAGCGCGCGCGCCTTCGGCGAGCGCATGCAATTTCTTTTTATAGCTATATGGGGGGAGGGGGACGCAGTTTTTTTTTTTTTTTATAGCAAAAGGGGGGGAGGCGCATTTTCAAATCTCGCACTGGGAGCCAAATTGTCTAGAAACAGCCCTGGATCTCACCCTCGTCGTCCGATCCCGGAGCCGCGCCGCCGTCCCCCTCGCAGAGCCGGAAGACAGAAGCCGGGTGAAAGAAGCAAGAAGACTTCGAAATCGGCGGCAGAAGACTCCAGTCTTCACTGAGGTAGCGTACAGCACTGCAGCTGTGCGCCATTGCTCCCACACTACACCCACATACTCCGGTCACTGTAAGGGTGCAGGGCGCAGGGGGGGGGGGGGGGCCCTGGGCAGCAATTAGAGACCTCTTTGGCAAAAGTTTGCATATATACAGTTGGGCACTGTATATATGTATGAGCCCCCGCCAAAAATTTACATTAAAGCGGGACAGAAGCCCGCCGTCGAGGGGGCGGGGCTTCTTCCTCAGCACTCACCAGCGCCATATTTTTTCTCCCCAGCCTCTCCCCTGCAGTTACACGGTAGAAGAGGGTAAAAAGAGAGGGGGGGGCACATAATTAGGCGCAAAAATCAATATAAACAGCAGCTACTGGGTTAACATTAAGTTACTGTGTTATTCCTGGGTTAATAGCGCTGGGGTGTGTGCTGGCATACTCTCTCTCTGTCTCTCCAAAGGGCCTTATGGGGGAATTGTCTTCAGATGAGCATTCCCTGAGTGTGTGGTGTGTCGGTACGTGTGTGTCGACATGTCTGAGGTAAAAGGCTCCCCTAAGGAGGAGATGGAGCAAATGTGTGTGTGAGGGTGTCTCCGTCGACAACGCCGACACCTGTTTGGATATGTGTAATTAAGTGCTAAGGTGAATTTATTGCACAAAAGATTAGAGAACAGACAGGAAATCTACCCATGTCTGTCCCTATGGCGCAGAGACCTTCAGAGTCTCACAATGCTCACTATCCAAAATAATATACACTGATATCGACACGGAGTTTGACTCCAGTGTCGACTACGATAATGCAAAGTTACAGCCAAAATGGCAGAAAAGTATTCAATATATGATTATTGTAATAAAAGATGATTTGCATATCACTGATGACGCATCTGTCCCTGACACAAGGGTACACATGTTTAAGGGGAAGAAAGCTGAGGTAAATTTTCCTCCTCTCATGAAGAAAAAGAGCGGGAATCTCCAGACAAGAGACTGCAGTTTCCCACAAAGAATTCTCAGGCAGTATCCTTTCCCTACTAGGGCCAGGATACGATGGGAATCTTCCCCTAGGGTGTCACGTTTGCCCAAAAGGTAGCCCTGACTTAACAGCTATCCTCAGGGATCCTGCAGATAGCGTGCACACTCTGGTACACTACTCACCCCTATCCAATTGCCTCTGACGAAAAACACCTGTTTTTCATACAAAAATACATAGGTCCCGCAAAAAAACATGGACCTATGTATTTTCCCAGCGCTTATCGCAGATAAAAGGGGCAACTTATCACGGATTATGCTTCACCTGCCTGATTCGTGCCGCATTGGCAATAAGTGCCAGCTTATCAGGGGCTAATTGGATAGCCCCCGGTGAGACAGTGATAATATCAAATAAATAATAATAAATAGTAAGAATTACATCCTTGGGGGTGATTCATTCCTGATCGCTGCTGCCCGTTTTAGCACAGCGGGCGATCAGGTCATAACTGTGCATGCATATTCACCGCAATGCGCACCTGTGTCGGACAACAACAAAGGGCATCGCCGGTCAGTGACAGGATGGTGCGAAAATTCCGATCGCACGAGCGTTCGCAAGGTGATTGACAGGAGGAGGCCGTTTGTGGATAGCAACTGACCGTTTACTGGGAGTGTCCAGAAAAACACAGGCATTCCCAAGCGTTTTCAGGGAGGGTGTCTGACGTATTGCACTGTAGTAGGGGGTTCAGTATGGTATGCTGGCAGTTGGGCTCCCGGCGACCAGCATACCGGCGCCGGGAGCCCGACCGCCGGCTTACCGACAGTGTGGCGAGCGCAAATGAGCCCCTTGTGGGCTCGCTGCACTCGCCACGCTAGGGGCACGGTGGCGCGGTATGCGCGCCACGCTATTTTCTCCTTCATCCACTAGGGGCCACTGGAGCGTAGTTACAATGGGGAAATAGTAGGCAGTAATTGGGAGCTGGCACTTTAAAATTCTCACACTGTGGCTAGCTCCTCCCCTACTATCTCCCCTCCAAGCCAGTCTTAGTTTAGTGCCCGAGAGAGCTGGTTCACTTGGGTTTAGCTGAAGAATTTTTTATTTTTTATTTATTATTTTTCTTTTTCTTTCACACACTCACAGACTGGCAGCTCTGCCACTACCAGTCTGCACCGCGGGAGCTGCCGGCGGGGTCCCATCACAGCTGCGTGCGGCTCGGGATGGGCCCCGGCTGAGGGAGACACTGAGCTCTCCTGAGTTGGCCGGACACCGCTGCGTGCGGCGCGTGTCGGGGCAACTCCATCCAGCAGAAGATTCCGGCAGCATGGCAGCGGTGAGTATCAAAAATGGCCGGACACCGCTGCGTGCGGCGCGTGTCGGGGCCGCTGGGTCGAAACGCCTGACGGAAGGAAGCGGTGAGTACAATCTCCCCCCCCTCCAGACTGATGTATGTTTTTACATTTTTCAGTTTCAGTGTTTTAATACATGGATGGACAGGCTCCCCTATACTCTCCAGTCAAACAGGCTGGAGTGCATAAAAGGCTTACTAATTTAAAATTGGCGCCATTATGTGGGGGGCGGAGCTTCAGCCCGCTCTGTAAGCGGGCTCAGCGCTCTTCACTCCCCGGCTGCAGCATACAGGCAGCCGGGTGATACATTTACATATATCATATATCTGTGTAATAATTAGCATCCACAGGTTTTTTTTTTCTGTCTACATAGCTCTCATGGCAGAGTGGTAACACCTATGGTTACGATGCCCACGAGCTAGGGTTCGATTCCAGCAAAGGACACACTCTTCCCGGCAGCAGCATACACACTTACAGGCAGCCGGATGATAGTGCGGTTTTAATTTGAAAGTGACCGGAGCAGGGCGGTGGAGCTAACTCCCGCTCCGTTCGGCGGGCTCAGGCTTTCCGCTCCCCGGCCGCACATCGCTCCCCGGCCGCAGCATACAGGCGGCCGGGGGATGCATGGGCGCTTTCCGCTTACTATACAGCGTATTTGAATTTGTCGCCGAAGCGGAGGGGGCGGAGCTAACTTTCTCCGCTCCCCAGCCGCTGCAGCATGACGAGACGCCGCTCCACGCTCCCCGGGCCACTGAAAGCTCCTTTCCTCTCCTGGCTGTGCAGGGAGGATTCTTTACATGTATAAGGTATGAGGGGGGGGTGAAGCTTAATTTTCACCCATCTTTTCTCACATGCTGGTCACCATTTTGAAAAGCCAGCGGAACCTCCGAGAAACATCTGGTGCACCTTAATTAGCGGTACACTACATACAGGGCGGGGTGTTGCCTTCCCTTTATTATTCCTTGGTGTCACTAGTTACTAATGCTATTTGTAATTGGGGAATGTGTGTAAGGCATCAGACAAATAGCGCTGTGGCTCAGTACGCTAGTAGCGGGTATCTGAACAGGGGTTTGAATCCAAACAAAACTTTAAGGAGAGCTCCTATAGCCTAGGGCTAAAACTCCTGTCCCACAGCGCAGCGCTACTGGTTCAGGTCTCCGCTGCTCCAGAAAGTTTAGTTGAATCGTGTCGGTCACACATTATAGTGCAGACCTTGCATAGGGCTGTGTTTATTTAACCCACCTTTTCTCCTTTCGTTTGTCTCACCTGGGATAGTCAAAGAATTCCCTCTTAGGTGTGAAGTATGCGGTGGAGCCATCTGCATAGCCCTCCACGCACCTGCAGGACACTCCTGTTTGAACAGCTCAGATTATGCAGGTAATGTCACTGGTAACCAGAGACCTTGTACGTCATTTCACCTCTCCAGGTTTCTAAAGGAACCTTGCTAACTAACCTTCCATGTTACAATACTGTTGATGTCTGTTTTCTGTGGAGTCTGAACCTGTGTCTCAGAATATCCAGGTGCATTATACAGCAGTTCGTCTGAGACTGCAGGTAAAGGAGGCGGACACGTCAAGTCCATCAGGGTTCGACGCCGATGACGAAATGACAGCGACTGGTCCAGTTTCGGATAAGCTGGCCAGGCTCCGGTAGACGGCCGGCAGACGCCCGAATACACAATTTCAGGTATCAAACAATGTTTGTTTTCCTATTCTTTCCCCGCAGACGGCAGGAAAGGGTATCAGAACCTCTCCAGGGTATACCCCTCGATGTATCGCCGGTCCAACAAGCTGCCGTTTTCCTGAGGCAACCTTGCTCAGGGATCCATCGAAGACTTATACGGCAGCAGGGTTCTACCTTGTCCGGAGCAGGTAGGTTGTGGAACAATTGTCCTCTAGGTTACAGGATGTTTCGCATCCGGATCAATTGATACTTTGGTACGGGTCAGAATCACGATTCTGCTTTATGTTCTTTGGAGGTCTCCACGTCTGCAGTCTCGGAACCTGCATTTTCGCTTTGGGCTGTCTTAACCCGACGACCTCTGGGGCTGCGACAGTGACAAGTGAACATGAGATCCTACGGGGCAGATGGTTCAGGGGAAGGAACTTTCTGCAGGATTTCTTGAACCATTGGAGGTAAGTCCACTTTGCTTTCTCCTACTTCTGCCCCAGCTCCAAGATAGACCTTTACCGGTCTTTCCTTTAGATTTTTACCGTGCCCTTTCAGGCTTTCGACTCCACACGGGCGATATCTCTGTCGCCAGGGGATCTCAGAAGGAAAAAAAAAAAAAAAGCTGAAGCAGAGGTTCAACAACCTCGGTCCAGTCTGATTTTACATCATCCTATACACACACTAAAGGTCAGACTTTCCTACCACCTGGAGGGTCCCAGGGTAGACGCAGGTCGGTGGGAGAAGGCTTGGGCGGTTACAGACTAGATTTGGGAGTACAACCGTCTCGGGAGTCCCTCGGCAGGGGTCGGCCGATTTACGATGACAAGAGAGTCATACTGCAGGCGGCGCTCCATATGCTTCTAACCGCAAAGGGTGATGTTCCGTGTTTTTTACATATCATTTGAATCGGGACAGTTCTCAGGCCTTTGTTTTCTTTTCACGTTCCGAAGCCAGTTGGCTCGGCCAGGCCTATTCTGGCCTTAGAATCCTTTCAGTCTGTGATTGCTAGTTGAACAAGAAAGGGAGTTTTACGCGTCCCTTGTCTTCAGGGATGCCTGTTTACTGATTTCCGTTGGGTTTCCTCATCGGGCTTTACTCAGTCGCATTACAGGATTCTCATTTTCACTGTAAGTCCTTTCCTTTCGGTCTCTCTTCCGCTCCCACAGGCTTCAGGAAGATCACAGAATAACTCTTTTTTTCAAGGGGTTGACGTTGGTTCCCTAATGGGACAATCTACTGCTACTATCCCACTCTGTACATTACGTGGCTTCTGAAGATCCGGAGGATCCAGGAGCTTCTGGTTCGACACAGATCCAATTTATGCTCCTCGTAGACGTTTTTTCAACACGGTCCGTCAGAGGATTTTTCCTTCCTCGGCACCAGGTACTCTATTTCTTCAGTCAAGTTGTGACGCAATGAGTGGTCGCCTACATTCCCCTCTGAGCGGGGGACAACAATCTTCTTTCCAGGTCAGGCCACCAGGTCAGACTCCTGGGTGAGGGAACATTCCCCGGAGTTTTGTCAGCTGGTCTGCTGTGGGCGGAGATTTCGAATCGACCTCAGGGCGTTCTGACTCTCTAACCCTTTACTACTCACGGACGTGAGCTCTGGTGGCAGTAGCCGAGGATGCCCTCAGGGCTCCTGGGAGTTTCTGGTTATTCTATCCTGCCTCCTTTTTTATTTCTACCTCACTTTCGGTAACACAGGAGGAGAATATGCGTGCTAGTCCTCTCGGTGGCTCTGGTTGGGCCACCCATGACGTGAAGATACGGCTACAACTGTTGTCGGTAGAGGAGCCTTGGCTCCTACCTCGACTGGACTGTCTACTTCAACAGGGTCCTTTTCTTTGTTCAATCTTACGCTGGTTTCATTTAACCGTGTGACTGTTCACGAGACCTCAGAAGGGAGGAGTTACCTAGTTCGGTTAGGCCTACTAGGCCCCGATTTCAGAAGTCTGTTACCTCTTCTCGCTTTTGCCACTTTTGGAAAACTGTATGGGACATAAGGATAAAAGGGGGTTTTCCCCTTCTTTCAGTTACCATTCAGCCGTAATCTTTGGTTTCTCTGGGAGGTTTTGCTCCGCTGCGCTTCAAACCACATTGACCTGAATTTTCGGTTCCTGCCTTTTTCGGTTTTCTTCCAAAAGAAATTAGCCTGGCGCCCGTAAGTTCGGGCTCTCTTTCAGGGAGTACTCTATTAGCAACTCCCCCGGCTGAGCTTCGGCCTCAGCGGTCGTTTCTTCCAAAGGGCATGTCCGTTTTTCATATAATTCTGACACTAGTGTTTTTCAGTTCTCTTTGACTGTTGTCAGGGCTCGCTGACTTTCTCTACAGAGGTCTCAGGCTATTCGATGAAGGGTTTTTTCTTCTTTATTCTGTACGATGCTCCAGGGTCCCAGCATATGCTGGGCTGTTGGATACATCTGACCATCAGACAGTCTTCTTGGCGGTTGCTCGGGAGCCTCCGTTTTCCATTTCAGCGCACTTTACGTGCGTGGTGGGACCTTCGTGGGCAGCTGCCCGTGGGGTCTCCATGAATACTTTAGGTCGGGCGGCTACTTGGTCCGGCCATCATACGTTTGTCAAATTCTACAAGTTTGACACTTTTGCGGCCTCTGCATCTCAGTTTGGCCGAGTGGTTTTACAGAACTCTCAGCGCTCTCCCACCCGTTCTGGGAGCTCTGGGACGTCCCCATTGTAACTACGCTCCAGTGGCCCCTAGTGGATGAAGGAGAAATCAGGATTTTGGTACTTACCGATAAATCCCTTTCTCCGATTCCACAGGGGCCACTGGACGCCCGCCCAGCGCTGTTCCTCCTTGTTTTTTGCTTAACGGTTTGCAGATCACCATATGACTGCTTGTTGAGTTCGAGCTAGCCGGTTGTTTGTTAGGTTCTGTTCCAGGTTGGGTTTGTGTTATCCTGGTTTACAGGGCGTCATTAACCTCCTCTACCTTACGGTTTGTTTATTACAGCTCTCCTCGGGCACAGTTTTACGTAGACTGGCTTGGAGGGGAGATAGTAGGGGAGGAGCTAGCCACAGTGTGAGAATTTTAAAGTGCCAGCTCCCAATTACTGCCTACTATTTCCCCATTGTAACTACGCTCCAGTGGCCCTTGTGGAATCGGAGAAAGGGATTTATCGGTAAGTACCAAAATCCTGATTTATTCTCCCTCCAGGGGGGTCGTGGACCCCCAAGAGGAAGAATAAGTGTTGGTATGCCGGCTGTCGGGATTCCGGCGCCGGGATCCCGTCAGTCGGCATACTGAAGACCACCTGTAGGAGGAAATCCTGGGCTGCACACAGACTGCACACAGTGGATTTTTGCAGCTCGGCGTACACATGGGATCGCACACTTGCACGGCGAATATACACTCCCCCTGGAAGCGGTGAGTATCTGAACACAGGACACCAAAGTTAGCAGCCCAGCAATCAGGTCTGAATCAGCCCCTATGACCACTAGCCTGAACTTTCCTGCAATTTACAGTATGCAAATCAATACATTCTCATATAAACAAACGTGCAAAAAAGTTGTGTGTTTGTAATAAAATTAATGCCAGCTCTCACATGATTAAAGTTGACCAGAAAATCTGAATTTTACTAAGTGTAAGCAAGTTGTAATGAAGTATTTCCAAAAGAGATACTTGTGTCAACCAAGAGGTTTGTTATGAATAGAAAATTGCACCACCTAGTGGTAATGGTCATTAATGCATTGTAGAAGAATAGAAACTATTCACTTGAAGATGGCTATTCTATACACATGTATTTTTACAGATATACTAGACTAGAGTTTTCAAAAATCCAGCCTTTCCACTAAATAAAGAGCTATATACTGTATGTATTGTCAGTTTTTAATAAAAGGATATATTTCTATTTGTTTAATTTTTGGAATAGTGCGTATATATCTTCTCATTGTGTCACTTAACTACAACTATTCATTAATAAAAAAATATATATAATAAAAATATATATTATAAAATATATAAATATGAACTTTGCTTTGTCCATAATATCACCAATATATAGTACCAGGTGTAGCAATATTTTTCTGTTGGGATGATATCCCAGAATAACTACATACAAGACTTTACTGTATATACAGTATACCTACCTGTGGAGTATATTTACATACTGTATATGTAGAGTTAGCATACACCTGAAATGTGCAATTGGCAGAGTATTTGCGGAGAAGGTTTAGCTGATATCACTTCCCACCAAGTCTGCAGCGAACAGGTAAAACTGTGAAATCAAGAATTTGTTGAACCTTATTTGGCAGGAGTTTCTCAGGTAATTTATCTTGTATAAACAATTAAAAAATGAAGGAAAAAAAAAATCTATTTGATCATGAGAGGCAGCCTTGTAAATCCCTTGAGTGCGGAGGATGAATGGGACTCGTCCTCTACATATACAGTACATATAAAAAATGTGGAGGACGAGTCCTACTTGTCATCTGCACTCAATAAATAAAATAAAACAAAAAACATTAAAAAAAATACTTTGCCATCACCTGCAATCAGCAAAAGTTGGTAGCTGGGTAGTAAGATGCACAGGGTCTGGGGATTTACCTACATTATAAAAAACAAAACAAACATTCAGTAGTATAGTGGAGGGGGGAAGAATGTGCTCTATTGCCAACATCCTGCCACCTAGAAACTTGGGGCACCCTTCATTTGAAAAGTACCCTTTTCTGATATTCAGTGTGCCCATTAATTCAGGGGCATCCACATTTGGAAGACGAGTCCCTTCTATCAAATTATATTTTTCCCTTTGTAGCTAATTATTGGTGATTACCGGACAATGGGGTCTATTTACTAAGCCTTGGATGAGATAAAGTGGACGGAGATAAAGTACCAGCCAATCAGCTCCTGTCATTTTTTAAACCCAGCCTGTGACATGACAGTTAGAAGCTGATTGGCTGGTACTTTATCTCAGTCCAGATTATCTCCAACCAAGGTTTAGTAAATAAACCTATTTAATCACTCTACACTACGGAACACATTGACACGGTTACTAGATAATAATCTCAGACAAGCAAGGTGAAACAATGTATTTTCTCCCATTAGACATGTGTGTGTTTAGTCCACGTATGATAATATGGCTGAATGCCATTGGCATGTTGACAGGCTAAAGCATTTTCAGGAACGAATCATTAAAGGTTTGGCCTTTCCTTCCAAATTAGGGACAGCTGAATAGCCTGACTGTTAATAGAAAATCTGCCTATTAAATGAATACTTTGATCAGACCGCTCTTATGTTTCATCTGCACTGTGAGGTAATCCTGCAACCACACACTTTGTACAGTACTTCCAGTACAGAATGCACTCCTTACAACTCCACCCAACTTTACGTTTCCAAAGCAACAATCCCGGCACCCACCCTGCAGCTAGCAGATCAATTCCAATCTGCTTCCATTACATTTCTCCTCAGAGAATGTGTGATCCCTGTATCTGTTATACGTTATGCAATATTAATTATACATAAAATACAAAAACATGCAAGTCAACAATCTCAAGGATACAGAATCTCCCTGTTTCCTGCCATTGTTCTGTGCTCCGTGTATTGCTTTTCATCTGTTGGGTGTTGCTACGTCACTTTTCTTGCAGTCATCTGTCAGGATGTGCTAGACTCTGATCAGTGTGCTTTTCAATCTGACAGATATGGGATGCGGATTAAAAAAAAAGAATTAAAAGAAAACACACTTAAGGGTAATGTACTAAGAGAGTGATAAAGTGGAAAGAGATAAAGTACCAGCCAATCAGCTCCTAACTGCCATGTTATAGGTTGTGTTTGAAAAATGACAGGAGCTGGTTGGCTGGTACTTTATCTCCATCCACTTTATCTCTCTCCAAAGCTTAGTACATCTCTCCCACAGTGTATTAAGCTGACTTGAGAGCCACACCCAACTACGCCTTTGATAGCTTTAATTGAAAGCCGCCATGATAGCGCTAGGCACAATTTTGAAACAAAACAGAAAATAAATATGCCCATACTCTGTATTACCCATATTGTAGATGGTACCAGCTCTGTATTTTAATTTGGATTTCAGATGTTGTTTTTGTTTTTATTGTCAGCATCCAGTTAACTAATCAGAATTTTTGGAATGTGGGGGGAAGCTGAAGCACCTTGGGGTAACCCATACAACTACAGAGAGAACACACAAACAAACTCCACACAGATATGTCTTTGTTCAGGAAATGAATAAATGTCTTCAGGACACTGAGGCAGTAATGCTAACCACTATACAAACGGTGCAGCCCATTTTTTGCAAAAATAAATAAAAAAACTTAGTAATTTCATGCAAATTGAAAAAAAATGGCAAAATATAGTGAAGTGCTTGTTCTTGACTGGTAAGAGTGGGTACATGTGGTCCTGCAAGTGAATTTAAGACACCCGTAATCTACCCATGTACTTATCTTTGGTATTGTAAGCTACCTACCTCTATGACTGTTTATTATTACCCAGTTTTGTTTTAGCATTGTTGTTTCCAATTGTAAAGCACTACAGAATTTGCTGCACTGTATATAAGAAACTGTTAATAAATAATGTTTGACCACACATTTCTCTCCTGTCCAGCACTGAATGGGTTATATCTGTAACTTTGACTTCTGACCTCACAGATCTTCTTGATTGAGCATTAAAATTCTGTCCTTTCTCTCTGCTCTTTTAAAGCTGAAAATTATTAAAACATGTTTACATTTAAAAGGTTAAAAGGCAGTGTCTGTAGTGGACAATGGACCCTGTGTATATTTTCCTGTACACCAGGCCCTTAATGCTGTACTAAACACAAGAAGTCTTTGGCAGCGGTTACTTGACAAGTCTGTTTACGCAGCATAAACTGCAGGCGAAGAGTGTTTATGTATGAGCTCACTGTGGTCTTTTATATCATTTAAAAAAGTTATGTAATATCTGTTCACTGTATTTATATATAAAGTACAACTGCAATAACATTTCTACAGTAAACATGACAGCCACAAAGAAAGATACCACTATTTGGGAACTTTTTAAGACATGGGCTATTCATGAAGCAGTGAAAAGTATGGAGAAGTGAGCCTGAGGAGAATTTGCCCATGGCAACCAATCAGCATTGAAGTAACATTTATAATTTGCATACTATAAAATGATACAAAGCAGCTGATTGGTTGCCATGGGCAACTTCTCCACTGGCTCACTTCTCCACTCTTTTCACTACTTCACGACTAGACCCATGTCTTAAAAAGTTCCCAAATAGTGGTCTCTTCGTTTGTGGCTGTCATGTATACTATAGAAATGTTATTGCAGTTCTACTGAATAGACCCCAAAAAGCACCTTATTTTTAATTTATTTTATTCCCTATTCATCTGTGTTGTCCAGTGTTTAGAAGGAGGTGGAAATAGAACAACCTTTTGGATCATGAGAATGTTCATTGCCACAAGATATTTAAGATGGTTCTGTCCATTCATGTGTTTGAGCCATGGGGACAGGCTTGCATTTGACAGTGTCATTATGTGAGGATGGGAACGGGATGTGGTTGGAATCCCGACAGTCAAAATACTGACGCCAGAATGCCGGCAGCGCCGCCACAGCTATTCCCACTCCTGGGTGTCCATGACACCATGGGGTGGGAATAGAACCTGTGGAAAGCGAAGCGAGCCACCGTGCCCGCAGCGTGGCGAGCCCACAAGGGCCTTTGTTCCACTCGCCCCACTGCCGGCATTCTGACGGTCGGGATTCCGGCGTCGGTATTTTGACCGCTGGGATTCCGACTGCCGGGATCCCGTACCCAACCCGAGGGGAACGAGGGCAAGAAGGAAGTAGAGACAGATAGTGGGGGAAGCAGGGTTCCCCTAAAGCACAACTTGTGTCAAACTGCTGTATTAAAACTCTGGTGCCAAACACATCTCTGCATAAATTGATTTCATACATCCTGCTTGTTTTTTAAAGGTCTGTCAAAAATCTTTACTCACATGAGCCTGCGTGTCACGTATCTGTCATGCTACCAAGCACCATGGTCTTGTTGCTTTGTGGCACTTATAATTGGGGCAATGCAAAGTGTGTGGCAGGTGGTACTGCGTACCCGCTGCCAAATTCTTAAGGGTATTCCGTACCCGGATACTTGCACCACTGTCATAAACCCACATGACCTCCCCCGTTTCAGCTACTGTATGCAGCAATCTAACACCAAGCTTATTCTGCCACATGAACTTGTTAGAACACAGCGACAGAAACTTATTAAATTCTGTTTAATATGAGAAAATATTCACAATGCTGAATGACTATACAAAACAATGAATAAAAATGACATACAAAGATATTCTGCAAAATAGTCAAGGAATATTATCTATTATCTATATTATCTACAGAAATGATACACACACTTATGATCTTTGTCTGCTGGAAGAACCATGATATCTGTAACACTTCACAATGAACATTGACTAAGGCGGGGTGCACACTATGCTGATGGATATGTCGACAGGCGGATCCGCTGACATAGCTGCCAATTTGGTAAGCATATGTGTTTGGCTGATGGATGTGTCTCTCCTGCTGTCATAACTGGGCAGGCATTTGAATTTACCCACCCAGCTGTGATGTCAGTCCCTGTTACCAGTGTACGGCGGTCAGCAAGTCACCCATACACACAGCTAGACATGCTGATATGTATGGAAGATATATCAGTATTGGTTGTGCTGTAGTATGTCACTGACATATCAGGTGTACACACCTGCCAATGCACTACAGCAGTGGCCTCATATGGGCGGCACCAAGTCAACTGTAGGCGGAGCCAATACCAACGTAGGCGGGATTACTTCAAAATGTAATTTAGGCGGAGTTACACCAACAAAAGGCAGAGCATGTCAAATTAGCTGCACCTAACACATTAAAAGTTTAGAAAGTATTATGCTGTATCAGGAGTAGTTAAGAAATTAAAACTGGGGTGACATTTAATCCTCTGCACACTCACTAAATATCTCAGTCCATTTCCTGAAGGCTTCTCCTCTCTCAGTCCATCTCCTTCATTTGTCTCTCTGCTTCTTAGGGGTCAATTCAGTTCAACGCGGATTGAATAGCGCTGAGAGGGACCTCCCAGAGATATTCAATTTAGAGCGATGCTGTTTCTGTCTAGAGGATTTCTTCTTGCAGCCTTCCAGGGGTGCGAGCAGAAATCCAACAAAACTAGGTCCGCGATGCTGTTTTGTGACTTAACGCCATGCAAACAGCACCACGGCGAGGCAGTTTAGTCGAAGAATGCCTGTTCTTGTGACTAAACACCCTATTTAGTCCGGGAATACGGGCATTCTCCTACTTAGCATCACGCTGAATTGAATAGCTCCAGAAACTCCCACCCGGCGCTATTCAATACGCATTAAATTGAATTGACCTCTTATTTTATCTCCCCCCCTAAGTCCATCGTCTGTATGTGTTTCCTCTCTCAGTCCATTTTCTGCACGCGTCTCCTCCTCCCTCTCAGTACATCACCTGCATGTTTCTCCCAGACCCTCTTATCTAATTTTCACACTTATATCATTCTCCCTCCTGCATATTTGTTTCTTTCTGTCTATATTCACTAACCACCTACTGCCTTTCTCCCTCTGCACAGTTTCTGCCTCTCTCCCCTTTTGTCTGCCAGGCTTCTGCCAGTCACTTGATGCAGAGCTTCTGCGCCAATGGGACAGCCACAATTGCATCACAATACTGCATCTCCACTGGGTGAACAATTCTGAGCATTTCGCTTCCCCATGCTTTGCCAATTGTTCCACATCTGTGTGTATGGCTTCATCTATCAATCACCTATCTGTCTTCCATCTTCTGTTTGGCTTCTAGTCTCCAATTTTGTATGTGCAGTTTCTTCCCCATGTGAGCCACTATAGCTCCTTTGTCTTTGAATCTGTCTCCTCTTTGTGTGTTGCCTGTCCCTACCAAGGCTTAAAGTGGTTCTGCAACTAATTTCCCCGCCACCGACTTAAGGCAGGGGCGATTGTAGAGTGTTAGGCACCCCCCTGTAAACTACAAATTTCAGCCTTAACCCCCATACTGTCTAAAGGAACAGTGCGTGCCAAAGACATGCATCAGAAAAAAGGGATGTGGTATCACACGGAATGGGTGTGGCCACACGGCAGTACCCCCAATTCAAATTACGCCACACTGTAGCACAATCTTATTGTCATTACACTGTACAAATTGCCTCTATTTCACGTTACACCACAGAGTAGTGCCCCTTTCTCACATTACAACACACAGTACTGCCCCATATTCACGCTATGCTACACAGTAGTAACCATTACACATGATGCCCATGGTAGCAGTGCCCCTTATTCACAATGCCCACAGTAGCAGTGCCCCTTATACACAATGCCCACAGTAGCAGTGCCCCTTATACACAATAACCACGGTAGCAGTGCCCCTTATACACATGCCAACAGTATCAGTGTCAATTATACACATAATAATACCAACGGTATCAGTGCTGCTTATAATAACATAATAGTGACCATAGTAGCAGTGTTGCTTTTATACCTAATGACCACGGTATCAGTTCCGCTTATACACATAATAATGCCCATGGTAGCAGTGGCGCTTATACAAATAATACTGACCACAGTAGCAGTGCCGCTTCTACACATAATGCCCACAGTATCAGTGCCATGTATACACATAATGACCACGGTAGCAGTGCCGCTTATACACATAATAATGACCACGGTAGCAGTGCCGCTTATATACATAACACCAACGGTATCAGTGTCGCTTATACACATAATAATGCCCATGATAGCAGTGCCGCTTATACAAATAATAATGACCACAATAGCAGTGCCGCTTATACACATAATGCCCACAGTATCAGTGCCACTTATACACATAATGACCACGGTACCTGTGCCGTTTATACATATAATGACCACTGTAGCAGTGCCGCTTCTACACATAATGCCCACAGTATCAGTGGCATTTATACACATAATGGCCACGGTAGCAGTGCCGCTTATAAACATAATAATGACCACGGTAGCAGTGCCGCTTATATACATAACACCCACGGTATCAGTGTCGCTTATACACATAATGCCCATGGTAGCAGTGCCGCTTATACAAATAATAATGACCACAGTAGCTGTGCCGCTTATACACATAATGCCCACAGTATCAGTGCCACTTATACACATAATGACCACGGTACCTGTGTTGCTTATACATATAATGACCACGGTAGCAATGGCCCTTATACACATAATGGCCATGGTAGGAGTGCCGCTTATACACCTAATGGCAACGGCAGGAGTGCCGCTTATGCACATAATGGCCACGGTAGCAGTGCCGCTTATACACATAATGGCAACGGTAGCAGTGCCGCTTATACACATAATGGCCACGGTAGTAGTGCCATTATACACATAATGGCCACGGTAGCAGTGCCGTTATACACATAATGACCACGGTAGCAGTGCCGTTATACACATAATGACCACGGTAGCAGTGCCGTTATACACATAATGGATACGGTTTCAATGCCGCTTATACACATAATGGCCACGGTAGCAGTGCCATTATACACATAATAGCAGTGCCGTTATACACAACAGGATTTGGCCATTCCTGACAATGCCAATCCGACTTTTTTTTAAAGTTTGATTGACATTGTTGGAAACGGGGCCAAAACCTGTTGGATTTGGCCGCGGAATCCGACAAAACACGTGGATCTGCAGCTAATCCACCTCACCCTCCCATGTGAACGGGAGCTCACTGGATCTGGTTTTCACTCACCGCTGTGATATTTCTGATTTCTCCAATTCCCCTTTTCCCCTCTCTGACCACCACTTGCTCTCTTTCAACTTATCTATCTCTGCTTCCCCATCTCTCCCTCCTAAGGCTATCATCACGAAGCGTAACATTGAGGCTATTGACACCTCATCCCTATCCTCCCTGTTTGACTCCCTTCTCTCTCCTCTTCTCTCTCTCACATGCCCTGAACAAGCCACATCCCTATACAATGCATCTCTTACTTCTGCCCTTGACTCTGTTGCTCCGCCAACCACTATTCACCCTCGCAGATCAACACCTCAACCCTGGCACACCAAATGCACCAGATACCTACAAAAATGCTCACGTACTGCCGAGCGACAGTGGAGGAAATCACGCTCTAAAGCAGACTTCCTCCATTTCAAATTCATGCTCTCATCCTTCAGTACTGCCCTTTCCCTTGCTAAACAATCATACTTCAAAATCCTCATTTCTACACAGTCTTCCAACCCCCGGTGCCTCTTTGCCACTGTTAACTCCCTCCTCTGCCCACCACCACCTCCTCTCCCTTCCTCATTGTCTGTTCTTGACTTTGCCACTTATTTCACATCCAAGATTGACTCCATACGTCAGGATATCACTTCCCACCAGACCAGCAACCAGCCACCACCCATCCCTTGCCACCCCTCCCCTTCCCTCTTACCAACTCTGACATCTTTCTCCCATGTATCTGGCGAGGAAGTCATGGCCCTCATCCGTTCCTCCCCCCCACAACCTCCCCGCTCGACCCTATCCCCTCCCACCTCCTCCGCTACCTCTCCCCTTCTGCCTGTTCCCATCTTGCCCACCTTCTCAATCTCTCCCTTTCATCAGGCACTGTCCCCTCTGCCTTCAAGCATGCTCTTGTCTCCCCTATTCTTAAAAAACCTACCCTTGATCCTAACACTCTCTCCAACTATCGACCCATCTCTCTCCTCCCCTTTGCCTCCAAACTTCTTGAGCGTATTGTCTATAATCGCCTCACTGCCTTTCTTTCCTCTCACTCACTGCTTGACCCATTCCAGTCTGGTTTCCGTTCTCTCCACTCCACTGAAACTGCCCTCACAAAAGTTTGCAATGACCTCCATGCAGCCAAATCTAAGGGCCACTACTCTCTGCTTATTCTTCTTGACCTCTCTGCTGTTTTTGACACTGTGGACCACCCTCTCCTTCTGCAAATCCTTCACTCTCTTGGTCTGCGTGATACTGCCCTCTCCTGGCTGTCCTCCTACCTCTCTGATCGTTCCTTCTCCGTCTCCTCTCATGATGCTACCTCCCCCCCACTTCCACTAACTGTTGGTGTCCCCCAAGGCTCTGTTCTTGGTCCTCTCCTTTTCTCTCTCTATACGTCCTCTTTAGGTGAACTCATTAGTTCTTTTAACTTCCAATACCACCTCTATGCTGATGACACTCAAATCTACCTCTCCTCCCCTGATCTCTCCACGGCTCTCCTCACTCGTACCTCAAACTGTCTTTCTGCTATCTCTTCCTGGATGTCTCAGCGCTTTCTTAAACTCAACATGTCTAAGACTGAGCTGATCATCTTCCCACCCTCCCGCACAGCCTCACCTCCCACAATCTCATTATCCATTGATGGCACAACTATCTCCCCTAGCCCCCAAGTACGCTCTCTTGGCGTAATCCTTGACTCCTCCCTCTCCTTCAAACCACACATTCAGCACCTCTCACAAACCTGTCATTTTCATCTCAAAAACATTTCTAGAATCAGACCTTTTCTCACCCAGGATGCCACTAAGATCATTATTCACTCACTGATTATTTCCAGACTGGACTACTGTAATCTCCTCTTAACTGGCCTCCCTGACAATTACCTCTCTCCACTCCAATCTATCCTCAATGCTGCTGCCCGGCTCATCTTCCTCACCAAACGCACTACGTCTACCTCCCCTCTTCTACAGGCCCTCCACTGGCTTCCCTTCTCTTTCAGAATCCAATTCAAACTTCTCACACTCACTTACAAAGCACTCACCCACTCCTCTCCCATCTACATCTCTGACCTTATCTCCCTTTACTCTCCCACCCGTCCTCTTCGCTCTGCTAATGCACGCCGACTCTCCTGTCTTCTGATTACTTCTTCCCACTCCTATCTCCAAGATTTTTCACGTGCTGCTCCCTTTCTCTGGAATTCTTTACCTCTCCCCCTCAGACTCTCCATCTCTCTACAAAACTTCAAACGGGCTCTTAAGACCCATTTCTTTACCAAACCTAGCCAAATCTCATCCTAACCCTCTGTTCCACGCTCTCTATGTACCCCATCTGTGTCACCCCTGTCTGTCTACCACTCCCCTTAGAATGTAAGCTCTCACGAGTAGGGCCCTCTTCCCTCATGTGCTTATACTTTTCTTACTTTAATAATCCTCAACTGCCCAGATCCCGCAGTTTTTTGACCACCTGGAACTTATCTCTATGTTTACTGGTGTAGTTATGCTTAGTTGCCCTGTACTTGTCCTATATTGTCTTCAACTGTAAGTCACTGTTTTCCTATTTTTTTTATGTGCATTTGTACTCTGTAATTGGGCGCTGCGGAACCCTTGTGGCGCCATATAAATAAAGGATAATAATAATAATCCGCTGATCCACGTGTATTCTGACAAGTCGGAATTGTTGACTTGTCGGGGAAAAAAGCAGCCCTTTTGAATAGGTTGGAACTCCTTCCTACCTAAAAAAGTCAGAAACTGCTGTCTTTCCGACAAGACGGCAGTTTACGACTTCAATTTAGTACCCCCCATAATGACCACTGTAGCAGTGCCGTTATACACATAATGGCCATGGTATCAGTGCCGTTTATACATATAATGGCCATTGTAGCAGTGCCGCTTATACAAATAATAATGCCCACGGTAACAGTACTGCTTATACACATGTCCACGGAAGCAGTGCCGCTTATACATATAAGAAATGTCACCCCCCTCACCCTACTTGCCTTATCTGTCACTGGTGTCTGCTCTCAGTGTGCCACCGGTTCCTTATCCCCACCGCACCATCAGAGGTGGGCCAAGGGCGTCAGTTACTGTCTAGCGCCGCCTGGCCACCCGTCCCTTCTATTTGTGCGGGAGCTGCGGCTACACTACAGTTCTGCATCACAGAATTCTCATGGCTGGGCAAGGTGGGCTGGAGGATATAGAACTGAGCTGCATACTGTTATAACCCTCCCCCCCCCCCCCCCCCCCCCGCCTATCCAGATCTCCATGAAACACTGGCACAGTCTTTTCAAAATATGTCCTCCAAGCTGCAGTGCCTGATAGTGAGTGGTACATAGAGATCTGCCTGACTGCAGCAATCAGGGCAGGCTTCATGTCACCATTACTCCGGGCTGCTTCCTCCCTCCCTGCAGAAGGCTGGTGTTAGTCTGGTGGTGGAACGGGAGTGCAGTGCAGGCAGAGGTCAGAGTACACTTATGCTCACCTCTCCTGCAGAACGCGCACCCGCCGCGGTCGCACCATCTCTCCACCCGAGGTCCGCGCCGGTAACATCAGTGGTTTGGCGCGCGGACCTCCTCCTGTCAGCTGGGTAGGGCCTGTGCTCCCTATAACGGCAGGGGGCCACAGCGCACACCGCTATATTTCTGTTAATCAGCCGGCGTGTGACGTGGGGGGCGGAGCTACATACGAGAGGTGGCCCCACGGTCCGGGCAGCCCACCGGGGAACTCCCCGGTGCAGGCAATGCCCAATCTAACCCTGGTGGTCTCCAACCTTAATTGGGATGTGAGTTACTTTCGGAAAATAAAACCTCTGAAGGAGCTACCCCCTCCCCCCAATGCGCGTGCATTCCTGCGAAAGTGGGTGAGGCCTCACAACTACAAGTAATGCCCCCCGCGTAGTGCCAGATACACAAATAATGCCCTCAGCAGTGCCAGATACACAAATAATGTCCTTCAGCAGTGCCAGATACACAAATAATGCTCCCAGCGTGCCAGATACACAAATAATGCCCCTCAGCAGTGCCAGATACACAAATAATGTCCTTCACCAGTGCCAGATACACAAATAATGCCCTCAGCAGTGCCAGATACGCAAACAATGCTCCCAGCGTGCCAGATACACAAATAATGTCCTTCAGCAGTGCCAGATACACAAATAATGCCCTCAGCAGTGCCAGATACACAAATAATGCCCTCAGCAGTGCCAGATACACAAATAATGTCCTTCAGCAATGCCAGATACACAAATAATGCTCCCAGCGTGCCAGATACACAAATAATGCATCCCAGCAGTGCCAGATACACAAATAATTCCCCCCAGCAGTGCCAGATACAATGCCCCCACCAGTGCCAGATACAATTCCCCCCGCAGTGCCATTTAAAATGCCCCCTGCAGCGCCAGATAAAATGTTCCCCTGCAGTCTCTGATACATGCCCCACACAGTGCTAACCCTTGCTGGCTTCTTCTACTGTCGCCGGTACTGCTCCTCCTGTATGAGGGACGGAAGGGGAGGAGAGCGCAGCGCGCGCCTCTCCTGTGAAGTCCGCATGTTGGCTGCAGTGAGGGTGACAGAGACTCCGGCAGCGGCGGGCATTTAAAATATGGTACCGGTAAGTGAGCCAATCAAAACTCGCGGTCTGGCAGCCAATCAGGTGCTGCCACTGCCGGTCCACGAGCTCTGATTGCTGACGGCCGGCACCATATTAAAAATTAAGGGCGGAGGAGTGCCAATGACTGCCCAAGCCAGTGCGCTCTGTGAGCTACCGAAAATACTATGGCGAGCTACCGGTAGCTCGCGAGCTACGGGTTGGAGATCACTGTACTACAGATATGTACAGAAACATTTTACATCTGTAGTATACCTCTAGCCCCTTAGCCCCCCTTTCCTACTGTGCCACTTAAGCAGGTCTGTTTAAATGCAAGTAAGGGTTTGAGAGTACAGCCCACTTTATCCAAAGATTTTATTGATGACATAACTTTTTCCTCAGCATGCCCAAAGAGGTCATAAGCTCCTTACCCTTCATAGTGCAAACATACATGGTAAATATAACATTTTAGAGGAAAAGAAATGCAGATGCACACTCCTAGCACTAAGAACACTGATCGTAATAATAATTTAAATAAACCCTCACAATTAACATGGCCCTCATTCCGAGTTGTTCGCTCGCAAGCTGCTTTTAGCAGCTTTGCACACGCTAAGCCGCCGCCTACTGGGAGTGAATCTTAGCTTATCAAAATTGCGAACAAAAGATTCGCAATATTGCGAAAAGACTTCTCTGTGCAGTTTCTGAGTAGCTCGAGACTTACTCTTCCAGTGCAATTAGTTCAGTGCTTGACGTTCCGGGTTTGACGTCACAAACACACCCAGCGTTCGCCTAGACACTCCTCCGTTTCTCCAGCCACTCCCGCGTTTTTCCCAGAAACGGTAGCGTTTTTTCAAACACTCCCATAAAACGGCCAGTTTCCGCCCAGAAACACCCACTTCCTGTCAATTACATTACAATCACCAGAACGAAGAAAAAACCTTGTAATGCTGTGAGTAAAAAAACAATCTTCATAGCAAATTTACTTGGCGCAGTTGCAGTGCGAACATTGCGCATGCGCAATAAGCGGAAAATCGCTGCAATGCGAAAAATATTACCGAGCGAACAACTCGGAATGACCACCATGGAGTATAATTGAAGTTCTTAGCACACATTTGCTCAAATATGCGGGGCCATATACCGCGACCAGGTGACTTCATCACATGGGTTTCTAATATTCCTAATACTGTCACATTGTATACATTTATCCAGGATTTATGGGCCCTACACATTTAAGGGCCCTACAGACTGGGTGACCCGCCGCCGAGCTGCCTGACCACCGATACTGCAGACGGGCGACCCGGCGGCGGGGGGGAGGTGACGGGGGGAGTGAAGTTTCTTCACTCCCCTCGGCGCCATAGCATTGCATGCTAATATGGACAATCTCGTCCATATTGGCCTGCATGTATAAGCGACGGGGCCCCAGCGATGAACATCGTTCATCGTTAGTTCCTACACACTGCATGATATGAACGAGTTCTCGTTCTTTAATGAACGAGTTCTTGTTCATTAATGAACGAGAATGTTCATATTGTGCAGTGTTATCTGCCAGTGTGTAGGGCCTATTAGCGATATCTTTGAAAGGTATGAAAGATATTGTTAAAAAATTAACGATAAATCGGTCATATCTTTCAGTGTGTATGCAACAATGATGAACGATACGCGTCCCCGCAATTGTTCATCGTTGATCGATCATCATTTAAACGTGGAAGCCAATTTGGACGATATCGATGTATGTAATGTCAAATCGGCCATAGACATTGTTCAGTGTGTATGCAAAAAAAGGTTAATAAAAAATCGTTCATCTTTCAAATCGTTCATCTTGCATGAAGCGCAAATCATTCATTGTGTAGGGCCCTTTAACTTTAAATAGCGCCCTTATCAATGTGTGATCTGAAATGCAGGAACCTTGCTAATTAAAACACCTGAAGGTAAATGGGAGGGTTGCCGATACCAGAGGAAGGAAGCCTTGCCTTCCAGTGTACTATAATTACACAATTATAGAGGAAAAAGGGGGGTGGGCCGGACTGCACATCCTATTACTAAAGATATTGGTGGTCATTCCGAGTTGATCGTTAGCTACATTTGTTCGCAGCGGCGCAATGCGCACGCGCGACGTACATGCACAATGAACTGCAGTTTTGCACAGGGTCTAGCAATGCATTTCAGTCGCACTGGTTGCTGCAGAGTAATTGACATGAAGTGGACATTTCTGGGTGTCAACTAACTGTTTTTAGGGAGTGTTCAGAGAAACACAGGCGTGCCAGGGAAAACACAGGCGTGGCTGGGTGAACGCTGGGCGGGTGTGTGACGTCAAATCCGGAACTGAATAGTCTGAAGTGATCCCAAGCACTGGGTAGGTTTTGAGCTAATCTGAAACTACACAAATTGTTTTTTGCAGGCACTCTGCGATAAAAACGTTCGCACTTCTGCTAAGCTAAAATACACTCCCAGTGGAAGGCGGCATAGCGTTTGCACGGCTGCTAAAAACTGCTAGCGAGCGATCAACTTGGAATGACCACCATTAAGAGGTGCTATCATGCTGAGGCTTCTAATATTATGCTGGAGGAAGAGAAATGCAGATGCACATTCTTAACACCAAGAACATCAAATTTTTTAACCATGATATTTTACCACCTCCTCTTTCCACGTAATCCTCATTGTGGGGAGCTCTCTATGTTAGGGGTTTTCTGAAATACTCAGGCAGTCCCAAAATTACGAGAGTCCTGTTCTGGATTTTATATAAAGATATTACAATAAGCTTTACAGGGGCGGAACTGTGGGAGGCAGTGGAGTCGGCTGCCGCCGGGCTCCTGGCCACAAGGGGGCGCATCTCCTCCACTGTCTCCCGCAGCCTGAGAACTGCGCTGCTATTGCAGATGGAGGAGCTGTGTCAGTGACACGGAAGCTGCCTCCTGTAGAGAGAGATGGCACTGGCTGCAGCTAGGGGGAGCTCCAGAGCACAGCTCCTCCCGGGCCCTTAGTAAGCCAGCCGAGGGAAGCTCAGAACTCTCTGCTCCTCCATGCTCTGGATGATAGCCAAAGGTAGGCACTGTGTGGGGGGTGGGGGAGAGGTGTATTTGGGGGGAAGTACTGTGTTTTGTGTGTGCTTGTTTTTAAGTGAGGTGTGTGTGTTTTTAAGGAAAGTTGTACATTCAAGTAAAAGAGGCATGTGTGTGTGTGATGTGTGTGAGAGTGGCATGTGTGTGAGAGGCATGTATGTGTATGTAAGTGGGAGGCATGTGTATGTAAGTGAGAGGCATGCGTGTGTGTGTGAGAGGCATGTGTATGTAAGGGGCCCTACACACTCGGCGATGCGCCGCCGAGGTGCCCGACGGCCGACGAGCGACCCAGCGGCGGGGGGGCAGTGACGGGGGGAGTGAAGTTTCTTCACTCCCCCCGTCACCCGGCTCCGTAGACTTGCAGGCAAATATGGACGATCTCGTCCATATTGGCCGGCATGCACAGCCGACATGGCCCCAGCGATGAACGAGCGCGGGGTCGCGCATCGTTCATCACTGGGGACTCCACACTGCACGATATGAACGATATCTCGTTCATTAATGAACAAGATCGTTCATATCGTGCAGTGAAATCGCTATGTGTGTAGGGCCTATAAGTGAGAGGCATGTGTATGTAAGTGAGAGGCATGTGTATGTGAGAGGCATGTGTATGTGAGAGGCATGTGTATGTGAGAGGCAAGTGTATGTGAGAGGTGTGTGTAAGTGAGAGGCACGTGTGTGAGAGGTGTGTGTAAGTGAGAGGTGTATGTAAGTGAGAGGCGTGTGTGTTTAAGTGAGACGTGTGTTTAAGTGAATGAGGCGTTTGTCTTTTTTTTAATATATATCTAGTGTTCACGCTAGGTGTCTGCCCCTTTTTTAGACAGCTGAATCCCGCCCTGCCCGTTTTTGTGCGCCCTGCCGCCCCGCCGTTTGCTGCCTGCCGGACCCCGCCACGTCGCCGGATCCAGCCGTGCGCCGCCGGACCCGGTACGTACATGAGAGTCCCCCTGGGCTAAATTAATCTTGTAAGTATTTTGCAGCTGTAAACATTAATCTCAGTGCTTTCTACCTGGTGCAGTGTGCCTCAGTGCTCTCTACCTGGTGCAGTGTGCCTCAGTGCTCTACCTGGTGCAGTGTGCCTCAGTGCTCCCTACCTGGTGCAGTGTGCCATTAGTGCTCCCTACCTGGTGCAGTGTGCCTGAGTGCTCCCTACCTGGTGCAGTGTGCCTGAGTGCTCCCTACCTGGTGCAGTGTGCCTCAGTGCTCCCTACCTGGTGCAGTGTGCCTCAGTGCTCCCTACCTGGTGCAGTGTGCCTCAGTGCTCTCTACCTGGTGCAGTGTGCCTCAGTGCTCTCTACCTGGTGCAGTGTGCCTCAGTGCTCTCTACCTGGTGCAGTGTGCCTCAGTGCTCTCTACCTGGTGCAGTGTGCCTCAGTGCTCTCTACCTGGTGCAGTGTGCCTCAGTGCTCTCTACCTGGTGCAGTGTGCCTCAGTGCTCTCTACCTGGTGCAGTGTGCCTCAGTGCTCTCTACCTGGTGCAGTGTGCCTCAGTGCTCTCTACCTGGTACAGTGTGCCTCAGTGCTCTCTACCTGGTGCAATGTTGCTCAGTGCTCTCTACCTGGTGCAATGTGCCTCAGTGCTCCCTACCTGACGCAATGTGTATAATGTGCTCTATCTGGCGCAATGTGTATAATGTGCTCTATCTGGCGCAATGTGTATAATGTGCTCTATCTGGCGCAATGTGTATAATGTGCTCTATCTGGCGCAATATGTATAACGTGCTCTAGCCTCTACCTGGCGCAGTGTGTATAGGAGGTTCTAACTGGTGCAATGTGTATTAGGGGCACTACCGTGTGGTGTAATGTGAATTGACACTATTATGTGGCCACGCCCCTTCCCCACGAAACAACGCCCCTAGATGTTTTGCCCATAGGAATGGGAGCACCAAGCATTATAGTATGTACCTAAGTTTGCCCATTTAACTTAAAAATTTACCCTCACGAATGAAAAATGTGCCCTCCCCGTGATCAGCACCCTGCCCTAAAAAAAAAATACTACAGTGAACACTTAATTATATTGGCACACCGCTGCGCCAAAGCATCTCCATGGAGACCTGGTGGGTGAGGGAGCACTGTAGGTGTACTATAATGGTATGCTGGTGTCTGTTTTATTGTAATGACTGACTTGGAGTGCGTCCACTTTCTATGTGTATCTATATTACTATTGGGAAAGGTACCTGAGCACCCTTCTACTGTTCACCCTGGGTGCGGGATAGCTACATATGGTATGTGTGTGTATGTGTAGGGGGGCACCAAAATGTATCATGCCTCCGGGCGACTGGGACGAACTTACGCCACTGAAGCTTTAAGTGATTAACAATTACATTCTCAGCATTTATGACCATTGTCCTAATAGCTGAGTGGTGGTCTGTAACCACCCAGCTGGCTGGCCTACACACACATACACACCTTAAGCAAACACAGGATTTACAGGTAAGTAAGTGACAGGTAGTTTTAGTACCGAAATAAAAAGTGGTGTAATCCTTGAATGGCATGCTTCATTACTCAGGTGCAGTTGGAACCATTGGACGCTTTGAAAGAACAGCTTTGTATTTTCCCATTTCCTCAGCAACATACTGGCAAGCATACATTTCCACCGCCAGCCATCATATACATTTAAATAACTAGCTACTATTAGGAATTTAAGGAGTAGTCTGCCTCCCTAAGCCGGCCCTGGGTGTCTGTCCACACAACCGGACATGCCCAGGGCTGGGCCTCACATCTAATACGTCTACCTTTTTAGCCACATACAGGTTGAGTATCCCATATCCAAATATTCCGAAATACGGCATATTCCGAAATACGGACTATTTTGTGTGAGAGTGAGATAGTGAAACCTTTGTTTTTTGATAGCTCAATGTACACAAACTTTCTTTAATACACAAAGTTATTAAAAATATTGTATTAAATGACCATCAGGCTGTGTGTATAAAGTGTATATGAAACATAAATGAATTGTGTGAATGTACACACACTTTGTTTAATACACAAAGTTATAAAAAAATATTGGCTAAAATTACCTTCAGGTTGTGTGTATAAGGTGTATATGAAACATAAATGCATTCTGTGCTTAGACTTTGGTCCCATCACCATGATATCTCATTATGGTATGCAATTATTCCAAAATACGGAAAAATCCCATATCCAAAATACCTCTGGTCCCAAGCATTTTGGATAAGGGATACTCAACCTGTATCATGTAAGCACACATAGGGGTAGATGTACCAAGCCTTGGATAGTGATAAAGTGGAGAGAAAGATAAACTACCAGCCAATCGGTTCCTAATTTTCAAACAGCCGATAACATGGCAGTTAGGAGCTGATTGGCCGGTACTTTATCCAGGGCCATAACTGGGGGGGGCGGGGGGGGGGGGGGGGGGGGAGTTTATGCTGGGGCTAAGGGGGCATGCAGGATTTGAGGGGGTGCCAAGGAGTTACAGGGCAGCAAGTTTTTTTTTTTTACCGGCAACGCTGTGCTGCTCCCATGAGACAGCAAGCAGCTCTCAGGGCAATGTCTCTGACCCACCTGTCTGCCCGCAGCTGGCTCCGACACTGTGCGGGTGAGCTCCAGTACCTGGGATCTCTTCTATGCCGGCTACTGTCTTAAACTCTCTGTTTTTGCCATGCAGTGCTGCGACTAGCGTGTGGTGCACTGTACACGCTATAGAAGCACACTGTGCTCCCAGTTAGCAGTATCAACCTCTGCATTGCCTCCCAGATGGGAGGACGTAGTGTAGTGATGTACCATATAGGGTATGTAGTGTAGTAATGTATTGCTGTATATAAGGGCATGTAGTGCACTGATGTGGTGTAGTATATAAGGGGATGCAGTGTAGTTATGTATTCTAGCATATAGGTTATGTAGTTCAGTGTATAGGAGCATGTAGTGTAGTGATGTAGTTCAGCGTGTAGGGGATATAGTACAGTGATGTAGTGCAGTGATGAAGTGTTATGATATAGGCCCTCATTCCGAGTTGATCTCTCGCCAGCTGCTTTTAGTAGCAGTGCAAACGCTAGGCCGTCGCCCTCTGGGAGTGTCTTAGCTTAGCAGAAGTGCAAACCAAAGGATCGCAGCATTGCTACAAAAAAAAATTGTGCAGTTTCAGAGTAGCTCGAGACTTACTCCTACCTTGCGATCACTTCAGACTATTTAGTGCCAAATTGCTGCCTTGCCCTGGGTGACGAAAGTCCTAGTTCGGCACTGCTTTATCGCTCTCCACTTTATTACTCTCCAAAGCCTAGTATATTTCCCCTTAATAATAAGATAAAAGAAAGAAGAATAGAATGTAACCTGACCTACAGTCTGTGTTTGTTCAAATACATGTGGCTTCCCCATCCAGCTTCTTCCTGTAACTCTTGTGCAATGTTATTGTGTTCAATATTGTGCAGACTAGGATGCCTGGTGAATCACCATCATGTATATCTCCCTAACAAGACGTCTCAGAAAACTGATGTTTGATCTATTAGTATTGGATGTCATTTCAATTGGTGTATTTGGCTTAGAGATTCTATTAAGGCAATTCGGAATGGCACATCTCGGCCAGTGACACCCAGGGCCGGATTAAGCCTTGGGGGTGCCCAGGGCACTTAAGACAGGGTGGGCCCCGCTGGAAGGGGGGATATATTAAACTGTGCATACATCTCAACATGACCCATTCCAGAAGGGATAAAATACTCTCTACCTGGACTTAACAAAAGATCGGTGTCACCTGTGTTGAACTATTTTATTGATAATAAAGGTGTTTCAAAACAGGTGATTGCAATCATATTAAGATGGAAGTCCAGGTAGAGAGCATTTTGTCCCTCCTAGAATGGGTCATGATAGGAAGTATGGATTGTGTATATTAAATTTAAACCAATGGTGTATATTATATTTAAAATAATAGCTTAATAAAACCTGGGTACTGTTTATAGCTCCACCTAATTGAGAGACCGCGCCCCCGGACCGCACCCCCTAAACAGTGACCAAACGCCGCCGGCCCCTCCCGCCCAGCGACTGCCTCTGCCTGTCAATCAGGCAGAGGCGATCGCAGGGCTGAGACAGCGCATGCGCAGTTCAGACCTGATCGGCTGCTGTGCGAAAACGCACAGCAGCGATCAGGTCTGAATTAGGCCCATAGTGCGTACACATTGGACGATAAGACGAATTTGTCATAACGATGTGTCAATCAATTTAAAATGTTGCCTAGTGTGTACCCAGCTTAAATCTCTCTGCACATGCTACGTCTGCCCCACCTGCAGTGCATCAGGGCCCTCCTAATGCATGCATAACGCATACTGGTGGCATTACCAGACCCTCCAACATGACCCGCCCCACTAGTTACAAAATGCTCTGTTCCTGGACTTCCCTCTTAATTTATGATTTCCATCACCTGTGTTGAACAAGTTAAATGATAAGAAAGCTGTTTCTTCACAGGTGATGGCAATAATAAATTAAGAGGGAAGTCCAGAAACAGAGCATTTTGTACCTAGTGGGGCGGGTCATGTTGGAGGGTATGCATTACAATGTGGCATATTGTGAACTGGGGGGAATACAATGTGGCATAATGTGATCTGGTGGCACTGATCCTCATTCAGATGTGGACGGAGCGGAGGTGCTATCGCTGATGCTTACATAGAAGCTGCAGTGATAGCAGTAATACGGTACGTAATTCAGTAGCAGGTGTCACGCCTCCTGTTATATTACTGATCCAAAGTGCACCCTAGGATGCAATGTCAGATCATCTGCGAAACCATCGGCTGGCTGCGTAACCAAAGGGGTTGCACAAGTTGTCCGCTGCAACCGCTACCTAGAAGCCAGGAAATCTCTATCCTCTGATCCTGGCCTCTTCCCTCCCCCGCAACGGTGGCAACATGCTTCTGTTCGGAGAAACGGATGCCGTCACCACTCCCTTCACACCTTCAAATGGCAACAGACTGTCAGTCACTGACAACCTGATGCCGTAGTACGTCCGCCGTTGCAGGACCTGTTTGCACATGTGCAGAATGTGTCCTGCACATTCACAAAGTACTTATAATCGATACTTTGTGACACACAATGCAACTCCATCCACATCTGGATTAGCCCCACTGTGTGGTATAATGCAATATTACTGTGTGGTGTATAAAATGAACAATGGGTATATTATGGGGCGTAAAATGAACAACCACTGTGGAGAGAGGTGTCTCTAGAAGCATTGGGGAGGGGCTCCTCAAAAATGACACTGTGTGGTTTGTAAAGTTCTGGCAAAGCCCCTAGCCACAGCTGGGCCCACCTCACAGTAACAGCAGTAATGATTATCATATAAGAATAGAATGCTCTGTACAGAACCTCTTCCCTCTTTGTGTATTACTAGCGATATTTAGCAGTGGTGTGGGTAAGATAAATACGTTATTATAGAAACCAGATCTGGTAAGAGATGTTTTGTAAGTGATTAGATGCTGTCGGGGAACTGTGGCAAATACAGCATTTTTAAAGAGATGGCGAAACATGTAACGGCATGCTTATTATATGATGCAATTATCACACGTATGCTGTAACCTATACATATAGCTCAGATATACATATGCATTCATTCTCATATCTGAGAGCTTCCCAATGCAATGAATTAACTGGGTTGTGTAGGGTTGGGATCTTATCACATATGGGCAAAGCTTGACATATATATATATATATAGATATATATATAGATATATATATAGATATATAATTTTATTTATTTTATTAGCAGTTTCTTATATAGCGCAGCATATTCCATTGCGCTTTACAATTAGAACAACAGTTATAGAACAAAACTGGGCAAAGACAGACAGGCAGACAGACAGACATAGAGGTAGGAGAGCCCTGCTCGCAAGCTTACAATCTATAGGGAAATAGGCATTGATACACAAGGATAGGTGCTACCTGTTGTTACATAATTGCTTGGTTCTTATTGGGTTGTATGATATGATCACCCAGCAATGTTGGAAGTCAAAATGTGAGGTTATGTGGATTGTACAGAGAGGATGTAATTGGATAGGGAAGCTCTGAAGGTTATGTGGGTGGGTCTGGAATTTGGTAGGCTTATCTGAAGAGATGAGTTTTCAGGGAACGTTTAAAGGTTTGGAGACTAGAGGAGAGTCTTATTGTGCGTGGGAGGGCATTGCACAGAGTGGGTGAAGCCCGGGTAAAGTCCTGTAACTTTGAGTGGGAACAGGTAATACATGTGGATGAGAGACGCAGATCTTGTGCAGAGCGGAGAGGTCTGGTAGGGAGATATTTTGAGATAAGTGAGGAGATGTATGTATGGATGGGATGTCTCACATTAGGCCACATCCTAACCTAGTAAGGTTAAATTTATGCTAATAGGCAGTGGTGAATTTTCCATTTGGCACGTGAGGCATGTGCCTAGGGGCGCCACTTGAATGCTTGTGTTAGTACTGTCAGCCCAAAAAGTGCCAATAGCTGCTAAAGATTTCCACTGTACTGTACCAGTGGATGGAGTGTAAATGGGTAGGAAATGCACAGGTCTGTAACTAGGAGTGTGCCAGTGGTGTCTGGCACACAGCGCATGTGCACTGTGGGCGGAGGACCGCCAGCAACACTCGCAGGCAGGGCCGGCATAACGGTGGTGCGACAGGGACGGCCGTCTTGGCAGTAGCGGATTTACCATTATGCAGCCAAAGCGGCCGTCGGGTCACAAGGGTCCGCTAGAGGGCTGTTTAATTACTGCATTTTTACTTCCTGGCACCAGCAGGCTGTTAGTGCTTAGATTCCAGACAGCTGTTGGGTGCTGCTCTGTCTATCGCCTCTCCTGCTCTCTACTCTATGTGCTGCCGACTGCCGTGTCTGCGTGTGACGTGTCACAGCTAGGGAGGCCAATCCCGGGATCGGGATCGGTGGGATCCCGAGATTCAGGCCCAAAAATGCCGGGATTTGAATCCCGGGATTGGAGCCCCCAATCCCGGGATTCACGGGATTGCATTGCGCATGTATAGTGGTGGGTGTAAGTAACACTTACTACTAGGCGGGTGGCAACCATGAACACAGACCACGGCGGCGGCATTTCAAATGTAGCGCCGGCCGCTAGCTAATCACAGCTGGCGGACCGGCAGCCAATCAGGGAATCGGCTGCAGCGGCTCCTGATTGGCTGCCGGACTGCCCGTTCTAACTGGCTGACGGCCAGCGCTACAATTTGAAAGGCCTCCGGCGCGTTCAGCGTGTCTTGTCCATGGCTGCCGCCCGCCTAATAGTAAGTGTAGTATTACTGACACCCACCCTCCCTCACTGCAGTGCTCACTGCAGCCTCCCTCCCGCTCCGCTTCCTACACCCTCCCTAGTCCCTACACTACACCCACTATCCAGCGCTGCTCCCTACACTACACCCACCCTCCAACGCTGCTCCCTACACTACACCCACTATCCAGCGCTGCTCCCTACACTACACCCACTATCCAGCGCTGCTCCCTACAGCCTCCGTGCTCCCTACACTCTTTTCCACTGCCCTCCACTCCCACTCTTCCTGCTCCCTATTGCAATCCCGGGATTGAGCGTTTTTTAATCCCGAATCCCGGGATTGAAAAAACGGCCTGGGATTGTCCTCCCTAGTCACAGCCACATGCTCAGAGAGAGGAGCCAACCAGACTGATGAAGGCGTGCTGCGGGCGGCCAGTGGACTGAGGAATAGATGGTGAGTTGCTCCTGGGGAAGTTAGGTGAGGGAGGTCTGGTTGTGGTTGCAGCGGTCAAAGATTCGGCCGGTGGTAGCAGCAGCAGGTGGTCCTATACACAGCATCCTGCAGCTCTCTCTTCCCTCCTGTCCTGCTCCCTGACTATTGTAGTAGCTTTTGTATGTGTATTTGTATAAGTATACAGTGGGGCAAAAACGTATTTGGACAGCCACCGATTGTACAAGTTGACCCACTTAAAAAGATGAGAGAGGTCTGTAATTTCCATCATAGGTACACTTCAGCTGTGAGAGACAGAATCTGAAAAAAAAAAAAAAACAGGAAATCACATTCTATGATTTTTAAACAATTTATTTGTATATTCTTGTGGAAAATAAATATTTGGACAATCAAAAAGTTTAACTGAATACTTTGTAATATAACCTTGGTTGGCAATTACAGAGGTCAAACGTTTCCTGTAGTTCTTGACCAGGTTTGCACACACTGTAGCAGGTATTTTGGTCCACTCTTCCATGCAGATCTTCTCTAGATCTGTCATGTTTTGGGGCTGTCGCCGGGCAACACAGACTTTCAACTCCCTCCACAGATTTTCTATTGGGCTGAGGTCTGGAGACTGGCTAGGCCACTCCAGGACCTTGAAATGCTTCTTACGGAGCCACTCCATAGTTGCCTGGGCGGTGTTTTTGGGGTCATTGTTATGCTGGAAGACCCAGCCACGTTCCATCTTCAATGCTCTTACTGAGAGAAGGAGGTTTTTGTCCAAAATCTCATGACACATGGCCCAATTCATCCTCTCCTTAATACGGATCAGTCGTCCTGTACCCTTTGCAGAAAAGCAGCCCAAAAGCATGATGTTTCCACCCCCATGCTTCACAGGGGGTATGGTGTTCTTGGGATGCCATTCATCATTCTTCTCCCTCCAAACACAGCGAGTGGAGTTTATACCAAAAAGATCGATTTTGCTCTCATCTGACCACATTACATTCTCCCAATCCTCCTCTGGATCATCCAGATGGTCACTGGCATACTTCAGACGGGCCTGGACATGTGCTGGCTTAAGCAGGATATCAATCCATGACGACATAGTGTGTTACTAATGATAACCTTTGTGACTGTGGTCTCAGCTCTCTTGAGGTCATTGACCAGGTCCCCCCGTGTAGTTCTGGGCTGATTCCTCACCGTTCTCAAGATCATTGATACTCCACAAGGTGAGATCTTGCCTGGAGCCCCAGGTCGAGGGAGATTGTCAGTGATCTTGTATTTCTACCATTTTTTAATAATTACGCCAACAGTTGATCTCTTCTCACCAAGCTGCTTGCCTATTGTCGAGTAGCTCATCCCAGCCTTGTGCAGCTCTACAATTTTGTCCCTGGTGTCCTTAGACAGCACTCTGGTCTTGGCCATGGTGGAGAGGTAGCAGTCTGACTGTTTGAGGGTGTGGACAGGTGTCTTTTATACAGATAACCAGTTCAAACAGGTGACATTAATACAGGTACCGAGGGGAGGATAGAAGAGCTTCTTAAAGAAGAAGTAACAGGTCTGTTAGAGCCAGAAATCTCTCTGCTTGGTAGGTGTCCAAATATTTATTTTCCACAAGAATATACAAGTAAATTGTTAAAAATCATATAATGTGATTTCCTGGGGGGGGTTTCAGATTCTGTCTCTCACAGCTGAAGTGTACCTATGATGGAAATTACAGACCTCTCTCATCTTTTTAAGTGGGTCAACTTGCACAATCGGTGGCTGTCCAAATACTTTTTTGCCCCACTGTATGTGTATGGGTGTATTTATATGTGCATGTGTATTTGTATATGTGTATGGGTGTATTTATATGTGTAATGTGTATGTGTATTTGTATATGTGTATGGGTGTATTAATACGTGTAATGTGTATTTGTATATGTATATGTGTATGGGTGTATTTGTATGTGTAATGGTGTATCTGTAGGACCTCCTCCCGTTCTCCCGCTGCAGTGATCCTCCCGTTCTCTCGCTGCCGGGCTGCCTGATTGGTACTGTGCTGGCGGTGGTGCAGACGGAGACAGCCGGAAGGAAGTGTCAGGCAGCTCTGAGAGCGGGGTGCGGCGGCTGGTGCAGACGGTGACAGCATTGTCTCCGTCTCTGCACCAGCGCGGCACCCCCGCGGCCACGATCAGAGCTGCCGGACACTTCCTGCCAGCTGTCACCGACTGCACCACCCACGGCACCCCGCGATCAGAGCTGCCTGACACTTCCTGTCGGCAGCTCTAAAAATGTTTTGTGGTCCCTCAGGGGGGTTTCTGGGTACCCAGAACCCCCCCTGCGTGCGCCACTGGGCCCTATAGCAACATTTTGAAAGGGCCCCTGTCCCAATGCTTCTAAATAGAGAAACACCTCTCTGCAGCAGTTGCTAATTGTATGTCCCATAAAAGTGCCCTAGTTCATTTTCTGAACCATAGTAGTGCCTTAGATAATGTTATGCCCCACAGTAGTGCCCTAGTTCCTGTTATGTTACATTGTAGGGCTGCCAGTACACATTATGCAACACAGTACCCGCAATTTACATTATGACATACTGTACAGTGCTTCCAGTACATATTATACTATAGTGCCGACATTTCATAGTGAGCCCCCAGTTCATACTATGCAACATTATAATGCCCTCCAATTTATTTTATACCACATTACAATCAACAGTTCCAGGGGCACATAGATATATTCTAGCCCCAAAGGCAAAAGCTTGTACGGTCAACTAAGTATCACCCAATGATGAAAATAGTGTTTAACACATGTAACTTTGGCAGGGAAGGTGGGCCCCTCTCAGCTCTGGGCCCCATAGCAGCTGCACTCCCTGCACCTATGGTAGCTACACCATTGTCTGTATGTGTATTGGTGTACTTGTATGTGTATTAGTGTATGTGTATACAGTATGCGTATTGGTGTATCTGTATGTGTAGTTGTAAGGGGGGGGGGGGGGGTATAGTATGACTGACAGATATCAGTGGCCAAACATAAAAATCCACAGAACATTGCATCACTGATACTCTTAGGTATCATTAGCCGCACATACAGATTCACCGTACATTGGGGGTCATTCCGAGTTGGTCGCTCGCTAGCAACTTTTTGCTCTGCTGTGATCAGATAGTCGCCGCCTATGGGGGAGTGTATTTTCACTTTGCGAGTGTGCGAACACTGTTTCAGCCGACGGCACAAACATTTTTTTTTGCAGTTTCTGATTAGCTCTGGACTTACTCAGCCGCTGCGATCACTTCAGTCTTTTTGGTCCCATAATTGATGTCAGACACCCGCCCTGCAAACGCTTGGACACGGCTGCGTTTTCCCAAACACTCCCAGAAAACGGTCAGTTGACACCCACAAACGCCCTCTTTCTGTCAATTTTCTTGCGATAGGCTGTGCGAATGGATTCTTCGTTAAATCCATTGCCCAGCACCGATCCTCTTTGTACCCGTACGATGCGCCTGCGCATTGCAGTGCATACGCATTCACAGTTTTGCCGAGATTTAACCTGATCGCAGCTCTGTAAAAAGTTGCTAGCGAGCGATCAACTCAGAATGACCCTCATTGTGTAAGTGAGACAGGTTCTACATGTGCTCTCAGAGCCTGAGCAGCTTAGTGCAGCCTTCCCTTACCTAGCCCATACCTTGTTTGCACTTTTGTCTATAAAAGTTCCTTGATGTCTGTCCAATATCCTCTTCTTTACATATTTATTCTTTACCCCTGATGGAATACCTGTATACCACCTTATTTTATATAGTGTTACCCATTGCCCCATATGGGTATTCTTGTATACTATGTTATTTTATATAGTGTTACCCATTACCTGTGATGGCTATACCTGTACAATTCCTTACTTTGTATAGTTTTCCCCAACGGCAGAGTGTCAAGGAAGGGGGGGGCGGATAGATTGTCAATGTTAGGTGGGGGGTCGGGGATAGCGGTGGGGAGAGGTAGCAGCGGATGTGTGGGCCCCCACGGTGTCTGCAATTTCTCTTTATGTGTCTCGGCGACTTCCCCATAGCCTATAGCAACCTTCTGCTTATTACCCCCTAGGACTTAGGGGTCTAGTTACTAAGCCTTGGATGGAAATAAAGTGCACGGAGATAAAGTACCAGCCAATCAGCTCCTAACTGTCATGTCACAGGCTGTGCTTTAAAAATGACAGTTAGAAGCTTATTGGCTGGTACTTTATCTCCGTGCACTTTATTTCCATCCAAGGCTTAGTAAATAGACCCCATAGTCTCCTTGTTGGAAGTCCGCCTCCGCATTCTCGTCCAGTAGGAACTTACCTTGCTTGTGGATGTTCTGCACCACCCTGAGCTTTTGTTTTCCGAAAACACGGATGCCCGGGAGATGTGTGAGATGCAAGTGAGCGACGGGTCTTGTGCAATGGAGGGAACCCAGTCTGACTGCGGAAGCAGTTTGCAGGAAGTCTTAGTCAAAAAACACTGGGGCACAATGCTGATAAATTGTATCACATAAATGGGGTCTCCCATTTCATCAGTGGTGGTGTATCCATGGGGAGGCCATTGTATACAATAGGGGCGATTACTAGAAATGGCCAGTATATGTGATAATGGGGAGGGGGAACAGTGTCTGAATAAATGGTGCTGTCGGGTCACTTCCAGCTATAGATGTATCCAATATCTGCTTTCTGACCTGAAGTCCTGGTGAAACGTGTGTAACACACTGGGGTGGTGGACACAGGATAGTCCTATTGCTCTGGCTGATATGGTCAAGACCTATTGGTCGTTACTGGTTAATGAGCCTTAATATTTGGTGTTACAGGTTGAGTATCCCATATCCAAATATTCCGAAATACGGAATATTCCGAAATACGGACTTTTTAGAGTGAGAGTGAGATAGTGAAACCTTTGTTTTTTGATGACTCAATGTACACACACTTATTTTAAAACACAAGTTATTAAAAATATTGTATTAAATGACCTTCAGGCTGTGTGTATAAGGTGTATATTAAACATAAATTAATTGTGTGAATATAGACACACTTTGTTTAATGCACAAATTTGTAAAAAATATTGTATTAAATGACCTTCAGGCTGTGTGTATAAGGTGTATATGAAACATAAATGTCTTCTGTGCTTAGACTTGGGTCCCATCACCATGATATCTCATTATGGTATGCAATTATTCCAAAATACGGAAAAATCCGATATCCAAAATACCTCTGGTCCCAAGCATTTTGGATAAGGGAGACTCAACCTGTATAACTTGTACTTAACACCAAACCAACACCAGTATGTAAAGTGTGATTATAAAGTGATAGAAATGCGGTGTTTGTGTTTCAGGGGCAGATGTATTAAGGCCCTCATTCCGAGTCGTTCGCTCGGTATTTTTCATCGCATCGCAGTGAAATTCCGCTTAGTGCGCATGCGCAATATTCGCACTGCGACTGCGCCAAGTATCTTTGCTATGAAGATAGTATTTTTACTCACGGCTTTTTCATCGCTCCGGCGATCGTAATGTGATTGACAGGAAATGGGTGTTACTGGGCGGAAACAGGCCGTTTTATGGGAGTGTGGCTGAAAACGCTACCGTTTCCGGAAAAAACGCAGGAGTGGCCGGAGAAACGGGGGAGTGGTTGGGCGAACGCTGGGTGTGTTTGTGACGTCAAACCAGGAACGACAAGCACTGAACTGATCGCACAGGCAGAGTAAGTCTGGAGCTACTCTAAAACTGCTAAGTAGTTTGTGAGCGCAATATTGCGAATACATCGGTCGCAATTTTAAGATGCTAAGATACACTCCCAGTAGGCGGCGGCTTAGCGTGTGTAACTCTGCTAAATTCGCCTTGCGACCGATCAACTCGGAATGAGGGCCTAAGCCTGGAGAAGTGATAAAGCAGTGATAAGTGGAAGGTGATAATGCACCAGCTAATCGGCTCCAATATGTAAATTGACAGTTAGTAGCTGATTGGCTGGTGTGTTATCACCTTGCTCTTATCACAGCATTATCACTGCTTTATCACTTCTCCAGGCTTAATACATCTGCCCCTCAGTCCCTCTTCGGTTACCTGTAGTCTACCGTATTCATCAGGGTCTCTACCTGGCATAATTTATATCAGGGTCTCTACCTGGCATAATGTGGCATCTAGTTGACATAATGTGGACTATACCTGGCATAGGGCCTAATTCTGAGTTGATCGCAGCAGCAAATATGTAAGCCGTTGGGCAAAACCATGGGGGTAATTCCAAGTTGATCGCAGCAGGATTTTTGCTAGCAATTGGGCAAAACCATGTGCACTGCTGGGGAGGCAGATATAACATGTGCAGAGAGGGTTAGATTTGGTTGGGTTATTATATTTCTGTGCAGGGTAAATACTGGCTGCTTTATTTTTACACTGCAAATTAGATTGCAGATTGAACACACCACACCCAAATCTAACTCTCTCTGCACATGTTATATCTGCCTCCCCTGCAGTGCACATGGTTTTGCCCAATTGCTATCAAAAATCCTGCTGCGATCAACTTGGAATTACCCACCATGTGCACTGCAGGAGGGGCAGATATAACATGTGCAGAGAGAGTTAGATTTGGGTGGGGTGTATTCAAACTGAAATCTAAATTGCAGTGTAAAAATAAAGCAGCCAGTATGTACCCTGCACAGAAACAAAATAACCCATCCAAATCTAACTCTCTCTGCAAATGTTATATCTGCCTCACCTGCAGTGCACATGGGGGGGGGGGGGGGTAATTCCAAGTTGATCGCAGCAGGAATTCTGTTAGCAATTGGGCAAAACCATGTGCACTGCAGGGGAGGCAGATATAACATGTGCAGAGAGGGTTAGATTTGGTTGGGTTATTATATTTCTGTGCAGGGTAAATACTGGCTGCTTTATTTTTACACTGCAAATTAGATTGCAGATTGAACACACCACACCCAAATCTAACTCTCTCTGCACATGTTATATCTGCCTCCCCTGCAGTGCACATGGTTTTGCCCAATTGCTATCAAAAATCCTGCTGCGATCAACTTGGAATTACCCACCATGTGCACTGCAGGAGGGGCAGATATAACATGTGCAGAGAGAGTTAGATTTGGGTGGGGTGTATTCAAACTGAAATCTAAATTGCAGTGTAAAAATAAAGCAGCCAGTATGTACCCTGCACAGAAACAAAATAACCCATCCAAATCTAACTCTCTCTGCAAATGTTATATCTGCCTCACCTGCAGTGCACATGGGGGGGGGGGGGGTAATTCCAAGTTGATCGCAGCAGGAATTCTGTTAGCAATTGGGCAAAACCATGTGCACTGCAGGGGAGGCAGATATAACATGTGCAGAGAGAGTTAGATTTGGGTGTGGTGTGTTCAATCTGCAATCTAATTTGCAGTGTAAAAATAAAGCAGTCAGTATTTACCCTGCACAGAAATAAAATAACCCACCCAAATCTAACTGTCTCTACACATGTTATATCTGCCACACCTGCAGTGCACATGGTTTTGCCCAACTGCTAAAAAATTTCCTGCTGCGATCAACTTGGAATTACCCAGTGGTGCAAGTAGAAAAAATGTCTTACGGGTACTGTGTGCGCGCGCCGAAGGTGCGCGTGCAAAAAATGGGTGTGGCCAAATGCCACATGGGGCGTGGCCAATGAAAATGGGGCGTGGTACACATATGGGGGGAGGGGCAGATATGACCCCAATAGTGCCAGATACACATTGCCCCAGTGCCAGATATACATTGCCCCACAGTGCCAGATACACATTGCCCCACAGTGCCAGATATACATTGCCCACAGTGCCAGATACACATTGCCTCACTGTGCCAGATACACAAATGCCCCCAGAGTGCCAGATACACAAATGTCCCCAGAGTGCCAGATACACATTGCCTCACAGTGCCAGATACACATTGCCCCACAGTGCCAGATACACAAATGCCCCCAGAGTGCCAGATATACATTGCCTCACAGTGCCAGATACACATTGCCCCACAGTGCCAGATACACAAATGCCCCCACTGTGTCAAATATACATTGCCCCCCCGGTGCCAGATACAGAAATGCCCCCACAGTGCCAGATATCCCCCAGTGCCAGATATAAATGCCCCCCCAGTGCCAGATATCCCCCAGTGCCAGATATCCCCCAGTGCCAGATATCCCCCAGTGCCAGGTATAACATGCCCCCCCAGTGCCAGATATCCCCCAGTGCCAGGTATACCATGCCCTCCCAGTGCCAGATATCCCCCAGTGCCAGGTATAACATGCACCCCCAGTGCCAGATATCCCCCAGTGCCAGGTATAACATGCACCCCCAGTGCCAGATATCCCCCAGTGCCAGGTATAACATGCACCCCCAGTGCCAGATATCCCCCAGTGCCAGGTATAACATGCCCCCCCAGTGCCAGATATCCCCCAGTGTCAGGTATACATGCCCCCCCCCTCCCCTGCTCACCGCTGCCGCTGCCGTCGCCGTCCTGTCTGTGTGAGGGAAGGAGAGCGCAGCCTGCGCCTCTCCTTCCCCTCAGTCTCCGGCGGGTGTCTCAGTTTAATTCAGCGCCGATCCGTGAGCCAATCAGAGCTCGCACCCTCTGAAAGCAAAATCTTTTTTAATGGGCAAAACCATGCTGCACTGCAGGTGGGGCAGATATAACATGTGCAGAGAGAGTTAGATTTGGGTGGGTTATATTATTTCTGAGCAGGGTAAATACTGGCTGCTTTATTTTTACACTGTAATTAAGATTTCAGTTTGAACACACCTCACCCAAATCTAACTCTCTCTGCACATGTTATATCTGCCCACCCCCCCCTGCACTGCACATGGGGGGTCATTCCGAGTTGTTCGCTCGCAAGCTGCTTTTAGCAGCTTTGCACACGCTAAGCTGCCGCCTACTGGGAGTGAATCTTAGCTTATCAAAATTGCGAACGAAAGATTAGCATAATTGCGAATAGACACTTCTTAGCAGTTTCTGAGTAGCTCCACACTTACTCGGCATCTGCGATCAGTTCAGTCAGTTTCGTTCCTGGTTTGACGTCACAAACACACCCAGCATTCGCCCAGACACTCCTCCGTTTCTCCAGCCACTCCCGCGTTTTTCCCGGAAACGGTAGCGTTTTTTCACACACTCCCATAAAACGGCCAGTTTCCGCCCAGAAACACCCACTTCCTGTCAATCACATTACGATCACCAGAACGAAGAAAAAACCTCGTAATGCCGTGAGTAAAATACCTAACTGCATAGCAAATTTACTTGGCGCAGTCGCACTGCGGACATTGCGCATGCGCATTAGCGACTATTCGCTCCGTTGCGAGAAAAAAATAACGAGCGAACAACTCGGAATGACCCCCATGGTTTTGCCCATTAGAGAAAATGTTTGCTGTTGCAATCAGGTCTGAATTAGGCCCATAGTTGTGTAGCACTGATTACAGAGATAGTTTACTTATTAATTATCTTACCTGATCTATGGTTCATGTATTATTTGGATTTGGTATCTGAATGTAAATATTCAGGATAGTTATTTGAAACAAGATAAGAAATGGTAGATAAATGAGGCTAGTAGGGCAAAGTAATTCTGGCAGAGTGGCAGGCTGACATAAGGTAATAGGGAATTTCATAGTACTGTTACTGCACATTATTATGGGCCTGATTCTGAGATGGGAGCAAAGTGAACCATGCTGCAGTGCAGGTGGGGCAGATGTAACTTGTACAGAGAGAGTAAAGGCCCATACACACAATAGGCCTAATTTAGATCTGATCGCACATCTACGATCAGTTTCCCTGACATACGGGCAGATGCCCAGCATAGAGCTAGTCCGCCCTGCAGGTCAGCCCCACCCCCCCGCACGGTTGCAGAAGCATTGCATGGCGGCAGTGCTTTTGCACCCGGCGAGTAGCTTCCTGCCTGCGCGCTGGCAGGGAACTACACGCCGCATTTCGGGTCACAGCGGCTACCTGTGACATCACGCAGCTGCCGCGGCCCACCCTCGCAACAATCCAGACACGCCTGCGATGTCTGGACCGCGCCCCGCCAACGGTGTTCTAGCGCTGTTGGCACGCCCTCTCCCGCCCCGCAACCGCCTCTGCCTGTCAATCAGGATGCTTTTAGCATCTCACGGTGCTCCCGGGGTGCGCGAGCGCACTCCACAAAGTAATTAATTGCAGCGATCCAGTCTGAATGACCCCCTATATCGCTCATTATCAGCCTTGTGAGCGGTATCGTGTGTGATGTCGTCCAGTGCATATGCTGCATAACCAAACTGCAGTGTAAAAATATAGCTCTCCAAAGCAATGTTTTCACTGCATGCAAAAATAAATAAATGTATTTGCCCCCCCTGCACTACAACATGGTTTGTTCTAAGGGCCTAAGTCAGACCTGGACTCTGCCACAACAGCGGTCGCAGGCTGAAGCCCGGTGAAATGTGCACACGCGCAGTAGCCGCACTGCGCGTGTGCACACAGTGAGATGCGAAGGCATCTCACATGTGCGATCGCCTCTACCTGACAGGCAGAGGTGGTCGCAGGCCGTGTCGGTGGTGTTTTAGGGCCGCAGTCTGGACAACGCAGACGTGCCAGGACCATCTGAAGGGCGGACCGCGGTGGCTGCGTGACATCACATGCAGCCGCTGCAGCAAACATAGCGAACATAGCGGTAGTCGCCTGCCTAGGCAGGGAGCTACTCGGCAGGTGCGAAAGCATCACTGCCGCGCGATGTTTTTGCATGTCTGGGAGGAGCAGGACCATAGGTGTGCGCATGGGGGGTGCCTGGTGCGTACAGGCACCCCGTAATGTCTGGCACCCCGATCTCACATGCCTGATGCAGCGAGCAGGCTTATTACTGTCTGCTCTGTGACAGTGAGTGACTGACTTGTAAGTAAGCTGCTGCAGCTTGCTGGGAAAAGAGAGAGGGAGCCAGACCAGGCTGCGGAGGAGCAGTGTAATTGCAGTGAGTGCCATCTGGGGTGCTTGTTTGGTGCACACTACAACATCTGACAATGTATCTGCTTTATTAGGATTGGTACAAGGGTGGATATTTTATATTGAGTTGATCGTCAATAGATGGTGCTAGACACGCCCAAAAGGCGGTGCTAGACACACCCCTCCAGCGGTGCACCCCCTAATAAAATGTGCTGCGCACGCCTATGAGCAGGACCCGGCATGTGGGGCGGACTAGCCCTGTGCTGGGCGTCCCTCTGCATATTAAAGATTCAAAGATTTTGATTGTAAATGTGATTTTTTCGCACATCTACGATCAGGTCTGAATTAGGCCCTAGATACTTGCTTTTTTTTTCTTTGCTTCTGACTTATAACCAGCCCCTATATAGTTGTGTTAATGGACTCGGTAATGCAGAGTTGTGAGGGGAAAAAAAAAATTGAAACTCAGATTGAAATCACTGTAACTTTTGGACATGCAGAGGCACCATGACAGAGTACCCAGGCATGTCTGAAGGCATGGGCCGCTGAGGAGACACAAGCATTACCCCAAGATGGTGAGGCTATGTTCTCTTCAGTAGGTGGTACAACACATAAATTCACAATGACAGTATTCACAACGGGGCATGGCCACACCGACACACCCCAGCAGTGTCGGACTGGGACATGATGAGCCCACCGAGGAGCTGCAGTGGAAGGGGGCCATGCTTATAGGTTCTGCCAGCCTCCAGAGGGGGGTGGCCAGCTACTCAGAGGCTTGGCTAAGCATTACAGAGTGCATGGTGTGCCTTTATAAAAATATTCCATGCATGATCATTTACCAGATTAACGCACTGTAGAAAAAATACACCATGTCCTGTGCAGTATAATGAAACATGCATGATGTACAGTATAATTAGCCTAAAACCTGAACCCTAGAGAAGGGGGTGGGCCTACAGGCAGTGAGGCCCACTGGGTGTTGTCCCTGTGGGACAGTGCGACCCTGCACCCTAGTAACAGGCCCTGTTAGATCTCCCACAACATGTAGGCCTCATTTTGTTCCCAGCGTCTCTGATCCATGCAGCTCTGCAGAATGTGTTACATTTTGCAAGCACGCAGAAGCTCACAATTTCACCTGCTCACTCCATGCATAAGATAATGGGGCTTTTACAAAACAAACAGGCATAAAACACATCTGCTCTGCAGGTAGTGATATCTCAGGACAACATGGCTCTCAGGCCAGAGAGCTGGAATGAGCCCCTCCACCTAGTAAAATTACCATTTTACTACTACTTATGAGTACACGGAGTACTTTCCTATCACAGCTGAGCGCAGCCCCTCTCCTGCTAGATCTGTGGTGAGTTCTCCTGTGAGGAAGTTTATATTTGGTGCTCCAGAGTTCTCCTGGATGGTGGGCTGTACCATGTCAGTGGTCAGAGTTCCAGAGCTCTCAGTTATCATCTACACCATGTCCCATGTGACACCTCCACTTCTCAGTTCATAAACAAGAGGAGGTAAGAAGAAGGTGGGCACAAGGCCCAATATTTGGGTGTGCCCGGCCCCAGGCACACCCTGCACATTCTTTCCAGTATGTTAAAATACATTTCTGGGACATTTTGCTACTTAGCCAGTGCACGTGTATATATATATATATATATATATATATATATATATATATATATATATATATATAGTTCCTGCTGTTATTTGAACACGTCCTCTGTCCATGAACACCTAATTTTCCACATTTATACTATTTATTTATTTATTTACTTTCTTCCTCCTGATATCCTCTATTGAAATTATATTTCCACTGACTCCATTGGTTCTGCTGCTGACCGTTGACTGCGCACTGCGAAGCTGTGTACATGAAGGAGTGCACACTCTTAGCCGCGGATCATTGCACACATGTAAGAACTACTGCGGATGTACAAAACATGTAAACAACACAGGCACTGATAGACCCAACTGACATCAGATCCACTTCAAAACATTAACATTGTCCCAGCAACTGCTGAACAGTTGAAAATTATGCCAGCAGAGCATTCAGTCCCATGCAGTGAGCCCCACAGGCAGTTGCCTATGCTGCCTGCCCCCAGACATGGCTCTGGCTGTAATAACTGCACTTTTTTTATTTTCATAAATTCCCTGTATTATTTGACAGAACAATACTTTTAAAAGCTAATAGTGAACGGTGGTTAATGGGAATGGGAATGGTGGTATAAACTAACTGGGGAGTTTGTTATTAGACTGTGGTGGGAAACTGAATCAAACCCATGCAAACATGGCCCTGATATTAATATATGGATACCTCTGGTGAACTCGATAGTGTCTCATAAAAAGTTTGTATATATTTCCAGAAAAACACCAGATAAATTTTATAAAATCTGGGACAGATGGCTCTTCTATCCATACAGTCAAGTCCTTTCTTTCTCCAATGTGTAGCTTAGTCTGGTGATATCATTATGTATGACGGATGCTATAATACACTAATAGGCCCTACACACGGAGCGATATGAGTGAAAGATATGAACAATCTCGTTCATTAATGAACGAGATACCGTTCATATCTTTCAGTGTGGAGTCACCAGCGATGAACGATGCGCGGCCCCGCGCTGGTGCCCCGTCGCTTGCGCATGTAGGCCAATATGGAAAAAACTTCACTCCCCCTGTCACTGTCCATCCCCCCCGCCGCTGGGACGCTGTCGGGCAGCTCGACGGCAGATTGCGCAGTGTGTAGGGCCAATAAGGTGTGTGCAGCCCCACCCTGTTCTTCATGATAGTATGTATTATGTGTATGCGCTTCCTGGCCATATATTAGAAGCCCATTCAAGAATCTGTCCTTTTTCAGAGTACCCTGTGTTCCTCTATATGGGGGTAATTCCAAGTTGATCGCAGCAGGATTTTTGTTAGCAATTGGGCAAAACCATGGTGGTCATTCCGAGTTGTTCGCTCGTTGCCGATTTTCGCTATATTGCGATTAGTCGCTTACTGCGCATGCGCAAGGTCCGCAGAGCGCATGCGCTTAGTTATTTTACTCAAAAGTTAGGTATTTTACTCACGGCATAACGAGGATTTTTCATCGTTCTGGTGATCGTACTGTGATTGACAGGAAGTGGGTGTTTCTGGGCGGAAACTGGCCGTTTTCTGGGAGTGTGCAGAAAAACGCAGGCGTTTCTGGGAAAAACGTGGGAGTGTCTGAAGAAACGGGGGAGTGTCTGGGCGAACGCTGGGTGTGTTTGTGACGTCAAACCAGGAACGAAACTGACTGAACTGATCGCAATGGCTGAGTAAGTCTGGAGCTACTCAGAAACTGCTAAGAAATTTCTATTCGCAATTGTGCTAATCTTTCATTCGCAATTCTGCTAAGCTAAGATACACTCCCAGAGGGCGGCGGCTTAACGTGTGCAATGCTGCTAAAAGCAGCTAGCGAGTGAACAACTCGGAATGAGGGCCCCTGTGCACTGCAGGGGAGGCAGATATAACATGTGCAGAGAGAGTTAGATTTGGGTGTGGTGTGTTCAATCTGCAATCTAATTTGCAGTGTAAAAATAAAGCAGCCAGTATTTACCCTGCACAGAAACAAAATAACCCACCCAAATCTAACTCTTTCTGCACATGTTATATCTGCCTCCCCTGCAGTGCACATGGTTTTGCCCAATTGCTAAAAAAAATCCTGCTGCGATCAACTTGGAATTACCCCCTATATTCGAATTGAGTCCACACCAAGATTATATTTGTGTTGTTTATTTATTTTCAGAGTAAAGCGCTGCGGAATATGTGTGCGCTATATAAATAACTGGTAATAAATAAATAAATAATAATATTTTTTATATATATTTTTTATTGTTTATATGTATATCTATGGTCTGTTATACATTCTCGGATTTACTATGCCAATTGTTATTGTGGTTGTGACTGTCAGTTTGACTGTGTCCAAATAAAAACTAAGAAAAAAAAAAAAAAGCAAACATGGAGAGAACATGTAAACGCTACACATATGGTACATCAGTCAGAATCACACAAAAAGCGTCTGCACTGTGAGGCAGCAATGTGCCACAATGTCAATGCTATGCATTTTCTTTCATGTTAAATTGAACATGAGAGTGAAAGGACAATGGGCGCAGCTATAGTCGGTGCAGGGGGTGACATTACTATGGTCCCAAACACTTTATGGGGCCCATGACCCAGGTTATATAGTTGTGCAACAAGTTACTATATTTGCTTGCTAGGCAACTGAGTCCAACCAGTTGCCCATCCTGAATGGGGTCACATTCCATTTTCAATGAGAGGTGTACGTAACAGATGTTATAATGGTAAGGGGGCACTATAATGTGGCATGATCTGGGCTGGAGACACTAATGTGACATAATCTGAACTGGGGACACTGTAATGTGGCATAATCTGGGCTGGGCACTGTAATGTGGCATAATCTGGGCTGGGCATTGTAATGTGGCATAATCTGGGCTGGGCATTGTAATGTGGCATAATCTGGGCTGGGCACTGTAATGTGGCATAATCTGGGCTTGGCATTGTAATGTGGCATAATCTGGGCTGGGCACTGTAATGTGGCATAATCTGAACTGGGCACTGTAATGAGGTATAATATGAACGGGAGAGCATGATATAAACATAATCTATAGATTGTAAACTTGCGAGCAGGGCCCTCCTACCTCTATGACTGTTTGTTATTACCCAGTCTTGTTATATCATTATTTCCAATTGTAAAGCGCAACGGAATTTGCTGCGCTATATACGAAACTGTTAATAAATAAATAAATAAATAATATAAACCAGCGGCATTGCAATGGGGCACTATAGTGTGGCATAATATGAACTGGGGGCACTGTAATGTGGCATAATCTGGGCTGGGCATTGTAATGTGGCATAATCTGAACTGGAGAGCATAATATAAACATAATATAAACTGGCGGCATTGCAATGAGGCACTATAGCGTGGCATAATATGAACTGGGGGCACTGTAATGTGGCACTGTATGAGCTGGGGACATCATGTGATAAAGTGAATTGGGGGTTCTGTGAGGCATAATGTGTACTGGCACTATAATGGGGCATAACATTAACAACTGCTGCGGTGAGGTGTCACACTTGCAGCATTGGGACAGGGGTCCCTTCAGAATGTTACTGTGGAGACCACAAAGCTCTGGCTACAGCTCTGACCTTGGGGATGTATCTAATACATCAGCCACTGGTGCATATTATGTTGGTCTAAATACACTTGAAAACATTTCACCATCACTGATAACTACTATGTAAAGAGCCAGCAATTACTTTCCGTGGGAAGCAATGGTTCTGCTAAACACTTTGGCACTTTAAAAAAAAAAAAAAAAGTTTTATCTGCTGTACAAACGCATAGCACTCAAAAAATAAATACATTAGTTATTACGTAGGAATATGACAAGAATTTATGAAGTTAAAGAATTGTATCTACTGTATATGTATTTATAGAACGTATAAAAAGGGACAGATATGAAGGAGAGATGGATGAAAGTATTATATATGGTCACTTGGGTACTTTATACCCTATGATGAATGGTTGTCCTGTGGATGCTCAGTAGAATAGTGTCATGGGAAAGTGAGAAGTAACATTGTATCTGTGTATCTTGGGTGATCACATTGCTGTGCACACTGCTGGCTGGCTGCTGTATTAGTAATGAGGACAATGAGCTCTTTCAGGCACTGCCCGCACTTCCTGATCCAATGAGAAGTCAGAGAGTCCCTGAGCCGTCCAGCCATTGGCCGGGACGCTGCTGCAGTTGCTGCTTGAAAGCTTTAGGAACTGGGAACTCTGACAAACAAGCAGCATGTATAGGAGAAGAGTGGGGTCTGGGAGTAGTCCTGTGCCCATCTCTGCCCCGGGAGCTGCTCCTGTGACTGCAGGCCAGACATGAAGGCCAGGCTGCAGAAGCTCATCTCAGTGCACCTGGACACCGGCCAGGAGAAGGAGGAGAAGGAGAATAAGGTAATATAGGGCACAGGACATGTGCTGGGATGGATGACTTCCTTCCTGCTGCAGTTACACTGTTACTAACCGGATCCGTTTCCAGCACACATGTGATGCTTGTGGCTCTTCTGCAGCTGTAATGGGACTATAAGTCACAGCAATCTGCCAACCCATAATATGCTGGCACTTATAGTTCCTCTGCAGCTAGAGAGCCACAGATTCCCCAGGACGCTTCCTGGATTGTGTTATTTCCCCTTGTACCTCCTACCTTGCTCTTGCTTTCTGCTATATGATGCATGTGGAGGCTATGTATTGGCAATGTGGCAATGGGGGCACCACTTTATTTTCGGTCTCATACTGTCATTTGCCACCCTGAGTCCTTCTGCTTTTCCCACATAACTGCGAAGTTAGAAAACAAAATTGTTCTTGTATTCAGTGAGCCATGTAGCAAAAGTGATAGGTGAGAGAAACTAAAAGTGGGAAAAGCAGAAGCCATCATAGTAGAAGCTTGGTGGGTGTGCTGTTTACTGTGGAGTATGTACATCCAAATGACTGGTTATTTTGCTGATTCAGGCTGGGTGATGGTCACCCTGGGGTGTGTTTGCTGCTTTTTTTTTTTTTTTTTTTTTTTTTGCTTACCTTACTTATTTTACTTTTTTAATATTGCACGTTTTCTGTGTGTGTTTGTCATAGCCCTGTAGAACACTACAAACCCTAATCTAGTTTGTGTATTTATAGTATTAACTGGTAGCAAGTGTCACACATACTGGGGATAGTTTGCCTCCTGCTGGCAATGGATACCTACAATTGAATGGCATGTATTATTTGAATTATAATTGAATGGCTTAGGTTATATTGACGTCGTCCTGCTCCACTGTCATCTGCAGGACTTCTCTTATTAAATTTGCTGGTGATTAATGTGAATTCATTGTCTTGAGATGAGTTGCTATTGTACATGTTTTGATTTTTATATATGTCCGAATAAGACAACGTCTGTTATTAATTTGTCTGGCTATAATTGCTTCTTAAAGTGCTAGTCTCTTTTATTGAGTGTTTTGTCTTGCTATTAGAATACACAGCACTGTCACATTACCCTTTGATATAATGATTATGCCACCTCAAAGCCAGTAGTTGTGCCTTTGAGTGGGGGCTTTACCAGTGTTCTTCTGTTTGCAGTCACCTGTTCTACATATAATGAATTAGGCAGTTCTGTGAAGGTTCTCCCTCTCCCTACATAGAGGCCCAGGGCTACAACATGGATCTGCAGTTACCAGATCTGATTGGATATGAGAACCCCTGTAAAGTGTTTGTGAATTGGTTATGATTTGCAAATGAGGGATTTAGCCATGCTACTACATCCCTATGCAACAGGATGTGTGGTACACCTTCCCTTCCTGTGATTTGGCCTTGAGAAAACAGATGGGGCTAGGCCAAGAAAAGTTGTTAATCTTATTCCGACTGTGGTTCGTTATTAACAAGTATTTATTTATAAGTACAGTGGTTAGCATTGCTGTTGCCCAACACAGCATTAAAGATCAGGGTTTCAACTTTCTGTTTTCAAGGTTACACTGGGAAAATCTGTAAGTGGGAACACGGTCATTGAAAACATTTTCAACCAAGACCCCTATGTGTGTGGAGTTTGTATGTTCTCTGCATGTTTCGTGGGTTTCCTCACACACTTCAAAAACAATGGTAGGCTGAATGGTAGACTAATACGTATCTGTGTATGTGCTTGGGAATTTAGGGTCTAATTCAGCATGAGAACGCCTTTCTCTAGCATGCGGGGGTTGCCCAGCACAGGGCAAGGCGAGTTCCCCCCCTCCCATCCCCCTGACGAAATGCGAGCACATCGCTAAACAGGGATGCACTTGCAACTTAAGGGTAGCCCTTTGCCTCTGCAGTCTAGGCAGTTGTTGGGCCGCCATGCTTTGGGTCACAGTGACTGCATGTGAAGTCACGCAGCCGCCGTGGCCTGCCGCACAAACGGCCCGGCCTGCGCACCCTCAGTGCTGTGTCGACACCCACAAAATGCAGCGTCAATCAGGCAGAGGTGTTCGCATAAGTGAGATGCCATCGTATCTCACTGTGTGCGCAGTGCGGCTCCTACATGTGTGCACACTGCACATGGGTTTCAGTATGCGAACGCATCGGTGATGCGTCTCATACTGATTTAGGCCCTTAGAATGTAAGCTCATTTGGGGTAGCAAAGTAGTTTTAGTGAAAACTGAACCAGCTGAAGGGTTCACCATCTCCTACATCTAGCCTCAGGACGCCACGCATCGGGAGAAACTTGCACGATTGTGCTTACAGGTCACATGCAGCAGTGCATCTTGGTTACAACGCGATGTGACTAGCACACAAAACGGACTTGCACTTCATTTGCGGCAGCCCTTTAAAACTCAAAGTAGACTGAAATAAAAGACAGACTACTAATTGTTCAAAAAGTTGACAAAGGGCCTTATTCTGAATAGGTTGCAAGTGGGTTTGCAGATAGATCTCCACGCAGAAAGAAATAAGCGACTATACACGTGTAGGATCCAGCATACGCATATGTACTGATATCACAAGTGCGGACCAATCAGACAACTCTTTACGTGAAATGTGCAGTGATTTGCCGCATTCATCTTGCTCATGAAAAAGCGGCTGCAGATACGAATGACTCGGAATAGTCTCCAAAGGCTCTATCCGAATACAGTAACTACAGAATCTATAGATACATTTATTTTATTCCTTAACTGGGATTTATAGGGTATCGCTGTATAGTGTATGTTTTGTGTTGTATATAAGCAGTGCTTTGTGTTTTCTGTTGCAGCACAGGTGCTTACTTTGCACAAACCTGTGTTAGTAATGTAAGAGCAGCTGTCCCTGTGTTCTCCTGTCTCCGAGTTGTACTGAGCTGTGTGGGAGATGTAATTCTTCACATACTGCACAGTTGAGGAGGTTTTATTTATTTTTATATGTGCGGAACAAGAATCTGCCAATATTTGCTGACACCGTTAACTCCTAATAGGTTCATAGGACCTTTTTCTCTGAACAGGTGCTTCCCCTACTGATCTTTAAAGGCAATAAACGTAAAATTCTATGAACTGCTCTGTACCCACAAGTTCTGGATGTCAAGGAATTTACAATGGTGTCTATTGGTTTGTAGTTGTTTTTTTTTTTGCACTATATATTTGAGATGTGGTCATGTGACCGCCGATCGGGATCCTGGCAGACACCATGCCGACGCCGGGATCCCGAACAATCAAAAGGCTGGCAGACAGAATACTGACCCACAGGGACTATTCCCACTCGTGGGTGTCCACAACACCCATAGAGTGGGAATAGAACCTGTGGCGAGCCACCGAGCCCACAAGGGGCTTTGTTGCTGCTTTATTTATTGTGCCTAGCCAACATAGGGCCAATAGTAGGGTGTGAAATGACGGGCACCTTAGCTGTCCAGGGGAATAATGAATTAGGCAGGAATGAGTGGCTTTCTATCTTCATTCACCTCTTGGCATCCCAGGATTTCTTTGTCCATAACCCGACCAAGCATAATAGCATTATGATAACTGGGAAAGTGTGGAAGCTGAAGGTTCCCCAAGTGTTTGCAGCGGAACATGGTAATGAGCATAATGCAAGGTCTCCTACCCCCTAGACAAACTCCCCCACCAGTCTATGCAGATCATTCAACTACTGTTTGGGGGCGTGGATGGGATGTATTTGTAGGATATATAAACCTGGGAAGATTGTTCATTGTAATGGCATTAACCATACACAAACAAGAGAAAGTTTTGGAGCACCAGTCCCAGATCTCGCACGAAGTGTATGGAGGAGAGGTCTAAAGTTTTCATTGAATAGAGTGATTCCAGTAGAAAGCAATATGTAGACAGAAAGGGAGGGTGCTGTCAGGTTCACGGCTGTTGATTTAGAATAATTCACCTTAAAATCAGACGAGCGTTAACATTTCTGTAATTAAGTCATCAGGTTAAGGACGAAATGACCAGGGTGGAAAGAATCACTAGTAAATCATACGCTAATGACGCCAAGTTGTATTCATCCTCTCTGACTTTGAAACACAAAACATACTCCATTTTATTTTTTTGCAGACCCTTCACAGCTTTTGAAACCCCCCAAATTGGGTAACTGTTGGTTTCATAGGCAACTCATGAGCCAGTGAACGTTATTATTACGACAATCCTACTGGTTCGTGTTAGCTGGCAGTTTCAGCTGTGTTCTTTTGACCATCCGGTTAATGTGCATGCTTTAATCCATTGCTTTGCTTGAGCCTTCTGTCTGTGCTCTACAGGCTACTCAACAACCATTAAGTAAACTTAAAATAAGTCTTGTATGTGTGTATGTATGTATGTATGTGTGTATGTATGTATGTATGTATGTGTGTATATATATATATATATATATATCATTCTGATGGGGGGGGAAATTGGTATCTTGCCTTGGGGTTCGCCAGCGGCCATCGATGGTTTGGTAACTATTGATGGTCAGAGGCTGATAGTGAGTGGTTTCGCCATTGATGGTCACCAACGTCTGTATAATATCGATGTCTGAGCCTGATGGTGAAGCACAAATGTGCAAAAACATCTATACTGGTCACCACTATCCTGTCTCACAGATTCACTCCTGTATACATCCTACAGGTTCTGTAGCTAAGTCAATGTAAGTTAATAAAAATAAATAAATAAATGGCTACAATCAGCCTGAGAATTGGGATAATTTACTAATGTTTACAGTAAGTTGCTAATTAACTTCCCTTCCATCCTGAAATAATGCAACCCCTTCTTCAGCCACCGTATCCGTGGACTTTAGAGTTCCCAGGTACATCATTAATAAATCCTGAGCGGTCACAACGCATAGATGGATTTTTCACACTAGAAAAGTGCACCTAACTTTGTGCACTGTACCACACTGAAAAAGGTTTGTCCTTACAAAATTGCTGTCTCTTTAACTTCCTGAACTCTCTTCTTAATGTTTTGTAAATATTAAGAAATATACAAATATTGTGATTCATTTGTACGTAGGTGGTAATTTACGTTTCACTATTTTGAAAGTAGCCAAAAGCCATAAATCCACAGTCGCTTGGAAATAGTTTAATGGGATGGAGTGAATTATGGTCCGGGATCACCTTTTTACTTCATTATAATTAGAACAGTAAAATGTTAAGCATACACACTATAATATTAAGAAAAATAAAGGAATGTGGGAGATGTGTAGAACGTTTCTGGAGACTGGTGCACAGTGACGGGTAACTGGTTATATTGGTATTTGTCTTATGTTGACCGTGATATTAAATCTTCCTGTTGACTCATTTCCTTAACCTGTACGGAGAGGCAGAGAATCCCAGCTATTGGTTAGTCAGAGGACTGTGCACCCCAGGCAGGAAATGAATAAAGGAAATGTAACCTGGGATTAAGTCACTATTCTCTCTTAGGGTGGGTATGAATATGTCCCTGCTTATTAAACAAATCTGCCTTCTTTTCCTGTTCCTTGTGTGACTTGCCTTGCTGTGCTTGGAAACATGCTTGTTTCAAAACCACAAGCACTGCAGTACAGCATAGTATTTGGGATGACTCTGGATGGTTTTGAACCATGAAAAGAAAACCATCAACTGTGACTCTGATTTTGTGCATCTCTGTTTTTATACCAGGTTTATCAAACTTTTACAGTGGTGACTGGTTATTAAATGTACATTTTTAATCTAATTGTTTTGTAGTGGGTCTATTTTGTCTTAAATAGAAACATGGAATGTGACAGCAGATAAGAACCACTTGGCCCATCTAGTCTGCCTAGACACATGTACCCGCACACACTTACACACTAGGAGTAATTTTTTGTCGGGTGCCAATTAGCCAACCAGTATATTTTTGGATTGTGGGAGGAAACCTGAGTACCTGGAGAAAACCCACACAAGTACGAGGAGAATGTACAAACTCCGCACAGTTAGGGTCATGGTGGGAACCGAACCCATGACCTCAGTGCTGTGAAGCAGTAGCGCTAACCATTATACCGTCCGTGCTGCCATAATCTTTGTGCATTTTTATTTCTTTCCACCTATTGCTAAAATGGTATGATTGATGTGTGAAAGTGGTGGCCACTACTTGTGATAAAGTGGGACATTTATTTTACGTAGGGAGCAGCTGAAATGTATATTTTTCATAAAATTGTAGTTTTGTTCCTGAAAAGAGATTTTAGCTGTCCAACTACAAAGTGGCCTTTTTGTTGGATGCTACTTTAATATCGTCTTACTCGCGTAACTCTTAGTTGTAATATTACTCGGGGCAGTAAAGACTTTTGTGTATAGATTTAAGTGCTGTTGTATGTATTATGACATTACCTACAGTTGATAAATGGAGAATTGATTGGCTGCATGGGGCCCAGTTGTGTGCGTTTCACACTTTTTTTTATTTTTTTTTATTTTTTTTCCATAACACTTGTTGCAGTTGGAGAGATATATAATAGTCCTCTAAATACCACAGTGTGTATGTATGTTGTGGCAATAGGAACAGAGTAAAAATAAAAAATTGTGTGTCTTAAGTGTTTGTTGATTTCAGTGCATTTCTCCCTGGATCTTAGCACAGCTGAAGGCATGTCGTTGATCAAAACAGAGCAGGTGTGAAGAGCTCCCTTATAAAGGCAAGGTTGGAGTGTCATCAGTAAGGGAGGGGGAGGAGGAGTCTAGGATTTATAAAGGCTGTCTGGGCCATTTGTCTGTTTGAACGAAGCCGGAAAAACTGACCAGTGACTAGGTCTGTTAGTGAGTGACAGGGCCATGAACATATACTCTGTACTGGTTTGCTCTTATCCTGTCTTCCACTACACAGCTTCTTCATCAAAATGTGTGTGTATATGTATATGTATATATATATATATATATATATATATATATATATATATATATATATATATATATATATATATATTAGTCCAGCACAGACTCGGCACTCCCATAGATAAACAGAGCTTGGTCCGGTGCCCTCATAACTGCATGGCAGCAGTAAATATAGAATCCTCGTCAGCGGCACACAGGACACAATCACAGAGACATTTGAATGATAGTCAACGTTTCAAACCTTTACTGGTTTTTCGTCAGGATACAGATAACATATAAAGACAAGTGGTTTACCTATATACCCGCCACCATACACGTGTGGGACCCGCTCTCCGGCGCCAGATACAGCTTCCGGGTACGGGCGCCCGCCTATGACGTCATCGCACGTCCGTGCGCTTGTTGTCATGGTAATACAAAACACCACTGTGACAATACACTGAAATACAGTATAAAATGACACATATACCGGATGAAACATTAATCAATGGATCACAGAGCACTCAAGAAGTTATTATAAACACTGTGCTGGTTCTATTACAAAGAACGGCATACAATACATGATTCGCTAATCGAGTTAGTAACCACTGGGACTGTTGCAAATCAGGAGTTGGTAGACATAAATTTAGATTACAGAAAGCATCAAATATATCACTATAATAAATATATTCAAATAAAACAAGCTAATGGTAACATTTCATTTAACCCCCTGGGTGCTATTACATCTAGTTTATTAATCCAAAAGGATTCTTTCCTCAGGAGCAATTTACCACGGTCACCTCCTCTACGTAGAGGAGGGACATGATCTATCATACGATATTTCAGGCTCGTTAGGCTGTGTTTAGCCTCAACGAAATGCCTCGCCACTGGTTGGTCCTTAGTGCCACCTGCTAGAGCCGCCCTAATTGCCGACCTATGAAGGGTCATGCGTTCCTTGAATTTCCTAATAGTTTTACCTATATATGATAACCCACAGGGGCAAATTAGTTGATAAATTACATAGGTACTCTCACATGTTAAACGATGTCTAATATAGTATTTTTTACCGGAATGTGGGTGACAAAATGAGTCACCTGACAGTAAAAAACCACATGTGGTACAGGTACACTTGAAGCAACCATTTTTGGCCTGGGGTAAAAAAGTTTTTACAGTGGTTGGTACTAAGCCAGGTAAATCTGTCTTCACGAGGATATCCCTAAGATTACTCCCACGTGAATAACAATGCATGAGGGAGTGATCAGAAATTCCCAAATCACGATCACTTTTAACTATCGTCCATAGTTTACTGGAGGTTTGTTTGGTAATAGATGATCCTTCATTAAATTTGTTAACCCATGTTATTTTATTAGATCTAGTTTGGGTCTCTTTCTTTTTAAGTAGATCTTCTCTATTTAACGAAAGAACCTTGTTTTTTGTATCTACCAGTGTATTTAATGAAGGATCATCTATTACCAAACAAACCTCCAGTAAACTATGGACGATAGTTAAAAGTGATCGTGATTTGGGAATTTCTGATCACTCCCTCATGCATTGTTATTCACGTGGGAGTAATCTTAGGGATATCCTCGTGAAGACAGATTTACCTGGCTTAGTACCAACCACTGTAAAAACTTTTTTACCCCAGGCCAAAAATGGTTGCTTCAAGTGTACCTGTACCACATGTGGTTTTTTACTGTCAGGTGACTCATTTTGTCACCCACATTCCGGTAAAAAAATACTATATTAGACATCGTTTAACATGTGAGAGTACCTATGTAATTTATCAACTAATTTGCCCCTGTGGGTTATCATATATAGGTAAAACTATTAGGAAATTCAAGGAACGCATGACCCTTCATAGGTCGGCAATTAGGGCGGCTCTAGCAGGTGGCACTAAGGACCAACCAGTGGCGAGGCATTTCGTTGAGGCTAAACACAGCCTAACGAGCCTGAAATATCGTATGATAGATCATGTCCCTCCTCTACGTAGAGGAGGTGACCGTGGTAAATTGCTCCTGAGGAAAGAATCCTTTTGGATTAATAAACTAGATGTAATAGCACCCAGGGGGTTAAATGAGATGTTACCATTAGCTTGTTTTATTTGAATATATTTATTATAGTGATATATTTGATGCTTTCTGTAATCTAAATTTATGTCTACCAACTCCTGATTTGCAACAGTCCCAGTGGTTACTAACTCGATTAGCGAATCATGTATTGTATGCCGTTCTTTGTAATAGAACCAGCACAGTGTTTATAATAACTTCTTGAGTGCTCTGTGATCCATTGATTAATGTTTCATCCGGTATATGTGTCATTTTATACTGTATTTCAGTGTATTGTCACAGTGGTGTTTTGTATTACCATGACAACAAGCGCACGGACGTGCGATGACGTCATAGGCGGGCGCCCGTACCCGGAAGCTGTATCTGGCGCCGGAGAGCGGGTCCCACACGTGTATGGTGGCAGGTATATAGGTAAGTCACTTGTCTTTATATGTTATCTGTATCCTGACGAAAAACCAGTAAAGGTTTGAAACGTTGACTATCATTCAAATGTCTCTGTGAATGTGTCCTATGTGCCGCTGACGAGGAATATATATATATATATATATATATATATATTTCATGTAATCCAAGACAGACTTGATCGGGGCTCTGGGGGCCATATCATTACGTCCAGGGTTCCTTTGTTCTTCTTCTTTACGCTGATAGTTCTTAATAACATTGGCTGTATGTTTGGAGTCTATGGCCTGCTGCAGAATAAACTTGGAGCGAATCAGATGCCTCCCTGATGGTATTGCATGATGGATAAGTATCTGCCTGTGTTTCTCAGCATTAACGCACAAAGAAATGGGCAACGTTGAGGACTGTAGACACAGTGGTTAGTGCATCAAATGAAAGACACATCATGCTTACATCCCCCCTGAAATAAGTAGATGGCCAGCAGTGCCATCAGCTCGAAACTAACAGAAACCAGTGGAACCCAGGTACACCCATCTACTGTTCTGAGAAGTCTGGCCAGAAGTGGTCTTCATGGAAGAATTGCAGTCAAAAAGCCATACCTTTTTGATGTAAAAACAAGGCCAAGCAACTTAACTATGCACGAAAACATAGGAACTGCGGTGCCGAAAAATGGCAGCAGGTGCTCTGGACTGATGAGTCAAAAGTGGAAATATTTGGCTGCAACAGAAGGCAGTTTGTTCGTCAAAGGGCTGGAGAGCAGTACAATAATGAGTGTCTGCAGGCAACAGTGAAGCATGGTGGAGGTTCCTTGCAAATTTGGGGCTGCATTTCAGCAAATGGAGTTGGGGATTTGGTCAGGATTAATGGTGTCCTCAATGCTGAGAAATACAGGCAGGTACTAATCCATCATGCAACACCGATCAGGGAGGCATCTGATTGGCTCCAAATTTATTCTGCAGCAGGACAACGTCCCCAAACATGTAGCCAATGTAATTCAGAACCATCAGTGTAAAGAAGAACAAGGAGTCCTGGAAGTGATTATATGGCCGCCACAGAGCCCTGATCTCAACATCATCAAATCTGTCTGGGATTACAGGAAGAGACAGAGGATTTGAGCAAGCCTACATCCACAGAAGATCTGTGGTTCGTTCTCCAAGATGTTTGGAGCAACCTCCCTACCTATTTCCTTAACAAACTGTGTGCAATTGAACCTAGAAGAATTGATGCTGTTTTGAAGGCAAATGGTGGTCACAATAAATATTGATTTGATTTAGATTTTATCTTCTGTTCATTCACTTTGCAAATTGTTAATTGATAAAAATAAACTATTAACAATTCTATTGTTGAAAGCGTTCTTATTTTGCAGCATTTTTTTCCACACCTGCCTAAAATGTTTGCACAGTACATATTAGTTAAGAGCTTCTTCATAAAGTGATCACCCAATCTGGTGTTCATCTTATAGCACACTACAGAATGCACACATGCAAGGATTCTGGGGGAGATGTATGAAACAGTGGAGAAGTGAGCCAGTGGAGATGTTGCCCAAAAAATCAGCTGCTACCTATAATTTTATAGAAAGCTTTGAAATAACATTTATCAAGTGCAGATTGATTTGTCTGATTTGTCATTGGCAACGTCTCCACTCTTGTCACTGCTTCATATGTCTCCCCCAGTGTGGTTAGGGGATGTAGTTGGAATCCCGACGGTCAAAATACCGACGCCGGAATCCCAACCACCAGCATACCAGTAGCGCTGCCACAGCTATTCCCACTCCCGAGTGTCCACGACACCCACGGAGTGGGAGTAGAACCTGTGGCAAACGAAGCGAGCTTCGTTCCGCTCGCCCCCCTGCCGACATTCTGACAGTCGGTATTTTCACCATCTGAATTCCGACCGCCAGGATTCCGTACGCAACCCGTGGTTAGTGGTCTCCCTGTGTGCTCAAAACTTGTTTGCTATAAAGACTGTGATACATGTGACAGTGAAATGGCAGTTAATACTGTGAGTTTTGGAATAGCTGTAACAGATTAGATTTGTGCTAGTGAACATTCTGCCCCTGAATTATGTGCAGTTTGCTGCAGTCTTTTTAACCACTTGCCTGGCATGGGCGCATCAGATGCGTCCACACTGGAAAATGCCTTAACTGATCTGGTCGCACAGGATGCGACCAGTCAGACAGCACGTGTGGCTGCAGGGAAGAGACTCTCCCTGCAGCTGCAGCTCTGAGGGACCCGGTCCTCTGCCTCTCTGCTTCCTCCCCCTAGTGGTTGCTGTGCTGACACTGGGGAAGTGAAAATTGATCCCCCCGCCCCCAAGACCCCCTGTGTACCTGGAGGCTGTCCCGGATGTTAAAATTATGTTTTCAATGTTCCTGATGCTCAAGTGGTAACGACCGATATTTGAAAAACCAATTTTTATTTTTTTATTTTTATTTAAATAAACTCCTTTTTGGATAACATTAAATACATGTTATTCACCTAATTCACTCATAAATCTGTGACTATTTCTGAGCGTATTTTCGGTGTGGGGGGGGGGGGGGGGGGGTTTGGGAGTGGCAGTACAGTGGTTAAAGCCATAGGGGGAAAAAAAAATTTCTACAAGGTGATTTGGCAAGAAACTGGGTCGAAATTGGCTGAGAGATTCCAAGGAAAGGGAGGCGCACATTAAGACCTTGTTTGAGTTAAAATCTCACATTTTTATTAATCTGGAATTGTATAACACAAACCATGCAGCAAAATATTAATGGCAAATAGAAATGCACCCCTAGTATACTCCGGGGTTCTACTCACATTTTTTTATTAAAGTCTGGGAACCTTGGACAATATCACCCTCGCATTTACATAATTTTGTTTCTCTCTCTCTCTCCCTCTCTCCCTCTCTCCCTCTCTCCCTATAGTCATAACCTAATGATGGTTTTTTACATTCCTTTTAATTGTTCATTGGA